>NC_053497.1:174589604-175293354 GCF_905171775.1 Rana temporaria | reverse complement strand
ACGTTCGTGAATCGGCGTTTCCCCTCATTTACATAATCTACGCCGGCCGCAATGGAAGCGCCATCTAGCGGCCATCAGAAACATTGCAAGCTAAGATAGAACGGCGCAAGCCGGCCTATCTTAGCTTTGTTTAAGCGTATCTCTGTTTGAGCATACGCTTAAACAAACGCCGGCGTAGATTCAGAGTTAGGTCGGCTTATCTACTGATAAGCCGGCCTAACTCTTTGTGAATCTACCGACAAGTGTTTAACCACTTAAGGGCCGCCTCCTGCACATATACGTCGGCAGAATGGCACGGCTGGGCACAAGCACGTATATATACGTCCTGTACTTGTACCCAGCCGTGGGTCGCGGGCGCGTGCCCGGTGGCGCGCTCCCGCGACCCGGTCCGAAGCTCCGGGACCGCGGGTCCCGCGGACCCGATCGCCGCTCGAGTGCGGCGATCGGTCCCCGGAGCTGAAGAACGGGGAGAGCCGTGTGTAAACGCGGCTTCCCCGTGCTTCACTGTGGCGGCATATCGATCGCGTCATCCCCTTTATAGGGGAGACACAATCGATGACGTCACACCTACAGCCACACCCCCCTACAGTTGTAAACACTCACACAGTGAACACTAACTCCTACAGCGCCCCCTGTGGTTAACTCCCAAACTGCAACTGTCATTTTCACAATAAAGAATGCAATTTAAATGCATTTTTTGCTGTGAAAATGACAATGGTCCCAAAAATGTGTCAAAATTGTCCGAAGTGTCCGCCATAATGTCGCAGTCACGAAAAAAATCGCTGATCGCCACCATCAGTAGTAAAAAAAATAAAAAAAATAAAAATGCAATAAAACTATCCCCTATTTTGTAAACGCTATAACTTTTGCGCAAACCAACCGATAAACGATTATTGCGTTTTTTTTTACCAAAAATAGGTAGAAAAATACGTATCGGCCTAAACTGAGGAAAAAAATAAAATTATATATGTTTTTGGGGGATATTTATTATAGCAAAAAGTAAAAAAATATTGCATTTTTTTCAAAATTGTCGCTTTATTTTTGTTTATAGCGCAAAAACTAAAAACCGCAGAGGTGATCGAATACCACCAAAAGAAAGCTCTGTTTGTGGGGGGAAAAAAGACGCCAATTTTGTTTGGGAGCCACGTCGCACGACCGCGCAATTGTCAGTTAAAGCGATGTAGTTAAGTTAAGACTCCCCGCGGGGAATGGGCGTTCCTATGCAGAGGGGAACATGATTGACGGCCGGCTATGGCGCGCCACGCTTCCTGAAAATAGCCGGAGTAGGACTCGGTTCTTCACGGCGCTATACCGCGCCTTGGCTCTATACGGCGCTATACGGCGCCGTGAAGAGCCAAGTCCTATTTCGGCTAATTTTCGGGAAGTGTGACGCGCCATAGCCGGCCGTCAATCATGTTCCCCTCTGCATAGGAACGCCTACTCCCCGCGGGGAGTCTGAAACTTAACTACGGGATTAAACTGTGAGTATGGCGCAAAAAAATAAAAGAAATGCATACTGTAGCTCGCACTAGTATGCTGGATGGCATGGTAGAACATTTTTTTTTTTAGGGTGAACCCCCGCTTTAACCTGCATAACGGTCCGGGTCTGAAGTGGTTAATAAAAGGCTGCTATGGCCAATTACTCCAATTCGGTGTGGTTACTATGGAAAAGGGGGGGGGGGGTGGTTTGGTATAGCGGTTATAAGGCTTATTTAATCCCATAGTCATGTGTAATAGATGGAGACACAATACGGTTCTCCTAATCAGCTTCATATTATATCTGGATAAAAAGCAGGAACCTTCATCAGTTGGGGTTGTGTGTGCCTTATATGCCTTTCAAAGCTTGACCTTCAAGTCTACCTCGCCTTATCAAAAGCCTTCACTTTCCAACAAAGACAACTTAATGAGCCCCATTGCTTTGTGAGTGAGATTTGTACACGCGGTCAGAGGAGGCGTAAAAAGCGATCTGTCTATCGCCAACGAAAGGGGACAATGTGAATTCGGGAAATATCAAGCAAATGTACTTTTCATTTTTATTATGTATTTCACAAAGCACTTGACATTATCTCTCCAGCAGAGACAAATCATGGCCGGGGTGTTATTTCAATAAATGGTGACCTTCAAAGTGTGATGAAAAATGACCTGAATGCCCCAATGTGTCAAGCACTGAAATAGCCAGAACATTTCTATAATACGTCTACCCTAGCGAAGGATAATGCCGCTACAAGTTTTATTGTTGCACCCAGGGACAAAACGTGGCAGCAATGTGCTACAATGTGACAAGTGTTAAGTGATATTTTTTATTATTTTTACCTTTTAATGTAATAAGTTATGATAAGTTTTTAAATCAGACAGAGAGAACAATACCAGTAACCCCACATAACACAGCCATGGGCTTTTACTTACATGGAAACTGTAGTATATAATAATATATAAGTGGATACTGACGCCAATAGTGAAACAAAAAAAGAACAGAAAAGAAGGGATGCTGCACCGGAAATTAGTGAACTAATGAAGAATGACTATAGTACATAGACCCATGAATAAGTCACGTGACTAGTGACGCAATGCGTGGGGGAGGAGCTTGAGTGACGGGACGCACGGAGGTCCGAATGAGGAATCGGAGGAACTGTGCTGCATACACGTCGTTTTAAAACCGAGGATTCGTGAGTGATATCACCGCAAATTGCCTGGTTCCCTTTGCATATGCAGTATTATGCTATGTTGTTTTTTTCCTCTCTTTTATTACATATGCCTTGTGAACATCTGAATGTTTGGTGGAGAGGTCGCACTGGTCTGATCTCTGACAGTTTTTATCAGCACATTAAGTGATATCAGCACAATCACCCTAGACACAGTGGCCTGGATTCAAGAAGCAATTGCGCCTGTGTAACCATAGTTACACAGCGCAATTGCTTACTTGCCCCGGCATAACTAATGCTCCTGATTCAGGAACCTCGTTACGCCGACTGCAGTCTAAAATATGCGCGGCATAAGGCTCTTATGCCCGCATATCTTAGGCTGCATTCTTGCGATGGCCGCTAGGTGGCGTTCCCGTTGTGCTCAGCGTATAGTATGCAAATTGCATACTAACGCCGATTCACAACGTTACGCGAGCCCTGCGTACGCAGTTTACGTCGTTTGCGTACGGCGGTTTTCGCGTAAGGCTGCCCCTGCTATTAGCAGGGGCAGCCAATGTTACGTATACCCGTCGTTCCCGCGTCGCGAAATTTGAATTTTACGTAGTTTGCGTAAGTGATTTTTGAATGGCGCTGGACGCCATTCACGTTCACTTTGAAGCAAATGACGTCCTTGCGACGTCATTTGCCGCAATGCACGTCGGGAAAGTTTCCCGATGGAGCATGCGCTCTACGATCGCCGCGGGAACGCGCCTAATTTAAATGTTTCCCTTTCGTCTACGGGATCATTTAAATTGCGCGCGCTTACGCCGGGCAATTTTAAAGAGCGCACACGCAATTTACGGAGCTACTGCCAAGTTTTTCAGCACATTTTTTTATGCTGAAGAATCCCCCTCTCGGCTTATACTCGAGTCAGCGCTGTGTTAACTAGTCGCAGCCGTTGCCAGGTGTACTGCGCCAAAACCGATCGTGTGTGGGCGCCATACGTTATTTAACCATCGTTTAAAAAAAGGCCAACTTTTTTTAAATTTAACCGATAGGACAAAACTGATCGTTAGTAGTCACGACTAGGGTTGTCCCGATACCACTTTTTTAGGACCGAGTACAAGTACCGATACTTTTTTTCATGTAGTCGCCGATACCGAATACCGATACTTTTTTTAAATGTCATGTGACAGTTTTCAAACCACAATACAGACTAAGGATATTTTCTTTAGAATTATGAAGAACTCTAACTCAAGACATTATAAAAGAATAAAAATGAGTAAAAATGAATAAAAATGTTTTATTTGCTTGTCACGCAGTAGTAAAAAACTCAAAGAATTTTCATAGAACATGTTGATAAATACAAAAAAAGTATTCTATTTAGGTATCGGGAGCATTTGCGCGAGTACGAGTACTCCCGCAAATACTCGGTATCGGTCCCGATACTAGTATCGGTATCTGGACAACCCTAGTCACGACCATCGGTTAAAAATCCATGCATGCTCAGAATTAAGTCGACGCATGCTTGGAAGCATTGAATTTAATTTTTTTCAGCACATCGTTGTGTTTTACGTCACTGCGTTCTGACATGATAGTTTTTTTAACGTGTGTAGGCGCGACGGACCATCAGTCAGCTTCATTGGTTAACCGATGAAAACGGTCCATCGGTCCGTTCTCATCAGATGGACCGATCGTGTGTACGCGGCATAAAGGCTGCAAATGGGCACAGTGAGGGCTGCAAATGGGCACAGTGAGGGCTGCAAATGGGCACAGTGAGGGCTGCAAATGGGCACAGTGAGGGCGTAAATGGGCACAGTGAGTGTGTAAATGGGCATAGTGAGGATGCAAATAGGCACAGTGAGGATGCAAATGGGCACAGCAAGGCTGCAAATGAGCATTGTTGACCCTCTTTTCCACTTAAAGTAGCTTCTGCATTTCCCACCCTAGGCGTATACTTGAGTCAATACATTTTGACATTTGTTTGTGGTAAAATTAGGTGCCTTGGCTTATATTTGGATCGGCTTATACTCGAGTATATACGGTAATACATTTTTGTTTTAATCACTTTGAAAAAGTAAGAAGAAAAAGTACAAGAAAAACAATATCAAACCTTAAAGAGCTCCAATCACTATCCACCACCTAATGTAACCCATTCCTCACATTACTTATTTAGAGAAATAGGGAAGTAAGTAAAGCCAAGACCCAACAAAAAAGGTATTAGTCTAGATCAGTGCATTTTTTTTTAGCACTGATCACTGCATTGGTGTTAGGGCCATTTACAATATATACGGGGTCTGGGCTACGGTGCGAGTAAGTATCAAGTAACGGCCTTGTGGATCAGCATAGGAGTAGTGGAGTTGGAATTGGAGAGTGTCTTTGACTGCCGTTAGGACTCAGTTTATTTTTTTTTGGGGGGGGGGGGGGCCAGAGGCATAAAAAATCTGATCATATCCCTTGAGATTGAGTGTGGGGGTTTTAGATAGGATAAAGTGTATTTCTTGCACGAAGATGATCTTGGCCAGTTGTTTTGTAGCTTCCTTTTGGAGAGTTGCTCTTTTTTGGGGGCTAATTAGCCCTTTCTCATTCAGTGAGAAGATCTTGAATGGCATGGTTATTGATTTGCGTGGCCTGTAGTTGTAAACAGCTGGTGTAGATGTGTAGTCGATAGGTTCAGTAGGGTTGTCAACTGGTGGTGAGTTACAGTAGAAAGAGACCGCTGTGACCTGAAGGTACAAATAAAAGTCAGTTCAAAATGCAGGAAAATCAAAAAGGTTGCAGAGCTGGTGTCAGGGAACTCCTGTAAGACGCTTTGCACATAGACGTGCGCATAGCCTTTGCCATAGAATGGCTCACAGGCTCGCACATGCGCGCCAGAGCTCGCAATTGCGGGCACGCATGCGCACAGATACGGGCACGCGCGCACACGTACGAGCCTAATTCAGTTTGGCGCCAGACAGCCTATTTAAAGGGAGTCTGGGCTCTTATGCCTTGCTGACTGATCTGCAGCTGTGTTCCTGAACCTTGCTCTGATCCTGTGTGTTTTCCTAGTGTTTGACCCGGCTTGCTCTTGACCTTGGCTCTGTGTCCTGTTCCTGTACTTATGTCCATCCCTGACCCGGCTCCGTTCCTGACTTTGGCTCTGTCTATGATTTGGTACCTCACTGCCCGCTTGCTGACGAACCTGGCTATCCCTAAGACCTCGCTCCTGTCTACGTTCCTGGTTGCTGTTAACCCTCAGTTACCTGCCTGGCTGTTACCTATTCCTGCTAAGCTCATTACAGTCTGTTCCAAGCCGCTGAACCCTGCCAAGCTGTTCCCTAGGGACCCCCGACTCCAGGCACTCGTGTCCCTCTTGTCCTTCGGCTTCCTCTGTTTCACCTTCAGCGGAGCCAGGACAGGAGATATAAGAGAGGCCGACCTCATCAAATCAGTCTCCCATCCGATCCCTGACAGCTGGTGTGGTAAAAGGTGCAAGGAGGTAAAAAAAGGGAACCCATGAACAATACGGGCTCAATGTGCAGTAACTACTGCTAACAGTAACAGGGGGCAGAGAAGTCCTCCAACAGCATCTAGTGGATACGGGACCGATGGAGTGAGGATAGGGCTTCAGTAGTATGAGAAGCTGCTTCTACCGCACATATTGGAACTTTGAGTTCTAAAAGGCGAGCAGAGAGTATAAAGAGTCTTGAAGGGACCATTCAGCTTCCATTTGAGAAGGCGGAGGAGATGTTGGTACTGGGGCTTCATCAGGGATGAGGCACCAGGAGCACATCGGTTGAAGGTGTGGGTTTTACCCTGGTGCTTAATCAGGAGCCTCCCATTTGTAGGGTATGTGATGGTTTTGTAGCTCTTTTGTGATTGTAGTTAGTTGCCGTTGGTTGTTCATGGTCGCTTTAGATAATTCTTCATAAAGGGAAACTGAGGTAAAGGATTCCGTCAGGGGAAGAGTGTGTTTCGCAGCCAGCATCACCTTCTCTTTTGTAGTTAAAAAATGGATGCGAGCTAGCACATCTTTCAGCTTTGATTCAGAGAGATAGGATGCTTTCGGAAGCCTGTGGGCTCTGTCAATTTCTAGATCTCTTTTGGACAAATCCAGTACCAGAGTGCACTGGGATTGTAAATTGCGTATTAGGTTCGATTGCTATATTGACTCAAGGATGTTGCGGAACTTTGCGTTGTTCCGGCGAGATCGATCCTCGAGATCTGCCAGTTTAAGTTTAATTGATTCCTTCTGTTCTATGTACATGTTCACCATATTATTGTGGGTGTTAAATAAATCTGACATTTTGAATTCAATACGATGGATTCTCACATCCTGCTGTTGTATTATGTTTGCCAGAGAGGACATTGTAGCAGAGAGGTCAGAGTGCAAGGTTAGTCTTAATGAAATTAGCATGCTCTTCATTGTCTGTTCTGATATAGGTTGATCAGATGCAGGTAATCTATTGGTGAAGGTTGCTGTGGATCAGGCTGAGGTATTAGGATGGAAGCAAGGTTAGCCAGTACTAGGTTCTCATCCTCTCTCCTAGGTTTGGACTTGACTCGACTGGCTGAGGAGGGCGAGCAAGGTGGGGAGTACTCGCCATCCACTAGGGTAGGGTGTGGAGAGCCTGTCAGTTGCTGATTAGTGCAGACAGCTTGAGAAGGGAGATGCTGAGCAGCGTGGCTGGAGGAGCTTCCGGCACCATCTTGTCTGAGACCCGCCCCGCTGGAGAAAAGAAGCTTGTCAGCTTCTGTGGACCCTTGGTGTGCATTCTTCTCTTGGACATTATGCCCAGTTGTAGGTAGGTGTCCCCAGGTATTGAGTGTGTTAAAATCGCTCTTCAAAGTAGCTGTTCGGCAACTATATTGTGGGGTAGAGAGTGGAGCTGCAGAGTCAATCTGCCATCCGCAGTATCGGCAAGCCACGCCCCCTCTACTGGATGTGTTTTATACCAAAAAGTAAAAAATATTGTTTCTTTTTCAAAATTGTCGCTCTTTTTTTGTTTAACCACTTAAGACCCAGGACCATTATGCAGGTAAAGGACCTGCCCAGTTTTTGCGATTCGGCACTGCGTCGCTGACAATTGCGCGGTCGTTTGATGTGGCTCCCAAACAACATTTGCGTTCTTTTTTCCCCACAAATAGAGCTTTCTTTTGGTGGTATTTGATCACCTCTGCGGTTTTATTTTTTTGCGCTATAAACAAAAATAGAGCGACAATTTTAATAAATATTTTATACTTTTTGCTATAATAAATATCCACAAAAAAAGATATAAAAAAAACCATAATTTTTCTCAGTTTAGGCCGATATGTATTCTTCTACCTATTTTTGGTAAAAAAAAAATCGCAATAATCGTTTATCGATTGGTTTGCGCAAAATTTATAGCATTTACTAAATATTGGATAGTTTTATGGCATTTTTATTAATATTTATTTTTTTACTACTAATGGCGGCGATCAGTGATTTTTTTCGTGACTGCGACGTTATGGCGGACACATCGGACGCTTTTGACACACTTTTGGGACCATTGTCATTTTCACAGCGAAAAGTGCTATAAAAATGCACCGATTACTGTGAAAATGACAATTGCAGTTTAGGAGTTAACCAGTAGGGGGCGCTGAAGGGGTTAAGTGTGACCTCATGTGTGTTTCTAACTGTAGGGGGGTGGGGCTGGATGTGTGACGTCAGTGATCGTCTGTTCCCTATATCAGGGAGCAGACGATCACTGACCTTGCCACAGTGAAGAACGGGGAAGGTGTGTTTACACTCACCTCTCCCCGTTCTTCAGCTCCGGGGACCGATCGCGGGACACCGGCGGCGATCGGGTCCGCGGGCGCGGTCACGGCGCTTCGGCCCGGGTCACATGCGCGCGCCGGCGGCGCGTTGGCGACCCACGGCTGGGCTCTTAAAGGCGACGTACCTGTAGTTAAAAATATAAGAAAAACTAATCAGCGCAATAATATAAGTAAAAAACAATTCAGCTGCTGAACACTAGGAATCAATTCCAAAAGTTCCTGGAACAAAATATATAAAAGATAGTGCAGCGCTAATAAAGTCCATCAAATAGTCATCCCAGTGATGTTCAAATGGTGACTAGATGCAATCACATGCAGGTGATGAACGTGGATGAAAGAAAACACCTCCACCAATAACAGAAATGGCCTCTCACCTCCCAAACAGGACCCTCTGTTAGACAGGGTCAATTGCGCGTTCCCATAGGGATATATCCAGGCAATACTGCAACAACGATAAATCCAAGACCAGGAGCTCATATTTACAGGAAAACGCCAAAGGGAAGTGGATCCATTCATAAAAAAAGAGGACATACCATAGTGCTCTCCATATATAAAAACAGTTTTAATGAAATTTTTTTTTTTTAAAAACTCACAATCATAGGCACTAATCCAGTGCCAGGATGTACAGCGAGGAACTAATGTAATAGTGGACGGCTGCGGGTGATGTCACGTCGTATCCCTACCGAACGTTACGTCCCTAGGGCAGGACTTCTTCAGCGGAGTATAGAGAAGGACGGAGTACACATGGGCCCAGATTCAAGAAGCACTTGCGCCCGCGCAACCATAGGTTGCGCGGCGCAAGTGCTTACTTGCTCCGGTGTAACGAGTGCTCCTGATTCAGGAACCTCGTTACACCGACTGCAGCCTAAGATATGACAGACATAAGCCTCCTTATGCCTTCACATCCCAGGCTGCATTCTTGCGTTGGCCGCTAGGGGGCGCGGCCATTGTGATCGGCGTATAGTATGCAAATTGCATACTACCACCGATTCACAAAAGTTGCGCGGGCCCTGCGCACGCAAGGTACGCAGTTTCCGTACGGCGACTTTAGCGCAAGGTTGCTCTTGCTAATAGCAGGGGCAGACAATGCTAAAGTATAGCTGCGCTTCCCGCTCGTGAAATTTAAATTTCACGTCGTTTACGTAAGTGATTCGTGAATGGCGCTGGACGCCATTCACGTTCACTTAGAAGCAAATGACGTCCTTGCGACGTCATTTGCCGCAATGCACGTCGGGAAAGTTTCCCGACGGAGCATGCGCTGTTCGCTCGGCGCAGGAGCGCGCCTAATTTAAATGATTCCCGCCCCCGGCGCCCTTGCGCAGGGCTAATTAGCATAGCGCCCGCGCAATTTACGGAGCTACTGCTCCGTGAATCGCTGGGCAAATCGAAATATTTGCGTGGGCGCAGAGAAAAATCTTTGCTCTTTGCCCACGCAAATATTGCTCCAATCTACCTGAATCTGGGCCAAGGATAGTTGCCATGGAGTATCAATCAGCATGTGGGGAAAGAATTAGCAACGCCCATCATGTCATGTGACACGATGTGTCACATGACCAGAAGTAGCCTTAGTAATAAAGCTATGTGCACAGCCCTGACCCCTATATATCAGGGCTGGAAAACAAAAGACATTCTTCCCCATCAAGATGAAATATATAATATATATCATACACATTATATATAAATAAATGATATATAGTATCCACCGGCAAAGGCACAATAAAAATGTGATATTAGTGTATGAATAAAATAAATTAAGCATGCGCACAGGTAAAAATCTGCATATATATATATACATATATGTAGAAATAAATATACTTGAGGTCAACCGCAGCCAGTCATATATAGTGTGATGCAAATGTATAAAAAAAATATAAAATATATATATTTAAAAATATATATAAAATATAATATCATAAAAGGAATTAACAATCAGAAATAAAACAATTAATATCAAAGTCAACATTAAGGCCTTCAGGACAGAGTACATCTCGTGTATCCAATAGGATTCTCTTGGCGGATAAAATTATCGCCCCTCCAATGGCGGTTGACTTTTTCAATTCCCCAGAAACGTAGGCCCTTAGGGTTTTTATGATGAAACTGTTTAAAATGTCTAGATACGTTGTGCGTGGTTTTTCCTTGTTTGATATTATTAACATGTTCAGCGATGCGGACGTGCAAGGGTCTGGATGTTCTACCGATATATTGTAGACCGCAATCGCATTCCAACATGTAAACTACCCCGACAGTGTCACAGGTGATAAG
This sequence comes from Rana temporaria, assembly GCF_905171775.1. Taxonomy (NCBI): domain Eukaryota; kingdom Metazoa; phylum Chordata; class Amphibia; order Anura; family Ranidae; genus Rana; species Rana temporaria. Next base: position 175,282,690 of record NC_053497.1, on the reverse strand, counting down.
CTGTTTAATGTCGTATTCCCTGTTAGTTGCAGAAGCCAAAAATTGTTTCCTTTTCTTAATGTTTACTTTTGAGTGCTTGCAGGGGACACACCGCCCACATGCATAAAAACCCCCCAAAAATGTAAACATCCTATTATCTGAGATGATAGGAGGATTAAGGACACTCGGTGCCAAACGATCTCTAAGTGATGGCGCTTTTTTGTATATAAATTGTGGCCTAGGTGGTAATACAGGTCCAAGTACCTTATCCTGTTTTAAAATTGACCAATTTTTTGCAATAATTCTTTCGAATTTTTTATGCTGGACATTGTAATCCAGAATAATTCTGAAGTTGTGTTTGTCATTCTTAACCTCTGGATCAGCAACACGATCGGAGACAAGCGTGTGTCTATCCATCTTTTGGACATGATCCAATTCCACTTCCAGACTTTCTTTGCTGTACCCTTTTTGTGCAAATCTATCAGCAAGAACATGTGACTGACTGACATAATCGCTTAATTGTGTACAGTTATGGCGTAACCTGATAAATTGTCCCCTGGGGATGTTGTACAACCAAGACCTATGGTGGCAACTCCCCAGGGGAATGTACGCATTGCGATCAGTGGGTTTAAAATAATTGGTCAACGTAAAATGATCAGTATCTCTCATGATATTCAAGTCCAAAAACACCACCTTCTCATGGCTAATGGTCCATGTAAGACTAATGTTCCTGTTGTTACCATTAAGGCGACTAATGAAGGCGTACCTGTAGTGCCTGTGCCCAGCCGTGCCATTCTGCCAACGTATATCGGCGTTAGGCGGTCCTTAAGTGGTTAAAGCGCTAAAAAAAATTAAAATCGCAGAGGTGATCAAATACCACCAAAAGAAAGCTCTATTCTGCAATTGTCAGTTAAAGCAATGCAATGCAGTGCAGTATGGCCTGGTCAGGACGGGGGTAAAACCTTCCAAAGCTGAAGTGGTTAAACAAAAAATAATAATCAGTTAATGAAAAAACATTCTAGTTTCAATCATAGTATCAATTGCGTGCCATAATAAATTTCAACTGCCACCATTTTATTTTTACAGGGCCTCTGCTTTAAAAAGGAATTCATTGTTTGGAGGTTCTAAGTCATTCTCTAAAAAATAAAATAACAAAATGAGATTTTAATATGTATGTGAAAAATAAAACAAAATACCCCAAACTTCAAGTGGCTGAGATGGCCGGGTAAAGACTAAAAGGTTTCCGCATTCAATAATCCTGTTCATGTCAATACTGCAAATTAAGTTACAAAACATCAAGCCATTAGTGTTATGTTTTCATCTCTCTCAATTATATTTTTTTAGGTCAGCTCTAAAGAGGAAAACATTTGAAAGATTGTTTTAAAGTTGTCCTAGCTTGTGTGGAGTAAACATTTAGGGCCAGATCCACGTACCCTGGCGCATATTTCCGTCGGGCGTAGCGTATCTAAGATACACTACGCCGCCGTAACTTATTTATTATTTTTTTAATCCTCAAAGAATGTGAGCCATAAGTTACGGCGGCGTAGTGTATCTTTGGCGGCGTAAGGGCGCGGAATTCAAATCGATGTGATGGGGGCGTGTTTTATGTAAATACGTCGTGACCCGACATAAACAACGTTTTTTTTTTTAAACGGCGCATTTGCCATCCGTGGGGGTATCCCAGTGCTCATGCTCGAAATTAAACCGGAACAAGCCAATGCTTACGATGGTGACGTCATTCTACGCAAATCCCTATTCGCGAACAACTTACGTAAAAAAATCTAAATTCGACGCGGGAACCACAGCCATACTTAACATTGAGTACGCCTCATATAGCAGGGGTAACTATACGCCGGAAAAAGCCGAACGCAAATGACGTAAAAAAATGTGCCGGACGTACGTTCGTGGATCGCCGTATCTAGCTAATTTGCATACTCGACGCGGAATTCGACGGAAACGCCACCTAGCGGCCGCCGGAAAGATGCACCTAAGATCCGACGGCGTACTAAGACGTACGTCTGTCGGATCGAGCCCAGATGCAGTCGTATCTTGTTTTGTAGATACAAAACAAAGATACGACGCGGGAACTTTGAAATTACGCGGCGTATCAATAGATACGCCAGCGTAATTCTTCTGTGGATCTGGCCCTTATTTTGTAAAATATATATATTGGCCCGGATTCAGAAAGACTTACGCCAACGTATCTAATGATACGCCGCGTAAGTCCACGGATGCACCGTCGTATCTATGCGCCTTATTCAGCAAACAAGATACGCCTGAATTTTGGCTTAATACGACCGACGTAAGACTCCTACGCCTTCGTATCTTGAGCGCATATTTACGCTGGCACTTCCATTGATTTACGCGTTGAAAATGCAAATGACCTAGATACGCCGATTCACAAACAAACTTACGCCCGTTGCAGTAATCTACGCAGTTTACGTAAGGCGTACATCCGGCGTAAAGTTATTCCACCTATAGGAGGCGCATCCCATGCAAAGGTATGGACGGCGGAACAGCCATCGTATTTTACGTCGTTTACGTAAGTCTTACGTGAATGGGGCTTGGCGTAGGTTACGTTTGCGTCGTAGGCATTTGTTTAGATGCGGCATTCGTAATTTCGGAAAATACGTAATACTTTGGATAAAATCGTATTCGTTACGTTCACTAACAGCCAAATCTGAAAGGAAATTCCAATACCTAAAATTTAATAGCTTGTAATAGTTAAGTTATTATTAGTTAGCTATTATTTCAGATTTTATAATGTTCAGGTTTTCAAATTTTTCGAATTTTCGTTCTTATTTTCGGATTATCGAATTTACAAGATCTGGATTTTCGGATTTGGAATTTTCGATTTGCCGAATTTCACATTTCGAATTTACAAATTTCTGAATTTCTGGATTTTCGAATTTAGAATTACTGAATTTACTGAGTTAGTTATTATTTAGTTAGTTGGTTAGTTAGCTATTATTTCAAGTTTTCGGATTTTTTGATTTTAGTTTTTTTTAAATTTTAGGATTTTCAAATTTTAGGGTTTTCGAATTTTAGATCATAACTAATGACCCGAAAAACGAAAATAAAGAACAAACAAATTAAATGAAAACAAACACATTTTTCGGCAGTGCACATGTCTATTCACACTTTCACCCCTTGCACGTTAAAAATCTTTCAAGCTGACTTTGCATTTGCTTGAATTTTTTTTAAAATAATTTGCCTTTTTTTTTATATCGTGGATGAGGAGGGAGTGTTGGAGAGAAAAAGGAGCGGAGGCATTCAGAGGAAAATAACAAAGGTGAGTGGTAAAAGCGAGATTGTGTGTGTGTGTGGGAAGACAGGACATGCCGCCACAAAGCGAGACAGCTGCGAGTTTACTTGAGGTCATTCTGCAGTATGGAAGAAGAAGAAAAGAAAGACAAAGGAACAAGTTGAATTACACAGATACCGAGAGAGATGGAAGGCTGAAGACGCTTCGTACAAGGTGAAGGTGTGAAGGCTTGTGGATAATGTTATAAAACATGAGGCACGCCGCAAAACATGAACACAAGTGACTTTCTAAAAAATATAGAATTTATCATGTGAAGTGTGGATCGTGCAATACTTACCGCGGAACAATTTTCCTTTCACTCAATCCAAATGGTATCTTCTAAAATTTGAGCTAAGGTCTGCCCAAAGGGCACCAATTAATGCAGATAACAATATATAGATAGATAGATAGATAGATAGATAGATAGATAGATAGATAGATAGATACTGTAGATATCTCTCTCTCTCTCTCTCTCTCTCTCTCTCTCTCTCTCTCTCTCTCTCTCTCTCTCTCTCTCTCTCTCTCTCTCTCTCTCTATATATATATATATATATATATATATATATATATATATATATATATATGTATATACAATATGTAGACTTTATCACAAATGTATGTACAGGCTAGAGTAGTCTTTCTCAACCAGGATTCCATGGAAGCCTAGTTTTCTTCCTGGGATTGCTAGGGGTTTCTTGAGTGCTGACTAGTCACTGATCACCAATGTAAGGGACATTCTTCCTACTGATCACCAATGTAAGGGACATTCTTCTCACTGATCACCAATGTAAGGGACATTCTTCTCACTGATCACCAATGTAAGGAACATTCTTCTCACTGATCACCAATGTAAGGAACATTCTTCTCACTGATCACCAATGTAAGGGACATTCTTCTCACTGATCACCAATGTAAGGAACATTCTTCTCACTGATCACCAATGTAAGGAACATTCTTCTCACTGATCACCAATGTAAGGGGCATTCTTCTCACTGATCACCAATGTAAGGAACATTCTTCTCACTGATCACCAATGTAAGGGACATTCTTCTCACTGATCACCAATGTAAGGAACATTCTTCTCACTGATCACCAATGTAAGGGACATTCTTCTCACTGATCAACAATGTAAGGAACATTCTTCCCACTGATCACCAATGTAAGGAACATTCTTCCCACTGATCACCAATGTAAGGGACATTCTTCCCACTGATCACCAATGTAAGGGACATTCTTCCCACTGATCACCAATGTAAGGGACATTCTTCCCACTGATCACCAATGTAAGGGACATTCTTCTCACTGATCACCAATGTAAGGGACATTCTTCCCACTGATCACCAATGTAAGGGACATTCTTCCCACTGATCACCAATGTAAGGGACATTCTTCCCACTGACCACCAATGTAAGGAGCATTCTTCCCACTGACCACCAATGTAAGGAACATTCTTCCCACTGATCACCAATGTAAGGAGCATTCTTCCCACTGACCACCAATGTAAGGAGCATTCGTCCTATTGACCACCAATGTAAGGGGTTCCAGCTGACCACATTTGGATAAGGCCCTTCTTCCAAAAACTAGCTGTGTAAGTGGGCCCTTCTCCATCAATGTAAGTTGTTATTTTTCCAACTGACCACCAACCTGGGGCCCTTTTTTCACTAACCACTTCACTGACTTATCAATGTAAGGGACCAATTTTGTTTGACCATCAATGTGAGTGAGCAATATCATTTTTACTGTCTGTGTTTCTTTTCTTGTTACAGTGGAAGCTCACATTACGAGCATAATCGAGTTTCCCCATTGAAGTCAAAGGAAACTAAAATATTTTTTTCCGCATTGACTTCAATGGCATGCAGTACTGCATGCGGCCAGAGTCGGGGGGGGGGGTGCCGTAGAGCCTTGAAAACAGCCAAAAAGGCCCGAGGACACCTCGGCTGAACTCGGCACACCTCGAAAAGACTTTGTTCCTGAGATTTGCCAAGGTCAGCCGTGCTATCCTTGGGCCTTTCCATGCATTTCCGAACGGTGCCGATCGGCTGCAATTGGCGATGTTCGGCTCTGCTCAGCTCCAGCGCCCCCTCCCCACCTCAGGCCAAACGCGGTACTGCACACCGCTTTGGCCTAAATCCTGCTCATTTTGCGAGACAACACTCCCAAACCAAGTTACGATTTTTAAAAATACGTATTGCGAAACGCTCGTTAACCGTGTTACTCGCTGTAACAGAATGTCCCGGGACCAACAGAGACTTTGTAAAGATGAGGGGTACTCCTGTACCGGCATCACCAAGGAGTCTTATGTCTAGGATCGCCTTATGTCCGATAGGGCCATAGGGTGACTGAGAAATGATATCCTAAATTACAGGACAGGGGACAGTAATAATAATTCATGGTTGCAGGATGTCTTGAGATATCACAAGTTGTTGGCTTATTCAATGTGGGGACAGTGTTAATTGCATCTACTCCTAGACATTTCATTGTCCATTGTGTAAAGGTGTTAATTCAGGTCTGCTCCTAGACCTTTCCATCGTGTGATAACACGGTTTAAAGCCTATTGATGCCCAGGTTTGACTACCTGTCTGTCGGAGACAGAACTTCTGTCTAAAGATGTGGATTGAAGGGAACTCATTGTGTGATGGTATTTTGTGTGAATTCTATTGATAAAAGTATGTGATTGAAGCCCCATGGTGTGAAGGGGGTGGAGATTTCAGTGTCCCTTTGATAACGGTCACCTGCTTGTAACTACATAAAAAGCCGAGAAGAAACCATTAAAGCAGTCTTAATTTTGAAACCATAAAGCACAGAGCTGTGTCTCGTCTTATTCTGGGAAATGGGATGGATCGGGTCCTGTTGGTTGGAGTGTCGATAAGCTGTCGTGGGTTGATGGAAGGTCGTAAACGGTGGTGACCGTTACAGTGGTGGCAGCAGTGGGATTTTCTTTAACACTCGCAATCCGAGGTTCCACTGTATATTATTATCTGTATTGTTACATTGATAATTGAAAATAATTTGTCATACACAGCCGCTATCAAAAAGTGCAGTATGCCACATTTCCTATCCTTATAATTATTCCTATATGTACAGCTCACTGTTCATAGTAATGAACCACGAGGCACATAATAATAATAATAATAATAATTAGCACAACAGCATAATCATATTTTGAGCAGTTGTTCCCTGAGACCCAAACGATTCGTCAACGTTTCCTCTATGTTAAAAGGGTTGAGAAAGGCTGGGATATACCCACCTACATATGTGATTAATGCTCTAAGATCAAGAGGTTATGGGATGGTGTGTGCTAATTAGTGCACACTGTTGTGGGTAAGGGTATACCAATATTACCCTCGGGAACCTAAAAACCATCAGAATGTACAAGTTTGCAATTTAATCTCTTGATGGTTTTTCTTCATGGCAGCAAAGCAAGTTGTGGTAGTCTTCCACTTCTACGACTGCACAAGAAAAGTATACAATGTCATGCTTCTTAATTAACTGCATGCCAACCTCGCCCACGCACTTATACGCCGGCAGAATGGCACGGCTGCACAAAGCAACGTATATATACGTTGCTTTGAATTTCGCGCCGTGAGGCCCTGTGTGCACTCCTGCCGTAAGCTCCGTGACCGTGTCACGGAGTTGCAGACCGGGGGCGGGGGGGATGTCTATGTAAACAAGGCATCTCCCTGTTCTGCCTTGTGACAGAACAAGTGATCTACTGCTCCCTGTCAGCGGGAGCAGTGATCAGTGTCATGTCACATGTAGCCCAGCCCCCACACAGTTAGAATCACTCCCTAGTACACACTTAATCCGTTCCTCGCCCCCTAGTGGTTAACCCCTTCCCTGCCAGTGTCATTTACATAGTAATTAGTGCCTTTTTATAGCACTAAATGTCAATGGTCCCAAAATGGCGTCAAATGTGTCCGCCATAATGTCGCAGGGGCCAGATAAAGACAAGCAAAGGGCCACAAATGGCCTACAGGCCACAGTTTGGAGACCACTGCTCTATATAGATCTTTATATCACTAGAGGGCTCACCAGCAAGAGCAAGGAGGTCCTTATTCCCCTATATATATCTTTCTATCACTCGAGGGGTCACCAGCAGGAGGAAGGAGGTCCTGATTCCTCTATATCAGGGGTCTCCAAAGATTCTAAACAAAGGGCCGGTTTATTGTCCTTCAGACTCTTGGAGGGCCGGACTTTGACCAGCGGGAGTAGACATTTTCCTGGCACCATTGTTAGTGGGCATCTGGTATTAGGTGGAGCAATAGTGCCCCATTGCTGGTATCATAGGGAGTAATAGTGCTCTATTAGTTGTGTGAGTGGGAGAAATGGTGCTCCATTGTCTGTGTCAGATGGCAGAATAGTGTCTTGTATCAGTGGGAGGGATAGTGCCCCAAGGGCCGGATAAAGGCAAGCATCGGGCCGCAGTTTGGAGACCACTGCTCTATAAAGATCTTTATATCACTAGAAGGTTTACCAGCAGGAGGAAGGAGGTCCTAATTCCTCTATATACTGTAGATCTGTATCTCACTAAAGGGCATCAACAGCAGGAGGAAGGAAGTCCTGGTTCCTCTATATAGATCTTTATATTACTAGAGGGATCACTGGTAGAAGGAAAGCAGTCCAAATTTTTGGCTGAATTTAGACCTGAAATGGACCAGAAGACACACAGGACTCCTGTGCAATTCGCACCGGAGCCACTCCGAAGATGTGTGAACCGACTCCATAGAGAGCCAATCACAATCTCCTGTCATGTGAATTGGATGCCCACATCCAATTTGCAATAGTGTGAACCCAACCTAAAAGATGATTGAAATAGGCTTCCAGTAGAAGTTCTAAGTAAGGCAACAAAACCTGGCTTCATGCATGCTTGGGACAAACAAAGATCTGTACTCAGGCAAAAAAAAAAGGGGGCAAGCTTGATGGACCACTTGGTCTTTTTTTTCTATAGTCACTCTTCTATGGTGCTGATCAAAAGATACTTTTCAGGTAGGTCTCTACATCCATGTGAATAGGCAGCACCTCTAAATGCAAGAAAGAAGGAAAAAAGGAAGCCAAAAATCCATTGAGCATGGTACATATGAATATTATTGTCCTCCATATACACAAATCCCCAGAGGAAGCCATTTTAGCGAAACATGTTGGGACAGGACACTTCACTATGACCACCTTATGTTGAATTTTGGGAAGCCAGCGACCCACCTATTCCAATCTATGCTCTTACAACCAGTTTTTAATGATCCCTTTTTTTCATTTACCATATATACTCGAGTATAAGTCGAGTTCTTCAGCCCTTTTTTTAGGGCTGAAAATACCCCCCTTGGCTTATACTCGAGTCAGTGTACCTGAATGGCTGCGAGCGTCCATTGTTTAAAAGTCGCGGCTTCCCCCTGGTCCCTTCCGTGATAGGCATTTCCCAGCAGACACTGTGTTCAGTGTTCCGCCTATCACTGAAGTTCTCTTGTCCGAGGATGAAAAGATGTCCGTGATTGGCGGAACACTGAACACAGTGTCTGCTGGATGAGAAGACGTCTGTGATAGGCTGCTGGGAAACTCCTATCATGGAACGGGACCAGGAGGAGACAGCGACATTTAAACAATGAATGGACACCCGCAGCCTGCCAAGAATTTCAGGTACACTGACTTCGGGCACAGGGAGGCTGCAATGGGCACAGTGAGGTTGGGCACAGTGAGGTTGCAATGGGTACAGTGAGGTGGCAATGGGCACAGTGGGGTGACAATGGGCACAGTGAAGTTGGGCAAAGTGAGGTGGCAAAGGGCACAGTGATGTTGGGAACAGTGAGGTTGGGCACAGTGAGGTGGCAATGGGCACAGTGAGGCGTGCAAATGGGCATTGTTGACCCTCTTTTACACTTACAGTAGCTGCTGCATTTCCCACCCTAGGCTTATATTCAAGTCAATACGTTTTCCCAGTTTTTTGGGGTAAAATTGGGTACCTTGGATTATACTCGAGTATATAGGGTATTTTGTATTAATAAAAATATATTTTCTTTTATATATATATTGGGCCAGATTCAGAGAGAAGTTACGCTGACGTATCTGTTGATACGACGGCGTAGGAGACTTACGTCGGTCGGATGGAGCCAGAATTCAGGCGTATCTGGTTTCAAGAATACGGCGCATAGATACGACGACACATCCTAGAACTTACGCGTAAGTTCTAGGATGCGCCGTATTCTTGAAACCAGATACATCTGAATTCTGGCTCCATCCGACCGACGTAAGTCTCCTACGCCGTCGTATCTTGGGCGCATATTTACGCTGGCCGCAAGGGGCGCTTCCATTGATTTACGCGTCGAATATGTAAATGAGCAAGATATGCCGATTCACGAACGTACTTACGCCCGTGGCAGTAATCTACGCCGTTTACGTAAGGCGTATGTCCGGCGTAAGTTTACCCCTCATAAAGCAGGGGTAAGTCATGTTAAGGTATGGACGTCGGAACAGCCGTATTTTACATCATTTACGTAAGTCGTACGTGAATGGGGCTGGGCGTAGGTTACGTTCACGGCATAGGCATTGAGCCGGCGTATCTTAGGGAGTATATGCGACGTGATTCTGAGCATGCGCCATTCGTTAGGCCCTTCATTTGCATGGGGTCACGGTTAATTTTCATGTAACACGCCCACTACCTTCCTACTTTGAATTAGGTGGGCTTGCGCCGGCCAATTTACATTACGCTGGAGTAAATATGGGAGAGAGTGTTTTGTGAATACTCAGCTTGCCTCTTAATGTTACGTCGGCGTAGCGCATATGAGATGCGCTACGCCGGCACAAAGATACGCCAATGTACCTGAATCTGGCCCATTGTCTTTATGCTTTCTTCAGCACCGTTTTAATCCCACTTTGTAATCTTGCTACCAATATATAGAAACACATGTTGCAAACAGGTCTTTGTGGTTATAGCATAACAACTTTTTATTGACTGTTCTCCGAAAGAATGGATCCAAAAAATATAAAATATAGGTATCCTCCATTACTGTTTTTTTATTTATTTTTATTTCAGGCTTGTGTTTTGTCTTTTCTTTTAGCTCTCATCAGATTTTCTTCCATCCCCACTTTCATAGTTCTTTTGGGGATTCATTTATTTCTAGGTGGTGTGAATTGCTGCAGACTATGTTGGTGCCATAGGAATAAAGTATAAAAATAACTGAAGGAATAGTGACAGTGTGTCAATCTGTATCAATGTTATCAAAGAACACATTCTAATTACATACAATAAAGACAAGCCAGTGAGTGCTATCACTAATAATTTGACATTCCGCTGATAAATGAGCCTGAAGACAGGACAGATCATGAATATGAATAAACCGCGTATAATGTCTCTTTCCTCCCCTCCGGAGACCTCAGAGTCGGAGTCTTGTTTACTCACTTTGTGTCCCGGGGTCTGCATCCTACAAGGATACCCAATACAATCTCATCTTATTGTTTCTGCTGTTCCGTGAGCTCCAGGCACCAAAGTTCAATATGATTGTTACTAACCAATCCCCCCGGTGGGCGACAGAAATAGCGTGAAGTTCCAGCAACCAGGAACAAAGAAATGAAGACAGCAAAGTGCCATCAGAGGTGAACCGGAGAGGATGATGGAAGGAAAATAGAGACAGACGGGAGACATAGGAGAGAGATAGGACAACATAGAGAACAGGAAGGAAGGGGAGTAGTAGGTAGGTGAGTATTAAGTAGGTACAGTAGGTCAAGAAGGAAAATAGGAATGAGTCAAGCTGTCCTGTAATATATAGAGTGGGGGATATGAAGAAGAGAAGATAGATAGATAGATAGATAGATAGATAGATAGATAGATAGATAGAGAGAGATACTGTAGATAGATACAGTTGCAATAAAAAGTATGTGAACCCTTTTGGAATGATGTGGATTTCTGCACAAATTGGTCACAAAATGTGATCTGGTCTTCATCTAAGTCACAACAATAGACAATCGCAGTCGGCTTAAACTAATAAAACACAAATAATTAAATGTTACCATGTTTTTATTGAACACACCATGTAAACATTCACAGTGCAGGTGGAAAAAGACTAATGACATCTCCAAGAGCTAATTGGAGTGAGGTGTCAGCCAACTGGAGTCCAATCAATGATATGAGATTGGAGGTGTTGGTTACAGCTGCCCTGCCTTATAAAAAAACACACACCAGTTCTGGGTTTGCTTTTCACAAGAAGCATTGCCTGATGTGAATGATGCCTCACACAAAAGAGCTCTCAGAAGACCTACGATTAAGAATTGTTGTCTTGCATAAAGCTGGAAAGGGTTATAAAAGTATCTCCAAAAGCCTTGCTGTTCATCAGTCCACGGTAAGACAAATTGTCTATAAATGAAGAAGGTTCAGCACTGCTGCTACTCTCCCTAGGAGTGGCCATCCTGTAAAGATGACTGCAAGAGCACAGTGCAGATGGCTCAATGAGGTGAAGAAGAATCCTAGAGTGCCAGCTAAAGACTTACAAAAGTCTCTGGCATATGCTAACATCCCTGTTAGCGAATCTACGATACGTAACACACTAAACAAGAATGGATTTCATGGGAGGATACCACAGAGGAAGCCACTGCTGTTCAAAAAAAACATTGCTGCACGTTTACAGTTTGCACAAGAGCACCTGAATGTTCCACAGCAGTACTGGCAAAATATTCTGTGGACAGATGAAACCAAAGTTGAGTTGTTTGGAAGAGAAAAAGAGGCACAGCACACAAACATCAAAACCTCACCCCAACTGTGAAGTATGGTGGTGGGGGCATCATGGTTTGGGGCTGCTTTGCTGCATCAGGGCCTGGACGGATTGCTATAATGGAAGGAAAAATTAATTCCCAAGTTTATCAAGACATTTTGCAGGAGAACTTAAGGTCATCTGTCCACCAGCTGAAGCTCAACAGAAGATGGGTGTTGCAACAGGACAACGACCCAAAGCATAGAAGTAAATCAACAACAGAATGACTTAAACAGAAGAAAATACGTCTTCTGGAGTGGCCCAGTCAGAGTCCAGACCTCAACCCGATTGAGATGCTGTAGCATGACCTCACGAAAGTGATTCACACCAGACATCCCAAGAATATTGCTGAACTGAAACAGTTCTATAAAGAGGAATGGTGAAGAATTACTCCTGACCGTTGTGCACGTCTGATCTGCAACTACAGGAAACATTTGGTTGAAGTTATTGCTACCAAAGGAGGTTCAACCAGTTATTAAATCCAAGGGTTCACATACTTTTTCCACCTGCACTGTGAATGTTTACATGATGTGTTCAATAAAAACATGGTAACATTTAATTCTTTGTGTGTTATTAGTTTAAGCCGACTGTGATTGTCTATTGATGTGACTTAGATGAAGATCAGATTTTATGACCAATTTGTGCAGAAATTCATATCATTCCAAAAGGGTTCACATACTTTTTATTGCAACTGTAGATAGATAGATAATAGCGTAAGCAAGGAAGGAAAGATAGGAAGGAAGGGAAGAGAGAACAGATCAAGTGGATGGTAGATACAGATAGGAAGATGATATACAGATTTTAGATAGATAGATAGATAGATAGATAGATAGATAGATAGATAGATAGATAGATAGATAGATAGATAGATAGATACGATAGATACGATAGATACACTATATTACCAAAAGTATTGAGACGCCTGCCTTGACACACACTTGAACTAATGGCATCCCAGTCTTAGTCCGTAGGGTTCAATAGTGAGTTGGCCCCGCCCTTTGCAGCTATAACAGCTTCAACTCTTCTGGGAAGGCCGTCCACAAGGTTTAGGAGTGTGTCTATGGGAATGTTTGACCATTCTTCCAGAAGCACAATAGTGAGGTCAGGCACTGATGTTGGAGTGAAGGCCTGGCTCGCAGTCTTCTTTCTAATTCATCCCAAAGGTGTTCTATTAGGTTGAGGTCAGGACTCTGTGCAGACCAGTCAAGTTCCTCCAGACCAAACTTGCTCATCCATGTCTTTATAGACCTTACTTTGTGCACAGTCATGTTAGGAAAGGAAAGGAAAGGAAAGGAAAAAGGAAAGGAAAAAGGAAAGGAAAAAGGAAAAAGGAAAGGAAAAGGGAAAGGAAAGGAATCCACATACATTTGCGTGGGCGCAGCGTATGTGAGATACGCTACGCCGCCGTAACTTACTTTGCAAATCTTTGAATCCTGAAAGAATTTGCGCCGTAAGTTACGGCGGCGTAGTGTATCTCTCGCGGCGAGTAGGGGGCGTGTTTCATTTAAATGAAGCGCCTCCCGCGCCGAACGAACTGCGCATGCCCCGTCCGTCAAAACTCCCAGGGTGCATTGCTCCAAATGACGTCACAAGGACGTCATTGTTTTCGTCGTGAACGTAAATGTCGTCCAGCCCCATTCACGGATGACTTACGCAAACGACGTAAAATTTTCAAAATTATAAGCGGGAACGACGGCCATACTTAACATTGAGTACGCCACCAGATAGCAGCTTAAACTATACGCCGGAAAAAGCCGAACGGAAACGACGTAAAAGAATGCGACGGCCGCTCGTACGTTCGTGGATCGTCGGAAAAAGCTAATTTGCATAGTCGACGCGGATTATGACGTGAACGCCACCCAGCGGCCGCCGGAAAATTGCATCTTAGATCCGACGGCGTACTAAGGCGTACGCCTGTTGGATCTAACACAGATGCCGTCGTATCTTGTTTGGTGGATACCAAAACAAAGATACGACGCACAAAATTTGAAATTACGCGGCGTTTCAATAGATACGCCGGCGTAATTTCTTTGAGGATCTGCCCCAAAATGTATTAATAAATATATTATTATTAGTAGTATTATTAATTATTGGTAGTAGTAGTTTTCTTGCCTGTGTTTCTTTCTCTCACACAGAACATTATGGGCTAGATTCATAAAGGAAATACGTATGTCCGAATGAGCGCGGTCGTATCTATGCGCCAGATTCATAGAATCAGTTACGCATAGATTTGGCCTAGATACGAGCGGTGTAAGTCTCCTACGCCGTCGTATCTTAGGGTGCATATTTACGCTGGCCGATAGGGGCGCTTCCGTAGATTTACGCGTAGAATATGCAAATGAGCTAGATACGCCGATTCAGAAACGTACGTCCGGCCGGCGCATTGATTTACGTAGTTTACGTAAGGCTTTTTTCGGCGTAAAGTTACCCCTGCTATATGAGGCGTAGCCAATGTTAAGTATGGACGTCGGGACAGCGTCGATTTTTTTCAACGTTTACGTTGTTTGCGTAAGTCGTACGCGATACGCACGCGCACTGGGATACGTTTGTTAGGAGCGTCAATTACGTGGGGTCAAGGCTCATTATAATACAACACGCCCACTGCCTGGATAATTTGAATTAGGCAGGCTTACGCCGGCCCATTTACACTACGCCGCCGTAACTTAGAACGCAAGTTCGTTGTGAATACGGGGCCAGATTCACATAGGAGAGCGGCGGCGTAACGTATCGTAGATACGTTACACCGCCGCAATTTTTCATCGCAAGTGCCTGATTCACCAAGCACTTGCGATGAAAACCTACGCCGGCGGTCTCCGGCGCAAGGCGGGCCAATTTAAATGCCATTTAAATTAGGCGTGCTCCCGCGCCGGACCTACCGCGCATGCTCCGTTTCCGAACTCCCGTCGTGAACGGCGACGCGCGTAGCGTAATTCCGTATTCCTGGACGGCTTACGCAAACGACGTTGATTTTTAAATTTTGACGCGGGAACGATGGCCATACTTTAGACAGCAATACGATTGCTGACTAAAGTTAGGGCAGCTAAAACGACGACTAACTTTGCGACGGGAAACTAGACTAGCGGCGACGTAGCGAACGTGAAAATCCGTCGTGAATCACCGTAACTCCTAATTTGCATACCCGACGCTGGTTTACGACGCAAACTCCCCCCAGCGGCGGCCGCGGTTTTGCATCCTAAGATCCGACAGTGTAAAACAATTACACCTGTCGGATCTTCTGGCTATTTATGCGTAACTGATTCTATGAATGAGTCGCATAGATAGAAACAGAGATACGACGGCGTATCAGGAGATACGCCATCGTATCTCCACTGTGAATCTGGCCCACGGTACCTGCCTCACTTAGTTACGGCGGCGTAGTGTATCTGAGATGCGCTACGCCCGCCTAAATATAGGGCCAGATTCAGATAGAATTGCCTATGTGTGTAATGTGGATTCCTCATCACCCATTTAGCTGGAATTTTTGTTCTCGTACAAAACTGAACTATAAAGTAAGCGATGATCAGTCACCGTTGTACATTCCAACATTTTATTTTTATTTTTCATGTAAAAGTTGATGTTTAGATAACTCATTTAGCAGTTTATTTTTGCACTTTTATATATTTATTTTAATACAATGAGATGCAAGCAGTGATTATCTCTAAGTGCAGAAACTCTTTTAAAGGTTATTGGCATCCAATTGAATAGGATAAAAAGAAACAAATTCTCAGTCTGCCGTTGGATCTAGAGGTCATCCTCACAGCTCTCGGTACCACAATACATAAACACGCAGCCTTGGTGCTCCCTTTATAGAAACATTTAGATTGTGTGTCCCTCGTACACATATAATAAATACGGGAGGAGGTAGAAAATACGGTAAGCTTGCTCTGAACTTATAAATTGTTCCAGCTACCTGTATTTTTTAAAATGATTAATGACAGATCAGGGAGCGTAGAAAGGGTCATTCATCAGTCGCAGCGCCTCTTCGTGGAACCAGGGACGCCTTTAATACACAGCTACGGTGATTACATAAGGGGCAGCGCTAGAGGAATACTCATAGGAAACCGAACATGTTTCGTCGTATCACCTTTAAACTTGAAAGACTGGCTTTGGCACATCTCGCCATTCCAACTGTTCATGGTGCGATTCCGGAGGGTTTTTGTGACGGATCTCGGATAACCTGTATGGGAACCTCCACCAGACCTGTGTCTCCTGTCCTCCAAATGCACCCACAGCCAGCAGACTTACCATATATGGGGGTGCGCAGCGCAGCGATCGGTGATGCGGGGTGTCAGTCTGACACTCTGCATCTCCGATCCCGGTAAAGAGCCTCCGGCGGAAGCTCTTTACCACGTGATCAGCCGTGTCCAACCACGGCTGATCACGATGTAAACAGGAAGAGCCGTTGATGGCTCTTTCTCACCCGCGTCTGACAGACACGAGTAGAGGAGAGACGATCGGCGGCTCTCGCGCTGATTTTTTATCAGCGCAGCCCCCCCTCGGATGCCAACACTTGACCACCAGGGAGTGCCCCCCGGCAAAAAAAAAACACACAAAAAAAACACCAATAAAAAAAAACACAATCGATGCCAATCAGTGCCCACAAATGGGCACTGACTGACAACATGGGCACTGGCTGGAATTATGCCCAGCAATGCCATCAGTGCCACCCATAAGTACCCATCAGTGCCACCCATGAGTGCCCATCAGTGCCGCCTATGAGTGCCCATCAGTGCCGCCTACAGTATGAATACCCATCAGTGCAGAATACCAGCGCCGCCTATCATTGTCCATCAGTTTCGCCTATCGGTGACCATCAGTGCCACCTCATTGGTGCCCATAATTGAAGAAGAAAGCTTACTTATTTACAAAAAAAAATTAACAGAAAAAAATAAAAACATAATTTTTTTCAAAAATTTCAGTCTTTTTTTAGTTGTTGCGCAAAAAATAAAAATCGCAGAGGTGATCAAATACCACCAAAATAAAGCTCTATTTGTGGGAACAAAATCATAAAAATTTCATTTGGGTACAGTGTAGCACCACCGCACAATTGTCATTCAAATTGCAACAGCGCTGAAAGCTGTAAATTGTCTTGGGCAGGAAGGTGTGTAAGTGCCTGGTATGGAAGTGGTTAAACATAGTTGGGGACACTGCCCTTAGCCTTGTCATAGAGGGGGTAGGGGACAAGGAAGAACCAATGAAAACTCAACATTTGCATATTTAAACAACTACAGTTGAAACACATGAAGGGATTATGATAAGCAGGCAGCCCCTCCTTACACATTCCCTGCTGGGAGGTGTCTCCAGATCCTTTGTCTACGTGCCATGACCCAACACAATTAAACACAGCAACACTAGGGGGGGTGGGGGAGAAGGGATGTAGCATTACATTACATTATCTCAATGCCATTTTGTTCATAAGTCTCGTAGCCCCACGCTTTGGGAATACCGCCATCTTGTATATGCCTTTATCATCTAAAAGTACCTTGTTTGTGAAATAAAAGTATATATTTAACCCAGCCGGGCCAATAGGTTTAGGTAGCCGGAAACGACTCCACAAACCCAGCCACAGATATCGCGAGAAGGCTCTGGTGAGTGACCTTATCACCGCAGTGCGAGATACCCTAAAAATAGAGTGGTCTGTAGAAGCAACAGAAGCGCCGGTCCCCTTTGGGTTCCGTAGTTTTGACCATGGGGGAGCGTGACCCTTTCTCCCATGATGATTAGTTTGGGGGGCGGCCAATCGTCACGTGAGGGGAGGAAGAAAAGTTAACTCTCTGTAAGCTCCAACTTCATTTTAGATGGTGCTTACACTGGGTCAGGATTCCCATCTCCAATGGAGCTTGGACCACATGGAAGGTTAGTATCAGTAGATGGACTTTTGTTCTTTGAGGGACAACCCCCCAGAAGGGATGAATAGAAAAAAAGGAAAAATACTACCGTATTTGCCGGCGTATAAGGCCTTGTACACACGACCGAACATGTCCGCTGAAACTGGTCCACCAGACCAGTTTCCGCGGACATGTTCGGTCGTGTGTAGGGCCGACCGGCAGTTTCCCGGGCTAGCGGACAGGTTTCCAGCGGACAAAAGTTTCTTAGCATGCTAAGAAACTTGTCCGCTGGAAGCCTGTCCGTCGGACATGTCCGCTGGCCCGAAATCCCACGCATGCGTCGAAGTGATTCGACGCATGCGTGGAAGCATTGAACTTCCTGGTGCGTGCACGTCGCGGCGTCATCGTCGCCGCGCTGTCTGTCTGCGGGGATTTTGGTTTGATGGTGTGTACAGCCATCAGACCAAGATCTTCGAGCGGACATGTCCGATGAAAACGGTCCGCGGACCTTTTTCATCGGACATGTTCGCTCGTCTGTACAAGGCCTAAGACGACTGGGCGTATAAGACGACCCCCTATTTTTCCAGGAAAAATTTGGGTTTTGGGATATACTCGCCGTATAAGACGACCCCCTTCCTACTAGTCTTTCTGGAAGCTGAGGGGTAGTCAGAACAACCGCTGACAGAAACAGGCTTTTTTCAAATCTCACTGCCTCACTGTGCCATTACATTACATGCCCCCGCAGTGCCATCACTTGCCCCCACAGTACCATCACTTGCCCCCACTGTGCCATCACTTGCCCCCACAGTGTCATCACTTGCCCCCACTGTGCCATCACTTGCCCCCACTGTGCCATCACTTGCCCCCACAGTGCCATCACTTGCCCCCACTGTGCCATCACTTGCCCCCACTGTGCCATCACTTGCCCCCACTTTCCCCCCCACTGTGCCATCACTCACGTTTTGCAGGTTCTGGCTTCCAGGCCGGTGACAGTCTCCGTCTGCTGCGAGCGTCCATGATTCGAAAGCCGCGCCTTCTTCTCAGAATGTCCTGCCATAGGCGGAACACAAATCTTCCCAGCAGCGCCTCTGTTCTGTGTTCCGCCTATCACGGATGTCCTCTTGTCCGAGAAGGCATCCGTGATTGGCGGAACACAGAACATAGGCGCCGCTGGGAAGATTTGTGTTCCGCCTATCACGGGACACGCTGAGAAGACGGCCCGGCTTTCAAATCATCGACGCTCGCAGCAGACGGAGATTGTCACCGGCGTATTAGACGACCCCCGACTTTGGATGCATTTTTTTGCATCCAGAAAGTCGTCTTATACCCTGGAAAATACGGTATTTCTTTTGAACCTTATTTCATTTTTTTTTTTTTTTATTGTGAACCTGATTGGATATTTGAAGTGATACATGCTAGGCTGGAAAGGATTCCATAAAAAAATAAAAAATAGGTCCCTTAGTGGGTACGCCTTTTGTTCCTCAATGTGATCGGAGGAGGTTTACTGAAGCACAACAGAACATCTCGATTTGGTGATACTTGCCACCCCCTCTGGTATTCCTGTTCCACATAACAAATCTGTTAATGTCTGATGGACTTTGAGGATTTTAAGCTGTCAGATCTGTAAAATAGGCAGTCAGTCTTCTTAGTGGATATAAATGAGTTCACTTCAGCAAGCATATATTATATGAAAGATTTACAGTCTTTACATCTTCTACAAGGAACAGTCGTTTTAGCCAGCCTATATTTTAAATTATTATATTTATAAAATATTTATTATTATTATTATTATTATTATTATTATTATTATTATTATTTTATAATTATTAGATTTCGTGTCATCATTTCAGTATTTTAATTTCAGTCTGTAGCTTAAAGTTATTTGTAATTTAAATTAGAAGACAGTTCAACATGCACTGAAAAATAACATTGCAAAAAACAATTCAATATATTACAACACACCGGTAGATAAAGTTAAAGCAGAGTTCCACCCTGAATTTTTTTTACTAAATCAGAATCCTCTAAACCTATAAAAAAAAAATATTTGGAGGAATATTTTTTTTTTTTTTATACTTACCAGAATCGCCCTGTTGCCATGTAGTCCTCCTAATCTGCCACTTCCTGTTCCGCCGAGCTCCTCATCACTTCCTGCCTGGCCTGTGCTCCTGGGAAATGATGTGTCCCAGGAGTCTGTGGGCAGTACTGTGATCAAAAATAGCGTTATTTTCTTACAGGAAATGGCAACTTTAGAAACAATCGGCGCTACGGGCGTCGTTGGTGAATCGCGCATGCGCAAGATCAAGAGGTGCATGCTGGTTACCCAGCATTAAGGTGACCAGATTTTTAAAATGAAATCCGGGAGCATATTTTTTTTTTTACTAGTAATGGCGGCCAATCGACGACTCTCTGCCCATCACCACCGCCGCCTGCCTGACAGCCTCTCAAGTCTTAATCTCCGGTCCCCGGCTACTACTGGGTGGGGAGCGGAGGAAGATCACTCCGCCAGGGAAGGCAAGGAGATAAACAGGCAGGTGGCTGGCCAGGACTTGAGCCAAGGCAGAAGAACATGCAAGCAAAGCTGAATGGTCATGAGCCCATAACTGAAGAAATATTCCCTCCGCTCCGACCAGCACATGATCATCAGAAAGGGGCACAGGTAATGGGAAAAAATAGACCCCCCCCCCTAAGCTAGTAGGTGCGGCGGGGTTGTGTAATTCATATTTTATTTATTTTTTTAAATTGCCCCAGCCCCTGTTTAAATCCAATCCAGGGACAAAACCGGGGACAAACTTTTTTTATATATATTTTTTGGGGAATATTTATTATAGCAAAAAGTAAAAAATATAATTTTTTTTCAAAATTGTCGCTCTATTTGTGTTTATAGCGCAAAAAATAAAAAACGCAGAGGTGATCAAATACCACCAAAAGAAAGCTCTATTTGCGGGAAAAAAAGGACGTCAATTTTGTTTGGGAGCCACGTCGCACGACCGCGCAATTGTCAGTTAAAGCGACGCAGTGCCGAATCGCAAAAACTGGCCAGGTCCTTTAGCTGCCTAAAGGTCCGGGTCTTAAGTGGTTAAGGATGCCAAAGGGCATTCTTACTGACTTTCGTATCCTCTATATACTTCTTGCTTCAAAGATCCATGCCCGTCCTTCGCTTAGTCTTACTTTTCAGACATGTGCTTTATCTTAGAAGAAGAACCTAGTTTTTAATGCAAAAGAGTAACAACTTGTTTCTTCAAAAGGTTCTCTGTTTTCTATCTTATCTCTGCCTTGTGATAAACACTTTAAATAATTAATCATGGTGTCACACTGCTTGAAAAATTACGAGTTTCTGCAGATAATACATTAATTTGATGTCCTTTTTAAATAGATTTGCATATAACATACAGTGGATGCCACTGCTAGGTTAGAATATACATGTTACCGAATGCTACCATGGCCGATCCTAGGGAGGGTGCACAGGGTGCTTTGCACCCAGGCGCCTGCAGAGGTGGGGGTGCCCAAGTGGCAGAGTTCTCCCCTCTCTCCTTGTTTGTGTCCATCCAGAACTAGTGTTCTGAGCATAGGTGTGTGTCCGTCCAGAACTGATGTTTCTCTGACCATCTCCTGTACTATATTCTGTAGTCTCTGACCATCTCCTGTACTATGTCTGCAGTCTCTGACCGTCTCCTGTACTGTGTCTGCAGTCTCTGACCATCTCCTGTACTGTGTCTGCAGTCTCTGACCGTCTCCTGTACTAAGTCTGCAGTCTCTGACCGTCTCCTGTACCATGTCTGCAGTCTCTGACCGTCTCCTGTACTGTGTCTGCAGTCTCTGACCGTCTCCTGTACCATGTCTGCAGTCTCTGACCGTCTCCTGTACTAAGTCTGCAGTCTCTGACCGTCTCCTGTACCATGTCTGCAGTCTCTGACCGTCTCCTGTACTGTGTCTGCAGTCTCTGACCGTCTCCTGTACCATGTCTGCAGTCTCTGACCGTCTCCTGTACCATGTCTGCAGTCTCTGACCATCTCCTGTATCACATCTGCAGTCTCTGACCATCTCCTGTATCATGTCTGTATCATGTCTGGGGGTCTTTCTAACAGACTCTCTAACAGAAGCCCTCTCTGTGTCCATCAGAGAGGCCCCCCTCCAGGTCCCAATAAAGTACTCTGCTTCTCTTCCTGTATTGTGTTTATTGTTAAGAGATCATGTAAGGATCCCAGGGTAATGAAGACTTTGTGGGAGGAGCATCTCTGTGGTTGAGTCATTGCCATAGAAATATTTGTAAAGGGGAGGAGTTAGTAAAATGACCACGCCCATGTGGGGGGCGCCAGAAATATTTCTGCAACCAGGCGCCTGTGACCATACAGTTGTGTTCAAAATTATTCAACCCCCAATGCTGTAAATGGTTTTAGGGAATTTAGTGTACATTTGTAATTGTATTCAGAATGAAATCCTACAAGGACTTCTTAAAGAACCATATGCAACTAAAATGACATCAATTGGTTTTGTAATACAGTACTAAATGTTTATTTTGTGAATTCTTCATTTACACAATTATTCAACCCCTTAAAGACTACCACTCTGAAGAACAGAGGTTCATTGAAGTGTTCTCAATCAGGTATTGAAAACACCTGTGGATGTCAGGGAGCAGCAATAAAGCCTAATAAGCACCAATCAGGCAGCTTTAAAATGACTGTGATACTCAGCTCCTTCTAGACATTTACTGGTGTGGTTACAAACATGGTGAAGTCAAGAGAATGGTCCGGGAAGACAAGAGAAGAGGTGATTACTCTTCACAGGAAGGGCAATGGCTATAAGAAGATTGCAAAGATGTTAAACATACCAAGAGACACCATAGGAAGCATCATTCGCAAATTCAAGGCAAAGGGCACTGTTGAAACGCTACCTGGTCGTGGCAGAAAGAAGATGCTGACTTCGACTGCTGAGCGCTACCTGAAGCGTAGAGTGGAGAAAAGTCCCCTTGTGACTGCTGAGGAACTGAGAAAAGATTTGTCAGATGTGGGTACTGAAGTTTCTGCTCAGACAATACGGCGCACACTGCGTAATAAAGGCCTCCATGCCAGAACTCCCAGGCACACCCCCTTGCTGTCTCCAAAGAATAAGAAGAGTCGACTGCAGTATGCAAAAATCATGTGGACAAACCACAGAAGTTTTGGGATTGTGTTCTGTGGACTGATGAAACAAAATTAGAAGTGTTTGGGCCCATGGATCAACGCTATGTTTGGAGGAGGAAGAACAAGGCCTATGATGAAAAGAACACCTTGCCTACTGTGAAGCATGGCGGGGGGTCAATCATGCTTTGGGGCTGTTTTGCTTCTGCAGGTACAGGGAAGCTTCAGCATGTGCAAGGTACCATGAATTCTCTTCAGTACCAGGAGATAGTGGATAACAATGTGATGCAGTCCGTCACAAACCTGAGGCTTGGGAGACGTTGGACCTTTCAACAGGACAATGATCCCAAGCATACCTCCAAGTCCACTAGAGCATGGTTGCAGATTAAAGGCTGGAACATTTTGGAGTGGCCATCGCAGTCACCAGACTTAAATCCGATTGAGAACCTCTGGTGGGACTTAAAGAAAGCAGCTGCAGTGCGCAAGCCTAAGAATGTGACTGAACTGGAGGCTTTTGCCCATGAGGAATGGGCGAAGATACCCGTAGATCGCTGCAAGACACTTGTGTCAAGCTATGCTTCAAGTTTAAAAGCTGTTATAACTGTAAAAGGATGTTGTACTAAGTACTAAGATTGAATGTCAATTGGGGGTTGAATAAAACTGATAATGATGTGAGCACAGAAAAGACATTTGTGGTTATTTCATTATAAATGTTATTTTATATTTGTGTGACCTACACGTGCCTCTTTGATTTAATTGTAAGCAGGATGACTGAATGATCAAAATCAATGTCAAACTGGGCAAAACAATCAATTTCAGTGGGGGTTGAATAATTTTGAATACAACTGTAGGATCGGCTCTGAATGCTACTGTAAAAAAGTACGGGTACATGATGGAAAACGTAAGAGAAGCGGCCGGCAACAATGATATATATATACTAAATTTAGGCCAACCAAATTCTGGTTAGATCGAAATGGGGCTTGTAGTGGGGCTTGTGTGTGGCTCTGATGAAAAGGGTTGGACGATGAAGGTTTTCTTTGATTTTCTGTTTTACTACAAACAATCGTCAGTAAAAAAACAACAAAAAACTCCCAAGCAGGTTTCAAAGACACACCACTAGACATAACTACAAAAAACGTCCAAACAGGTTTTAACCACTTGCTTACTGGGCACATACACCCCCCTCCTGCCCAGGTGAAATTTCAGCTTCCGGCACTGCGTCGCTTTAACTGACAATTGCGCGGTCGTGCGACGTGGCTCCCAAACAAAATTGGCGTCCTTTTTTCCCCACAAGTAGAGCTTTCTTTTGGTGGTATTTGATCACCTCTGCGGTTTTTATTTTTTGCGCTATAAACAAAAAAGAACGACAATTTTGAAAAAAAAATACAATATTTTTTACTTGTTGCTATAATAAATATCCCAATTTTAAAAAAATAAATAAAAAAAAATTCAGTCTAGGCCGATACGTATTCTTCTACATATTTTTGGTAAAAAAAATAAAAAATCGCAATAAGCGACTGGTTTGCACAAAAGTTATAGCGCCTACAAAGTAGGGGACAGAATCATTTTTTTTTATTATTTTTTTTTTACTAATAATGGCGGCGATCTGAGATTTTTATTGGGACTGCAACATTATGGCGGACACATCGGACACTTTTTGACACATTTTTGCCACCATTCACATTTATACTGCAATCAGTGCTATAAATATGCACTAATTACTGTATAAATGTGACTGGCATTGAAGGGGTTAACACTAGGGGGCATGGAAGGGGTTAAATGTATTCCCTGGGTGTGTTCTAACTGTGGGGGAAGGGGGGTGACTGGGGGAGGTGACCGATCTGTGTCCCTTATGTACAAGAGACACAGATCGGTCTCCTCTCTCCCTGACAGGACGCTGTCAGTGTGAGAGCCGGCAATGAGAAATTATCTCATATGTGTACATATGAGATCATCTCTCATTGGCCGCACAGATCACCTACCAAACGGTCACACCGATTGGCCGTTCACGGCGATCTGTGATTGGCTGTGTCCAAGGGACACGGCCAGCACAGAAGTTCCCCGCTGCGCGCTCAGGAGCACGCGCGGGGAACGAGGAAAGGGGCGGCCGTAAAAAGACGGCGTCCCAGAGAAGTAGAGCCACCCTGCGGCCGTATATAGTCGTACGGCCGTCGGGAAGTGGTTAAAGACACGCCACTAAGCCCATATTTAGACTTGTGGTTGGGGGGGCATTATAAATTCTTGGTTGATCTGCGTTTTTAGCGCAACCTAACTGCCCCCCCCTGTAGGGTGCAATAGCAGTGAACAGGGGTGTTCACATGCCACGGTCATGAAGGTTCTCGCCGGCAGCATAAACTATCCAAGTAAGTTGCAATCAGTGGGGGGGAAGCGGAAAGCCTACTGATTGCCACCCTTTCAAACAAATGGGGAAGCTCTGCAAATGCCCCACAACCGCATATGATTTTTGTACATTTGTTTGTCAAAAGTATGGTTAAAACAGGTGGAGAGGAGGCGTCACATTGCTTCCTCACTCCCTGTCAATCACCTCTGAAAAGCGCTCGGAATGCTGCGGATCTCTTTTGAGATAAGTGGTAGGTTTAGACTCATGCCTAAACCTAGCCTTAAAGTGGTTGTAAACCCTTTACAACAAATTTGACCTACGGGTAAGCCTAGATTAAGGCTCGAAATATATCCCAAACCTCCACGGTTAAGGAGATATTTACAAATGAGACGGGTGCCAATGTCTACCGTAGACAACGGCGCAGGCGCACTTTTGAAACCTTTAGAAATGAAGAGCGTGCCACTTCTAAAGGAGATTGTGCCGTGACTGGCAGCTCCTGCGTGCATGCGTGGGAGTGACGTCATTGCGGCTCCGCCAATCACAGCGCCAGAGCTGCTTTATCCAGAAGGAAGATGGATGCTTCGTGGAACAGGGGACAGTGGTGACATTGCAGGCTTCGGTTTCAGGTAAGTGACACATAATGGGCTACTATGCGATGCATAGTAGCCCATTATTCACTTGCCGACCGCCGCATGTACGTCCACAGACAGGCAGATGGGCGTACATGTACGTCCCCGCCTTTCCGCGGGTCGGGGGTCCGATCAGGACCCCCCCGCTACATGCAGTGGTCAGATTCTTGCGGGGAGCGATCCAGGACGACGGCGCGGCTATTCGTTTCTAGCCGCTCCGTCGCGATCGCTCCCCGGAGCTGAAGAACGGGGAGAGTCGTATGTAAACACGGCTTCCCCGTGCTTCACTGTGGCGGCGTATCGATCGAGTGATCCCTTTTATAGGGAAACACGATCGATGACGTCAGTCCTACAGCCACACCCCCCTACAGTTGTAAACACACACACTAGGTGAACCCTAACTCCTACAGCGCCCCCTGTGGTTAACTCCCAACTGTTATTTTCACAATAAACAATGCAATTTAAATGCATTTTTTGCTGTGAAAATGACAATGGTCCCAAAAATGTGTCAAAATTGTCCGAAGTGTCCGCCATAATGTCGCAGTCACGAAAAAAATCGCTGATCGCCGCCATTAGTAGTAAAAAAAAAAAAATTTATAAAAATGCAATAAAACTATCCCCTATTTTGTAAACGCTATAAATTTTGCGCAAACCAATCGATAAACGCTTATTGTGATTTGTTTTACCAAAAATAGGTAGAAGAATACGTATCGGCCTAAACTGAGGAAAAAAAAAATTTATATATGTTTTTGGGGGATATTTATTATAGCAAAAAGTAAAAAATATTGATTTTTTTTCAAAATTGTCGCTCTATTTTTGTTTATAGCGCAAAAAATAAAAAACGTAGAGGTGATCAAATACCACCAAAAGAAAGCTCTATTTGTGGGAAAAAGAGGACGTAAATTTTGTTTGGGAGACACGTCGCACGACCGCGCAATTGTCTGTTAAAGCGATGCAGTGCCCAATCGCAAAACCTGGCCTGGGCATTTAGCAACAAAATGGTCCGGGGCTTAAGTGGTTAAGCTTTACCTTTGCAGGGAAACAAAGAGGAAGTAAAACCCATCAGGGTTTATTCCTCTTTAATGACATGGGTATGAAATTACTTTTTTTATAGCATAAATATTGAGAATGATGCATTTTAGTTACATTGTTGTTAGAAGCTAAGCTTTCTCTATGCATTGCTAATAAACTTGTTGGACTGGTTCATGCTGCTCAGGAAAGGAAGTGATACTACAGGAAGTGGGGGGAAGAGGACTTAAAGTGTTACTAAACCCAGGGCCCTACATTCACTATATCTGGTCTCCCACAGTACACAGAACATGGAAATGCAATTATTTTATTAAATATTAACTGCTAAATACCTTTTCTAATCAGCAGTTAGAGCAGTCTAGTGACTTTTAGCAGTGTTCAGCCAAGCACTGGTTAAATCTTGTAGGAGGAGTTTTCTCACTGCCCTATGCGACTGAAATACTCTGGACTCTCTGTCTGAACAGTGCTGATTGGCCCCTGCGCTGATCACATGCATCCTCCCAATAGTAAAACCTCTCTAGCAATACACACCTAACTGAGCCTGTGCCGACTGACTCCATAGGCTCTGCACATTAGAGTGTAAGCTCCTTTGCAGAAGGGGCCACTGTATTGGCCCCAATGTGATGTTCTTCAAGTTAGGCTGAAGCCTTGTACACACGGTCGGTTTTCTTGGCAAGAACCAGCAAGAAAACTGCTGGCAGAGCTTTCTTGCCGAGTAAACCGAGCGTGTGTACGAGGTTTTAAGGTTTCTCGTCTGGAAATCTGCCCAGAATCTCGACGAGAAAAATAGAGATCCTGCTCTCTATTTTCTCATCGAGATTCTTGTCGGCCTGTTTCCCGACGAGATGACGTCACCGCGTTCTTTCCTTTTAGGAGAACCGCGGTTCTTTTGAAAGGAGAGTCTGTACACTCGGGCGGTAAGAGATTCTCGCCAAGAATGTCGCCAGGAAAAACAAAGTTTTTTTCCTGACGAGATTCTGGCCCGTGTGTACAGGGCTTAAAGCGGGAGTTCACCCGAAATTTTTTTTTTAACATTAGATTGGGGCTAATTTCGGGAAGCAGAATCGGGTGTTTTGATTAAAATCAATGCAGTACTTACCTTTTTTGAGATAGATCTTTTCCCGCCGCTTCCGGGTATGGTCTTCGGGACTGAGCGTTCTTATTTGATTGACATCCTTCTGACGGTCGCATACAGCGCGTCACTAGTTGCCGAACGTCGGTGCGGCGCTATACGGCGCCTGCGCACCGACGTTCGGCTACTTTCGGAAACTGGCGACGCGCTGTATGCGGCGGTCGGAAGGCTGTCAATCAAATAGGAACGCCCAGTCCCGCAGCCCATACCCGGAAGCGGCGGTAGAACATCCATCTCAAAAAAGGTAAGTACTGCATTGATTTTAATCAAAACACGCGATTCTGCTTCCCGTAATTAGGCCCAATCTACTGTTAAAAATTGTTTTTTTGGGTGAACCTCCACTTTAAGACTATATTAGTCCTTCTTGTATGTAAAAAATAAAAGTAAAGTAACTTCTTTTAGCTCAACTCCTGTTTGCGTCTAGTAGTTCTGTCCTCGTCCTCAACTCTGTATCTCAGGCAGTCCCTTTTGTTCTGATGATGTGCTAATAGTCTGAATTATCACATTAAATGACAATATGAAGAGATGTTCCCACTTGAGATGGATCTCTTTATTACCGCGACGCGTACCAGTCAGTTTTTGTGAAATCGCGAAGCCCTCTGGATTTCTTTTTTGACATTAAAATACTCGGTGCCAAGTAATCAGAACTGCCTGGAACGTCTGAATTGTTGGAATATCGCAAGGTTCATCTGTTTTGAGAAAGTAGTCATTATGACAACTGTCACTTTGTCTCCTGACTAATTCGTTTTCTAAAGACATCTTTCAGAGAGAGTAGCGGAAACATGAAGGGGAAAAAAGAAAAAAGTTGGAGGGCCAAACTTTATATTTTCGGATTCTTTAAAGAGGAAATAAAGGGCAAAATGACAAATGCTGCCCATAGCATGGATTATATGGGCGACTTTTGGTGGACACCTGACCATCTCATCTATCTAAATGGTCAATCGTACGTGACACTCTCCAAATTTTTGAGTTCTGGGGTTTACATTAAAGGGAACTATTAATGGTTCTGTATTCAAGGACATTTTATATGGCCAAATATTGGTGCACACCTTACCATCTCATCTACCTAAAGCATGGGTGTCAAACTCAATTTCATGATGGACCGCATCATCATTATGATTGTCCTCAAAAGGGCCGATTGATGTCAAGAGCCACCCCACCATCAGAGGGCCGGTTAGATGTCAAGAGCCACCCCACCATCAGAGGGCCGGTTAGATGTCAAGAGCCACCCCACCATCAGAGGGCCGGTTAGATGTCAAGAGCCACCCCACCATCAGAAGTT
The DNA here is from genome assembly GCF_905171775.1 of Rana temporaria. Taxonomy (NCBI): domain Eukaryota; kingdom Metazoa; phylum Chordata; class Amphibia; order Anura; family Ranidae; genus Rana; species Rana temporaria. The sequence continues at coordinate 175,253,314 of NC_053497.1, read as the reverse complement.
GAGTCCCCCACTCTCCCTTACATCACAGTGCTACTCCCTTTCTTAATGCTGCTGCTGGGAAGAAGCTGGATGCATTGCTTGAAAGCAGAAAGTAGGGGTCTGGAGGAAGACCAGAGGAGGGCTGGAGCTCTCCTGCAGCTGTAGGAGAGGTGCGAGGGCCACATAAATGGCCTGGAGGGCCGAATTCGTCCCGCAGGCCTTGTGTTTGACACCTGTGACCTAAAGGGTCAATAGTACCTGACCATCTCATCTACCTAAATAGTAATTAACGTCCTTTTTTTTCCACAAATAGAGCTTTCTTTTGGTGGTATTTGATCACCTCTGCGGTTTTTATTTTTTGCGCTATAAACCAAAATAGAGCGACAATTTTGGAAAAAAATGCAATATTTTTAACTTTTTTCTATAATAAATATCCCCCAAAAATATATAAAACATTATTTTTTCCCTCAGTTTAGGCCGATACGTATTCTTCTACCTATTTTTGGTAAAAAAAATCGCAATAAGCATTTATCGATTGGTTTGCGCAAAATTTATAGCGTTTACAAAATAGGGGATAGTTTTATTGCATTTTTATAGAAAAAATTTTTTTTACTACTAATGGCGGCGATCAGCGATTTTTTTATGACTGCGACATTATGGCGGACACTTCGGACAATTTTGACACATTTTTGGGACCATTGTCATTTTCACAGCAAAAAATGTATTAAAAATGCACTGATAACTGTGAAAATTACAATTGCAGTTTGGGATTTAACCACAAGGGGTCGCTAAAGGGGTTAAGTGTGACCTCATTTGTGTTTCTAACTGTAGGGGGGTGTGGCTGTAGGTGTGACATCATCGATTGTGTTTCCCTATAAAAGGGAACACACGATCGATGACGGCGCCACAGTGAAGAACGGGGAAGCTGTGTTTACATACGGCTCTCCCCGTTCTTCAGCTCCAGGGACCAATTGCGGGACTCCAGCGGCGATCGGGTCCCACGGTCACGGAGCTTCGGACCGGGTCGCGTCATATACTCGATTATATACGGTAAACATATATATATATATATTAATACTTTCAATAAAATTGATTTTAAACAATAACAAAACATGCCATAATCCAAAGAATAAAACAAAGAGCACAAGGGGAGGCAGAAGGGCATCAGGAGGGCAAAGTACAAGTTCTGGGATGCCACTCAGGACAAGGCCATCATCCTGGGAAAACTTAGTGAAATGCATGACTATCCTAGCAGATATTGGACAGTTGGCAAATATGATGTAATGCAAGACTATCGTGGCGCTCCCATGCACCTGGGGCCCCTGGGCAGTGCCCAAGTGTGCCCAGGCATTAAGACAGCCCTGGACCTCCAGAAGATTTACCCCTCTTCATGGCCAGACCATTTTTTTTTGTGATACGACACTGCATTACTTCAACTGACAATTGCACAGTCATTTATGTCATCTGGAAGATTTATAGTTGGATTCAGGTATCCGTGCCTAACGCTAGGCAGGCGTAGCGTATCTCATATACGCTACGCCGCCGTAAGTTAGAGAGGCAAGTGCTGCATTTACAAAGCACTTGCGTCCTAAGTTACGGCGGCGTAGCGTAAATGTGCCGGCGTAAGCGCGCCTAATTTAAATTGTGAAGAGGTGGGCGTGTTTTATGTAAATAAAGCATGACTCCGCGTAAATGACATTTTGAACGAACGGCGCATGCGCCGTCCGTGGACGTATCCCAGTGCGCATGCTCCAAATTACGCCGCAAAGACTTATTGGTTTCGACATGAACGAAAATTACGCCCAGCCCCATTCACGGACGACTTACGCAAACAATGTAAAAATTTAAAAATTTGACGCGGTCCCGACGTCCATTCTTAACATTGGCTGCGCCATCTTTTTGGTGGAATATCTTTAGGCTTGAAAACGCCTTATGTAAACACCGTATCTTTACTGCGACGGGCAAGCGTACGTTCGTGAATAGGCGTACAGTATCTCGCTGATTTACGCATTCTAGGCGTAAAATCAGCGTACACACCCCTAGCAGCCGGCATAAATAGACAGCTAAGATACGCCGGCGCCGGCGGTCGTATCTTAGCTAGATTTAAGTGTATCTCAATTTGAGAATACACTTAAATATACGACGGCTTAGATTCAGAGTTACGACGGCGTATCTACTGATACGCCGGCGTAACTGTACGTAAATCTGGCTATTAGATACACTTTATCTATTTGCCGAACACCCTGTAGCAGATTTACTTCTACGGGGTGGTGGTTCTGTGTAGAATCACGTATACTGTATACAGCGGGTAACATCAGTATTGAACACGTCACCATTTCTCTGGGTAAATATATTTTTAACCACTTCAGCCCCGGACCATTTTGCTGGTCAAAGACCTGGCCACTTTTTGCAATTCGGCACTGCGTCGCTTTAACTGAGAATTGCGAGGTCGTGCGACGTGGCTCCCAAACAAAATTGGCGTCCTTTTTTTCCCACACATAGAGCTTTCTTTTGGTGGTATTTAATCACCTCTGCGGTTTTTATTTTTTTGCGCTATAAACAAAAATAGAGCGACCATTTTGAAAAAAATACAATATTTTTTACTTTTTGCTATAATAAATATCCCCCAAAAAATATATAAAAAAACTATTTTTTTCCTCAGTTTAGGCCGATACGTATTCTTCTACCTATTTTTGGTAAAAATAAATCACAATAAGTGTTTATTGATTGGTTTGCACAAAAGTTATAGCGTTTACAAAATAGGGGATAGTTTTATCGAATTTTTATTAATATTTTTCTTTGTACTAGTAATGGCGGCGATTAGTGATTTTTATCTTGACTGTGACATTATGGCGGACACATTGGAAACTTTTGACACTATTTTGAGACCATTGTCATTTTTACAGCGATCAGTGCTATAAAAATGCACTGATTACTGTGAAAATGACACTGGCAGTGAAGGGGTTAACCACTAGGTGGCGCTGTAGGGGTTAAGTGTGCCCTAGTGAGTGATTCTTACTGTAGGGGCTGTGTGTGACGATGTGTGTGACGATTACAGGAAGCGGTGATCACTGTCATTGTCACTAGGCAGAGCGGGGAGATGCTTGTTTACATCAGCATCTCCCCGTTCTTCCTCACCGTGAGACGATCGCGGATATCCCCGCGGAGATCGAGTCCACAGGACCCGCGGTCGGGCTCACGGAGCACGCGGCGGGCACATGTCCACAATGCCGCGATTTTAAAGGGGACGTATATATACTTCCTTCTGCCTGTCCGTGCCATGCTGTCGACGTATATCGTCGTGTGCTGGTCGGCAGCCAGGTAAAGGTGCTATTGACATGAAATATCACCATATGTCGGTAACAACCCATGCCAAGTTCAGAAATGAAGTTCTATGTAATAAAATGGAAAGACACAGGAAAAAAGTATTGAACCCGCCAACTGAAATGTATTGGTGGTACAAAATCCTTTGTTGGAAATTAGAGCTTCAAGACGCCTCCTGTATGGAGAAACGAGTCGCATGCATTGCTCAGGTGTGATTTTTTCCTAGCTTAGCCTAAATATTTTTCTTAGTTCCTTTTTATTTTATTTTTTTATTTATTTATTATTTTTTATTTTTAGCCTATATATTTCTTTTAGTTCCTTTTTTTATTTATTTATTTTATTTTCATTTTACTTATTTTTTTCTAGCTTAGCCTACATATTTTTCTTAGTTCCTTTTTATTTTTTCTTTATTTTTTTATTTTTTATTTTTATTTTTAGCCTATATATTTCTTGTAGTTCTTTTTTTTTATTATTATTTTTTATTTTATTTTAATGTTACTTATTTTTTTTAGCTTAGCCTACATAATTTTCTTAGTTCCTTTTTATTTTTTCTCTATTTTTTTATTTTATTTTTTTATTTTTAGCCTATATATTTCTTGTAGTTCTTTTTTTTTATTATTATTTATTTTATTTTAATTTTACTTATTTTTTTAGCTTAGCCTACACATTTTTTTAGTTCCTTTTCATTTATTTTTATTTATTTATTTTCTACTAAGCCTATATATTTCTTTTTGTTCCTTTATTTATTTATTTTATTTTCATTTTACTTATTTTTTTCTAGCTTAGCCTACATATTTTTCTTAGTTCCTTTTTATTTTTTCTTTATTTTTTTATTTTTTATTTTTATTTTTAGCCTATATATTTCTTATATATTTCTTGTAGTTCTTTGTTATTATTATTATTTATTTTATTTTAATTTTGCTTAGCCTACACATTTCTTTTAGTTCCTTTTTATTTATTTTTATTTATTTATTTTCTACTAAGCCTATATATTTATTTTTGTTCCTTTTTTTATTTATTTATTTCATTTTAATTTTACTTATTTTTTTCTAGCTTAGCCTACATATTTTTCTTAGTTCCTTTTTATTTATTCTTTATTTTTTTAGCCTATATATTTCTTGTAGTTCTTTTTTTTTATTATTATTTATTTTAATTTTACTTATTTTACACATTTTTCTAAGTTCCTTTTTATTTATTTTTTGTTTATTTTTTATTTTTCTACTTAGCCTATATATTTCTTTTAGTTCCTCTATTTATTTATTTATTTTATTTTATTTTAATTTTACTTATTTTTGTCTAGCTTGGCCTACACATTTTTCTTAGTTCCTATTTATTTATTTATTTATATATATATATATATATATATATATATATATATATATATATATATATATATATATATATATATATTTACACATACAGTATATATATATATATATTATTTTTTTTTCTTTTAAGTTCCTTTTATTTATTTCTGTTTTATCCCATGCTTCTTCTTTCTTTATATACTTTGAGCCACATAACATAAGAGACACCGCGTGAGGCGCCGAGCGTTTCACTTCCAGTAGCCAGAGGGGATAAGACCGGCACCCAACGACCCTCCGAGGACTGGTTAGGGCTGCTAAGATAAAAGCGGAATTCCAGCTTTCACAGGACGCCCGCTTTCTAGCTTGATGTGAATTATTTTTGAAGAAATAAGAGTGTTCGGCGTTCCAAAGATGGCGCCCCTGGGCCCCCCGCGCGCAGCTGGAGCCGCGCTACACTTCTGCAATCCTGGAAAGATTTCGCCAGGCTCTGTAAGCCTTTCAGGCACAGCAAACTTTATCAGGAGCTGATGGCGGGTGATGAATTTAGTGACTCGGAAGCGCGGGATCCTTACTGCAACCAGAAAAATGGGAAGAGGTCTTTTATTCTCCATTTATTTATGCGCTGGAACTGTCATCTTTGCTCTTTTTCTGGCTTTGCCATGTTCTACAGGGCTGGAGGGGCCAACGAGGCATTCCATTGAGATGAAACCGTGGTTCTCCGGCTTCTGGGTCAACAACCGCGATCAACTGCCGACCTGTGGCTGCTGGCATGAGGCTGCTGAGGTCCTTCCCTAGCTAGCTGGCACAGCAGACACGGTCAACTGTGTTCAAGTTGCTCAAAGCGATATTGAACTCAAAAACGCAATTTATTGCTGCTCACCAATCCTTAGATGTGATGGCTGCATTTGTTTCCTTTTTAGGGCTTTTTTTTTCTTGTGTTTCACCAGGTGAAAGGCCCTTGTAATGGGCACAGCAGGTGTACAGACCTGGGGACTCAGTACAGGGATGGTGGGAACCCCTCATAACGGGCATAGCAGGTGTACAGACCTGGGAACTCAGTACAGGGTTTGTGGGAACCCCAATAATGGGCACAGCAGGTGTACAGACCTGGAAACTCAGTACAGGAATGGTGAGAACCCCAATAATGGGCAAAACAGATATGCAGACCTGGGAACTCAATGCAGGGATGGTGGGAACCCCTCATGATGGGCACAGCAGGTGTGTAGACCAGAAAACTCAGTGCAGGGATTGTGGTAGGCCCTCATAATGGGCACAGCAGGTGTACATACCTGGGAACTTAGTACAGGGATGATGGGAACCCCTCATGATGGGCACAGCAGGTGTGTAGACCAGAAAACTCAGTGCAGGGATTGTGGTAGGCCCTCATAATGTGCACAGCAGGTGTACAGACCTGGGAAATTAGTACAAGGATGGTGGGAAGCCCTCATAATGGGCCCAGCAGGTGTACAGCCTCAGGAATTCAGTACAGAGATGGTGGAAATCCTTCATAATGGACACAGCAGATATGCATACCTGGGAACTCAATGCAGGGATGGTAGGAACCCCTCATAATGGGCACAAAAATAAGGCCCTTCAGGTCTAGTATGGATTTTAAGGGGAACCCGCGCCATTAAAAAAAAATGGCGTGGGGTTCCTCCCAAAAATCCATACCAGAACCTTATCTGAGCATGCAACCTGGCAGGCCTCAGGAAAAGAGGGGGGACAAAAGAGCGCCCCCCCTCCTGAACCATAGCAGGCCACATGCCCTCAACATGGGGAGGATGTCCTCATGTTGATGGGGACAAGGGCCTCATCCCCACAACCTTTGCCCGGTGGTTGTAGGGGTCTGCGGGCGGGGGGCTTATCGGAATCTAGAAGCCCCCTTTAACAAAGGGGACCCCCAGATCCCGCCCCCCCTATGTGAATTGGTAACGGGGTACATTGTACCTCTACCATTTCACAAAGAAAAAGTGTGAAAATGTAAAAAATCACAGGAGACGTATTAAGACAAGTCGTTTAATAAAAAATAAAAAAAACATTCCAGCATTGTAATCCATTCTCGATGTCCCCCGGCGATCCATTCTCCAGCGATGCTCCAGTCTCCACTCCACACGAAAACCCCATGATGCCTAAGAGGGGGCGTGGTCACCTATCCACATCATTGGGTAACCCCCACTTGCCGGGGGTTACCCAATGACGTGGATGGGTGACCCCGCCCGTAACGTCACGGGGCGGGGTCACCCGTCCACGTCATTGGGTAATTCCTGGCTCAAGCAAGCAGGGGTTACCCAATGATGTGGATGGGTGACCACGCCCCCTCTTGCGCATCATGGGGGTTTTCGTGTGGAGTGGAGACTGGAGCATCGCTGGAGAATGGATCGCCGGGGGACATCGAGAATGGATTATAACGCTGGAATGTTTTTTTTTTTATTATTAATAAAGGACTTGTCTTAAACCATCCCCTGTGATTTTTTACATTTTCACACTTTTTCTTTGTGAAATGGTAGGGGTACAATGTACCCCATTACCAATTCACATAGGGGGGACGGGATCTGGGGGTCCCCTTTGTTAAAGGGGGCTTCCAGATTCCGATAAGCCCCCCACCCGCAGACCCCCACAAACACCGGGCAAGGGTTGTGGGGAGGAGGCCCTTGTCGCGATCAACATGGGGACATCCTCCCCATGTTAAAGGCATGTGGCCTGGTACGGTTCAGGAGAGGGGGGCCCTCTCTCGCCCCCGTCTTTTCCTGTGGCCTGCCAGGTTGTGTGCTCGGAAAAGGGTCTGGTATGGATTTTTTGGGCGAACCCCACGCCATGTAAAATCCATACCAGACCTAAAGGGCCTGACATAGAATTTGGGGGGACCCCCATGCTTTTTTTTTTTTTTTTACGTTTTTTTTCAATGACTTTAATCTGTATTTCTGGGGCCCGACAATTCATGAATAGCCGCGAGTAGTTTTAAGTGACTTTTTCTTCCTTTAGAAATTACATTTTGTGCCGGGACTGTTCTAAACACGGGAAACATGCGCTACTTTACAGGCATACTATAGACACCCCCCAGGTATGAAATTTAAAGGAATATTTCACTTTTATTGTTTCACTTTAAGAATTATTAAAATCACTGCTTCCATACTTTTTATGACAAGAACTTCCATTTTAACCTTTAAAATGAGCACTTATGATTTTTCATGTTCGTGTCCCATAGACTTTAACGGTGTTTGCGTGTTCGAATAAATGTTATGCCTGTTCGCATGTTCTGGTGCGAACCGAACCGGGGGGTGTTCGGCTCATTCCTACTCCCGATGACACGGAGCAGTAGATCACTGTCCTGTCACTAGGCAGAACAGGAAGATGCCTTGTTTACATAGGCATCTCCCCGCTCTGCCGCTCCGTGAGACGATCGCGCCCCCGAACGGCGGGAAATTCAAAGGGATGTACAGGTCCTTGGATTGCGCGCATAATTCGTTCCAGAAACATGCTTGTAATCCAAAGCACTGGTATATCAAAGCACTTTTTTTTTTACAGGGTATAAAAGAGAAGAGAGGCGCCTCTAAGTGTAGAAATAAGTTGCTAAATGTTGTACCTTCATTAAATGTAACCATATTGCTACACTTAGGCCCCGTACACACGACCAAACATGTATGCTGAAACTGGTCCGCGGGCCAGTTTCAGCAGACATGTTTGGTCGTGTGTGGGCGCGAGCGGGCCGAATTCCAGCAAACATTTGCCCGCCGGGCCTTTTCCCAGCGGACAAATATTCCTGGACGTGTTTTAAAACCGTCCGCTGGAATCCTGCCCGCTCGGACATGTACGGTCGTCAGTACAGACCTACCGTACATGTCCAGGCGCCCGCCGTCCCTCGCATGCGTCGAATGACTTCGACGCATGCGTGGAAGCCTTTAAATGGCAGGCCCGCCCACGTCTCCGCGTCATCGCCGCGTCATCGTCGCGGCGACGACGCGGACACGCCCCGCGTAATGTTTACGCGCGGACTTCTGTACGATGGTGTGTACAACCATCGTACAGAAGCCCTCTGGCAGACATGTACGGTGAAAACGGTCCGACGGACCGCTTTCACCGTACATGTTTGTTTGTGAGTACCCGGCCTTAGAGGCTCCTCTCTTCTCTTTTATACTCAGTTGTGACATGACGCCACTCTTATATCAAGACATCGCTTGTATATCAAGGCAACATTTATTAAAACATTTTGCTTGTCTTGCAAAACGCTCTCAAACCAAGTTACTCTCAAACCAAAGTTTTACTGTATATACATTCCCTTTTTTTTTTTTGTTTGTTTTTTATAAATGTTTTGTTTTTTATTTACTTTTATTGGGAAGCTGACAAACCCCCGATTATTTTTGCTAATATTTTTGAGAAAATACTAAAGCCGATTCCCCTCTTTTATATTTCCTCCTCTCTGCACATATGTTGTTCTCAGTTGACTTTTCACTAAGAAAATAAGAAGAAAGTAAAAAAAATATATACATTTCTGAAATCATTAATACGTTTTCACGCGGCTTGCCTGTCTCTGACAATGTGACAAGATATACAAAGTAAAACATTTGTCCTCTCTCGAAAAATAATATCAACAAGTCGTCTCTACACACGCAGGTGGCAGACGAGGGGGAACGGAGATGGCGCGCCCGGCCACCGATGTATTTTCACAGCCAATAATTTTAGGGGAGGGGGGAGGACTCGACACAACTCTCCGAGACTCGTTTTCAGGAGTTGAGGATCGCGATTTTCAACAGCATGGAGACTGGAAAATCTGCCGGGTGCTCCTTATGTAACAGGAACCAGATGGAAGAAGTATCTTTTGCAGGAACCTCAAATAGACTTTTGAGAGTTAGAAGTTTGTGTTCTTCCTTGGAAATATTTTTGCTGCAAGCAAATGTTGGAGAACGCTAGGCGCCGATTAAAAACACACTGGCCCGGATTCAGGTACGACTTGCGCATTATTTGCGGAGGCACAGGGCAACGATTTTGCCCTACGCCCCCGGAAATAATTTGCGCTGCCCTCGATTCACGGAGCAGTAGCTCCGTAAATTGCGAGGGCGCGCCGGCAAAATTGCCCGGCGTAAGCGCGCGCAATGTAAATGATCCCGCCGGGGGCGGGAATCATTTAAATTAGGCGCGCTCCCGCGCCGAGCGTACAGCGCATGCTCCGTCGGGAAACTTTCCCGACGTGCATTGCGGCAAATGACGTCGCAAGGACGTAATTTGCTTCAAAGTGAACGTGAATGGCGTCCAGCACCATTCACGAATCACTTACGCAAACGACGTGAAATTCAAATTTCATGTCGCGGGAACGGCGGCTATACTTTAGCATTGGCTGCCCCTACTATTAGAAGGGGCAGCCTTACGCTAAAGATGCCGTACGGAAACTCCGTACCTTGCGTACGCAGGGACCGCGCAACATTGTGAATCGGCACAAGTATGCAATTTGCATACTATACGCTGACCACAATGGGAGCGCCCCCTAGCAGTCAACGCAAGAATGCAGCCTAAAATCTGCGTGGCATAAGAGCCTTATGCCACGCAGATTTTAGGCTGCAGTCGGCGTAACAAGTTCTCTGAATCAGGAGAACTCGTTACGCCAGCGCAAGTCAGCAATTGCGCTGCGTAACTATGGTTACGCAGGCACAATTGCTACCTGAATCTGGGCCACTCTTCTCTTTTACGCAGAATTTGTAGGTAAACCTTCAAAATTGATAAGTAAACTTAATTTTTTTACTTCCTTTTTTTTTTCCCTTTTTTGTATTTTCTATTTTACAAAAAAAGAAAAAAAAAACAGACATATAAAGAGCATATATATATGTATATATACACACACACATATACACACACATATACACACATATATAAGTCATAAGGGAAGGAAAAGGGGAGGATAGGATAAAAAATTAAATAAAATCTACATGCAATACTCAATCGTAATTCTATATATTTTTTATATATAAGTAAACGTAATTAACCACTTCCATACCGGGCCTATTCTGGCACTTCTCTCCTATATGCAAAAATCATATTTGTTTTTGCTAGAAAACTACACAGAACCCCCAAACATTTTATATATATATATATATATATATATATATATATATATATATATATATATATATATATATATATTTACCAGGCACCCTAGGGAATATAATGGCGGTTGTTGCAACTTTTTAGCTCACACAGTATTTGTGCAACAATTTTCAAACGCATTTTTTGGGGAAAAAAACATGATTTAAAAAATAACAAAACAGTAAGGTTAGCCCAATTTATTTGTATAATGTGAAAGATAATGTTACACCGAGTAAATTGATACCCAACATCGGTCCCGAAGAGGAAGGAGGCACATCTGCCTCCTCTGTGCCATCAGTACCTCCTCACAGTACCCCCTGTCAGTGTCACCTGCAAGTGCCCCTGCGTGCCACCTATCAATGCCCATATATGCCACCTATTAATGCCCACAAGTGCCACCTATTAATGCCCACCAGTGGTGCCAATCAGTGCCTCATCAGTGCCACCTAGCAGTGCTGCCTATCAGTGCCCATTACTGCCACCCATCAGTGCCCATTACTGCCACCTATCAGTGCCCATCACTGCCACCCATCAGTGCCCATCACTGCCAGCCATCAGTGCAACCTATCAATGCCAACTTTTAGTGCCACTTCTCAGTGCCCACCAGTGTCACCTACCAATGCCCTTCTTTGCCACCCATCAGTGCCGCCTCTCAGTGCCGCCTATCAGTGCCACCTTATCGGTGCCAATCAGTGCTGCGTTATCGGTGCCCATCAGTGCAGCCTCATCAGCGTACACCAATGAAGGAGAAAAATTTCCGTTTGCAAAATTTTATAACAAAATGTAAAAAAATATAAATATATATTTTTTTTATTCTGTACTCTTTATTTTTTTAACAAAAAATAAAAACTGCAGAGGTGATCAAATACCACCAAAGAAAGCTCTATTTGTGGGGAAAAAATTATAAAAATTTCATTTGTGTACAGTGTTGTATGACCGCGCAATTGTCATTCAAAGTGCATCAGCGCTAAAGGCTGAAAATTGGTCTGGGCAGGAGGGGGGTTTAAGTGCCCAGTAAGCAAGTGGTTAATATTCTCGATAGGCAACGCTTTATTTTTTTACATGTTACTACCGTATTTTCCGGTGTATAAGACGACTTTTTGGATGCAAAAAAATGCATCCAAAGTCAGGGGTCGTCTTATACGCCGGGTACGGTCTCCGTGCAGCTGCGATCGTTCATAATTTCAAAGCCGCGCCGTCTTCTCAGCTTGTCCTGTGATTGGCAGAACACAAAACTTCCCAGCAGCGCCTCTGTTCTGTGTTCCGCCTATCGCGGATGCCTTCTCATCCTCGGACGACATGAGAAGGCATCCGTGATTGGCGGAACACAGAACAGAGGCGCTACTGGGAAAATTTGTGTTCTGCCAATCACAGGACACGCTAAGAAGACGGCGCGGCTTTGAAATCATGGATGCTCGCAGCAGACGGAGACTGTCACCGGCCTGCAAAACGTGAGTGATGGCACAGTGGGGGGGAAAGTGGGGGCAAGTGATGGCACTGTGGGGGCAAGTGATGGCACTGTGGGGGCAAGTAATGTGATGGAACTGTGGGGGCATGTAATGTGATGGCACTGTGGGGGCAAGTAATGGCACAGTTGGGGCATGTAATGGCACAGTGGGGGCATGTAATGGCACAGTGGGGCATGTAATGGCATAGTGGGGCATGTAATGGCATAGTGAGGCTTGAAAAAAGCCTGTTTCTGTCAGCGGTTGTTTCTGTCAGCGGTTGTTCCGGCTACCCCTCAGCTTCCAGAAAGACTAGTAGGAAGGGGGTAGTCTTATACGGCGAGTATATCCCAAAACCAAAATTTTTCCTGGAAAATTAGGGGGTCGTCTTATACGCCGAGTCGTCTTATACGCCAGAAAATACGGTAGTTTAGAGTTACAGAGGAGGTCTAGTTCTAGAATTTTTGCTTGCACTCTAATGTACGCGGTGATACCTCACATGTGTGGTTTGAATGGCCTTTACATACGTGGGCGGGACTTACGTGTGCGTTTGCTTCTGAGCGCGTTTTCAATGATTTATTTTTATAAAAAATTTTTACATAATTTTTTTATTATTTTTTATACATTATTTTACTTATTTTTTATCACTTTTATTCCTATTACAAGGAATGTAAACATCCCTTGCAATAGGAATCGTTTGTGACAGGTCCTCTTTATGGAGAGATGCGGGCGTCCGATTGTCATAAAGATGACTGGTGACCATTTGGTCACTGGAAATCTCTAAGGTCGTCATCCGGCAGCGGCCGATTCTTTCTACGGGTCCCCAATGGCACGGGAGAGGCCAGAGAAGCACTGGATGGCGGCGGGAGGGTGGGAATGTCCCCTCCCATCACCTGTAAGAATGATCAAGTGGTGGAACTGTCGCTATGATCGTTCTTATGGTGCCCGGAATCGCCGGCTGAAAACGAGGATACCTGAATGATGCCTGTAGCTGCACCCGTCATTCAGATATGTCTTCTTTAGCTCTTTTAGCAGGGGGGGCTTCTTCTTCACCGCCGTCTGGTTCTCTTCCGCTCTCCGAGGGGTCTTCTCCACTCTCCGGGGGGGTCTTCTCTGCTCTCGGGGGGTCTTCTTCTATCTTCTCCGCTCTCCGCTGTTGACTCGGCGCACCCCGGTTCTTCTCCCGCTCTCCGGTGCCTTTTCCTTCAGGGCTTCAGGGTTCTTCTCCCGCTCTTATGTGACGTCTTCTTCTTCTCTTCTCTTCTTCTCCCTTCTTCCGATGTTGACACGACGACTCTTCTCGCTGCAATGACAGGTGCGCGGTTTGCATCCGATTTATATAGGCCTCTCTTATGACGTCACAGTCCCATCATGCTCCGGTACCCACGTGGTACCTGGCCGGCCGGGTAGCGTGCTTTGGATACGGGTCTGGTATGGATTGTAGGGGGACCCCCTACGTAGTTTTTTCGGCGTGGGGGGTCTCCTTACAACCCATACCAGACCTAAGGGCCTGGTATGCGCCTGGGGGGAGAACCCATGTCGGTTTTTTATTTAAAATTTGGCGTGGAGTTCTCCCTCTCAGGAATGCATACCAAATGCCGCAGCTAGAATTGGCGGGAATCCAAGTCAGATCTCCTGTCGCTTCTATGACGCGCTCGCTGAAATGTGCTTTGTCTATTCCAGCGAGTGCGTGATGTCGGCACCATGTCGCCGAGAATCAGCGCGATGCTGTCGTGCTAAAAACACATTCTCGGCAACATGTACTGTACGCTGGTCGGATCTAATAGAAATCTATGCGTAACTGATTCTAAGAATCAGGCGCATAGATACGACCGCCCAGACTCAGAGATACGACGGCGTATCTGGAGATACGCCGTCGTATTTCCTCTGAGAATCTGGCCCTTAGTCCGTAGGGTTCAATATTGAGTTGCCCCCGCCCTTTGCAGCTATAACAGCTTCAACTCTTCTGGGAAGGCCGTCCACAAGGTTTAGGAGTGTGTCTATGGGAATGTTTGACCATTCTTCCAGAAGAGCATTTGTGAGGTCAGGCACTAATGTTGGATGAGAAGGCCTGGCTTGCAGTCACCACTCTGATTCATCCCAAAGGTGTCTATCGGGTTCTAAAAAAAATAATCAAATAGGGAAAAAAAATAGAATTTTACTTTATGTCTATCCCCTTTCCCCTATAGGGTAACTCAATGAGGATTTAGAGGTTACACTAAGGCCCCTTTCACACTGGAACGCTTTTCGAGTGAAGCCTCATCTGCAATCCCAATGTGCTGGTAAAGCACCGCTAAGACCCTAACGTTTTAGGGCGTTTTTTCAGTGCCTCAGTGTGAAAGGGCAAGGCGTTTTTACAGCGCTTTAAATTTAATCCACGCATGCTCAGAATCAAGTCGACGCATGCTTGGAAGCATTGAACTTCGTTTTTTTCAGCACGTCGTTGTGTTTTACGTCACGGCGTTCTGACACTATCGGCTTTTTAACCGATGGTGTGTAGGCGCGACGGACCATCAGTCAGCTTCATCGGTTAACCGACGGGATGGACTGATTGTGTGTACGAGGCTTTAGACTCAATGATATTTAGGTGTTAATCTAAAAAAAATATAGAATTCTCCCTTTTCCCGCCCTTTTTCAGATTTAAAGGGATTTAGAGGTCAAACTAAAGAAATAAAGTAAGGTAAATAAATAAATAGGGGGAAAAAATTTAATTCTCCCCCTTCCCTCCCTTTTTCCCATTTAAAGGGATTTTTAGAGGTCAAACTAAAGAAATAAAGTAAGATAAATAAATAAAAAAATAAATATGGGGGGGGGGGGATAGAATTCTCCCCTTTTCCTCCCTTTTTCCCATTTAAAGGGATTTTTAGAGGTCAAACTAAAGAAATAAAGTAAGATAAATAAATAAATAGGGGGGGAATAGAATTCTCCCTTTTTCCTCCCTTTTTCCCATTTAAAGGGATTTTTAGAGGTCAAACTAAAGAAATAAAGTAAGATAAATAAATAAATAAATGGGGGGGGGAATAGAATTCTCCCTTTTTCCTCCCTTTTTCCCATTTAAAGGGATTTTTAGAGGTCAAACTAAAGAAATAAAGTAAGATAAATAAATAGGGGGGAAAAAAATAGAATTCTCCCTTTTCCCTCCCTTTTTCCAATTTAAAGGGATTTTTAGAGGTCAAACTAAAGAAATAAAGTACCGTATTTTCCGGCGTATAAGACGACTTTTTGGATGCCAAAAAATGCATCCAAAGTCAGGGGTCGTCTTATACGCCGGGGACGGTCTCCGTGCAGCTGCGATCGTCATAATTTCAAAGCTGCACGCCGTCTTCTCAGCGCGTCCTCGCTGTCCTGTGATAGGCGGAACAGAAATCTTCCCAGCAGCGCCTCTGTTCTGTTTTCCGCCTATCACAGATGCCTTCTCATCCTCGGACGAGATGAGAAGGCATCCGTGATTGGCGGAACATAGAACAGAGGCGCTACTGGGAAAATGTGTGTTCTGCCAATCACAGGACACACTGAGAAGACGGCGCGCGGCTTTGAAATCATGGACGCTCGCAGCAGACGGAGACTGTCACCGGCCTGCAAAACGTGAGTGATGGCACAGTGGGGGGGAAAGTGGGGGCATGTAATGTGATGGCACTGTGGGGGCATGCAATGTGATGGCACTGTGGGGGCATGCAATGTGATGGCACTGTGGGGGCATGCAATGTGATGGCACTGTGGGGGAAAGTAATGTGATGGCACTGTGGGGGAAAGTAATGTGATGGCACTGTGGTGGCATTTAATGTGATGGCACTGTGGTGGCATTTAATGTGATGGCACTGTGGGGGCAAGTAATGGCACAGTGGGGGCATGTAATGGCACAGTGGGGGCATGTAATGGCACAGTGGGGGCATGTAATGGCACAGTGGGGGCTTGTAATGGCACAGTGGGGCTTGGAAAAAAAGGGGGTAGTCTTATACAGTGAGTATATCCCAAAACCAAAATTTTTCCTGGAAAATTAGGGGGTCGTCTTATACGCCGAGTCGTCTTATACGCCAGAAAATACGGTAAGGTAAATAAATAAATAAATAGGGGGAAATAATAGAATTCTCCCTTTTCCCTCCCTTTTTCCCATTTAAAGGGATTTTTAGAGGTCAAACTAAAGAAATAAAATAAGGTAAATAAATAAATAGGAAAAAAAATAGAATTCTCCCTTTTCCCGATTTAAAGGGATTTAGAGGTCAAACTAAATAAATAAAATAAGGTAAATAAATAGGGGGAAAAAAAAGCTAGAATTCTCCCTTTTCCCAATTTAAAGGTATTTAGAGGTCAAACAAAAAAAATTAAAATAAGTTAAATAAATAAATAGGAAAAAAAACTGAGTTTTGCTTTAAATAAACCAACCCCCTCCCTTTCCCCTATAATGACATGTAACATGTTAAATGTTTAAGCACGTCTTGCAGATGTGAGCTGAAGATGTATACAGCGCCTAAATTATAATCGGTTTCTCCCGACGTTGAGATTTGCATTAATGCGTTGCGATCCTGAGAGCATCCAGAAGATAAAGAAGCGAGGAAAAGCAGCCATTTGGGCTAAATATTGCAGCATTTTACCTAGACCACTAGACACGTCTCCCCATGGGGGCTTCTCCGAGCAGCTGACATGTTCAGCCCCCCTGGCTGCGTTCTCATCTCCGCCGCTTCTCTTCCACAATTTAGAGATTTCACTTATTTGAGTGATAATTTTGTTTCCTGGTTTTACGAGGCAATAAACAAGTTCTGAGGCTCAGCATTTCGTACGACTTGTTTTATTGCCAAGTATGTTGGAAGACAAGCGAAATTAGCACAATTATATAGAATTTTGCACATCGGAAAAAAAAAAATGTTCTGTTTAATCTTCCAGCTTCATTGCCTTCTCCATCTGTGGTCTCAGTAATGAACTTTATTTTTCAAGGAGTTTTTTTTTTTTTTTTCATGTATTTTATACAAAACGTGTCGGGCGAATGCCGCTTTCACAAACGTGACGGATTTAGGGCCTATTTATTTCTGTGTGGCGTGTTAACACATGTTATGTCGCACCTTCCATTGTGCTGTTCAGTTGCCCTGGGTTCACACCAGTACACTGCGACCTCGCGCACGCGGTTACACACGTTTTTTTTCACGCGTTTCCATTTATTTCAATGGGCTGCCCTACTTACAAGAAATGCAGGGAAAAAAAGAAGCCCCTGACCCTTCTGCAAAATTACGCAGTAGACATGTGCACTGCTGAAATATATGTTCGTTTTGGTATCATTCGTTTTTTTTGTTTTTTTCGGGTCAATTTTTAAATTGGTGCATTTTTACGATACGTATTTCTTCTACCTATTTTTGGTAAAAAAAAAAATCGCAATAAGCGTTTATCGATTGGTTTGCGCAAAATTTATAGCGTTTACAAAATAGGAGATAGTTTTATTGCATTTTTACTAATGGCGATTTTTTTCATGACTGCGACATTATGGCGGACATATTGGACAATTTTGACACATTTTTGGGACCATTGTCATTTTGACAGCAAAAAATGCTATAAAAATGCATTGTTTACTGTGAAAATGACAATTGCAGTTTGGGAGTTAACCACTAGGGGGCGCTGTAGGGGTTATGTGTGACCTCATATGTTTTTCTAACTGTAGGGGGGCGGGGCTGGATGTGTGACGTCATTGATCGTGTTTCCCTATATCAGGGAACACACGATCAATGAAGCTGCCACTGTGAAGAACGGGGAAGGTGTGTTTACACTCACCTCTCCCCGTTTTTCAGCTCCGGGGACCGATCGCGGGACACCGGCGGCGATCGGGTCCGTGGGCCCCCGTGGCCACGACTGGGCACTTAAAGAGGACGTACAGGTACGTGCTTGTGCCCAGCTGTGCCATTCTGCCGACGTATATCTGCAGGAGGCGGTCCTTAAGTGGTTAAGTAAATCACCCCTTTCCACTATCATTGGTAAAAATAAATAGATCAATAAACACTCTTGGACTCAATGATATTTAGGGGTTAATCCAAAAAATATTATAAATAAATAGGAAATTAAAACATAATAATAAATAATAAAACTTTTTAAATTATTATTATTGTTATTTATTATTATTTATTCATTACGTTCCGTTCGTTTAGAGACGGCATTCGTTATTTCGGATACATTTGTATTTGTTATGTTCACTAACAGCCAAATTTGAAAGGAAATTCCAATACCTATAATTTAATAGTAATAGTTAAGTTATTAGTAAGTTAATATTTCAGATGATCGAATTTTCGGGTTTTCAGATTTTTGAATTTACGGATTTGTAAAATTCATTAAACAGGTTTTCGTTAATTATGATATTTCCAAATTTGTTAAAAAAACTAATTCGGAATGAATCGAATTGCACATGTCTATCACGCAGCACCTTGTGATTTGGCGAATGCAAGACACAGGCTGGGAAAATTTACAAATTTTACGAATTTATAAATTAACACATTTTTGAATTTCCGAATTTACAAATTCATTACAAAGTCATTTAGTTCCGAATGAACAAATTTGTCGAAATGTGTTAAAAAACTAATTTGGAATGCAACTAATTGCACATGTCTGTCACACAGCACCTTGTGATTTGGCAAGCGCAAGACACAGGACTGGGACAATTTACACATTTTTGAATTTATGAATGGGCAAACTTTTGAATTTGCAAACTTACAAATTCATTAAACGGGTTTTAGTTAATTCGGATATTTACGAATTAACAAATTTGTCGAAATTCCTTAAAAAAAGTAATTCGGAATGAAATGAATTGCACATGTCTATCACATAGCACCTTGTGATTTGGCGAGCACAAGACACAGGGCTGGGACAATTTTACAATTTACGAATTACCACATTTTTGAATTGTGAATATACAAATTCATGAAAGGGGTTTTCATTTATTTGGATATTTCCAAAATAACAAATTTGTCGAAATGTGTTGAAAAAATCATTTGGAACGCAACTAATTGCACATGTCTATCACGCAGTACCTTGTGGTTTGGCCAGCGCAAGACACAAGCCCGGGACAATTTTCGAATTTACGAATTTGTAAAATTAGTTTAACAGGTTTTCATTAATTCAGATATTTCCAAATTAACTAATTTTGGTGCTCTATGAGAGTGGGTATAGTAGGGAAAGGTACCCCGTCTGTTACGGACAGTAATAGTGGTAGGGAAAGGTACCTGGCGAGGAGGGAAAGTGTAGGGCATGCATCTCTCTGGATACCTTTCTTTTTGTGCACGAGACGGCCAGGTCGCATTCTGTCCCCCCACAGCCTGGAACCTATTTCTTCACGCTATTGTTTGGCTAGGTAGCTCCCCCACCAGGTTGTTGTGAAATGTGACTGCCTTACTTCAATATAAGTCTTCTATCGCAACTGGCTGTGTGAGTTATTGCCTCTGCACCCCACCTACACACCGTCACTTCTCTTCAGCCTTGAGGAACCATCTACTCACTTGGCTCACTGTTGCCACCTGCCGATATCCACCAGGATCTTCCTATTGAGGGAGATATAGACACACAACCACCTCTGGACAGTTGGACTATTTCCCACCAACTTTCTCCTGGCTCTCTTCAGTGGGCTTCCTCCTGACCCATCTTGATCCCTGGACAATGGATCTAATAAAAAAAAAATAGGCCCTCAGGCTAAGCCTAACTGGGGCCTCAGTGTCTTCCCAAATACTTTCTTAGGGATCTTACACCAGGGGCAGAGCCCCCTCATTGGGGTCTCCTCCTGCAGGACTTGCAGGACTTGACCTAGGAACACTGTCCCTTTGTCTCAGCCATGGGCGTCCACAGAACTTTTTTCAGGGGGGCATCATTTTCTCTCTCTGGTGGTGCTGGACAGAGTGGCTCTCTCTCTGGTGGTGCTGGGCAGCATGGCTCTCTCTCTGGTGGCGCTGGGCAGCGTGGCTCTCTCTGGTGGCGCTGGGCAGCGTGGCTCTCTCTGGTGGCGCTGGGCATCGTGGCTCTCTCTGGTGGCGCTGGGCATCGTGGCTCTCTCTGGTGGCGCTGGGCATCGTGGCTCTCTCTGGTGGCGCTGGGCATCGTGGCTCTCTCTCTCTGGTGGTGCTGGGCATTGTGGCTCTCTCTCTGGTGGCGTTGGGCAGCATGGCTCTCTCTCTGGTGGCGCTGGGCAGCATGGCTCTCTCTCTGGTGGTGCTGGGCAGCATGGCTCTCTCTCTGGTGGCGCTGGGCAGCGTGGCTCTCTCTCTGGTGGCGCTGGGCAGCATGGCTTTCTCTCTGGTGGCTCTGGGCAGCGTGGCCCTCTCTCTGGTGGCGCTGGCAGCATGGCTCTCTCTGGCTTCCGCCCAGCACACTCCTTGTTCTTTGTCCTGTAGAACTCTCTCCCTCAGCTTTTTTTCAGGTTGCAGTCTCTCAATCTCTCTCGAGTTGTAGCCTCCTCCCTGTGGAAAATGGGACCGCCAATCTTTGGGACTAGATATCCTATGATGCTCTCCTCTCCTAGTCTCCTTTGATTGGCCCTCAGTTACGGCCAATGGGGAAGGAATCTGGGTGGGGAACCTAGTGAGAACTCCTCACTGACCGGAAAAAGGGGAGCGGGTGGGGGAAACCTCTAAAAGGCCACAGCTCGCCTTTCTCCTGCCATAGCGCTACTGAATTCTTTGCTGGACTGTGCAGGGAAAAGAGCCCGCAGCCACACTACACTGGTGGGGGGGCTTGACAGCACCTTGATCCCACTGGCGTGTGGCACTCGGCTGCCCGCACCCCGATAGCGACGCTCCAATCCCTGATTCAAGGGGGGCACTAAAACCCCCTTGCCACTACCCGCGGACGCCCATGGTCTCAGCCTATTTATGGGCTCTTTTTCCACCTTCTGGGCACACCTCCCCTGGGATTGAATGCAGTCCCATAATTTTAAGGCTGTCTGCTCTGCTCTTCCTCTCACTATACTTCTAATATCCTCTAGAACAGTGATGGCCAACCTTGGCACCCCAGATGTTTTGGAACTACATTTCCCATGATGCTCAAATACACTGCAGAGCATCATGGGAAATGTAGTTCTAAAACATCTGGGGTGCCAAGGTTTGCCATCCCTGCTGTAGAAGATAGGGGAAAGCAGCAGAGCAGCAGCCTTTGAAACACTGAGCAGACCTAAATAATCAACACCTCCTCCACTGAATACAGGGGATCCATACTAAATTTACCTAGCAGCCTGCTCTAAACTATGACACACCCTCTGTCTGGAATACTTCAGCCTCATTCTAGACATAAATGAATGAATGAGTGACTTGTATAGCGCTACACATGCAAACTAAATCGCCTCTATGCGCTTTTTGCAGCCAGTGTCTTCCTGGCTGGTGCAGTCATTTACCCCGTAGGATCTTGACACGCTTGGGACACACAGTTGTACACACATAAATACATATATACTGGGCCAATTTGGACAGGATCCAATTAACCTACCAGCATGTCTTTGGAGTGTTGGAGGAAACCAGAGTACCGGGAGGAAAACCACGCAGACACAGGGAGAACATGCAAACTCCAGGCAGATGGTGCTGTGGTCGTGCTGCTAGGTAAAAGTGCTACCCACTACACCACTGTGCTGCCCTCATAGCACAAGTCAACGTCTTTCTGCATCCATAAAGGGTGCCCCCTCTCTCCTGTCACCTCTCACCATGCATGAATCTATCTATGGTCACCACTGCCACCCCCTATTCAGGTGTCCGGCCCCTTTTCGGGCACCATGCACCTGAATTACAGCGTCGGGGTATTTTTTGGAAGCACCTGATTAGAGCCATAGGCTTTAATAGGCGTCCAAAAAGGTGAACAGCGGAGCGCCATGCTAGGCGCTCGCAGTTCACTCAGCATTGTACTAGGAAAGAGAATGAATATTCGGTTTCCTAACATTGAACCACCTCTCAGCCAATCAGGTGCTTGGGTCTGTTATCTGTCACCTTATTGCCTGAAATGACAGGCGCTGTGATTGGACGCCTATCAGGCGTCCAATCACAGCAGAGGCCGGGAATAGAGGAGTGGAGAAGACATCAAGGAGCGTGGAGAACATCGCCATGACCCGCTGTCCCACCGAGACAAGGTAAGTCCCGGGCGGTGGGGTACGTATTAGCATCTTCCAACTGCGACCAGGGACCCTGCAAGTGATGACTTCCCCCCCCTGCGCCCTGCATGCTCTAGCCTGGGACGCCGGAAGCCACCGACACCGCCAAGCAAAATCCCACAGCGCTGGAAGATCATCTCGTGGAACCCTGCTGCCCACCGGACATTACTATGATGATCCTGCTTTTATCATACTGAGTGCATTTTTATTTAAATTAAAAAACGTGTTACATAATTACTGCACTTAGGTTGGCGCTGCTTGTTTCTCTTTTTGTGTGGGGGATGCACACTGGCAGCATTTGATGGGCACAGTAGAAGCAATTGATGGGCACACTGACAACAATTGATGAGCACACTGGCAGCAATTGATGGGCACAGTGGCTGCAATTGATGGGCACAGTGGCTGCAATTGATGAGCACACAGGCAGCAATTGATGTGCACAGTAGCAGCGATTGATGGGCACAGTAGAAGCAATTGATGGGCACAGTGGCTGCAATTGATGTTTTTTTTTTTCAGTTTGTTTGGCTGCGTTTGATGGCACAGTGGCTGCTTTTGATGGCACAGTAGCTGTGTTTGATGGGCACAGTGGCTGCAATTGATGGTTTTTTTTTTTTCAGTTTGTTTGGCTGCGTTTGATGGCACAGTGGCTGCTTTTGATGGCACAGTAGCTGTGTTTGATGGGCACAGTGGCTGCAATTGATGTTTTTTTTTTTTCAGTTTGTTTGCGCCCCCCAAAAATTTTGGAGCACCAGCCGTCACTGCACAGGTCTCACGCTCAGGACTTAAGGTCCAGGGTGACCTAGGTTCAGAGGAAGTAGATTGATTGATATTGACTATCAGACTGAGGACATCTAGTGACAAAAAAGAAGCACTGAGGGATAATCTCTGGATTAAAGGTGAACACTGCAGCAAAAGCTGGTCTTCTTTTTGCTAGAGTTAAGCTTTTAAGCAGCTACCACATGTAAGGACTGGTAGGCTGCATTGCATTCTATTAGCTGTGCTTTACTTGGCTGGAGCTCAGCTTGTTAATAATGTTGGAAACTGAACACTAGGGAGATAATTTGCATCCCCGATATTTTGGACTCTCACGGCTGAAAATATTTGCAAAAAAAAACAAATATCTGTCAGAAATTACCGCTTACACATCTCTTATTTAAAGAACATCTTGATGTCAGTGTGCACCACAGTTGGAGTGTGTTGGCAGTGGCGCAGGTGATTCTTGTCAGCAGTAGCGAGATTTCAGAACATAGACTCATGCATATATTCATGGCCCGCATTCATATGTTACGTGTGTTCTGGAACGCTGTTTGCGAGGCGAGAGGCTGCTTCAGACAGAAGAGACGAGGGAAGAATATTTTCACTTTTTTTGAAAGTTCTGAAACTGCAAAAGATAAAAACAAGCTGTTTTCATAAGTCTTCTGTGCAGAGCGCTGTGCCTACATGTGTGTGGGACCCGTCTGTCCGTGTAGGCACTCATGTGGGCTCCTCGAAGTTTGCTGATGCTGTTCTCACATTGTCTACTTGCAAACTTTATGATATATGTCCAGGATTTCTTGGGAGACATGTAACCATTTTACAAATAGCCATTTCCCCTATTGTGGTGACGGGTAGTCATAAAGTGATGACTGAATGACCAAACATCATCCCTACTATGGTAATGTCTAGTCGTAAAGTGATGACTGAATAAACATACATCACCCCTACTGTGCCAAGGCCAGTCGTAAAGTGATGACTGAATAACCAGATATCAACCCTACTGTGCCAAGGCCAGTCGTAAAGTGATGACTGAATAAACATACATCAACCCTACTATGGCAATGTCCAGTCGTAAAGTGATGACTGAATAACCAGATATCAACCCTACTGTGCCAAGGCCAGTCGTAAACGTGATGACTGAATGACCTTACATCACCCTCACTGTGCCAAGGCCAGTCGTAAAGTGATGGCTGAATGACGAGATATCAATCCTACTGTGACAAGGCCAGTTGTAAAGTGATGACTGAATGACCAAGCATTACCCCTACTATGGAACGTCCAGTCATAAAGAAATGACTGAATGAACAAGCATTACCCCTACTATGGAACGTCCAGTGATGACTGAATGACCATACCTCACCCCTACTGTGCCAAGGCCAGTCGTAAAGTGATAACTGAAGGACCATACATCAACCCTACTATGGCAATGTCCAGTCGTAAAGTGATGACTGAATAACCAGATATCAACCCTACTGTGCCAAGGCCAGTCGTAAACGTGATGACTGAATGACCTTACATCACCCTCACTGTGCCAAGGCCAGTCGTAAAGTGATGACTGTATGACCAAACATCAACCCTACTATGGCAATGTCCAGTCGTAAAGTGATGACTGTATGACCAAACATCAACCCTACTATGGCAATGTCCAGTCGTAAAGTGATGACTGAATGACCATACAGCACCCTCACTGTGCCAAGGCCAGTTGTAAAGTGATGACTGAATAACCAGATATCAATCCTACTGTGCCAAGGAGAGTCGTAAAGTGATGGCTGAATGACGAGATATCAATTCTACTGTGACAAGGTAAAGTGATGACTGAATGACCACGCATTACCCCTACTATGAAACGTCCAGTCATAAAGTGATGACTGAATGACCATCATCATCCATAGGCCTCGTACAGACGAGGGGATCTCCGCTGGAAACGGTCCACCGGACCGTTTCCAGCGGAGATTCCTCCTCCGGATTTTGATCTGATGGCTTGTACACACCATCGGATCAAAATCTGCGCGGAATACATCCGCAGTGACGTGTCGCGTCGTCGCCGCGATGATGACGCTGCGAAGTGCGCGACGCTGGAAGGTAAGTACTTCCACGCATGCGTCGAATCATTACGACGCATGCGAGGGAGGGGAGCGGACGGATTGATCCGGTGAGTCTGTACAGACGACCGGATCAATCCGCTGTAAACGATTCAAGCGGATAGATTTTTTAGCATGCTAAGAAATTTCTATCCGCTTGAAATCGATCGGCCCGACGAATCTCCGTGGATAAATATCCGCTAGGCCCGTACAGACGACTGGATTTGTCCGCTGGAACTGATCCGCGGATCAATCCCAGCGGATAGATCCGGTCGTCTGTACGAGGCCTTATTGTGCCAAAGCCAGTTGTAAGGTGATGACTAAATAACCAGATATCAACCCTACTGGGCCAAGGCCAGTCGTAAAGTAATGACTGAATAACCATACCTCACCCCTACTGTGCCAAGGCCAGTCGTAAAGTGATGGCTGAATGACGAGATATCAATCCTACTGTGACAAGGCCAGTTGTAAAGTGATGACTGAATGACCAAGCATTACCCCTACTATGGAACGTCCAGTCATAAAGAAATGACTGAATGAACAAGCATTACCCCTACTATGGAACGTCCAGTGATGACTGAATGACCATACCTCACCCCTACTGTGCCAAGGCCAGTCGTAAAGTGATAACTGAAGGACCATACATCAACCCTACTATGGCAATGTCCAGTCGTAAAGTGATGACTGAATAACCAGATATCAACCCTACTGTGCCAAGGCCAGTCGTAAAGTTATGACTGAATGTGACCATACATCACCCTTAGGCCTCGTACACACGATCAGTCCATCCGATGAGAACGGTCCGAAGGACCGTTGTCATCGGTTAACCGATGGAGCTGACTGATGGTCCGTCGCGCCTACACACCATCGGTTAATTAACCGATCGTGTCAGAACGCGGTGACGTAAAACACAACGACGTGCTGAAAAAAAAGCATGCGTCGACTTGATTCTGAGCATGCGCAGGTTTTTAACCGATGCTTTTGCATACTAACGATTTGGTTTTGACCTATCGGTTAGGCGTCCATCGGTTCAATTTTAAAGCAAGTTCCTATTTTTTTGACCGAAAGGTTAACTAACCGATGGGGCCCGCACACGATCGGTTTGGACCGATGAAAACGGTCCATCAGACCATTCTCATCGGATGGACCGATCGTGTGTACGCGGCCTTACTGTGACAAAGTGTCATGAACAGGTGTGACCAGAACCATGTGAACTGCGACAGAGGACACCAAAACGTATATAAAGTGAATAATTACGTTAATTAAAGATGAGTGATATAAATATATAAACACCTCCAATCCAAAACCGTGAACAACCAACCAGACAGTGACCTGCAAACAACAAATAACTATATAAAATAGAAGGGAAGTACGGGAATCATAAACGTATAGCCAGGCCAGGGTCATGCACAGGAGATCAGCAGATGGGGGCAAGGAACAGGACAGGATGGGGAGAAGGTGGACGGGATCAGGCTGCAGGATAACAGGAGGGATGGGATCAGGATCAGATTCACAGGTACATCGGGTAACAGGATCAGGTTTACAAGGTAACAGGATCAGGTCCACAGGTCGCAGGTACAGATCAGGGAGCAAGGAAGATACCAGGGCATGGGTGTGAATGCTCCCGGGTATTAATACACACACCTGCAACCAGCCTTTTTTTATGTTTAGAAGCTTTATAGAGCCAGGGCTGTCTAAATATTGTCATGGGCCCCAGGACAAAATACTGCACTGGGGTCCCTACCAGCCTGGCCCAATTTACGCACCTACTCTCACAGTTAAAACTGTAGGGGGAGGGCAGGAGGGCGCAATACTGGGATCAGGAGGGCACAGTACAGGTTCTGGGATGTTGCTTGGGACATGGCCATACCAGGACAGCTTAGTAAAAAGCGTGACTGTCCCGGCAAAACCAGGACAGTTGGCAAGCAGGGCCGTCTTTAATATTGATTGGACCCCGTGCAAAAAAATTATTGGGGGCCCCCCATGCAATTTCGCTCTCCACCTGCTCTGAGACATACAATAAATATCAACTACACTTAAAATCAGTTGACTGTATCAGATCAGGCAGTGATTGGTTGCCAGAGGTTACAGCATATTCATTACCACTTACTGACGGGTTGCTAGAGGTTACAGCACACATTACGGCTCACTGATTAGTTGCTAGAGGTTACAGAACATGATTTCTGCTTGTTGATTGGTTGCGAGAGATTACTATACAGTAATGCTGATTGGTTGCTAGAGGTTAAAGCACATCCCCTCTTCACTGCAGAGGGGCATAATATACATATGAATGCTGCCTCTAATTACATATGAATGCGCCCATTATTTGCATATGAATGACGGTTATTTACATGTAAACACAGGGGGCCAGTTTCTCGTCCAGCGCCGTATCTTTGCGGCGGCGTAACGTATCCGATTTACGTTACGCCGCCGCAACTTAGACGGGCAAGTGCTGTATTCTCAAAGCACTTGCTCCGTAAGTTGCGGCGGCGTAGCGTAAATCGGCCGGCGTAAGCCCGCCTAATTCAAATTTGGAACAGGGGGGCGTGTTTTATGTAAATGTTGTGTGACCCGACGTGATTGACGTTTTTCACGAGCGGCGCCTGCGCCATCCGTGGAAATCTCCCAGTGTGCATTGCTCCTAATACGTATTGGTTTTGACGTGAACGTAAATTCCGTCCAGCCCCATTCACGGACGAGTTACGCAAACGACGTAAAATTTTCAAATTTTGTCGTGGGAACGACGGCCATACTTAACATTGGTACGCCGCACTTACGCCATCATATAGCAGGGGTAACGATACGCCGGGAAAAGCCTAACGTAAACGGCATAAATGTACTGCGTCGGCCGGGCGTACGTTCGTGAATTCACGTATCTAGCTAATTTGCATATTTGACGCGGAATTCGACGGAAGCGCCACCTAGCGGCCAGCGTAAATATGCATTTACGATACAACGGTGTAACACAGTTACGCCAGTCAAATCTACGGGAAATCTATGCGTAACTGATTCTAAGAATCGGGCGCATAGATACGACCGCGCAACTCAGAGATACAACGTCGTATCTGGTTTAAGAATCTGGCCCAGGGTCTGCAGGTGACTCATCTGTACACAACATAAGGGGAGAACTGGGCAGCATTAGTAGCAGCACTTCACACTAAAACTTCAAGGGACAAGGAAATTTAAACTGGGATAGTTGGCAAGTAGGAGGAAGCTGCTTTGGGCCTCACAACAATGACAGGGCCCAGGGAAGCTGCCCCTTTTGCCCTGCCTTAAAGACAGCCCTGTTGGCAAGTATGATGTAATGCAAGATTTTAATGGGGGCCCCCATGCACCTGAGGCCCCTGGCCAGTGCCCATAGGGGGCCCATGCATTAAGGCAGCCCTGTATAGAGCCACTTGGTACAAACAGTCATTTATCACACAAAACTGCACTGCGCTGGCCAGTTAATATGCACCGCACCCCTTGGAAAAATGTACAGTCTCCTCATTCTTCAGCCAGAAACGACGAGAGTAAGAGATTTAAAAAAAAAAAAACACAATCCTCAGAGCTCGGAGCTTCAATTTCACAACTCGACGATTTATATTCATCCAAGAGAATATTAATGAAGGTCGTCAAGTCCCGTCCAAGCCCATTACAGTTTGCACTGGTCCCCGTCCTTTTCTTTGCTCAGCTAATTGTGTTAGTACGTGGGACGGGCAGATGGGGTGGAAGCGGTGGCACCAGGGATTGTCTGAACATTAGCAGATTCTCATACGGTGTGGGTGGACTTGAAAGCTGCTCGAGGATTTTCCTCCAACTTTACTGGAGATGAAAGACACTTAACCCATTCAGTGCAATCTGATATACACACATACCCTAGAAATCAATACCTAAATATGATTACCTTTTGTTTAGTACTGGGCTCATTTTGGATGCAGTTTTTTTTTTTATGTTTCTGATTTTATTAACCACCTCAGCCCCGGAAGAATTTACCCCCTTCCTAACCAGAGCACTTTTTGCGATTCGGCACTGCGTCGCTTTAACTGACAATTGCGCGGTCGCGCGACGTGGCACCCAAACAAAATTGACGTCTCTTTTTCCCACTTTTCTCTTTTGGTGGTATTTGATCACCTCTGCGGGTTTTTTTTTTTTTTGCGCTATAAACAAAAGAAGAGCGAAAGGTTGGAGACTCCTATTTTACGTTATGATTCTGGATGGCTGTTTAACTGGTTTCCTATAGATATCAAAGGATTGGCCCCAGTAATAGTTGGTAAATTCACAGAAACAGGGGCGTCGTTAAGCCCGGGCTTGGGGGGCTGGAGCCCCGAATGGGCCCTCGAAAAGCCTTGAATCTATTTACCGATGATTTGTATTGTTGGCCCCGAGCGCCGGGGCCCGGGACCGATCTGATGGCCGAGTGCGGCTGGGGCCGAGTTCGGCCGAGTTTGGCCGAGTGCGGCTGGGGCCAAGTTCGGCCGAGTTTGGCCGAGTGCGGCTGGGGCCGAGTTCGGCCGAGTTTGGCCGAGTGCGGCTGGGGCCGAGTTTGGCCGAGTTCGGCGGAGTGCCATAGGTCCCGCCTTCTGGAGCCTGCAGTGCCAATCCAGAAGGACCATGGGACGTGTGACGTGGTGCGTCCATCATAGCCTGCAGAGTCTCCCAAAAGGCGGGAATTTCAAAATGCAGCCGCCGAACAATATCCCTGCTCGGGCGGGCGGCTCTCCTCCCTCTGCTCCTCGGCTCGGCTGCTCCTCTCCTCCTCTTCGGCATGGCAGCTCCTCTCCTCCTCTTCGGCATGGCAGCTCCTCTCCTCTGCATGGCAGCTCCTCTCCTCGGCATGGCAGCTCCTCTTCTTGGCATGGCAGCTCCTCTCCTCGGCATGGCAGCTCCTCTCCTTGGCATGAATGACAGCTCCTTTCCTTGGCATGGCAGCTCCTCTCCTCTCTGACAGTGACTGACACCACGGCTGAGCTCAGGTAAGTCAGTGTGTGTGTATCTATGCCATTGTCAGTAGGTCAGTGTGTGTTAGGTCATGCAGGTCACTGGTAAGTGTATGTAGGTCAGATAGGTCAGTGCAGGTAGGTCGGTGCAGGTAGGTCAGTGGTCAGCATTGATGGGCACTGGTAAGTGTATGTAGGTCAGATAGGTCAGTGCAGGTAGGTCAGTGCAGGTAGGTCAGTGGTCAGCATTGATGGGCACTGGTAAGTCACACAACCCCACCGCCCAGCCCCAAAAAAACGCTACTCCACATACAAGACCTCTAATTCCGCCACCCCGAACCTAGCAACGCCCCCTGCACAGAAAGTTGCCTGTACATAATTGCAATGTATAAATAACTTCCAGCCTTATTTAAAACATATTTCCACAACTCTTCTTTATCCGCTGGGTAAATAACATTAGACAAATGGAAGTATGTTTAAAGCAGCTCAGCTACTGTATTCCGCCTAAAGGCCTTCTGGATTTCAAGTGCGATAATTACTTTGAGAGGGAAATGCTAAACACATTTTTAATTAATTTGTGTGATTCTTTGCATTACCGCCTTTCAAATGATTGTGAGATCTTGAAAGTTATCATTTTCATGGATAATTTATTGCAGAACAATTTTTTACATGGACAAGCAAACACATACCAGGCGCCGAACGAGAGGATCTGGAAAGGTTAAGTGCTGAACTAGTTTCAGACAAGGATTTCCTGCTGGTAGCCCGTGGCCAAGTTGTTGCCATTGAAGACTTTACTTTGGCCTCGACTTATCCGTGAACAAGTTCATGCAGAGAGCAAAGCTTATCAAGTGTTTGATTCTACGGCAAATAAATTAGTTCCCAAATTACTAAACAGCGGCCTTACTCCTTCAAGTTCAGAACTGAGGACACAAGCCAAGCTGGCTTTGCTCCAGAAGCTACCTTGCTGCAGATATTCGTTATATTCCATTGGAAAACAGTTCTTGATATGCTGATACTTGGGGTTCCAGAACAATGACAGTAGGGGTCCCACAACAATAACACACATGCCTGTCGCTACAGGGCAGGCAAAACAAACAATTGCTTGGGGCCCAGAGCTGGCCTGGGGCCCCCAACTTCCCCTTCCCAGGCTGTAGCGTGGCCGAGCTCCTCTTCCTTCCACCTGGAGTCCTGTCAGTCTGACCGGGTACCGCGCGTGGTACAGGAGATTCAGGCCCGGATTCACGTAGAAGAGCGCATCTTTGTGCGGGCGTAACGTATCCTATTTACGTTGCGCCTCCGCAACTTTAACAGGCAAGTGCAGTATTCACAAACCAAAGTTGCGGCGGCGTAGCGTAAATAGGCCGGTGTAAGCCTGCCTAATTTAAATGTGGAAGATGTGGGCGTGTGTTATGTAAATTTGTTGTGACCCCACGTAAATTACACTTTTTACGAATGGCGCATGCGCCGTCCGTGAAAGTATCCCAGTGCGCATGCTCCAATTTAACCCGCAAGAAGCCAATGCTTTCGACGTGAACGTAAATGACGCCCAGCCCTATTCGCGAACGACTTACGCAAACAACGTAATCGGCGGAGAATTCGACGC
This sequence comes from Rana temporaria, assembly GCF_905171775.1. Classification (NCBI taxonomy): domain Eukaryota; kingdom Metazoa; phylum Chordata; class Amphibia; order Anura; family Ranidae; genus Rana; species Rana temporaria. The sequence goes on along the minus strand of NC_053497.1, from coordinate 175,221,732 downwards.
TGGCCCGACGTCCATACTTAACATTGGTACGCCTCATCTACGCCTCATATAGCAGGGGTAACTTTACGCCGGAAAAAGACTAACGTAAACGGCGTATCTGTAATTCGACGGCCGGGCGTATGTTCGTGAATTGGCGTATCTAGCTGATTTACATATTCTAGGCGTAAATCAGCGTACACGCCCCTATCGGCCAGTGTAAATATGCAGTTAAGATACGATGGCGCAGGAGACTTACGCTGATCGTATCTTATACAAATTCTGGCGTATCTGATTCTTTGAATCAGGCGCCAAGATACGACGCCTCAGACTCAGAGATACGACGGCGTATCTAGAGATACGACGGCGTTTCTAGAGATACGACGGCGTTTCTAGAGATACGCCGTCGTATCTCCTACGTGAAACCGGGCCTCAGTTTCCTGTTCTGAGTGCTCACTTCCTTTCAGTCCGGCCGGGAAGACAGGAAACTGAATCTCCTGGGGAAGAGGAGCTCAGCCACGCTACAGCGGCAGCCTACAGGGAAGAACGGGAGGCAAGAATAGAAAAAAAAATTAGTGTAGCATTAACGTAGGCTTTGCATGCGGAGGGGGGGTGCTTGGGGGCCCCTATTTTGCTTGGGGCCCCCAAATTCCTTCAAACAGCCCTGATAACACACCTTCACTTTGGGTCCCAGAACAATGACATGGACATGTATGGCCCTAGAGCAACTAGTTTAGTATGTGGAATCTCAAAATATTGTTACATTGATACTATTATAATAAAAGACTTTCTGATAGAAGGGCTGAATGAAATGCTAAACAGCAAGGATGGATGAATCTCCCGTTGTGGCTATTGAATTCGGACAGCCAGTGCCTCCAACTGTCAAATACCCAATCAGTGCCTGAATCTGACTGGATGTAGACTGGGCTCAGTTCAAAAAATTTGCACCTAGCTCCTTTTGATTTTGGGTGCTGACAGGGCCACCCATGGCTTGAATTTCATCCGGTTTACCAGTAACCATCCGAAACTTGCTTCATGTACTTAAAGCGGAGTTCCACCTAAAAATGGAACTTCCGCTTAACCCACTCCTCGCCCCCTTACATGCCACATTTGGCATGTAATTTTTTTGGGGGGGAGTGGGGGGCTTCAGGAGAAGGGGACTTCCTCCTTCCGCCGAGGGGCTGGAAAGGCTACACTTTTTGTAGCTGCTGACTTTTAATAAACTTAAAAAAAGGCTGGAACTCCCCTTTAATGATAATCTATCAAATGGAATTCCGGTTCGCCAAAACACAACTGATACGGAACAAATTCTACTACCACTGGCAATTTTGGCTATCAGACCCTAGAGCATCATTTAGTCCTTAACCACCTAAGCCACGGACCATTTTGTTGCTAAATGACCGGGCCACTGCGTTGCTTTAACTGACAATTGCGCAGTCGTGCGACGTGGCTCCCAAACAAAATTGGTGTCCTTTTTCCCACATATAGAGCTTTCTTTTGGTGGTATTTGATCACCTCTGCTGTTTTTAGTTTTTGCGCTATAAACAAAAATAGAGCGACAATTTTGAAAAAAATTCAATATTTTTTACTTTTTGCTATAATAAATATCTCCCAAAAATATATTAAAAAAAACTTTTTTTTTCCCTCAATTTAGGCCGATACGTTTTCTTCTACATATTTTTCGTAAAAAAAAACGCAATAAGCGTTTATTGATCGGTTTGCGCAAACGTTATAGCGTTAACAAAATAGGGGGTATTTTATGGCATTTTTATTATTATATTTTTTTTACTAGTAATGGTGGCGATCAGCGTTTTTTTTTTTTTCGGTACTGCGACATTATGGCGGACACTTCAGACTCTTTTGACACATTTTTGGGACCATTGGCATTTTTATAGCGATCAGTGCTATAAAAATGCATTGGATTACTATAAAAATGCCACTGGCAGTGAAGGGGTCAACACTAGGGGGCGGGGAAGGGGTTAAGTATGTTCCCTGGGTGTGTTCTAACTGTAGGGTGGGGGGTGGCCTCACTAGGGGAAATGACCGATCGCTGTTCATACATTGTATGAACAGAAGATCAGCATTTCCCTCCCTGACAGGACCGGGAGCTGTGTGTTTACACACACAGCTCCCGGTTCCCGCTCTGTAACGAGCGATCGCGTGTGCCCGGCGGCGATCGTGCCCGCCGGGCACACGCACGGGAGTCGGGGGCGAGCGGGCGGCGCGCGTGCCCCTAGTGGCCAGCGCGAGAGCCGACATAGAGCCACCGGCTCTCGCGCAGGGGAGCCAGCCTGCTGCCGTAAAACGACGGCGGCAGGTCGGCAAGTAGTTAATAAAGAAGCTTTGAAACTGAAAAAGAAAAAGAAAAAAAGAAGCTAGGGATTACTTATACTTTAAGAAAATATCCTGAAATTACTATGCATAAAACAAGTTGGAGAAATCACACCAAGGCTTTATAATCTGAACCTTTTCCCCATGGCGAAAGCAATCTCTCAAAGACGCCCCTCAAACCCACTTGATATTTATTTTAAATAATGTTCTAGATAATTAAGATAACTCCTCGCTTCGCATCCTATACGCTCCACAGCAAAGATTCTCCGAAGCTTCCCGGGGTCTTGATCCTCCAAAGAAGGCTGATATTTATTTAAAATGTTGTGGCAGCATGGCACCGCGTATTAAAAGGATTTCTGATTTATAGGCAGATGCCAGGGGGAAGATTTTAGAAAGTTCCATGACTTTTTTTTAAATAATCAGACAGAGCACTACTTGGTGTATGTGTGACAGATTTATGGCAAAACTTAATAATAAAATAATATAGTTATTAAAAATGGTGGAACTGTGACAACAACCAATGCGATATCAACTCTCAGGCCTCGTACAGAACAACCGTTTTCCTCGACAGAACCCATTAAGAAACTTGGTGGCCGAGCTTTTTTGCCGAGGAAAACGCTCGTGTGTATGTTTTTCGTCGAGAAAAGTGTCGTGGAACTCGACGAGTAAAAAAAGAGAACAAGTTGTCTTTTTCCTCGTCGGGAGTCTCAATTTCCTCCTCGTGTTTCTCGTCGGGCAGGTTTACGACAAGAAACACGTTCGTGTGTATGCTTAGAAACCCGCGCATGCTGAGAATAAAGTATGAGATGGGAGCATGCCTTCAGTAAAAGTAGCGTTCGTAATGGAGATAGCACATTCGTCACGCTGTAACAGACTGAAAAGCGCGAATCGTCTCTCACCAAACTTTTACTTAACATGAGATTAGCAAAAGCAGCCCCAAGGGTTGTGCCAGTGGAATCGAACTTCCCCTTTATAGTGCCGTCGTACGTGTTGTACGTCACCGCGTTTGAGAACGTCGAGATTTGGTCTTGACCGTGTGTACGCAAAGAAAGCTTGTCAAGATTCTCGACAAGCCTAACAAGGAATTTGTCGAGGAAAACGATGTTTCATTTACGACGAGTTCCTGTCTAGTTCTTGTTAAGGCAGACCGTGCACACACAAATTTTGTTTGGAGTTCAATTTTTGATGGTGATAGAGTTACAACTATACTTCCTGATGACCTTTTTTTCTAAAGTGTATTTTGTTTGTGTACTCGAGAGAGGAGCCGGACTGCAGGAGTTGGGAGTAGGCAGGCCTCCCCCAGAGGCAATCTGCCACCTTTCTCCATGCCCCGGGTGGCAATGGTGGGTGTGTGAGGGGGTCCTCCCACACAGCCCGCCCTACCTGCTCCGCTTTGAAGCCCAACGGGGCAGAGGGACTCCCTATAAGTGAGTGAGAGGATCTAGCCCGCTCAACCAGCCCCGTTAGTCCTTCGTCTCTCTTTTTAGAGACCGCGTGGTCAAAGTGCGTGATGTTAACCCGATTTCGAGTGCGTGTAAGTGTGGTGGTTTTTGTGGGAGGGGGGTGGGCGTAAGCGCAGGCTTACCTCGCATAGCACACCCACCGGGAGCCGGGCTGAGACCACCAAACTCAATTCACATGTAGCCGAGACCAGGATCCGAACCCCTAGCTGCAGAGGTGAATGGCTTGTCAGCGCAGTGCCAATCGCGTTGAGCCACCGCAGCTCCACAGGAAGGATGACCTCTTAAAGATTCTTATTGGATACAGATGGCTAGATAGGGGGACAATGGGTGTTTGTGTGGGTGGTGTCTGAGTGGGCTTTAACGACCTAAGGACCAAGCCTCTTTCTGAGATTTGGGCCCGGATTCACGTAGAATCGCGTATCTTTGTGCGGGCGTAAACGTATCCTTTTTACGTTACGCCTTTGCAACTTTTACAGGCAAGTGCCGTATTCTCAAACGAAAGTTGCGGCGGCGTAGCGTAAATAGGCCGGCGTAAGCCCGCCTAATTCAAATGTGGTCGATGTGGGCGTGTGTTATGTTAATTTTATGTGACCCCACGTAAATGACGTTTTTTACTAACTGCGCATGCGCCGTCCGTGAAAGTATCCCAGTGCGCATGCTCCAAATTAACCCGCAAGAAGCCAATGCTTTCGGCGTGAACGTAAATGACGCCCAGCCCTATTCACGAACGACTTACGCAAACGACGTAAAATTTTCAAAATTCGACGCGGGAACGACGTCCATACTTAACATTGGTACGCCTTATGTACGCCTCATATAGCAGGGGTAACTTTACGCCGGGAAAAGCCTATCGTAAACGGCGTATCTGTACTGCGTCAGCCGGGCGTACGTTCGTGAATTTGCGTATCTAGCTGATTTACATATGTCTAGGCGTAAATCAGCGTACACGCCCCTAGCGGCCAGCGTAAATATGCAGTTAAGATATGACGGCGTAAGAGACTTACGCCGGTCGGATCTAATACAAATCTATGCGTAACTGATTCTAAGAATCAAGCGCATAGATAAGACGGCTCGGACTCAGAGTTACGACGGCGTATCTGGAGATACGCCGGCGTAACTCGTACGAGAATCCGGGCCTTGGTGTTTACAAGTTAAAATCATTTTATTTTGCTAGAAAATTAGTTAGACACACTAGGGAATAAAATGGCGGTTGTTGCAATACTTTATGTCACACGTGTTTGCGCAAGGGTCTTACAAGTGAATTTTTTTGGAAAAAATACACTTTTTTTAATTTAAAAATCCTATATTTCTTTCTTTATTTATGTAATAATAATACAAAGAAATGAATAAAGTTGGCACCAGTTTTTTTTATATTGTAAAAGATAATGTTTCACCGAGTAAATTGATACCCAACATGTCATGCTTTAAAATTGAACCCGCTTGTAAAACGGCAACAGATTTTGAGCCGTAAAAATCTCCATAGGCGACAGTTAAAAATGTCTACAGGTTACATAGTTACATAGTTAGTCAGGTTGAAAAAAGACACAAGTCCATCCAGTTCAACCACAAAAAAATAAAAAAACAAAATAAAAAACACAGTAAAATCCTATACACCCAACTCCATACCCACAGTTGATCCAGAGGAAGGCAAAAAACCCCAGCAGAGCATGATCCAATTTGCTACAGCAGGGGAAAAAATTCCTTCCTGATCCCCCGAGAGGCAATCGGATTTACCCTGGATCAACTTTACCTACAAATCTTAGTACTCAGTTATATTCTGTACATTTAGGAAAGAATCCAGGCCTTTCTTAAAGCAATCTACTGAGCTGGCCAGAACCACCTCTGGAGGGAGTCTGTTCCACATTTTCACAGCTCTTACTGTGAAGAAACCTTTCCGTATTTGGAGGTGAAATCTCTTTTCCTCTGAGTTAAGCCCTGTACACACGATCGGATATCTGATGGAATCTTTTTTGTCAGATATCCGATGAAGCTGACTTTCATCAGTCTTGCCCACACACCATCAGTCAAAAATCCGACCATGTCCAACGCAGTGACGTAAAACACAACGACGTGCTGAGAAAAATTAAGTTCAATGCTTCCGAGCATGCGTCCACTTGATTCTGAGCATGCGTGGATTTTTGACCGATGGACTTCCCCACAGACGATCGTTTTTTTCTATCGTTTTTTTTATTCATAGGAAAAATTTAAAACCGGTTCTAATTTTTTTCACCGATGGGGAAAAAAAAAACGATGGGGCCCACACACGATCGGTTCGTCCATCGGTCCGTTTTCATCAGACAAACCGATCGTGAGTACAGGGCTTTACAGAGGAGGTCTTTTGCTATAATTATTGCTCTCACTCTAATGATCACGACGATACTTCACTTGTGTGCTTTGAACACCGTTTAAATATGCGGGCAGGAGGGCCCCATGCCACTAGGGGGCCCCATCAGGGTTGCCAGGCTCAGTAAAACCAGGGACAGTATGTAAAAATCTGTGTTTTTTTTACATCTGTCACTGATATGTCCGAAACCGACATGCTTTTGATGTGAAAATCCAGAGATTTTAACTGCCCAGCCTCTGCACTGCCTCCTGGCGTGGTGGCCATCTGTAAGCCCGGGGGCCCCATAATCTTCTATTGCCCGGGGGCCCCATGAGTTGTCAATCCTACCCTGGCTGCCATAACAACGGTATTTAGCGTCAAAGTTCCAACGTCTAACAACGGCGGGCGGTCTGGAAGGAGAAGTTGTTTTTTTTGGCCCCCAAATCACCACTCCCAGCACCCCCTTCCAAACTTACCCTTGTTCTTACCCCCCGCCATCCCCCAAATTCCCCCTCCCACTATGAATTCCCTCCCCGCAGTCAATCTCCTTGCTGTGCATCCCCAACTCACATGATACCACAGTGCCCGGGGGGAAGTCGCCACTCTAGCCCATCCCTTGTTGCCCTATTAGAAGCCAATCATTAAAGTGTATCTATATCCATTTATTATCCCCCACAATATAGTGTGGAGGAGTTACGCCTTGTAGACAAGTCTGATGGAATTTTTTCATCGGATTTTCCGATCGTGTGTGGGCCCCGTCTGACTTTTTTCCGTCGGAGTTCAGAAATAGAACATGTTTTTTTCTCAGACGGAGAAAAAAACATGCATGCTCAGAATTAAGTCGACGCATGCTCGGAAGCATTGAACTTAATTTTTCTGAATTTTTTTTCGGAATTTGGTCTGACAGTGTGTATGCAAGACAGCTTGAACGGAATTCCGACCGGAAAATTCCATCAGATTTTATCCCATCGGAAATTCCGATCATGTGTACAGGGCATGGGAAGCTCAGTTAGGTTTTTATTGAAGTTTAGGAAAGATTTAGTGCCCATTGCCACCTGGACAGAACGTTACGGAAAGTCCACAAATCTACAGATGTCACTGGACCACGAAAAGGCACATCTGTTCCGGTACCTTCCTGTTGGGCCTTTTGTACAGGAAGTTAATAGGGTTGGAAAGGTAAACGTTTTTTTACCTTAATGCATTCTATGCATTAAGGTGAAAAAAATCTGACAATACCGCCCCCCCCCCCCCCCCCCCCCCGGTTATACTGACCTGACCCCTCGAAAGTTCCGCGCACGGGGGGACGCAAACGAAAAAAAAAATTGCAGCCTCACTGTGCCCATTAAATGCAGCCACTGTGCCATCAATTGTCACCACTGTGCCATGCCATCAAACGCAGCCACTGTGCCATCAATTGTCAGCACTGGTCCATGCCATCAAACGCAGCCACTGTGCCATCAATTGTCAGCACTGGTCCATGCCATCAAACGCAGCCACTGTGCCATCAATTCACACCACTGTGCCATGCCATCAAATGCAGTCACTATGCCATGCCATCAAACGCAGCCACTGTGCCATTAATTCGCACCACTGTGCCATGCCATTAAACGCAGCCACTGTGCCATGCCATCAAACGCAGCCACTGTGCCATCAATTCGCACCACTGTGCCATGCCATCAAATGCAGTCACTATGCCATGCCATCAAACGCAGCCACTGTACCATCAATTCGCACCACTGTGCCATACCATTAAACGCAGCCACTGTGCTATGCCATCAAACGCAGCCACTGTGCCATCAATTGTCACCACTATGCCATGCCATCAAACGCAGCCACTATGCCATGCCATCAAACACAGCCACTGTGCCATCAATTGTTGCCACTGTGCCAATTGATCTCCACTGTGCCCTTTAATTGTCGCCACTGTGCCCATTGTCGCCACTGTGCCCATTGATGTCACTGTGCCCTTTAATTGTCGCCACTGTGCCCATTCATGCCGCTGTGCCAATTGTCCCCATTGTCCCCACTGTGCTTATTGTCCCCACTGTGCCTATTGTCGCCACTGTGCCCTTCAACGCCGCTGTGCCCTGTAAAATTCCCCTTTCCCCCCCTCGCCAGGCACTTACCTTTACTGGAGTCAGCCATCCACGTCCTCGACCCTCGATGTCTTCTCCCGCCCTCGATGATGCTTCAGCCAATCAGGTTACCGGTAGCCAGAACCGGCCACCTGGATTGGCTGAGACGTCTGTCAGTATTATCCAAGGAACGCACCCCCCGTGCATTCTGAGGATAAACTTCCGGGGGCCCGAGGGCTGTACTGCCGCTGGCTCTGATAGGAAATTCCGTACAGCCAACCAGCTGCCGTTATTCAAATGGTCGGCGCTCATGTCCGGCCATCTGAATAGAACAGCGCCAGCGGCGAAAATATTATGTTTAGTAATCCTTTAAGATACATCTTTCTGGGGGGGGGGGGGGGCATGGGCATGGGTGTAACCATTCCAAGCAATTTTCATTAGATATAGACGGTAATTTGATGATTATGTTACAACAAATCTCCCACGTTTGGGTATCACCTTCCATTTAACCAGTTAGCAGTTCTAATTTCTTTACTCAAGCATAAACTGATTTTTTTCTTTATTCATGTTCTTTTAGTTATCAAACATAGGAGCTGTGGAAATAGGAAAATTCTGGTGTTCGTAAAAGATAAAAAAAGTAATTAAATTTCACGTTTTCTAAAATATGCTGATTGTTTTGACAAATGTTCCATTTTAAGGGGAAACATTAAAAGGTAAGTGTGTGAGACACAAATTACGCAGACAATAATACCTGTGAAGTGTTTGCAATATCGGAATTTTAGGAAAGCACAATAAAAGCTATAATTCATCACATTCGCAATTTAAAAAGACAGGGTAAAGTCAGCAGAGTAGAGTTGACTGCGCAGGCGCCGTATAGAGCTTCTTCATGTTCGGCTTCTTTCGGAAACGCCGTGACTCGTGACGTGCCTACGCAATACGGGGGGCGGAGCCTTATCCCCCGGGAAGAACTTTTTCTGAAAGGACGTCAATTATCTGGGCGACCTTCCAGATGACATGCCTCCTCAGCATAGAAACACCTACTAGTACCCGGAAGCCAGATTGCAAATATAGATTAGAAGGTATGTACAGCCTAAAAAAAAAATTGCGGACTGTACATGTTAGAAGTATAAAGTAGTTGGTCTGATATAAACGTTATTTGGATGAACCTCCGCTTTAATAACCATAAGGTAAAATGTAGCACACCCAGTGCAGTCAACATAATTGAAGTAATAATATATATAAAAAAAAAACGATGGCATAGAATAAAGTAAGATCAAATAACAATAAAAAGCAACCAGCAACAGTTATATGATGCTCCAAATATGAATCAGATAAATGAAAAATTGTCCTATGAGGAAACTATGACATAAAGTTCTATTGCTTCCAAACAAGAGTTTGATAGTTCATATGGTGCAACTTCTTGCAGTGAGGGAGGTGCTCCTATATCACAAGTGGTGGATTCGCAGTGGTTCCGGTGTTGCCCCCATAGGGATCCCCACTCACCAGATCCTACTACCCCACCGGGGGTGTATGGCATATAGTGCAGACTTCCCGGTACTGCGTTACTCCAGGGCTCCCCTTGATAGATCGGGATCGTCCACGAGTAAGGATTCCCAGCAACAAGTGATGTAATAGTTCCTCTCCCGGTGTCGGCTCCTCTCCGGATTGTAGGAAGGAGGTGTCTCTCGCTGGGTGCCAGGGATCCCAGTCTGTCCCGAGCTGACGTCACCCACGTCACGTCTAGTGTGTGCTACTAGACTTATTCCACGTACACACGATCGGAAATTCCAACAAGAAAACCGTGGATTTTTTTCCGACTGAATTTTGGCTGAAACTTGTGTTGTCGGAAATTCCGACCGTCAAGAACGTGGTGACGTACAACACTACAATGAGCCGAGAAAAATTAAGTTCAATGATTCCGAGCACGCGTCAAATTGATTTCGAGGGTGCGTGTTTTTTGTGTGTCGGAATTGCACACAGACGATCGGAATTTCCGACAAGAACTTTTCCCGTCTAACAATTTGAAAACCAGCTCTCCAATTTTTGCTGTCGGAAATTCCGACAGAAAATGTCCGGTGGAGCCTACACACGGTCGGAATTTCCGACCAAAAGCTCACATTGAACTTTAATTGTCGGAAATTCCAATCGTGTGTACGCGGCATAAGAGTAGGAAAAAGCGTATTCTGGCTAGTCATGGAATTGGGTCAGGGTTAATAAAGGCCAACTAGAGGGTGGGGGTTAGGAGGAGCTACCAATATTTATAGGACCTCAGCCAATCCCCAGAGGAGAGCTGGCAGGGGGCTGACTGAGACAACCCCATAAATAGACATGGGCCATTCCAGCAGTAGAGCCAGTTGGAACAGCAGTGCTGAGGAGAGGCTGCCCGTGGCCTTTGAGGGTCATGTGTATGCGGCATTTTAGCTGCAAAGGGCGGGGCCAACTCAATATTGAACCCTACAGACCAAGACTGGGATGCCATTAAAGTTCATGTGCATGTAAAGGGAGGTGTCCCAATACTTTTGAAAATATAGTGTATGCATGCTTTTAACCACTTCAGCCCCGGACCATTTTGCTGGTCAATGACCGGGACAGTTTTTGCGATTCGGCACAAATACTGCTGCTACTGACTTTTAATATTAGGACACTTACCTGTCCTGGAGTCCAGCGTCGTCCGCAGCAGAGGACGAGCGATCGCTCATCACTCTGCTGCCCCCCCCCCGCCATCCTTGGTGAGGGAACCAGGAAGTGAAGCGCTCCGGCTTCACTACCCGGTTCCCTATGGCGCATGCGCGAGTCGCGCTATGCCTGCTGATTGGCTCCCGCTGTGTACTGGGAGCCGAGTGTTCCCAGAACACAACGGGGGGGGGGGTGACGTCATGCCCGCAGTTTACCCGAGACTGTGTGGCCGGAAGTGGGTGCAAATACCTGTCTTTAGACAGGTATCTGCACCCCCCTCCCCCTGAAAGGTGTCAAAGGAGGGGGGGGGAGGGTTCCGATCAGCGGGAGTTCCACTTTAGGGTGGAGCTCCGCTTTAAGGCATTTTGCATTCCTCTGTGGTTAGATCAATTAGGGTTTCTGAGGATTCAAGGTGCTTTTTTAATTAGTGGCTTTGAATGTCCAAGTGTCCTTTTTTTAACCTAAAGCTGTCTGTATACAAATAGAATTTTGTTTGAACATTTGTACAAAAATCCAGAAAAATCATTCATCAGAGTATTTAACCTTGCCATCATCGATTCAACTTATTTCCTTCAAAAGCCCTTAAGTATTTTTTTCTTGACCTGCTACTTGAATAGAATTCCAGACATGCTATTCAGGTTTCCTTTATGTCTAGAGCACATTACAACATGTACAATGTTTCCTGAACCATATTCATAGCTAGTGCAGAAAGAGGTACTGTTAATGTTAACCACGTAAGACCCGGACCAATATGCAGGTTAAGGGCCAGGCCCCTTTTTGCGATCCGGCACTGCGTCGCTTTAACTGACAATTGCGCGGTCGTGCGACGTGGCTCCCAAACAAAATTGACGTCCTTTTTTCCCCACAAATAGAGCTGTCTTTTGGTGGTATTTGATCACCTCTGCGGTTTTTATTTTTTGCGCTATAAACAAAATCAGAGCGACAATTTTGAAAAAAAAATTAGTATTTTTTACTTTTTGCTATAATAAATATCCCCAAAAAATATATAAAAAAACGTTTTTTTTTTCCCTCAGTTTAGGCCGATACGTATTCTTCTACATATTTTTCATAAAAAAATTGCAAATTGATTGGTTGGCGCAAAAGTTATAACGTCTACAAAATAGGGGATAGTTTTATGGAATTTTTATTAATATTTAGTTTTTTTTACTAGTAATGGCGGCGATCAGCGATTTTTATCGGTACTGCGACCTTATGGCGGACACTTCGGACACATTTTTGGGACCATTGGCATTTTTATAGCGATCAGTGCTATACAAATGCATTGATTACTGTACAAATGTCACTGGCAGGGAAGGGGTTAACACTAGGGGGCGAGGAAGGGGTTAATTATGTTCCCTGGGTGTGTTCTAACTGAAGGGGGGTGGGACTGACTAGGGGAAATGACAGATCGCTTTTCATACATTGTATGAACAGACAATCAGGCATTTCTTCCCCTGACAGGACCGGGAGCTGTGTGTTTACACCCACAGCTCCCAGTCCTCGCTATCTAACGAGCGATCCCGGGTGCCCGGCGGTGATCACGCCAGGCACCAGGGGCGAGCAGGGGCCCCTAATGGCTGAAATGCGAGATGACGTAATATTACGTCGTTTCGCGCAGTCGAGCCGACCTGCCGCCGTAAAACTGCGGCGGCTGGTCGGCTAGTGGTTAATAAAACCAAAAAAAAAGGATGGAGGGGATCTGTTGAAGATGAAGATTTATTTCAAAGCTGAAAATGTACTTTAAGAGCCAACCTGCTAATATACAGAATCTTTTTGAGACCGTCGTGACACAAGCATTTAGGCGCTCAATCTTGTTTCCTTGCTCTACTCTTATTGCCGAGCCCGTCTATGTCTTCAGTAACTCAGCAGTTTTGCGCAGTTCTCCGGTCGCCTGTTTAGTTAACTCTCTTCTGTACATGACCGGCTCTGGGCTTTGCACAGAAAAATGAATGCAGGGTGGCAGCCGAGGCTGACCTTTTGCAGAATTGCGCGGACAGCTTGTCGGGTAAACGACGCCGGAGAATGTTACTGCTAAGATGTTCCATCAGCTGCTGAAATAGGAACACAACAGGAGACCATCAGGCCAAGAATGAATGGCTCAGCTGCAAACACCAATCATACAAAAGTACAAGACACAAAAAGGAAACTTGGATTCAAGGTGACGAACGCGGTTAACCTGGAAAAAGTTGGCTACCTCAAAACGAGGGCAAAAAGTAAGAGAGAGAGAAAGAGAAGAAACCTTTCTGAGAAACTTTCCCTGAACCCGTACACTTTCCTATTATATATATAGAGCGGTGTAGACAGGGCAGTCGTCCAGGGACAGGGACTCTTTAAAACAGAATGTAATTGCGTTGCTGATATTCAACGTGTTTCTTGGCATTGGTTGCCTCATCTCAGACTTGTCAGACTATACCTGGGGTGCGTTCAATATGTGCCGATCTCACTTTCTTTTCTTGGCCGTCATGCTGATTTTTTGGCTTTAGCACTTTTCTGAGTCACTGCTACAGGATAAAAAAAGGCAGATCAGGGCCCAGATTCACAAAGCGCTTACGCCGACGTATAACAATTTACGCCAACGTAAGTGCAAATGTGCGCCGTCGTATCTCTGCGCCAGACCCACAAACAGATATGCGCCTAAAACCAGGCTACACCCCCGCCGACGTAGCTTGCTTACGCCGGCGTAGGGTGGGAGCGCATTTAGGCTGGGTGCATGGTGCCGCTCCCATTGATTAGCCATTCAAACATGCAAATGAAGGAAATATGGCGATTCACGAACCTGCGTGCGCCCGACGCAGGCTACGCAAGGTGCGCGTAAGTTGTATGTCCGGCGTAAAGTTATTCCCCATAAACTAGGTGCAACCCAGCAGCAGACATGCAAAGGTCTGCACCAGGGAACACAAGCCGGCGTATTTTACGTTGGACGTGTGTCTGGCTGGGCGTAGGTTATGTTCACGCCGTAAGCAGTTATACGGCGTAGTTTAGGCAGTTGTTCCGGCGTGGTTGTGAGCAGGCGCAGGGGGATGCGTCCACGTCATGGCGCATGCGCAGTTTGTGATACGTATCTGTCTGGCGCTCGGCCCATCATTTGCATGGGGTCACGCCTCATTTGCATTAGTCACGCCCACTTCCACCTACGCCGGCGTACGCCTTTGAATCCCATGCCACGCTGGCGCAGCTTTGGGAGCACTGGCTTGCTGAATGCATTGATTGCCTCTCTGCGCTGCGTTGGCGTAGCGTACATTGGTTACTCTACGGCGGCGTAATGTGCATCCACACTCTGTGAATCTGGGCCCAGGAGTTTAGAGTTCACTTTGACTTTACTGGCTGCATGCTTGAACTGGCCAAACAGGGAGCAGGCATTTCTTAACCACTTCAACACCAGGCCTATTCTGGCACTTCTCTCCTTCATGTAAAAATCAAAAAAAATTTGCAAAAAAATTACTCAGAACCCCCAAACATTATATATATATATATATATATATAATATATATATATATATATATATATATATATATATATATATATATATATATATATATATATATATTTTTTTAGTAGACACCCTATGGAATAAAATGGCGGTCATTGCATCATCTCATACGGTATTTGCGCAGCCATAATTTAAACGCCTTTTTTGGGGGGAAAAAACGATGGCTAGATAGGCGGACAATGGGTGTTTGTGTGGGTGGTGTCTGAGTGAGCTTTAACCACTTAAGGATCAAGCCTCTTTCTGAGATTTGGTGTTTACAAGTTAAAAACGTTTTTTTTTGCTAGAAAATTACTTACAACCCCCAAACATTATATATATATAGATAGATAGAAATATATATATAACACCCTGGGGAATAAAAAGGCAGTTGTTGCAATACTTTTTGTCACACCGTATTTGCTTAGCGTTCTTACAAGTGCACTTTTTTTGGGGGAAAAAAATCACTTTTCTGAATAATAAAATAAGACAACAGTAAGCCCAATTTGTTAGTTAGCCCAATTTGTTTTTATATTGTGAAAAATAATATTACGCAGAGTAAATTGATACCCAACATGTCAAGTTGCGCCCGCTCGTAAGAGACCCTCCCACTATTAGTATTATTTTACCATACCCACTATTTGATGTGGTTTGGAGGGTGTGTGTGAGGGGGTTATGGTTAAGTTCCTGCACCTATTTTCTGAGAAAAAAGGCCTGTTTACCCATGGACCTCATCTTGGTGATGCAATGTACTGGGACCATAACACCAGGGGCAACGCCCCCCTAAAAAAAAGTAATGTACGGCGCCTGAATATTTTTATTTTATTTTTTTATTACCGAGAGGAGAAGCACAGAAGAGTCCTTGTAAATGTCATCCATCTGAATTCTTGCAGCGAACGTAGTAAACTTTATTTCATTACAACAGAGTCTGCCACATCAAGCATCAATCATCTTCCATTGCTATAACAACTTTTCGCAACTTCCATCCATTAGCAGAAGCACTTCTCAGGCTGCGAGCCCCGCAGAGACACGCTCAAATGTACCAAGACTCATATTCGGCAACCCAAGGGACGGGATTCTGACCAGCAGTCCCCCTGCCACAGCGAATTAATCCAGATGTGTTTTTACGAGTAGAATTTGGGCCACGCGTCATGTCCCCGGTGCACCCCCTGGGACCGTAAAGTGTCTATTTATTTTTTTTCACTTATTCGTGTGTCATTAAACAATGGGGAAAAATATATATTTATTTGATGTCAGACTTAAGACAACTTCTTCGGCCCTGTAATTTTTCATGCATGAGCTATAATGGCGACGTCTTCTCGAAAGCCGCTTTGTAATCTGGTGAATTATGCAAACAGCAAAATGTTAATATTGTAAGGACGTCGGAGATATAAAAAAATAATAATAATAATACTAGTGTCGACATTGATTTTAGCATCCCCAAGACCCAAGGCTTAATATTCTTGCATTCGCAGACACCTTTACTAATATATCTTGATTCTTAAGTGACTAAGGCCCCGGTTTTCACCGGCATCCTAAAGGAAAATTGTATTTTTGTCTTATTGTAGCGCCTGTGTACTTTCTGTACAGGTGCCATTTTAAATTTAAGGGGGATGAGAGAGTTATTTAGCTCTCATCTATTTGATTTGGCTAAATTGGGCGTCTGTTTCAGCTGGGCTGTACCGTCGGTTCATTCTGTGTTCCTGAGGTGCTTTTCCACCCCGGGGCGGCAGGTGGCAGCAGTGAAGTCCAGTCTGGGGTGCCTCTTGCCAGCAGCCATTCGGGAGGGGTTTTCCCTTGCGGGGCATGCTGGGGGAGGGTACTTCTAGAGAAGACACCATCAGGCGGGAGTCTTGTTCCAGGTGTGGCGCCCACCTTCAGGGTGACCACATGTCACAGCTCCCCGGCAATAAGGCCTACCAGGCCGGGGTGCGCGTGCCACATGGTGTTCCTGGACCATGTTGGCCTGGAACATCTAAAGCTGTGGCGGGGGCCCCAGTGATTCAGCTGGTTCCCCTATTCTGAGAAGATCCCAAGCGAGATAGCTGTTCGGTGGGGAGTCCGCCTGAGGAGAGCCAAGAGAGGCTGGCGATCCAACAGGGCCTAGAAAATCCATCGGGGATCAAGGTGACCGGACACAGAGAGGTTGGATGTCAGCAACCTGTCAGGCCTCGTACACATGACCGAGTTTCTCTGCAAAAACCAGCAAGAAACTTTTTTGCCGAGGAAACCGGTCGTGTGTACATTTTTCGACGAGGAAACTGTCGAGTAACTCGACGAGCCAAAAAGAGAGCATGTTCTCTTTTTCCTCAACGGGAATGGAGAAAATTGGCTTGTCGAGTTCCTCGACAGCCAAACGAGGAACTCGACAAGCAAAACAATGTGTTTTACCCGTCAAGTTCCTCGGTCGTGTGAACAAAGCCTCAGTCGGTAACCTAAGGAGAAAACTCAAGCCCAAATTCCACGTTCTAAGTCCTAGGGAGGGTCTGTGGCAGAGACCTGTCCCTCTCAAAGTTCCTAGTGATACCCTGGCTGCCAGGTCGGTGTGAGAGGCCTGTCCAGGTACACTATACCCACTCCTGCTGGAGTGGCGACGAAAGTGAAGTGTTGTTGGAGGCAGGATTGCTTCCATTCGGTTGGGCCTGAATCTGCTAATTCTTCTCCTCATACATCTTTACTCTCTACTTCAAGTTTACTGTTTGCTGTGTTGGGCAGAAATAAAAGCACAAGAAAGACACCTGCTGTTTGGACACGCCATCCCTATTCTATCCAGCGGCTCCTTCAGGGTGAGCGCTACATTATTAAATCCTGACATTTCACTGTCACAGGGAGCAGATCTGATAGAGAATTGATGGGAAATGTGTCAGTGGCTGGCCATAGGACAGCTGATGTCTCGTTGTTAGATATCAGGACTTTGTATGGATCTTCTATCAATGTTTAAAGGGCTATTCCACCTTGGAAACGTTTGATGCTATTGGTTATTCTGGTATGGAAAATCCAAACGGCTTCCTGCCAAGGTTTATAATGAGAAATAGTTGTAAAAAAAACCCATATAAGGAGCATTCTTCTCACTGATCACCAATGTAAGGGATATTCTTCTCACTGATCACCAATGTAAGGAACATTCTTCCCACTGATCACCAATGTAAGGGACATTCTTCTCACTGATCACCAATGTAAGGAGCATTCTTCTCACTGATCACCAATGTAAGGAGCATTCTTCCCACTGATCACCAATGTAAGGGACATTCTTCCCACTGATCACCAATGTAAGGAACATTCTTCCCACTGATCACCAATGTAAGGGACATTCTTCCCACTGATCACCAATGTAAGGGACATTCTTCTCACTGATCACCAATGTAAGGGACATTCTTCTCACTGATCACCAATGTAAGGGACATTCTTCCCACTGATCACCAATGTAAGGAACATTCTTCTCACTGATCACCAATGTAAGGGACATTCTTCTCACTGATCACCAATGTAAGGGACATTCTTCTCACTGATCACCAATGTAAGGGACATTCTTCCCACTGATCACCAATGTAAGGAGCATTCTTCCCACTGATCACCAATGTAAGGAACATTCTTCCCACTGATCACCAATGTAAGGAACATTCTTCTCACTGATCACCAATGTAAGGAACATTCTTCTCACTGATCACCAATGTAAGGAACATTCTTCTCACTGATCACCAATGTAAGGGACATTCTTCCCACTGATCACCAATGTAAGGAGCATTCTTCCCACTGATCACCAATGTAAGGGACATTCTTCCCACTGATCACCAATGTAAGGAACATTCTTCTCACTGATCACCAATGTAAGGGACATTGTTCCCACTGATCACCAATGTAAGGAACATTCTTCTCACTGATCACCAATGTAAGGAACATTCTTCTCACTGATCACCAATGTAAGGAGCATTCTTCTCACTGATCACCAATGTAAGGGACATTGTTCCCACTGATCACCAATGTAAGGGACATTCTTCTCACTGATCACCAATGTAAGGGGCATTCTTCTCACTGATCACCAATGTAAGGGGCATTCTTCTCACTGATCACCAATGTAAGGAGCATTCTTCCCACTGATCACCAATGTAAGGGACATTCTTCCCACTGATCACCAATGTAAGGGACATTCTTCTCACTGATCACCAATGTAAGGAGCTTTCTTCCCACTGATCACCAATGTAAGGACATTCTTCTCACTGATCACCAATGTAAGGAGCTTTCTTCCCACTGATCACCAATGTAAGGAACATTCTTCTCACTGATCACCAATGTAAGGGACATTCTTCTCACTGATCACCAATGTAAGGAACATTCTTCTCACTGATCACCAATGTAAGGGACATTCTTCTCACTGATCACCAATGTAAGGAACATTCTTCCCACTGATCACCAATGTAAGGGACATTCTTCTCACTGATCACCAATGTAAGGGGCATTCTTCTCACTGATCACCAATGTAAGGGACATTCTTCCCACTGATCACCAATGTAAGGGACATTCTTCCCACTGATCACCAATGTAAGGGACATTCTTCTCACTGATCACCAATGTAAGGAACATTCTTCTCACTGATCACCAATGTAAGGAACATTCTTCTCACTGATCACCAATGTAAGGGACATTCTTCTCACTGATCACCAATGTAAGGGACATTCTTCCCACTGATCACCAATGTAAGGAACATTCTTCTCACTGATCACCAATAAAGTGATACAAATAAAAAACAAATAACTTTTTCATTTTTATTTTTATTTGCTTTTTTAGCTGTACTATTAAACGTATGGCACAGCAGAATGTACACGTATTATTTTACTTTAGTAGTGGAGCCTCCAGCATGCGTGTTATCCTTATGTCAGAGCTGATTTAGTGATGATATGATGGGGAAGGACTCTTCATCTCAGTGGGGATTCCCGGCATTGAGAGCCAGCCGCTGTGCAAAGTGTTTGGCTGCCGTTTCTTAAAAGAGTAAAACTTTTTTTTTTGAAAATCCTCAGCACGGGGCAATCCTACTGGATATTGTTGATATACAGATTGCAGATGGGAAGAGGTTAATTAAAAAAAAAAAAAGATCAGAAATGCTTCCGACAAGGCCGATCGCCTACGATCACTCAAAACTGAAATGATAGCTTGAACCCATTAATTATGAATACCTTTACCCATTAATTATTAATAGTTTTGACAAGAAAAAAAAAACGAATGCCGGTCTTTAAGATGATAATTTCGATCCGCGCGTGGTCGTTCTTCCATTTCCTTCATCGCCGCGTTTTTACAGAACCCACCTGCAAAACTTTTACTTGAAAAGACCAAAAAAAAAAATAATAATTTTATTTTAATATTTTTTTGCGTCCCTTAGAGGGTTTAATAAATCAGACCAGATGGGCTGCCAGAATCCGCGAGAAGACGTTTCTCTGTAAATCAATCGAGATTCTTCTTTATTCAAAAGACAATATATCCATGCTTTAATTAAATGTGCTTGCCCTTAGCATAGCAATAAGCTGCACGCCCAGACGCGTCGGCAGTGATTGAAAAATGAAAGTCGATCGGAGCTTTCCAGGGAGAAAGGAAAGTAACCGGCTATTGGTTAAAAATAAATTATTATTTTATTTATTTTTTCAAAAAAATATGCATTTGTTCCACAAAATAGATTTTTTTTTACTTAATTGAGAAATGTATTTTTTTTTTCCTCACACATTTCAGCGATAATTACAGCGATCTGGCTAGTAATTTCATTACTATTGATCGCCTGTCATCGTTTCATTATTGCGCTTTAAAATATATCGACCGGAATTGTTATGAAAACAGGAATTTTACAATGCAGAAAAACAAGTTGATGGCTGAGTCACTTCTATAGAAGTAAATCATTGGGCCAGATCCACAAGGAACTGCCTATCTTTAGGCAGGCGTAGCGTATCTCAGATACACTACGCCGCCGTAACTTAGAGCGTAGTTTCCTTATCCAGAAAGAATTTGCGCCGTGAGTTACGGCGGCGTAGTGTAAATGTGTCGGCGTAAGGGCGCAAAATTCAAATTACTAAGATGTGGGCGTGTTTAATGTTAATTCAACTTGACCCCACGTAAATTACGTTTTTTTTAATGGCTCATGCGCCGTTCCGTGGGGGTATCCCAGTGCGCATGCTCGAAATCACGTCACAAATAGTCAATGCTTTAGACGTGAACGTAATTTACGCAAAGCCCTATTCGCGAACGTTTTTAGCAAACGACGGAAAATTCGACGCTGTCCCGACGTCCATACCTAACATTGCGTACACCTCATAGAGGCAGGGGTAACTTTACGCCGAAAAAAGCCTTACGTAAAAAAATGCGCCGGGCGGACGTACGTTTGAGAATCGGCTTATCTAGCTAATTTGCATGCTCTACGCGGAAATCAACGGAAGCGCCACCTAGCGGCCAGCGTAAATATGCACCTAAGATCCGACGGCGTACTAAGACGTACGTCAGTCGGATCTAGCCCACATTCAGGAGTATCTTGTTTTGTGGATACAAAACAAAGATACGACGGCGCATTGTAGAACTTACGCGGCGTATCAATAGATACACCGACGTAAGTTCTTTATGGACCTGGCCTATTATCTTTTTTTTGTGAATCGTACAGAGCCACAAAAAATAACATTAGTGCCTGACCCCACAAATGCGTTTCTGGAAGAATGGTCAAACATTCCCATAGACCAGTGTTTTTCAACTCCAGTCCTTAAGGCACACCAACAGGTCATGTTTTCAGGATTTCCTTTACATGAAACGACTGTGGTGATTACTAAGGCAGTGAAACTGATCAAATCACCTGTTCAAAATAATGGAAAGCCTGAAAACATGACCTGTTGGTGTGCCTTGAGGACTGGAGTTGAAAAACACTGCCATAGACACACTCCTAAACCTTGTGGACGGTGTTCCCAGAAGTTGAAGCTGTTATAGCTGCAAAGGGCGGGGCCAACTTAATATTGAACCCTACTGACTAAGACTGGGATGTCATAAAAATTCACGTGCGTGTAAAGGCGTCCCAATACTTTTGGCAATAAAGTGTATGTGAGGGGCCTAGACTTGAATGAGGCGACAACACTAGAGGATGGAGAAAATGAATGGTTGGTTCTCTGTCCAACCCCCGCCTCCCCTCCCCTCGTTGTAGGACAAGTCCAGCTTGCTCCTCCCATTGGATATAATGCTGTCATCACGCGGCGTGCGCTCCCCAGTTGTCCTGGTAATGGGCGGAGTGATGGCCACCGGGGTAGAGGTGAGAGACCCTCCTGGGGGGAGGGGGGGTGCAGGGGAACTATGGGCCAGATTCACCAAAGAGATATGACGGCGTATCTCCTGATACGCCGTCGTATCTCTGTTTCTATCTATGCGACTGATTCATAGAATCAGTTACGCATAGATATCCATAAGATCCGACAGGTGTAATTGTTTTACACTGTCGGATCTTAGGATGCAGTACCGTGGCCGCCATTGGGGGGAGATTGCGTCGTAAACCAGCGTCGGGTATGCAAATTAGGAGTTACGGCGATTCCCGACGGATTTTCGCGTTCGCTACATCGCTGCTAGTCTAGTTTCCCGTCGCAAAGTTAGTCGTCGTTTGACCTGCCCTAACTTTACTCAGCAATCGTATTGCTGTTTAAAGTATGGCCGTCGTTCCCGCGTCGAAATTTTAAATTTAACGTCGTTTGCGTAACACGTCCGGGAATACGGAAGTACGCTACGCGCGTCGCCGTTGGAAAAAATTACGTCACGGCGCGCAAAGCACGACGGGAATTGCGAAACTGAGCATGCGCAGTAGGTCCGGCGCGGGAGCACGCCTAATTTAAATGGCACACGCCCATTTGAATTGGCCCGCCTTGCGCCGGAGGCTGCCAGCGTAGTTTTCATCGCAAGTGCTTTGTGAATCAGGCACTTGCGATGAAAACATGCGGCGGTGTAACGTATCTACGATACGTTACGCCGTGTCAGAACCTGTACTCACCGAGACCGAGATGCTGAGGGCGGCTCACCTTTGCGCCCCTGTGCAGACCACTCCCTGGAGTTGGGACAGAGGAGGGACGGCACAAGGAGGCACCGGCGCCGGGAGCTGGCAGGAAGACTTGGTGCAGCTGACAGAAGCAGGGCAGGTGCAGAAGACTGGAGACAAGCGTTGGTCAGGCAGGAACTGGTAGGTGAGTCTGGTAGGGTCCACAGGAGATGAGGGCGAATCCGAGTCACAAGCCGAGGGTCAAGGGCAGGAGAGTTCAGAGGGAGTCCATGAGAGCAAGCCAAGGTCAAGGGGCAGGAGATAACAGCAATCCAGGTAACGTTAGCCAAAGGGTCAGAAGTTCCAGGTGAGAGGAGAGTCGTCAGGAATTCCGGGTCAAAACAGGCAGGTACGGCAACAGGTAAACACATAGGAGCTGAAGACAAACCAGCAACCTGTTCAGGGAAGGCTGCTGGTTTAAATAGGAATGTCCGGCCTCTGATTGGCCCCAGGGTTGCCGCATACGTGCACGTGTGCGCTTCCACGCACACGGCGCGCTGCTGTACCGCGCATGCGTGCGCGCAAACCACGCACAGGCATGCGCCGAAATGTCATTCTACTGGGCATGTGCGGGAATCTGTCAGAGATGGAGCTAGTACCCTGACAGTGCCCCCCCCCCAAGGGGCGGACTCCGGACGCCCAAACTGGTCATTAACTCCGGGTGTTCCAGGTGAAAGGCCCGAATCAGGCGAGGGGCATGGAGATTCCGGGAAGGCTCCCAAGAGTTATCTTCAGGGGGATATCCCTTCCACTTTATAAGGTATTGCAACTGCCTTCCTCTTTTCCTGCAGCTCAAGATAGCCTCCACCTCAAACTCTTTTTCACCCTCAATCTCCACTGGTGGAGGTGGCAGTTCTTCTCTACCGTTGAAGGGGTCAGACACAACGGGCTTAAGCAGAGAGGCGTGAAACACAGGGTGGATCTTGTAGGACCTGGGTAAAGCCAACTCAAAAGCTACTGGGTTGATTTCTCGCCTGATCTCAAATGGCCCGATGAACCTTGGACCCAGCTTCCGAGAGGGAATAGGTAACTTGAGGTTGATGGCGGATAGCCAGACCTTCTCACCCACTTTGAAGACAGGGCAATCCTTCCTCCCCTTGTCATGGAACCTCTTATAGTCCTGCTGAGCTTGCTGCATGCTTTCCTGTAACTTCTGAAAGTTTTGCTGGATGCAGGTCACACGTTCCTGGACCGCTGGCACAGATGTTTCCGGGATGGAGTCCGGCAAAAAGGAAGGGTGGAAACCGAAGTTAGCCCAGAACGGGGTTTGGTTTGTGGAAGAATGTATGGAATTATTGTAAGCGAACTCGGCTGTAGATAACAAGGAGGACCAATCGTCTTGGGAGACTGAGCAAAAGCATCGTAGATACTGTTCTAGCGTTTGATTAGTGCGCTCTGTCTGGCCATTACTTTGAGGGTGATAGGCCGAGGACAGACAGATCTTCACTTCCAAAGCTCTGCAAAGTTCCTTCCAAAATTTGGATGTGAATTGAGTACCTCTGTCAGATACTATGCTTTTGGGCACTCCATGGAGCTTGATAATCTCTTTAAAAAAGATTTTGGCTGTGTCTGCCGCGGAGGGCGTACCCACCATGGGCAAAAAATGCGCCATCTTGGACAGACGGTCCACCACGACTAGGATCGTGGTAAACCCGGCTGAAGGAGGCAAATCGACAATAAAGTCCATGGAGATGTCAATCCAGGGCCGTTCTGGGATAGGAAGGGGTTTCAGCAGCCCCCAGGTCTTCGTGTTTGGCCCCTTACTCCGCTGGCAGCGAATGCAGGAAGAGACATAATCCTTGCAGTCGGACCTCCATTTAGGCCACCAGAAGGAGCGAGAGATCAGTTCGGAAGTTTTACGGGTACCAAAATGGCCAGCCAATTTACGATCATGGAAGGTGCTGAGGATTAACTGTCTTGCCTCTGTTGGAACAAAAATCTTCCCACGAGACCACAGCAGGTCGTCCTTTTTCTCCAAGGAGGAAACCTCATGATCAGGGCACCGTTGGCATGCGGTCTTTAGAGCAGTCAACAAATCTGTTTGAGGGAGAAGCAAAAAATTTTGAGGTGACAGGATCGTGCTGGGCTCGGAAGTATCGGGCGTCTCTGGAAACATCCTGGAGAGGGCATCAGCTTTTCCATTTTTTGCGCCAGGACGATAGGTAATATGGAAATTGAAGCGAGCAAAAAAAAGAGCCCAACGGGCTTGTCTGGGCCTAAGGCGTTTTGCAGACCGTAAGTATTCCAGGTTCCTGTGGTCAGTGAAAATGATAATGGGATGCGCTGTCCCCTCCAGCAGGTACCTCCACTCCTCCAGTGCAAATTATATGGCCAGTAGTTCTCTATCGCCTACGTCGTAATTGCGCTCAGGAGGACTTAGTTTCCGAGAGGCGTAGGCTACTGGGTGAAGAAGCGACTTCGGTCCCTGTCTCTGGGAAAGAATAGCGCCTGTAGCAGATTCCGAGGCGTCCACTTCTAGAACAAAAGGTAACGTAGAATCCGGATGACAAAGTACAGGTGCCGAGGTAAAGGCCGTTTTGAGTTTGATAAAGGCCTCCTGAGCCTCTTGTGGCCACTGGAAGCGGTGCCCCTGGCGGGTCAACTTGGTGATGGGAGAAACAATTGATGAAAAACCGATGATGAATCGTCTATAAAAATTGGCAAAGCCAATGAAGCGCTGAACGCCCTTTTTGTCTGTTGGAGGTGCCCACTCCTGAATAGCACTGATTTTCTGGGGATCCATGGCTACCCCATGCACAGAAATGATAAATCTTAAAAATTGCACTGATGTCTTTTCGAACTCGCATTTTTCTGATTTGAGATAAAGCCGGTGTTGTCTCAAGATGGTGAGAACCTGCCTGACATGTTGCCGATGTAATTCTTTTGTGGCTGAAAAGATGAGAATATCGTCCAAGTAGACTACGAGGAAGTCATCTAAAAATTGTCGAAAAATGTCATTGACTAGATGCTGGAAGGTGGCGGGCGCATTACAGAGCCCAAAGGGCATGACCAGATACTCGAAGTGCCCGAATCTGGACCTGAACGCAGTCTTCCACTCATCTCCTGCCCTTATTCGGACCAAATTGTAGGCGCCCCGGAGGTCCAATTTAGAAAAAACCTGAGCTGATCGGAACCTTTGAAAGAGCTCGGGGATTAGAGGCAGCGGGTACCGGTTCTTGATGGTAATTTTGTTTAACTCCCTATAATCAATGCAGGGTCTAAGCGATCCATCTTTTTTCTCGACAAAGAAGATCCCCGCCCCCGCTGGCGAGGAGGAGGGACGGATGAACTTCTTACTTAAATTTTCTTCAATATAGACCTTGAGGGTCTTCAACTCAGTCTCTGACAAGGGGAATATGCGCCCAAAGGGAATTTCAGATCCGGGCAAGAGGTCAATGGGGCAGTCATATGACCGATGTGGTGGGAGACAATCGGCTTGTTTTTTGTCAAAGACATCCTTGAAGTCTAGGTAGGCTGGAGGAACATGCTGTAGGTCTTCAGGTGGAGTAGCTAGCTAGGAGCAGGCGACTGGAGCGGGTGCGAGACAGTGCTGGGAACAGTAGGTGGAAGGGAAGCTGACTTCTTTCTTGAGCCAATCAATGCAGGGCAGATGAACTTGTAGCCAAGGGAGACCCAGAATGATAGGGAACATGGGGGACGGGATCAAGTCCAAACAGAGGAACTCCCGGTGCCCAGAATCTGAGATGGCACAAAGAGGAAGGGTTTCCTGGGTAATCAATCCGGAACGGGGAAGAGAGCCATCAGCCAGATGAACTTGCAGCTGAAAATCCTTGGTACGGCAGGGGATACGCAGCTTTTGGGCCAAGGATGAGTCCAAGAAGCAGCTGCAGGCCCCGGAATCAATTATCGCCGGCAGACGTGTTGCCCCTTCCAGAAGCTGTAGGGAAAGAAAGAGGATAACATAAGTCTGAGGCAAACTGGTAACAGGGAAATTGATAGCAGATGGAGGTTTCGACTTACAAGGCCTTACTGGGCAAGTGCGCAAAAAGTGTCCGGCGGCTCCGCAGTACAGACAGAGGTTAGATTGACGCCTCCGGAGTCTTTCTTCTGGAGTCAGAGGGGCCCGTACTATACCAAGCTGCATCGGCTCTGGGTCGGGTAATGAGGTGTTTGGTGGAGCTGGGTGAGGCGGAGGTACTGGAGCATATCTTGGTGGAACCCAGTTAGGCCGGTTGGACTGGAACCTCTCCGAACGACGTTCTCGAAGGCGCCTATCCAGCTGAGTGGCGGTTTGGATTAAATCCTCCAGAGAGGCAGGGGGTGCCGACCTTGCAAGCTCATCCTTTAGGTTCTCAGAGAGGCCCTGGCGGTATTGGTACCTGAGGGCCAACTCATTCCAGCCTGTGTCAGCAGACCACTTTCTAAATTCGGCGGTGTAGTCTTTCACCGGCCGTCTCCCTTGATTTAAGCTGTGCAGAGTACCCTCTGTGGTGGCTGCACGTAGGGGGTCGTCGTATAATTTCCCCATGTGGGTGAAGAAGGTGTCCATAGAGTCAAGTATTGGACTGCGTTGTTCCATTAAGGAGTGTGCCCATGCTTGAGGCTCCTCAGAAAGAAGAGAGATTACGAATCCAACCTTAACAGCTTCGGTCGCAAAAGTTCTAGGTTGCAAGGCCAGGTAAAGGGAACAGGCATTCTTGAAAGCCCGATATTTCCGGCGGTCGCCTGAGAATCGCTCGGGCATGGAGACCCGGGGTTCGGGAGTACTCCCCATCATGGCAGGGCTTGCAGGAGCTTGGGCAGCAGAAGGTCCGGGTGAAGAGGCTAGGGCCGCAGTGGATGGACCTGGGGAACCAGCCAGTTGTTGGAGGCGGCCATCAATCTGGAGGTAGCCTTCCTGAAGCTTCTGGACTGCTTCTGTTAAGGCGGAGACCTGTTGGCACAGCGTCTCAAAGGGTGAGCGCGCCCTGTCGGTCTCAGACATCTGGCTGGTTTGTACTGTCAGAACCTGTACTCACCGAGACCGAGATGCTGAGGGCGGCTCACCTTTGCGCCCCTGTGCAGACCACTCCCTGGAGTTGGGACAGAGGAGGGACGGCACAAGGAGGCACCGGCGCCGGGAGCTGGCAGGAAGACTTGGTGCAGCTGACAGAAGCAGGGCAGGTGCAGAAGACTGGAGACAAGCGTTGGTCAGGCAGGAACTGGTAGGTGAGTCTGGTAGGGTCCACAGGAGATGAGGGCGAATCCGAGTCACAAGCCGAGGGTCAAGGGCAGGAGAGTTCAGAGGGAGTCCATGAGAGCAAGCCAAGGTCAAGGGGCAGGAGATAACAGCAATCCAGGTAATGTTAGCCAAAGGGTCAGAGGTTCCAGGTGAGAGGAGAGTCGTCAGGAATTCCGGGTCAAAACAGGCAGGTACGGCAACAGGTAAACACATAGGAGCTGAAGACAAACCAGCAACCTGTTCAGGGAAGGCTGCTGGTTTAAATAGGAATGTCCGGCCTCTGATTGGCCCCAGGGTTGCCGCATACGTGCACGTGCGCGCTTCCACGCACACGGCGCGCTGCTGTACCGCGCATGCGTGCGCGCAAACCACGCACAGGCATGCGCCGAAATGTCATTCTACTGGGCATGTGCGGGAATCTGTCAGAGATGGAGCTAGTACCCTGACACGCCGCCGCAGTTCTATGTGAACCTGGCCCTCTAATTGTGGGGGAAAGGGTAAATATAATTGAAATGGGTGGGCTGCAGGGGAATTATATTAATGAAGGGCTGCAAGAGAATTATAAATGAAAGGGGGGGGGGAGCTACAGGAAAATTATACCCGAAAGGGGGAGGGCTGTAAGAGAATTATAATTGAGGGGGGGGGGGTGAAGGTTAATTATATTAAAGGGATGGGCTGCAGGGGAAATATAGTTGAAAGGGGTGGGGGGCTGCAGGAGAATTGTAATTGAAAGAGGGGGCTGCAGGGGAATTATATTAAAGGAGGGGGATTATAATTAGGGGGGCTGCAGCAGAATTATAATTGTGTGGAAATGGTAAAAATTATTAAAAGGGGTGGGCTGCAGGAGAAATATAATTGAAAGGGGGGCTGCAAGTGAATTAAAATTGAAAGGGATGGGCTGCAGGGGAAATATAATTAAAGGGGGGGGGGCTACAGTAGAATTGTAATTGAAAGAGGGGGCTGCAGGGGAATTATAATTAAAATGGAAGGGGGCTGCAGGGGAAAACTAATTAAAAGGGGGGGCAGGGACTGCAGGGGACTTATAATTAAAGGAGGGGGGGTTATAATTTGGGATGGGGGCTGAAGGAGAATTATAATTGAAAGGGGGGGCTGCAGTGGAATTATGAGAGGGGGGCTGCAGGAGAATTGTAATTGAAAGAGGGGGTTGCAGGGGAATTATATTAAAGAGGGGGTGCAGGGGAATAATAATTAAAATGGAGGGGGGATGCAGCTATACGTCACCTCTCCTATCAGCCAATAGGGGCGCGCGTGCGCCGCCAGAGGCACGCACGCAAGCCCCCCGCTCGTCCCTGCGTCCCTGACGCCGATGCATCAGGAGCAATGTCCCTCTTTGCACCTCATTTGTCCCTCATTTTGGTCTGATCTATATAGTTGTATATAAAATGCACTTTTTATCTTTCCAAAAGTGTTACCTAGTGTTAAACCTTTAATCCGATTTCTAAATTGCAGCATTTGTACATTTTAAGAGCCAATATAATGGAATAGTAGTGGTAAAAAAAAGTCCTTGTGGACTTAATTAAAATTGTTCTGGTTAATTCTCCTTTAAGGGGGTGTGGCAGGGGGCGTGTCCTATGCCTACATACGTTTGTTAGTAGGTGTCCCTCATTCCCATCTCAAAATGTTGGTAGGTGTGGACTATGCAATTTGCACCTGAGCTTAGTAAATGAGCAGAAGCTCTGCTGACCTCCATCATTCAATCACGTGCAGGCAAAGGTGCTGTTTTTTGGGTTTTTTCCTCGCACTTGATTGGGTATTCTTTGCAAAGTGAACAGTCTATTTTAGTGGCTGCTGGTCCTCAAAATTTTTGGGGGGTGCAAACAAACTAAAAAAAAAAAACATCAATCGCAGCCACTGTGCCCATAAATTGCCACCACTGTGCCATCAAACGCAGCTACTAAACCCATCAATTGCTGCCAGTGTGCCCCATCAATTGCTGCCAGTGTTCCCATCAACTGCTGCCAGTGTGCCCCATCAATTGCTGCCAGTGTGCCCCATCAATTGCTGCCAATGTGCCCATCAATTGCTGCCAGTGTGCCCATCAATTGCCATCACTGTGCCCATCAATTGCCGCCAGTGTGCCCCATCGATTGCTGCCAGTGTGCCCCATCAATTGCTGCCAGTGTGCCCCATCAATTGCTGCCAGTGTGCCCCATCAATTGCCGCCAGTGTGCCCTATCAATGGCTGCCAGTGTGCCCCCCACCCGGCACTTACCTGTCTCTGCGATGTCCACGCTCTGAGTACTCATGTCTTCTCCCGCCCTCTTCCCATCCTTATAGGCGTCCAATCACAGCGCCTGTCGCTTCAACCAATCAGGTGACAGGGTAACCAGACCTGAGCATCCTGATTGGCTGAGAGGCGGGTCAGTGTTAGGGAAGCGATTTATCCGCTTCCCTAACACAACACTGTGTAAACAGTGAACGCACAGCGTTGCGCCCGCTGTTTACCAATTTGAAAGCCAACGGCTCTAATCAGGCGCTTCCAAAAAAAAAAACGCTGCGGCTGTAATTCAAATGCCCGGTGCCCGACAAGGGGCGGGACACATGTTTAGGGGGCGGAAGTGGCGACAATAGATAGATTCATGCAATGCATGAATCTATCTATTGTGTTAGTTTGGTGCAGGAGAGGGGGGGGGGGGGCAGCGCTTCTGCGCCCTCTAATGGACGCACTGCCACTGGGGTCTATTTACCTTTAGTAATGTTATATTGTCTAAAAAGAATTTGGGCACAGACCATAATAAATAAAGAAAACAAATCTATATTAGTACAATGAGCATCTCATATAAGAAAGGCTTGTATTCCGCGCTTAGCGGAGTCCTTCTTTAATTGCAGCACTCAGTTAAATGACAAAAACCTAGAACAGCATGAAATGAAAATTGTCAGGATGGGGTTGATAAATATTGGGGAGAGAAATTAACATGTTTTCAGAAGGAACAGCCAGTCTATTACTAGAGAACGGGAATAAAAAAAAAGAAAACTCTGTTTCCAGGTAACACAATGCATTGCTTCCTCCGGCTACAATTTACTATTATGCCGTGCCAAACATTAGCGGCGGTATAGATTCCTGCACACCGGGGCGTGGGTTTGTTTGCAGCTAATCTTCCGCTGCGCCTGCACGGAGCCTTAAATTGTTCGCTCACCACACAATTAACGCTATGGGTGAGGAGTTCCACGGGAATGGGGGCCCCTGGGTCCCGTGACTGGCACACGCTATGCTCTTCACCTAGGGTTAATAATGGGGGGTCATTCGTATAAGATGATGTTTGATTAAAAATGCCTCGGGGGTTTCTTTGTAACGTTGACTATGTTTAGGCGGAACTCTCAATTAACACTATTTGTAATCCTTATGCTGCCAGCATTAGGAAGGTAGATTAGATTTACTTGTTTTTCAACTTTTCTTTTACGTTTCTTCAGTTGCTTCCTAGTTTCTGGCCTAGGCCAAAGGGATGTCATACATCCCAGGAGTCTTCAGGGGCTTTCTCAGCTAACCGATAAAAAGAAAGAGAGAAAGAAAGAGAACAAGAGAAAGAAAGAGAGAAAGAAAGAGAACGGGAGAAAGAAAGAGAAAGAGAGAAAGAAAGAGAACGAGAGAAAGAAAGAGAGAGAAAAAGAAAGAGAGAAAGAGAACGAGAGAAAGAAAGAGAGAAAGAAAGAGAACGAGAGAAAGAAAGAGAGAACGAAAGAGAACGAGAGAAAGAAAGAGAGAAAGAAAGAGAACGAGAGAAAGAAAGAGAACGAGAGAAAGAAAGAGAGAAAGAAAGAGAACGAGAGAAAGAAAGAGAACGAGAGAAAGAGATCGAGAGAAAGAAAGGGAACGAGAGAAAGAAAGAAAGAAAGAGAGAAAGAAAAAGATAGAGAAAGAGAGAAAGAAAGAGAACGAGAGAAAGAAAGAGATCGAGAGAAAGAAAGAGAGAAAGAGAGAAAGAAAAAGATAGAGAAAGAGAGAGAAAGAAAGAGAACGAGAGAAAGAAAGAGAACGAGAGAAAGAAAGAGAACGAGAGAAAGAAAGAGATCGAGAGAAAGAAAGAAAGAAAGAGAAAGAAAAAGATAGAGAAAGAGAGAGAAAGAAAGAAAGAAAGAGAGAAAAAAAGAGAAAGAGAGAAAGAAAGAGAGAGAGTAAGACCCCTTTCACACGGACAGCTGTTCTGCCGCAATTAAAAGCATGTTTATTTTCTGTGAAATTCAAGACTTCAGGCACAGTGATCAGCTGCATTTGTAAAGTGCGATTAGCTGCGTTTACATTTAGCTGTGGCACGATATTGAATAGGGACCCAACTTGTATCCCCGCCAATACCAGGCATTGTGTTTGGTATGAATCTTGAGGGGGAATTCCACACCAAATTTTAAATAAAAACCGGCATGAGTTCCCCCTCCAAGAGCATACTAGGCCCTTGGGCCTGGTATGGATTTGTAGGGGAACCCCTATGCTGAAGAAAAAGGCGTACCAGACCCTTATCTGAGCACGCAGCCCAGCTGGTCAGGAAAGGGAGGTGGGACGGGCGAGCGCTCCCCCCTCCTTAACCGTACCAGGCCGTACCAGGCCGCATGCCCTCAAAGCACCTTGTCCCCATGTTGATGAGGACAAGGGCCTCTTCCCGACAACCCTGGCCATTGGTTGTTGGAGTCTGCAGGCGGGGGGCTTATCTAAATCTGGGAGCCCCCAGATCCCGGTCCCCCCACCCTATGTGAATGAGTATGGGGTACATCCCCCCACTTACAGGGAAAATAGAGAACCTGGCTCTCTATTTTCTCTTTTCCCGGCAGAGTGTTTCCTCCCGAGAAAACCGGTCATCTGTATGCTTACCTGTTCCAGGTAAACCCGCACATGCTCGATAAGAGTTTGACGCATGCGCAGCAGCATACAAGTTTAGTGTGGGGTGTAGCAAGATGGCGGCGACGGCATCGAATGTGACGAGCGCCAGTTTGTCGTAGTCGATGACGTCACCGCGTTCTTGCAATTCAAAAAAACGGCGGTTCTTTTGAATGGCCACCTGTATGCACGGCAAGCTTGCCAGGAATCCCATCAGGAAAACCGACTTTTTTTCCTGACAGGATTCCCGGCCGTGTGTACAAGGCCTCAGAGGGTAAGTTTCGTAGTGCGCTCTTGGACAGGGTCGTCCTAATAGCATCAAGGGCCCCTGGGCAAAATAATGCACAGGGGCCCATACCAGCTTGCCCCAATTTACACACCTACTTTTAAATAAATAAAGTATTAATAGTTGATAGAATTAAACATATTTTCATTAATACTTTCAATAAAATCGATTTTACAAAAGGAAAACATTCCATAAATCAAAGACTAGTCAACACAAATGGCACAGCATGGGGGGAATGTAGAAGGGCACAGTACAGGGGGGGGGGTGTCAGGAGGGCACAATACTGGGATCAGGAGGGCAGAGTATAGGTTCTGAGATGCTTCCCAGGACATGACTGCAACGGAACGTCCCACATTACGCTTGAGTGCTTCCGTCATATACCGCTTCCTATCAGTCTGGATATAGATATCAGATATTCCAGCTGCTCACAAGCACACAACGAGACGAGACTTGTTTGTCTGCTGAACATGGAGTGTTTATTAGAACTAAAAATACAATCCTATATACAGTTAAAGAGGAGGTAACCAGAACATAAATTAGCATGAGCTAATTAACTAATCATTTACCCAGACTAGGTGACTCATAGATATGACCTTTCAGGGTAGACGTCCCGTCTCCTCGCCCACCTGCTATACAATACACATTATCATAAGTGTAAACACAGGACATCTTCACACAATAGCATGGTCAATTGGCACAGAGAACAGACAGATGGCTGGAGGGGATGGCATTAGCATCTCCTGGAGGTGATGGCATTAGCATCTCCTTACACTACAACAGTCGTCGTTAAAAAATGCAGCATGTTCGAATAAAAATTGTGTCGTTTTTCATAACCCGAAAAATGATGTGAAGCCCACGCACCATCATTTTAAATGACATTTTTTTTAAAAACAACGTTTTCTTCATGCCGAAAAATGATCGTGTGTACGCGGCATTAGGGCCCTCCACTGGTTGCCCGTAAAAGATAGAATTACGTTTAAGGCACTATGCTTGACACACAAAGGGCTTACGACGGCGCAACACAATGTACGCCGTCGTAAGTCCTAATCTGGGCCGTCGTATCTATGCGACTGATTCTTAGAATCAGTTACGCATAGATATCCATTAGATCCGACAGGCGTAAGGCTCTTACGCTGTCGGATCTTAAGTGCAATTTTTTTTTTTGCCGCTAGGTGTCGCCTCCGTCGTTTTCCCCGTCGAGTATGCAAATTAGCAAAATCCGCTAATTCCCGAACGTACGCGCGGTTGACGCAGTGCAGTTACACCGTTTACGTTAGATTTGCGACGCGTAAAGTTGCCCCTGCTATATGAGGGGCAACCAATGTTAAGTATGGCCGTCGTTCCCGCGTCAAAATTTTTAAATTTACCTCGTTTGCGTAAGTCGTCTGTAAATTGGCGCTGGACGCCATTTACGTTCATGTCTAAACCAATGACGTCCTTGCGACGTCATTTAGCGCAATGCACGTCAGGAAATTTTAGGGAACGCGCCTAATTTTAATGCTATACGCCCCCTACCCGCCTAATTTGAATTAGGCAGGCTTGCACCGGGTGATTTACGCTACGCCGCCGCAACTTTACAGGCAAGTTCTTTATGAATAAAGCACTTGCCTGTAAAACTTGCGGCGGCGTAACGTAAACCAGATACGTTACGCCCGCACAGTTTTACGCCCCAGATACGAGAATCTGGGCCTAAATGTGTAGCGCAAGCTGGTGGGGACTCTTTCCGTGCTGCCCCCTGCAAAGTGCCGCCCTAGGCCTTGTTGGCCTAGGCCAAGATACAGCATTGGGCCCCCATGCACGCGTGGTCACCTTTAGGCCCCGTACACACGACCGAACATGTCTGCTGAAACTGGTCCGCAGACCAGTTTCAGCGGACATGTTCGGTCGTCTGTACGTCCGACCGGACAATTTTCCGGCGGATCGGACAGGTTTCCATCGGACAAATGTTTCTTAGCATGCTAAGAAACATGTCCGCTGGAAGCCTGTCCGTCGGACATGTTCGGTCGTCTGTACAGACTCACCGGACATGTCCGCTCGGCCGAAAGCCCTCGCATGCGTCAAAGTGATTTGACGCATGCGTGGAAGCATTGACCTTCCAGGGCCGCGCACGTCACCGCGTCATCGTCGCGGCAACGGCGCGGCCACGTCACTGCGTATCCTGTCTGCGGGGATTTTGGTTTGATGGTGTGTACAACCATCAGACCAAAATCCGGCAGCGGACATGTTCGATGAAAACGGTCCGGTGGACCATTTTCATCGGACAGTCCGTCCGTGTGTACGAGGTCTTAGATGGTCCGAAATCCCCCCACCTTCAGGACCTTTAGCAGATTGAGTCGTCCTGCAGCTGCGCCCATAGCTTATGAAGTGGAGAAGACGGTAGAGCTACCCGTATGATTGAAATCAGTGAAATTCAGACAAACCAGACGCAGCATTACAATGAAATATTAAAACAAAAAAGCTATCTCTTCTTTTCAGCGACACGGCTTGTTACCAATGAAACAGAGGGCATTGTGACTAGTGAAGGAGTGTAGGAATAAAAACAAATTATTCATATATGTGAAAGGTACATGAGGATCTCTAGCAAGAAAAAATAAAGCAATTCAATTGTCACCTTGGAAACAACTTCAAAAATCGAATGTAGATCAAGACAATCTTTGTCCTATGATAAAAACTCAGACTTGCCGTGCCCTGGCTGGTTATTACCGCTGATGCTCCGGAACAGATGGGAGCGCCGAATTCCAGATATGTATACAAGCTAATAGGATCTTCATTGGCTATTATACAAAACGAACACAGCGCACTATGGCGTGCAAGCTATTGCTCAGTGCTTCCTATTATGTTAATATGTTCTCTTATATTTATATTGTAATATGTTCTTGTATTTACAATGAGACGTATTTCTGAATGCGGCTCTGTGTTCTGCGGGGTTTGAATTTCGATCGCTTTTCTTATTGAAGGAGCGCTAGCAAAGATACAAATAAAGTCAAGCGCTGAAATGCGTCCTCACAATTTATATTTAAATGTGAATCACGTAGAATGTAGATGGAGACACGTTTTTTGGTAGGAATGTTGCATCTTTTCACATGAAACCAACAATAGGGCACTAGGCTTCCTATTGACACCAACAATGGGGCACTATTACTCCCACTGGTACCAACAACGGGGCTCGATTTATTCTTTTGACAACGTTGTTGAAGCGCTATTCCTCTCAATGGGGTAGATTCTGGAAAGAATTACGCCGGCGTATCCATAGATACGCCGCGTAATTCCAAAGCTGCGCTGGCGTATCTTCTTTCTGTGTTCAGAAAGCTAGATACGCAGACATTAGCCTAAGATACGACTGGCATAAGTCTCTTACGCCGTCGTATCTTAGGGTGCATTCTTACGCTGGCCGCTAGGGGCGCTTCCGTTGTTGTCGGCGTAGATTATGCAAATTAACTAGATACGCCGATTCACAAACGTACGTACGCCCGGCGCAATTTATTTATGCCGTTTACGTTAGGCTTTTTCGGCGTAAGGTTGTTACTGCTATTAGGAGGCGCACGCAATGTTAAGTATGGACATCGTTCCCGCGTCAAAATTTTAATTTTTTACGTCGTTTGCGTAAGTCATTCGCGAATAGGGCTGCACGTAATTTACGTTCACGTCGAAACCAATACGTCGTTGCGCCGTACTTGGAAGCAATGCACACTGGGATATGTACACGGACGTCGGGTCATCCATTATTTACATAAAACACGCCCCCCCCTTCCACATTTGAATTACGCGGTGTAACGGAATGACCCGAGACACCCAGAGACTTTGTGAGGATGGGGGATACTCCTGTGTCAGCGTCACTGATAACTCTTGGGTCTGAGTCCACCATGTGCCCTTTGGGCATGGGGTGGCAAGTGAATCATAATTCATGTATTACATGAGATGGGACATCACTGATAGTTCGTATTGCAGGATTTTGAGATACTGCAAGATGTTGGCCCAACCAGTGAATAGTGACTCATTCTATGATTAGCCCTGACTGCTAATTGAGTCAGGGTCTGGAAGACATTTCATTGTCCTTGTGTAAAGGTGTTGTAACGGACAGGTGTTAATCCAGGTCTGCTCCCAAACCTCTAATTATATATGCTAAATACTGTTTATGTGTGGAATATACTTGTTGGAGACAGAACGTCTGTCTGGGGATGTGGATTAGAAAGAGAGCATTGTGTGATGGTGTTTTGTTTGTAATGCTGTTAATGAAGGAATGTTTAGTAATTAGCCTTAGTGTGTGGGTGGGGAGTTGAGTGTTCTTTAATGCCTTGTACTGTATATAAGCTGAGAAGAAACCATTAAAATTGTCTTCATTTGAAACCAGAGAACACGGAGCAAGTCTTGTTATTCTGGGAAGTGGGAGGCCTGCTGGTTTGTCTGTGTGTCAGATGAGCTGTCGTAGTTGATGGAAGGGCGTAAACGGTGGTGACCGTTACACGCGGGCTTACGCCGGCCCCATTTACGCTACGCCGCCACAACTTACGGAGCAAGTGCTTTGTGAATACAGCACTTACTCCTATAAGTTACGGCGGCGTAGCGTAAATACGATACGCTGCGCCGCCGTATTATTGCGCGCCCCTACCTGAATCTACCCCAATGACATCAACAATGGGGTACTATTCTTATCACTACTACCAATGATGAGGCGTTATTTCTTCCACTGCCACCAACAATGAGATCCTATTCCTCTCCTCTTACCAAAAATATGTAGAAGAATACGTATCGGCCTAAACTGAGGAAAAAAAATTGTTTTGGGGGATATTTATTATAGCAAAAAGTAAAAAAAAATATATTTTTTTCCAAAATTATCGCTCTATTTTTGTTTATAGTGCAAAAAATAAAAACCGCAGAGATGATAAAATACCACCAAAAGAAAGATATATTTGTAGGAAAAAAAAGGACATCAATTTTGTTTGGGAGCCACGTCGCACGACTGCGCAATTTGTCAGTTAAAGCGACGCAGTTGCGAATCGCAAAAAATGGCCCGGTCATTGGGCAGCCAAATCCTCCGGGCCTGAAGTTGTTAAAGTATGTAGCATATACAGGCAACTGTTCACAATGGTTAGCATTGTTTCCTTGTAGCACAGAAGTCATGAGTTCATCCCCTCCTGGGGACAATGCGGGAATTTGGTTTGCCCCTCTGTTTGCAATAAGCGTTTATTGATTGGTTTGCGCAAAAGTTATAGTTTCTACAAAATAGGGAATAGTTGTATGGTATTTTTTATTAAGAATTTTTTTTTTTACTACTTATGGCGGCGATCAGCGATTTTTATCGTGACTGCGACATTATGGCGGACACATCGGACACTTTTGGGACCATTCGCATTTATACAGCGATCAGTACTATAAAAATGCACTGCTTACTGTATAAATGTGACTGTTGTAAGGGGTTGTAATAGAATTTTTCCCTGGTCCAATTCCAGGATGCTTTTCTATTCTGCCTCTGATCCAAATCTATGATGTTGTGAATGCATGCATGCAAAAGAATCACACTGGGACACACTGGTTCAGTGCGAGCTCTTCCTCATCAACAGGCTTTTTATTCCGGTCACTGCCCCTTATATAAACAAAGTGACATAAGCAAACGTCATCACATGTGTGTATATGATTGGTTCATCCGTTTATGGTTCTTCTCCTGTCGAAGTCTGTCTCCAGGGACTGAGTGCATTCCAGAGCTTTTCAGACATTTTCTTTGCACGGTGGGAGGGGTAGGAAAAGGAGGGGGTCAAAGGAGTGGGGGACATCTGTTTCTTGTTTTGACTCTGGGATGAATAACTCTGTCATAATGTCAATCAAGGAAAATAATAATAATGTTTATCACGTGATTACTAAGATATATATATATATAATATATATATATATATAATATATATATATATATATATATATATATATATATATATCGCAACATGAAAGGAAAGAAATAATAAAAATAATAAAAGAAAGAAAATAAATTAATAATAAAGAAGAACAATATTTGAGTGGTTAGAAGAGAGAGAGATAACATAGACATAAAATAATAATTTTAACAACTCCATCACAGGGTTAACCACTAGGGGGCGAGGAAGGGGTTAAGTGTGTCCTAGGGAGTGATTCTAACCGTGTGGGGGCTGAGCTACATGTGACATCACGGAGCAGTATATAATATAAATAGAGGGCGCTAGGCCCATATACAATAAGTATAGTGCCGTGACACAGTGTCTAATTCACAAAAAAATTGCAACATAAAAACACAAAAAATATATATAAATGAGTCCCAACAATTGCAGCCAAAAGCTGCGCTTGAAACCACGCGAGTGAATTCAAATATGATCAATATATAAATCAAATAAATCAGTGAACAAAGTCCAATTGTAATGATAATTCTGTGAAGGAAGAAATGCCACCACCGCTTGAGTATGATTAACAATTCCACCCAAGGTGCTTTAGATAAGGTTTGCTCTTACCAGAGCTCGTTGACCCCTTTAATGAAAAAGATGGTCAACTGAGCTTATGCAGGATTGTGCCTGCAACACATGAAGATATGGACAGACCACTTTGCAAATCCAGGAACCTCGCACGGGATTATATGTAAAAGAAGAGAGGCCAGATAGCCAAATAGCGTGATACCGTTTTAATTAAAATTTTAAAATGTACATAAAAGTCAGCCAAATGGCTCCTTACATTGGGGGGTGCCCACCCGGCACTGAGGCTGCGGACCTGTCACCGCTCAAAGCGGTATTTCAGTGGGATTCGCTGGGAAATGGAAGCCGCCGCTCACAAATGTAGCCAAACGATCTCTCCAACAGTCCAAAGCACGGGGGGTACGTCACGTGACCAGGCTGCCTCCGACGTACGTTTCGTTATGTTAACGTCATCAGGGGGACGCCCCCCTGATGACGTTAACATAACGAAACGTACGTCGGAGGCAGCCTGGTCACGTGACGTACCCCCCGTGCTTTGGACTGTTGGAGAGATCGTTTGGCTACATTTGTGAGCGGCGGCTTCCATTTCCCAGCAAATCCCACTGAAATACCGCTTTGAGCGGTGACAGGTCCGCAGCCTCAGTGCCGGGTGGGCACCCCCCAATGTAAGGAGCCATTTGGCTGACTTTTATGTACATTTTAAAATTTTAATTAAAACGGTATCACGCTATTTGGCTATCTGGCCTCTCTTCTTTTACATATAATCCCGTGCGAGGTTCCTGGATTTGCAAAGTGGTCTGTCCATATCTTCATGTGTTGCAGGCACAATCCTGCATAAGCTCAGTTGACCATCTTTTTCATTAAAGGGGTCAACGAGCTCTGGTAAGAGCAAACCTTATCTAAAGCACCTTGGGTGGAATTGTTAATCATACTCAAGCGGTGGTGGCATTTCTTCCTTCACAGAATTATCATTACAATTGGACTTTGTTCACTGATTTATTTGATTTATATATTGATCATATTTGAATTCACTCGCGTGGTTTCAAGCGCAGCTTTTGGCTGCAATTGTTGGGACTCATTTATATATATTTTTTGTGTTTTTATGTTGCAATTTTTTTGTGAATTAGACACTGTGTCACGGCACTATACTTATTGTATATGGGCCTAGCGCCCTCTATTTATATTATATCATGTCCACATAATACTTGTGTTATTGAGGAGCAGCTTATTATTTATTTATATACACTTTCAATATTTGTATATATTTACAAATATCTATATATAATTTTAATTTTTCTTTATATATATTAGTTAGGCGCGGAATTTCACTGTACACATCACGGAGCAGTAGTTCAGTGTCCTGTCACTAGGCAGAACAGGGAAATGCCTTGTTTACACAGGCTTCACCCTGTTCTGCCTCTCTGCAAACCCGATCGCGGGACAGCGACGGACATTGAGTCCACGGGTCCCACGCGGTACGGCTTCTTAAAGGGGTCGTACAGGTACGTCCATTTGCCTACCGCTGCCATTCTGCCGACTTATATCGGCGTGCAGCGGTCGGCAAGTGGTTAATACATATGATACGCACATTAACCGGTTGCCGACCGCCGCATGTACATGTATGTCCACAGAATGGCATGTACAGGCATATGGGCGTACATGTAGGTTTCCGCCTTTCCGTGGGTCGGGGGTCCGATTGGGACCCCCCCCCTGGTACATGCGGCGGTCGGAAACCCGCGGGGAGCGATCCGGGACGGGGGCGCGGCTATTCGTTTCTAGCCGCCCCCTCGCGATCGCTCCCCGGAGCTGAAAAACGGGGAGAGCCGTGTGTAAACACGGCTTCCCCGTGCTTCACTGTGGCGGCGCATCGATCGTGTCATCCCCTTTATAGGGGAGACTCGATCGATGACGTCAGACCTACAGCCACACCCCCCTACAGTTGTAAACACACACTAGGTGAAGCCTAACACCTTCAGCGCCCCCTGTGGTTAACTCCCAAACTGCAACTGTCATTTTCACAATAAAGAATGCAATTTAAATGCATTTTTTGCTGTGAAAATGACAATGGTCCCAAAAATGTGTCAAAATTGTCCGAAGTGTCCGCCATAATGTCGCAGTCACGAAAAAAATCGCTAATCGCCGCCATTAGTAGTAAAAAAAATAATAATAATAAAAATGCAATAAAAATATCCCCTATTTTGTAAACGCTATAAATTTTGCGCAAACCAATCGATAAACGCTTATTGTGATTTTTTTTACCAAAAATATGTAGAAGAATACGTATCGGCTAAAACTGAGGAAAAAAAATATTGTTATATATGTTTTTGGGGGATATATATTACAGCAAAAAGTAAAAAATA
This sequence comes from Rana temporaria, assembly GCF_905171775.1. Taxonomy (NCBI): domain Eukaryota; kingdom Metazoa; phylum Chordata; class Amphibia; order Anura; family Ranidae; genus Rana; species Rana temporaria. Next base: position 175,180,297 of record NC_053497.1, on the reverse strand, counting down.
TTGCATTTTTTTCAAAATTGTCGCTCTATTTTTGTTTATAGCGCAAAAAAATAAAAACCGCAGAGGTGATCAAATACCACCAAAAGAAAGCTCTATTTGTGGGGAAAAAAGGACGCCAATTTTGTTTGGGAGCCACGTCGCACGACCGCGCAATTGTCTGTTAAAGCGACGCAGTGCCGAATCGCAAAACCTGGCTTGGGCATTTAGCTGCCTAAAGGTCCGGGGCTTTAGTGGTTAAGGACACGGGTGAAATCCATCCCGCTATCTACTGGCCCAGCTTAAGCTTAATGAAGATATTATTAGCCAAATGGAAACAATTAGTTTGATTTTCTCAGCTAATCCAATTTGAATTAAATTAGACTTTATTATAACAAGTAGCAAATCAATTAAGCATGCAATATTTTTAAACAAGTCGAAAAGGAACTTCCTGAATTATGCATTTTAAATTAAGAAGACAAATCTAAATTGCTACCGGGTATTCGACTGGATACTAACAAATTACCCTCGATCTTTGAACATTACCACTGATGTCCATTGGATCTAATCATCGAACACTGTATACGGGCCTGTGTGCCCAGTGTAGAAGGTGACAAAAAAAAAACAGGCATGGGTTGCAAGTGGCCAACAGAGTTGGTGGGAAGGGCCACAAAAAATGGTAATGTAGCACCTTAGTAGAGTAGTGTAGGATGCTAGGTAAATTTAGCGAGTTTCTTTGTAATCGGTGGTGCCGAGGTTGATTGTTTAGGCCTGCTCAGTGTCTCTGATTACTTCCCTCTGTATTCTAGGGCAGTGGTCCCCAAACTTTTTGGCACCAAGGACCGGCATTGTGGAATAGAATCGGGCCAAGGCCCGGGGGGGGGGGGGGGGGGGGGGGGGGGGTTGGGTTGTTATGTAGCTTTTCGCGGGCAATTTTTAGAGGAAATGGTTGGTGTTGGCGCTTCAATCATCACAGAACAATGGCTGATATGGTGTTGGGATGATTGAAGCGCATTATTTGTCATTGCATTGTAATGTAAAATTAAATAGTTCAAACTCACCATAATGCAGAATCTGTCACCAGATGCGGTTTGTCACTTGCCACGTCGCCTTCCACCAGGTGTGGATTGTCGCTTGCCACGTCACCTGCCACCAGGTGTGGATTGACGCTTGCCACGTCACCTGCCACCAGGTGTGGATTGTCGCTTGCCACGTCGCCTTCCACCAGGTGTGGATTGTCGCTTGCCACGTCTCCTGCCACCAGGTGTGGATTGTCGCTTGCCACGTCACCTTCCACCAGGTTATGGATTGTCGCTTGCCACGTCACCTGCCACCAGGTGTGGATTGTCGCTTGCCACGTCACCTGCCACCAGGTGTTGATTGCCATGTCACCTGCCACTTCATGTCGCATGGTTCTCTGCTGATCTCCTGCAATTGGTTCCTCCCCTTGCCCAATGGGAGGGGGGGTACTGGAGCTTCGGAAGCCAGAATCCACAGAGCTGCCCTCTCTCCCTTCTCTCATGCTGTTACAGAAGGTGAGTGGGGGAGCAGGGGAAGGAGACACTGACAGCCACTCTGTCATCTTAAAGTGGAGTTCCACCCATAAATATAACATTACATCAGTGATCAGTACTATAAAAATGCACTGCTTACTGTATAAATGTGACTGGCAGGGAAAGGGTTGTAATAGAATTTTTCCCTGGTCCAATTCCAGGATGCTTTTCTATTCTGCCTCTGATCCAAATCTATGATGTTGTGAATGCATGCATGCAAAAGAATCACACTGGGACACACTGGTTCAGTGCAAGCTCTTCCTCATCAACAGGCTTTTTATTCCGGTCACTGCCCCTTATATAAACAAAGTGACATAAGCAAGCGTCATCACATGTGTGTATATGATTGGTTCATCCGTATATGGTCCTTCTCCTGTCGAAGTCTGTCTCCAGGGACTGAGTGCATTCCAGAGCTTTTCAGCCATTTTCTTTGCACGGTGGGAGGGGTAGGAAAAGGGGGGGGTCAAAGGAGTGGGAGACATCTGTTTCTTGTTTTGGCGCATTATTTGTCATTGCATTGTAATGTAAAATTAAATAGTTCAAACTCACCATAATGCAGAATCTGCCACCAGATGCGGTTTGTCACTTGCCACGTCGCCTTCCACCAGGTGTGGATTGTCGCTTGCCATGTCACCTGCCACCAGGTGTGGATTGTCGCTTGCCACGTCACCTGCCACCAGGTGTTGATTGCCATGTCAACTGCCACTTCATGTCCCATGGTCCTCTGCTGATCTCCTGCAATTGGTTCCTCCCCTTGGCCAATGGGAGGGGAGGGGTACTGGAGCTTCGGAAGCCAGAATCCACAGAGCTGCCCTCTCTCCCTTCTCTCGTGCTGTTACAGACGGTGAGTGGGGGGAGCAAGGGAAGGAGACACTGACAGCCACTCTGTCATCTTAAAGTGGAGTTCCACCCATAAATATAACATTACATGGGAATGTAGTGGGTGTAACTTTCCAGTCTCAAAGAATCATGTGACTTGGACAGCACAGGTGCTGAAACCTGATCTGACACTGCTTGTGCAGCACTGAGCATGTGCTAGATCTGCAAGGCTGAAATCCAGGAAGTCATACAGTCTGGCTTCATGATGCCCACACTTAAGATGGCCCCAGTCAATTTCTATTTTATAAAGTGTCTAAGTGCTGTAACAACCTAACAAAACGGACCTTAGTTTACAGACTAACTTTACTAGAATACATTAAGCTTGTGTATTACAGGGGTATTTATATTTAAAAAGTGAAATTGTGGCCGGAACTCCGCTTTAAGCAGCTGTAAACCCAAGCGGGAAGAAGAGGGGGGAGCAGAGCGAGCAGCAGGTGGGAGAGGACATGCATGCCTGCAGCTGCAATCTCCATCTCCCTGTAGGTCTGGTCTGTTGCTGTGGCAGCACTCCGAGCGGTGGGGGGAAGCCCCCAGCCGCCCATAGCACAGCCACCCCAGTCCCCACTGTCACTACTCTGTGAAGCCCCGCTGTAAAGTACCGTGTTCCGGGCGGGCGGCGAGAGATGATCTTTTTACCAAAAATAGGTAGAAGAATACGTATCGGCCTAAACTGAGAATTTTTTATATATATATATATATATATATATATATTTTTTTTAGGGGATATTTATTATAGCAAAAAGTAAAAAATATAGAATTTTTTTCAAAATTGTCGCTCTATTTTTGTTTATAGCGCAAAAAATAAAAACCGCAGAGGTGATCAAATACCACCCAAAGAAAGCTCTATTTGTGGGAAAAAAAGGACGTCAATTTTGTTTGGGAGCCACGTCGCACGACCGCGCAATTGTCTGTTAAAGCGACGCAGTGCCGAATCGCAAAAAGTGCTCTGGTCTTTGACCAGCAATATAGTCCGGGGGTTAAGTGGTTAAAGTGGCGTGGTGCTGAAATGGCCTGGTCAGGAAGGGGGTAAAAACCTTCCAGAGCGTAAGTGGTTAATGTTGGAAGTAAAATGTTGCTCTTTAGTAAATAAAAATGAAAAAAAATAAAAAGAAAAAAAAAAAATTGTTGGCACACAAGTTTGGCAACCGTTTAATAAATATTTGTTTGATTTAAACTGATGTCCATAGATTGTCCTAGATGTCTTCTGTAATTGGCGTTCAACCTCCTGCTGCCGCCTCCCATCGCCATTATCCGGGACTTCTAATACACCTCATTAGACGTGGTTCCTCATGTACGATATTGATTTGGCTCGCAGTTCTCCTTACAGCCTTGTCACCGTCTCTGGCTCTCACAGTGGGTTGGTAGTTACAACATTCAGGCTAGTAATTTATTTTCATTAGTCAGAGATCCGTGTAGGTCCACGTTGCAACTTTCTTCTTTTTTTTTTTTTTTTTCACTGCCGCGACATTATTCGCCATCGATTTCTCAGGCAGTGCTTGCCAATCAATTTTTAAAAATGGGCTCCTGCACGGGGGCCTTGCATGGTGTTTACCTCTCCTCCGCTTGCTGCTGTAGGCCGTTTGGTTTATTTATTGTGCTTGCCGCTCGTTCCTAATAAATACATAACCACCTGAAGCTGGGTCCACGGTATGGGGGTATGGAACTGCCCGGTGTCGCCCACACAAAGGGGACTTCACGCTAATCGCAGTACCTGTACGTCGGTATTTGACGCTAAATACCGGGGTTGTGGCATCGGCTAGAGCTTCTCTTTAAAGGGGTTGTAAAGGTACAACCGTCTGGTCGTCTCCGTCGCTTACCGGAGCTGTCGTAGCGGTGGAGACGATCACGTCCATCCCTCGCTGCCTGGATGCCGAGTGTTGGAAAGATGTCCCCCGCTCGGCTCCGACCTGAGCGACCCCTACTGCCGCGCTCTGGTCGTCTGCGCCGCTCACCGGAGCCAACGGTAGCGGCGGAGACAATCACTTCCGTCCCTCACTGCCTGGATGCTGAGTGATGGAAAGATGGCCCCCGCTCGGTTCCATAGCATTGGAGGGCAGAAGCGACATCAAACTCCACTTCCGCCCAATGCTCTTAACTACTTGCCGACCAGCCGCCGTTCTACGGCGGCAGGTCGGCTCCCCTGCGCGAGAGCCCGTAGCTCTACGTCGGCTCTCGAAGCGGGCCCTGACTCCCGTGAGCGTGCCCGGCTGGCGCGATCGCCGCCGGGCACCTGCGATCGCTCGTTACAGAGCGAGGACCGGGAACTGTGTGTGTAAAGGCACAGCTCCCGGTCCTGTCAGGGGAGAAATGCCTGACAATGTATGAACAGCGATTTGTCATTTCCCCTAGTGAGGACACCCCCCCCCTACAGTTAGAACACACCCAGGGAACATACTTAACCCCTTCCCCGCCCCCTAGTGTTAACCCCTTCACTGCCAGTGTCATTTTTATAGTAGTCCAATGCATTTTTATAGCACTGATCTCTATAAAAATGCCAATGGTCCCAAAAATGTGTCAAAAGTGTCCGAAGTGTCCGCCATAATGTCGCAGTACCGAAAAAAAATCGCTGATCGCCGCCATTACTAGTAAAAAAAAAATAATAATAAAAATGCCATAAAACTACCCCCTTTTTTGTAAACGCTATAACTTTTGCGCAAAGCAATCAATAAACGCTTACTGTTATTTTTTTTTTACGAAAAATATATAGAAGAATACGTATCGGCCTAAACTGAGGAAAAAAAATGTTTTTTATATATATATTTTTTGGGGGATATTTATTATGGTAAAAAGTAAAAAATATTCATTTTTTTCAAAATTGTCGCTCTATTTTTGTTTATAGCGCAAAAACTAAAAACCGCAGAGGTGATCAAATACCACCAAAAGAAAGCTCTATTTGTGGGGGAAAAAAGGACACCAATTTTGTTTGGGAGCCACGTCGCACGACCGCGCAATTGTCAGTTAAAGCGACGCAGTGCCGAATCGCAAAAAGTGCTCCGGTCTTTGACCAGCAATATGGTCCAGGGGTTAAGTGGTTAAAGGGGTTGTAAAGGTAATCTTTTTCCCTAAATAGCTTCCTTTACCTTAGTGCAGTCCTCCTTCACTTACCTCATCCTTCCATTTTGCTTTTAAATGTCCTTATTTCTTCTGAGAAATCCTCACTTCCTGTTCTTCTGTCTGTAACTCCACACAGTAATGCAAGGCTTTCTCCCTGGTGTGGAGTGTCGTGCTCGCCCCCTTCCTTGGACTACAGGAGAGTCAGGAAACTCTGTAACTCACAACAGTAATGAGAGGCTTTCTGGAACTCTTCCTTAATGGTCTCTGGTCCTCCGCACAGCTGCTCTCGGAATACCAGCGAATGGGTGCCTTCAGATGATGCAAGCTGTAGACCGATCCTCCTCTAGTCTGACCAGCAACTGTCTGTCTCTGGCTAGGCGATCCGCTCCTGGTAACTTTAGGCCCAGGCTTCTCAGGCCTAGGCGCACTTTCCGCAGGCCTCAACTCGGGCTTGAAGATGGCGTCCCAAGAGAGAGAGCTGAGACCTTCCTTCCCCTTATATCAGGTCACCCAGCAGGCTGTGCGAGGCGCACTGCATTTTGGTATCACAGCAGCATTATGGGTTTGTAGTCTTCCCTGTGTACCAGTCTATGGGGCCATTTGGTGTGAGAACTTCATGTCCCAGAACCCATTGCTGCTCTCCCCAGTTCTGTACAATCTCCTCCATTGGCTGTTGTAACTCTGCTGTTAATTGGTTTTCCTCTTCAGCCATAGGAATACAATAGAAGTCACTGCATCCAGAGCTGTGTGTGTGTGTCAGCTCATATCACACACCCTCAAGTCTCTGACACAGGAAGGAGGAGGGGGGGGGGTGAAAAGAAACCCAGACATGCAGGCAATTTCTCCCTAACTGAGAACTGGAAAGCCTGTGTACATTGCTCTGACCAACTTGGTGAGATTTGCTGGTTATATTGTAAGACACCCGCTACATACATAAATATTTTATATATATATATATATATATATATATATATACACACACATAGGGGTAGATTCAGGTAGGGAGCGCGTATTTGTGTGCGGGCGTAACGTATCTATTTACGCTACGCCTCCGCAACTTTGACAGGCAAGTGCAGTATTCACAAAGCAAAGTTGCGGCGGCGTAGCGTAAATAGGCCGGCGTAAGCCCGCCTAATTCAAATGTGGAAGATGTGGGCGTGTTTTATGTTAATTTATTGTGACCCCACGTAAATTACGTTTTTTACGAACGGCGCATGCGCCGTCCGTGAAAGTATCCCAGTGCGCATGCTCCAAATTAACCCGCAAAAAGCCAATGCTTTCGACGTGAACGTAAATGACGCACAGCCCTATTCGCGAACGACTTACGCAAACAACGTAATCGACGGAAAATTCAATGCTGGCCCGACGTCCATACTTAACATTGGCTGCGCCTCATATAGCAGGGGTAACTTTACGCCGGAAAAAGCCTAACGTAAACGGCGTATCTGTACTGCGACGGCCGGGCGTACGTTCGTGAATAGGCGTATCTAGCGGATTTACATATTCTAGGCGTAAATCAGCGTACACGCCCCTAGCGGCCAGCATAAATATGCAGTTAAGATACGAAGGCGTAGGAGACTTACGCTGGTCGTATCTTAGACAAATTCTGGCGTATCTGATTCTTTGAATCAGGCGCCAAGATACCACGGCTCAGACTCAGAGATACGCCGGCGTATCTGGAGATACGCCGTCCTATCTCCTACCTGAATCTGGCCCATACAGTACATACATACATACACACACACACACAAAATATATATATATATATATATATGTATGTGTATATATATATATATATGTGTATATATATATATATATATATATATATATATATATATATATATATATATAAAATATAAATATATAATGTGACTGTGAAAGGAATGTCCCTGGGGGTGTTTGCAAAGCTTTAACTAATTTAAAAAAGAAAAAAAAAAGATATGCATGTACGAAAGCGCCAAACTATTTTGGTTCCCACCAGGTGATTCCTTACATCATGAATATGTATTGCAAACTCAGATTTTTCTTTTTGTGCATAAAAAAAAAAAAAAAAAGACTGCTTTATGTAAAATACAATGGTGAGACTTCTATTTTACTTCCCTAGAGTTCTTGTTTGTGTCAGAGATGTCTAAAGGAAATAAAAAAGAGTTAATTTTGTAATGAAACGCAACAAAGGATTTTAGCGCGGTCTGTAAAGGCGGGAAAGAAACTGCCAGGAAAAGAATAAGCCGTTGCCAAATGTTGGCAGAAACATATGGAAGAGCCCTGGGGCCATCATAAAAAAAAAATACTAAATTCTGAGTTTCAAAGTCAGAATTCTGAGATTAAAAAGACAGAATTCTGTGTTTCAAAGTCAGAATTCTGAGATTAAATGTCAGAATTCTGAGATTAAATGTCAGAATTCTGAGATTAAAAAGACTTAATTCTGAGTTTCAAAGTCAGAATTCTGAGATTAAATGTCAGAATTCTGAGATTCTAAATATAGTAGTCTCTATTAGGAGGATTTTAGGAGCAATTAGCAATAATGTAGTAACACCCATAGACCATCATTCTGCAGACATACAAGTGTGGTGCTCTAGATATAGATCTGTAAATCTATCTTAGTTACAGCATACAGTATGGGGAAGCAGGCAATGCTGGGCTCTCTGGTTCCTCTACAGTCCCACAGTTTACTGTCATTTGCTCTAACATAAAGAGGGATGCTGAAAACGAGTGTATTGTGTGTGTGAGTGGGGGGGGGGGGGGGGGTGACACAGCTTCCATAGATAACAGAACACAATGCACCCCAACTTTTAGGAAACATTGCACTGTTGCCCCAACAAGAGGGAATTGTGAGCACAATGTGTGTCTTTGTTCAGAACGGATTGATTATAGCAATTACATGTCTGGACTAATTCTTACAGAGAATGAACCTCATATTACACAAATCGATACAGGTATATAGCTTGAGAAATAGCTCAATGCATAGAGTGACAGACTTGTGATTGAGATTTTGTGGGTTCGAATCCAGGAGACAGCACAATTTGTTTTTTAGTTATATGTATATATACATATTATTTTATACATTGTTCTTAGATTAAAATAGAGATGTCCCAATACCAATATTAGTAAATCAATATATTGAAAATGTATATGTCTTCAAAAAATTAAGCTCTGAGCTGGATTCGAACCCAAAACTTAAAAACACAGAAGTCTATTACTCTAACCATTGAGCTATAACCCAAATCATACAACTCTACTGTTTTTTTAGGTTTAATATGGGGTTCATTCTCTGTAAGAATTAGTCCAGACATGTGATTGCTATGATCAAGCCGTTCTGACCATAGACACACATTGTCCTTCTGCCTTCTAGCCATTCACAATTCCCTCATGTTGGGGCAACAGTGCAATGTTTCCTTAAAGTTGGGGTGCATTGTGTTCCGTTATCTATGGAAGCTGTGTCACCCCCCCCCCCCCCCCCCCACTCACACACAGAATACACTCGTTTTCAGCATCCCTCTTTATGTTAGAGCAGATGACAGCAAATGGAGGAACCAGAGAGCCCAGCATTGCCTGCTTCCCCATACTGTATGCTGTAACTTAAATAGATTTACAGATCTATATACAGAGCAAAAGACTTGTATGTCTGCAGAATGATGGTCTATGGGTGTTACTACATTATTCTTAATTGCTCCTAAAATCCTCCTAATAGAGACTACTATATTTAGAAACTCAGAATTCTGATATTAAATCTCAGAATTCTGACTTTGAATCTCAGAATTCTGACTTTGAATCTCAGAATTCTGACTTTGAATCTCAGAATTCTGACTTTGAATCTCAGAATTCTGACTTTGAATCTCAGAATTCTGACTTTGAATCTCAGAATTCTGACTTTGAATCTCAGAATTCTGACTTTGAAACTCAGAATTCTGACTTTGAAACTCAGAATTCTGACTTTGAATCTCAGAATTCTGACTTTGAATCTCAGAATTCTGACTTTGAATCTCAGAATTCTGACTTTGAATCTCAGAATTCTGACTTTGAATCTCAGAATTCTGACTTTGAAACTCAGAATTCTGACTTTGAAACTCAGAATTCTGACTTTGAAACTCAGAATTCTGAATTTTAATCTCAGAATTCTGAATTTTAATCTCAGAATTCTGACTTTGAATCTCAGAATTCTGACTTTGAATCTCAGAATTCTGACTTTGAATCTCAGAATTCTGACTTTGAATCTCAGAATTCTGACTTTGAATCTCAGAATTCTGACTTTGAATCTCAGAATTCTGACTTTGAAACTCAGAATTCTGACTTTGAAACTCAGAATTCTGACTTTGAATCTCAGAATTCTGACTTTGAATCTCAGAATTCTGACTTTGAATCTCAGAATTCTGACTTTGAATCTCAGAATTCTGACTTTGAATCTCAGAATTCTGACTTTGAATCTCAGAATTCTGACTTTGAAACTCAGAATTCTGTCTTTTTAATCTCAGAATTCTGACATTTAATCTCAGAATTCTGACATTTAATCTCAGAATTCTGACATTTAATCTCAGAATTCTGACTTTGAAACACAGAATTCTGTCTTTTTAATCTCAGAATTCTGACTTTGAAACTCAGAATTTAGTATTTTTTGTTTTTATGATGGCCCCAGGGCTCTTCCATAGAAACATGACTTTGCTTATTTTATTTTTATTTTTTATAAAATGTAATTATTTCGGAAGGTGGCAGTTTTGCACGCTGGCAAATTTTTGCAAACCTTAAAACAAGTTCGCAAACGCTGCTCCTTCCATCTCAAAGCCGGAGTCTTAATTTGCCGAGTTCACACATTGTTTAAAATAAAATAAAAAATCCCCTTTTTTTTTTTTTTTTTTTTTTTTTTCAGCATAAATTATGAATCACAAAAAGCAATTTATGCCTTGGCAGACCCTGAGACAATTAAATTCTAAATTCTAACGTCTCCTTTGCGTCTTCTATTTTTGAGTACACCAAGACTGAGAAGGTTAACCATTAGTCTCTTCTGTCCTATTTTCTGTAAAAATATAATAGACACATTGTAACATATAATAAATATTACATTCAAAAGAGAGAGAGAGAGAGAGAGAGAGAGAGAGAGAGACGCCCGGCTGTGACATGGTGGAACGTGGCGGAGAGATTTTGCCGCCAGGGGCACCCTGGAGGTGAGGTTAAACTGTGCTCATTAGTAGATATGTGCAATTCGTTTTGTTCCCAATTTTTTATTTTATTTTTAACAAATTCAATAATTAGGAAACATCCAGAAAAAAAACTTTTTTACGTTTTTTTTCCCCGAATGTTCGTAAATTTGAATATTTGAAAATTCGTAAATTTGAATATTTGAAAATTCGTAAATTCATGAATTCGTAAATTAGAAAATTCATAAATAAATTTGTAAAGAGATTGAAAGGAGGCTAGGGGTTGGACTTTAACCACTTAAGACCCGGACCTTTAGGCAGGTAAAGGACCTGGCCAGTTTTTGCGATTCGGCACTGCGTCGCTTTAACTGACAATTGCGCGGTCGTGAGACGTGGCTCCCAAACAAAATTGGCGTCCTTTTTTCCCCACAAATAGAGCTTTCTTTTGGTGGTATTTGATCACCTCTGCGGTTTTTATTTTTTGCGCTATAAACAAAAAAAAAGCGACAATTTTGAAAAAAATTCAATATTTTTTTACTTTTTGCTATAATAAATATCCCCCAAAAATATATAAAAAAAAAAATTCCCTCAGTTTAGGCCGATACGTATTCTTCTACATATTTTTGGTAAAAAAAATTGCAATAAGCGTTTATCGATTGGTTTGCGCAAAATTTATAGCGTTTACAAAATAGGGGATAGTTTTATTGCATTTTTATTAATTTCTTTTTTTTTTTACTACTAATGGCGGCGATCAGCGATTTTTTTCGTGACTGCGACATTATGGCGGACACTTCGGTCAATTTTGACACATTTTTTGGACCATTATCATTTTCACAGCAAAAAATGCATTAAAAATGCATTGTTTACTGTGAAAATGACAATTGCAGTTTGGGAGTTAACCACTAGGGGGCGCTGAAGGGGGTTAAGTGTGACCTCATCTGTGTTTCTAACTGTAGGGGGGCGGGGCTGGATGTGTGACGTCATTGATCGTGTTTCTCTATATCAGGGAACACACGATCAATGACTCTTGTATCATGTCTGCAGTCTCTGACCATCTCCTGTATTCGGTCCACAGTCTTTGACCATCTATTGTAATATGTCTGCAATCTCTGACCATCTCCAGTATTAGGTTCACAGATACCGACAGTCTCTTGTAATATGTCTGCAGTCTCTAACTATCTTTTGTATCATGTCTTCAGTCTCTAACCATCTCCTGTATTAGTTCCACAGTCTTTGACAATCTCTTGTAATATGTCTGTAGTCTCTGGCCATCTCGTGTAGTATGTCTGTAGTCTATGACTATCTTTTGTATCATGTCTGCAGTCTCTGCCCATCTTCTGCATTAGGTCTGCAGTCTCCGACCATCTTCTGTGGTGTATGTCTGCAGTCTCTGGCCATTTCCTGTAATATGTCTGCAGTCTCTGACCATCTCTTGTGTCATGTCTGCAGTTTCAGACCATCTCCTGTAGTATGGTTCTAGTCTCTAACAATCGCTTTTTTCATGTCTGCATTCTCTGACCATCTCTTGTACCATGTCTGCATTTTCTGACCATCTCCTGTATCATGTCTGCAGTCTCTAACAATCTCTTATATCATGTCTGCAGTCTCTAACAATCTATTGTGTCATGTCTGCAGTCTCTGACCATCTCTTGTATTATGTCTGCAGTCTCTGACCATCTCTTGTATTATGTCTGCAGTCTCTGACCATCTCTTGTATTATGTCTGCAGTCTCTGACCATCTCTAGTATCATGTCTGCAGTCTCTGACCCTCTCTTGTATCATGTCTGCAGTCTCTGACCATCTCTTGTATCATGTCTGCAGTCTCTGACTTTCTCTTGTATCATATCCGCAGTCTCTGACCCGCTCTAGTATCATGTCTGCAGTCTCTGACCCTCTCTTGTATTATGTCTGCAATCTCTGACCCTCTCTTGTATCATGTCTGCAGTCTCTGGCCAACTCTTTTTGTAGGCCTGTAGTCTCTGACCATCTCATATCATTCCCTTTTAATATATCGTGTAGTGAATGTGCTGTCTCTGAACATTCACTGAATTGTATCCATTGGTGATGTTGTATTGGCCACACTTGAGGCCACACATATCAATAAAGTATACCACCAGGGCCGCCATCAGGGGGGTACAGGCAGTACACCTGTAAGGGGCCCGGAAGTCCCCAGGGGCCCAAATGGCAACCCCCTTTTTTAATTTTGTTTTTTTCTATATACTTTTTTGTTTTTATTAAAGGGCCCACAGGTCCCCAGGGGCCCGGAGGGCAACCCCCCCTTTTTTCATATATATATATATATATATATATATATATATATGTTCTTTTTTCTTTTTCTTAAAGGGCCCATAAAAGCATTTTTTTTCATATTTTTTTTATTAAAGGGCCTGAAGGTCCCCAGGGCCCCGGATGGCAACCCCCCTTGTTTATTTATTTTTTATAATTGTTTTTTATATATTTTCTTTTTCTTTTTTCTAAAGGGCCCAGAGGTCCCCAAGGCCCCCAGATGGCTACCCCCCTTTTTTATAATTTTTTTTTAATTTCTTTTTTTTTTTAAGGGGCCCAGAGGTCCCCAGGACAATCCCGCCAATTCGTGTCACCCCCCGCTTCTCAATCCACGCTCCCCCGCTTCTCAATTAGCAGCGGCACCCCCCGCTTCTCAGTTAGAGGTGGCAGCACCCCCCGGTTCTCTGCTCCAGGGGCCCATGCCTGAAGCTGTGTAAGGGGCCCCATAATTCCTGATGGCGGCCATGTTGCTCACATTTGGCCTCTAACCCCTATCGGTGGTCCTGCCTGTAATACATTTCTCAGGAAGACTGACTCTTTAATATGTAGCTGAGATTCAACTTGTTTTTTTCTTTCTTTTTACTTCGGGACTGTCTGTTCCATCTACAAGGCGATGAATGTTCCATGTGAGGACATTAGCGGGATGAAGTCATTGTGTTGCACCAGCAGATACATCAAGGAGGCTTTTGCTTTTCTTCCAATTCCCTCAGTAATTAAGGGCCCCCCGCTGTATCGGAGCTCTGTTATTAGAGTCATGGCCATGACACCCGAGCGATCGCAGCCTCATCCGCGTCTCATGTACTTCAGATATAAATAGCCGGTCAGACAATTAGGGGTCGTTTTGCACCTCGTTAAAAATCAGTCACTAATCAGAGCCGTGATTTGTCAGGCTCGCCGGATTATCCGCGCTTTTTTTTCCCTCTCTCTCTCTCTTTCCTCTGGGTGTATCTGAACTCGCATCTCTCCATCACCATGTCAGACGGCGCGGGAACGAGGCGACGCTCAACTATTTATAAAAGTTTAATGATCCACGAAGAATAGGCTAATTAAAAGTTGTTCAAATCCATTTGTACGGAGGGTTAAAAAAACGGAACGGAGTCTGGAGGGGCACCTGATGGATCAGGATAACAAAAGTTTACAGCGCACGACGCTTCTCCCAGAAATGGAGGTGAGGATTGCTTTTCATCTGGATGGTGCCGCGTCAGCAGTTTGGTGGCGGCACAAAAAAGAAAAAAGTATAAAAAGAAAACATTTACAAACATCAAGACACAATTGGGATCCAAATGAATGGATGGATGGATTTGTGAATGGGTGGATGGGCAGTTGGACTGATGGATGGATCAGATGGACTGATGGATGGATGAGAAGAACAAGTTTGGTGGTGGCACAAATAAAAGTATAGAAGAAAACACTTACAACATCAAGACACAATTGGGATCCAAATGAATGGATGGATGGATTTGTGAATGGGTGGATGGGCAGTTGGACTGATGGATGGATAAGAAGAACAAGTTTGGTGGTGGCACAAATAAAAGTATAGAAGAAAACACTTACAACATCAAGACACAAGTAGGATCCAAATGAATGGATGGATGAATATGTGGATGGGCAGATGGACTGATGGATGGATGAGAAAAAAAAAAGATGGGCAGATGGACGGATGGGTGAGAACAACAAGTTTGGTGGTGGCACAAAAAAGTATAAAAGAAAACATTTACAACATTAAGATACAATTGGGATCCAAATGAATGGATGGATGGATTTGTGAATGGGTGGATGGACTGATGGATGGATGAGAACGAAAAAAAAATGACAGGGATTAAAAATTCCAGAAATAGAGAGGAGAATTAGGGCAAAATGATATGGATGGATGTGTGGATGGATGTATGGACGAATGAATGGATGTATGGATTAATGTGTGGATGGATGGGCAAGAAAAAATACAGACACAATTATTGAAAACTCCAGAACCGGAGAGTAGGGATGAGCTTCGTGTTCGAGTCGAACCCATGTTCGACTCGAACATTGTATGTTCGACCAAATTCGAGTGGCGCGTCACGGCCCATAATTCACTGCGGCATCGCAGTGCATTCCTGGCTGATGATTGGCCAAGCATGCACTATGACCCGCATGCTTGGCCAATCACAGCGTGCAAAAAACAGAGAGCCATAATTGGCTAAAGCCAGGGTGGTTTTGGCCAATTATGGCTCAGGGGGTTTAGTACACGCCCCACACTATAAAAGGCCGCCTGCAGGTCGGCCTTGTGTTGCGGGGGGGGTTAGAGAGAGAGAGAGAGTGACATTTTTTCTAGGTAGAGCAGGCAGGCTAGTCAGTTAAAGTTACAGTGTGTAGAGGATATATATACATCCCAGGTGTTGTACATATATTTATACACTGTATAGTTTAGCTAGATCAGCTCTTCCTAATTTACTAGCAGGCAGGTGATTGTGCTAGCTGCAGTATTCTCACGTGGTGTATTGCCTGTGTCCTCTGCAGTTTGCACCTAAAGCTACTTGGTGTGTACTGCCCGTGTCCTCTGCAGTGTGCACCTAAAGCTACTTGGTGTGTACTGCCCGTGTCCTCTGCAGTTTGCACCTAAAGCTATGTAGTGTGTACTGCCTGTGTCCTCTGCAGTGTGCACCATAAAGCTACGTAGTGTGTGTACTTTCTTTGTCCTCTGCAATTTGCACCTAAAGCTACTTGGTGTGTACTGCCCGTGTCCTCTGCAGTTTGCACCTAAAGCTACGTAGTGTGTGTACTGCCCGTGTCCTCTGCAGTTTGCACCTAAAGTTACGTAATGTGTGTACTGCCTTTGTCCTCTGCAGTTTGCACCTAAAGCTACTTGATGTGTACTGCCCATGTCCTTTGTAGTTTGCACCTAAAGCTACTTGGTGTGTACTGCCTGTGTCCTCTGCAGTTTGCACCTAAAGCTACTTGATGTGTACTGCCCGTGTCCTCTGTAGTTTGCACCTAAAGCTACTTGGTGTGTACTGCCTTTGTCCTCTGCAGTTTGCACCTAAAGCTACTTGGTGTGTACTGCCCGTGTCCTCTGCAGTTTGCACCTAAAGCTACGTGGTGTGTGTACTGCCTTTATCCTCTGCAGTTTGCACCTAAA
This sequence comes from Rana temporaria, assembly GCF_905171775.1. Classification (NCBI taxonomy): domain Eukaryota; kingdom Metazoa; phylum Chordata; class Amphibia; order Anura; family Ranidae; genus Rana; species Rana temporaria. Next base: position 175,164,302 of record NC_053497.1, on the reverse strand, counting down.
GCTACTTGGTGTGTACTGCCTTTGTCCTCTGCAGTTTGCACCTAAAGCTACTTGGTGTGTACTGCCTTTGTCCTCTGCAGTTTGCACCTAAAGCTACTTGGTGTGTACTGCCCGTGTTCTCTGCAGTTTGCACCTAAAGCTACGAGGTGTGTCTACTGCCTTTGTCCTCTGCAGGCCATTAGTATGTCTGGAAGGACAGCAAGGAGAGGCAGAGAGTCACGAGGGCAAGCAGGCTCTGCGTCTAGAGGCAACAGTGCTGGTCGTGGACACGGTGCATCCTCATCAGCACGTGGCCGTTGGACACGCTCATCCTTATTTTCAGCAGCTGGCCGCGTTGAGCCGCAACATGCGGAAGACTTGGTAGAGTGGATGACCAAGCCGTCCTCATCCTCTCTAACCCAGGCTCAGGGTACTTTGTTTGCTCAATGGCATCAGTCACTCCTTCCCTAGCCCCACCATGTCCTCCTGAGGAGTCCCCCAAACTGCTACGTCACTGGGTAAACCCAGTCTTCCCTCTTCCTGGGCTTCCCCAGTGATGTAGCAGAGGGTGCAGGGTCATGTGATGGGTGGCCCTGCCTTCCCTATATAAGTAATGTCACAGCTTCAGCGCGTCATTCGCTGGGCTGTGTCCAGCGGTGAGAGGAGGTTGGCGATGCTGCGCTCTGGATGGATGGATCTTCTCATCACTGGAGATCACCCGCACCCGTCGCAGGATCAGGACAACGTTGGCGCAGGAAGCCGGGAACGAGTGGATTATCACCGCTGGAGTGTTTTTCTTTTTTTTTTTATTAATAAAGGACTTTATTCTACGGTGTGTGTTTTTTTTTTTTTACAAGAATTTACATTTCGTGAAATGGTAGGGGTACCCCCACAACCACCGGGCAAGGGATGTGGGGATGAGACCCTTGTCCCCATCAACATGGGGACAAGGTGCTTTGGGGGGCACCCCAAAGCACCCTCCCAATGTTGAGGGCATGTGGCCTGGTGCGGTTCAGGAGGGGGGGGGGCCGCACTCTGTCCCCCCCTCTTTTCTGAGGCCGGCCAGGTCAACGTGCTCGGATAACGGGTCTGGTTATGGATATTTAGGGGGAACCACACGTTATTTTTTTTTTTAAATTGACGGCGGGGTTCCCCTTAATATCCATACCAGATCTAAAGGGTCTGGTTATTGAACTTGCGGGGACCTCCGCGCATTTTTTTTCCCGGACCCAAACTTTTTCCAATTATTGGGGTTCGGGAAAAACCCAAAGTCCGTACCGAACCCGAACTTTACAGTTTGGGTTCGCTCAACTCTAATAATAATAGCAGCTCTCACTAACAAGTGTTCTTCTCACTTCACTTAAAAGGTGCAAATAATCACTTCCCATGGATAGATCACCAGCACCACACCCCCCTTCTCTATCATCCCCGGAGGGGGACACTCCTGATTTGACTCAGATATGCGGCGAGTCTGGTGGTGGAGGACAGCACAAGCACTTTGGATTGTTGCACCGTTCATGTATTGATTTTCTGAATTCACTTCAATCAGATTTAATATATATGTTTATTGATTACCATTTTTTAGTTACACTTGTTCCATTATTATTTGATTTATAGCGCAGCACTGTTTATTGATTTATTTACACAATTGGGGTCCAAATGAGTAGATTGATGAATGTATGGATGGATGAATACGTGGATGGATATATGAATGGACTCTTGATGCAAATGTGGATGGGTGGATATATAGATGGGTGTTTGGGCAGATGGATGCATTCCCACACTCCTAAACCTTGTGGACATCCTTTCCAGAAGAGTTGAAGGTGTTATAGCTGCAAAGGGCGGGGCCAACTCAATATTGATCCCTACGGACTAATAGCTGGATTCAGGTAGGCAGGCGCAACCTTGCGGCGGCGTAGCGTATCGTATTTACACTACGCCGCCGTAAGTTAGCAAGGCAAGTACTGTATTCAGAAAGTACTTGCCTGCTAAGTTACGGCGGCGTAGCGTAAATGCGGCGGGCGTAAGCGCGCCTAATTCAAATTAGACTGAGGGGGCGTGTTTTATGGTAATATGGGTTGACCTGACGTGATTGACGTTTTTTAGGAACGGCGCATGCGCCGTCCGTGTACATATCCCAGTGTGCATTGCGGCAAAGTACGCAGCAAGGACCTATTGGTTTCAACGTGGACGTAAATTACGTCCAGCCCTATTCACAGACGACTTACGCAAACGACGTAAAATTTTCAAATTTCGACGCGGGAACGATGGCCATACTTAACATTACTAGTCCAGCTATTTGATGTAATAACGCCTGAAAATGCCTTACGTAAACGGCGTATCTGTACTGCGTCGGCCGGGCGTACGTTCGTGAATCTGCGTATCTAGTGATTTACATATTCTACGCCGACCGCAATGGAAGCGCCACCTAGCGGCCAGCCTAAAAATTACACTTTAAGATACGACGGTGTAAGACACTTATGGCGCTCGTATCTTAGCCTAATTTAAGCGTATCTGGTTACCAGAATACGCTTAAATTTGCGTCGGCGCAGATTCTGACTTAGTCCGGCGTATCTACTGATACGCCGGCCTTAATCTTTCTGAATCTGCCTATAAGACTGGGATGTCATTAAAGTTCATGCGCGTGTAAAGGCAGGCGTCCCAATACTTTTGGTACTAAAGTGTTATAATGTACATTCAGATCAGAACATACATATACTGGTATGAAAAATTTGTTTGCACCAAGTATAACAGTTCACATTGTACTAGTTTTTTACATATCTATATGATGTTGGCAAGCACTGTTTGCACAATAGGTTTAGCAATACATAAACTAGGGCCAATTAACTTACCAGCTGGAATTTGAAGTGTGGGAGGAAACCGAAGTACCTAGAGGAAACCCACACAGGCACAGGGAGAACAGGCAAACTCCAGGCAGGTGGTGTCCTGGTTGGGATTTGAACCAAATGCATGTACAGTGGGACCCAGTTAACGAACGTTTTGAAAGACGAGCAACTTTTAAAATAAAAATTCTGACTCGGTTTGCGAGTGTTGTCTTGCAAAACGAGCAGAATTCAAGCTAATGTGTGTGCAGTACCGCATTTGGCCAGAGGTGCGGGGGGCGCCGGTGATACTCAGAATGGTTCAGAGCCATTTAGAAATATACTCGGAAACATTTAGAAATACTTAGTTCCTGAGTGTTTCCCTGAGCCTTTCCAAGGGTTTCTGAGATCACCCGAGCTGTCCACGAGTATTTCCGAGGCTCTCCAGCTCTCCCCCCCCCCACCTCTTGCCACATGCGATATTGCATGCCATAGAAGTCAATGCGGAACGAATTATCTTCGTTTCCATTGACTTGAATGGGGAAACTCTATTTGATATGCGAGTGCTTTGGATTACAAGCATTCTCCTGGAATGGATTATGCTCGTAATCCGAGGTTCCACTGTATAGTAAGGGGCAGATCCACAGAGAGAGTAGATACGCCGGCGTACTTTCAAATTTCCCGCGTCGTATCTTTAGTTTGAATCCTCAAAACAAGATACGACGGCATCTGGGTTAGATCCGACAGGCGTACGGCTTTGTACGCCTTCGGATTTAAGATGCAATTTTTCGGCGTCCGCTGGGTGGCGTTCACGTCGTTTTCTGCGTTGAGTATGCAAATTAGCTATTTCCAAAGATCCACAAACGTATGAGCGGCCGTCGCATTCTTTTATGTCGTCTCTAGTCGGCTTTTTCTGGCGTATAGTTAAAGCTGCTGTTTCGTGGCGTATAGTTAGACCTGCTATGTTAAGTATGGCCGTCGTTCCCGCGTTTAATTTGAATTTTTTTTTTCGTTCGAGTAAGCCGTCCGTGAATCGCGGGATGGACGTGATTTACGTCCAAGTCAAAACAATGACGTCCTTGCGACGTCATTTCGCTCAATGCACGGCGGGAAATTTAAGGACGGCGCATGCGCAGTTCATTCGGCGCAGGGACGCGCTTCATTTAAATGAAACACGCCCCCTACCCGCCCCAACTTGAATTCCGCGCCGTTACGCCGCTTGAGATACACTACGCCGCCGTAACTTACGGCGCGAAATCTTTATGGATTCGAACCAAAGCCAGGTGAGGTACGGCGGCGTAGCGTATCTCAGATACGATGCGCCGGGGCAGATCTTTGTGGATCTGCCCCTAAATGTATGAAAAATGCACCACAACCAGGGCCGTTTGAAGGAATTTGGGGGCCCCAAGCAAAATAGTCATGGAGACCCCCCCCACACACGCACGCAAAGCCTTCTTACTCCCTCCTCCCTGTGTCCTTCTTACTCCCCCCCCACCCCCTCCCTATGTTATTTTTACTCACCCCCCCATGTTTTTTTACTCCGCTCCCCTCCACCACCCTATGTTTTGTTTTACTCCCCCATGCTCTTTTTACTCCCCCTCCCTCCCTTCCTCCCTCACTCCCTATGTTTTTTTTACTCCCCCCCATGCTCTTTTTACTCCCCCCTCCCTCCCTATGTTCTTTTTTCCACAACGCCCCCCCTGTACCGCGGTACAGGAGATTCAGTTTCCTGTTCCTGCCCGGACCGAAAGGAAGCGAGCACTCAGTGTGCACTTCCTGTCAGTCCGGCTGGGAACAGGAAACTGAATCTCCTGTACCGCGCGGTACCCAGACGGACTGACAGTAGGAAGGAAGAGGAGCTCGGCCACGCTACAGGGAAGGGGAAGAAGTGACGAGATAGGCAGCAGTGCTGCAGCTGCCTGAGGCTCTCTATAGAGCGCTCAGGCGGCTGCAGCATTTATAGAATGCACGGCTTGGGGCCCCAGGCTAGCTCGGGGGCCCCAAGCAATTGCTTGGTTTGCTTGCCTTGTCGCGATGGGCCTGACCGCAACATAGTGCTGTGCCCAAAAAAGCCAAAAGAAGACAGAAGTGACCTCAAAGGAAAGGCAAGTTTAGGAAAAATGAACAGCAAAAACACATAAAAAAAATGCACGTCACCGCGCATGCACAAAACACTGAAGTGGATGGGCCCTTATAATCCTTCTCTCTAGCTGGGCTGTGTGTGATCACGACCATCCATGGTGGAACAAAGAGCGATAAATCTCATGACCGGTAAAGGAGATCCCACCTATGTAGAGAACGTTCCTGTTGACATCAGTGTCACATCGGTTAGCTAAATCTCAGTTTTCAGCCCCGCGCCCCGTCCAGGACCCCGGCCGTATCACCGAGCCTCATCGCCTGTCTTTCCAGATCAATCCCGGCCTCCCTCTGCAGGGCGCGGAGATAGAAGACCCCGGCAGGAACCGGCAGAAAGTGAGAATCTCCTGACAGGTCCTCCACTGTGATGGCTGAAGGCTACGTGAAGGATTGCCGCAGTCGGCTCATTAGGATCCCGCGCAGGTAGAACGCGGTGTACTTTTTTTTTTTTTCTCCGTTCGCCCGTTGGAAGTGTGATTAACAGGATTGTTGCAAGGTTGGCTCTTTATGAAACCAGGGCGACCCTTCTAAGTTATGGAGAGAAAATGTTATCAGATTCTGTGACAGAAATGGCCGCCGGCTCGGCACAGGTGGTGAGACGGACGAGTTTGGCTCTCGGATTCATAAGCCGCGCTCGTCATCTGTACCGCGTCTCTGAGAAATTCATTTTCTTTTTCTTCTGGTCGAGATAGAGATTGTCAGGAACTTGACATCAGAATGTGAGCTCCCTTTTTCTTTTTTTTTAGGCCCCGTTGACACTTCGCATAGCAGGAATGCGCATTTCTGCGGAAATGAAAAATTCTGGTGCCGAAACCAAAACTGAAAATTTAGGATGCACTTGGCCAAAAAAGACAGTTTAACCGCTTGCCGACCAGCCGCGGTCATCATACAGCAGCAGGTTGTCGTGCGGCCGCGCGAATCGCTATAGGTGTACGTTGGTCGCTTTAAGAGCTCCAGGGGGCGCGCGCGGCGCCGGAGCCAATGCGCATGTCTGGCGGCCGCGATGTCCGCCGGCGACCCATGATCGCTCCTTAGAAAGCCAGAACGGGGATCTGTCAGGCCTCGTACAGACGAGCGGACATGTCAGATGAAAATGGTCCGCGGACCGTTTTCATTGGACATGTCGGCTGGGATCATTTGGTCTGATGGCTGTACACACCATCAGACCAAATTCCCCGTGGTGACGTGGCGGCGACGATGACGTGGCGACGTGCGCGAACCCGGAAGTTCAATGCTTCCACGCATGCGTCAAATTACTTTGACGCCATGCGCGGGTTCTCGGGCCAGCGGACATGTCCGATGAGTCGTACTGACCATCGGACATGTCCGACGGACAGGCTTCCAGCGGACATGTTTGTTAGCATGCTAAGAAACATTTGTCTGCTGGAAACCTGTCCGCTAGGCCGGAAAAGTGTCCGGTTGGCCCTACACACGGTCGGACATGTCCGCGGAAACTGGTCCGATAGACCAGTTTCAGCGGACATGTTCGGTCGTGTGTACGAAGCCTCAGTGTAAACAGACAGATTCCCGTTCTGTCAGGGAAATAGAGAGAGATCGTCAGTTCCTAGTGATCAGGAACAGCGATCTCTCTCTACTCCCAGTCAGTCCCACCCCCCAAAGTTAGAAACACCTCCTAGGGAACACATTTAACCCTAGTGTTAACCTCTCCACTGTCAGTGTCATACAGTAATCAGTGGCTATTTTCAGCCATTTAACCCTACAGCGACCATGACCTAAGGACTAATGTCCGAAACGCATAGGCTGTTTTACAGCTTTGTACATGCATTTAATAAAGAAATACCATTTTGGATGTCATCCTGAGTGCCGACCATCCCTTTCCTTATTTAAGTGTAAAAGTTACCTAAGCTTGTGCCCCTCCTTCCAATGCCACATTTGCAGCATCTCACTGACACCCAGGGGAGGGCTGGGCCAGGAGGCAGGGTGGCAATTGCCTCTCAGGCCGCTCTAACTTATGTTCAAAATGTCCGGCAGCCGTTGCCCACCTTTTTTATTCTTCACTAAGAAGTCGGGCCGGGGGCACAGCCTGGGGGCTGACCACTAGCTGTTGCACTCCGGGAGTTGTAGTCAGTGCTCAAGCTCCCGATGGGTGGAAAACAGAGCAGCGCAGAGGAAACTACAACTCCCTGGGACTGGATTCTTGGAAGCAGGCAGGGGCAGTGCGTGCCAGGGAGTCGGGACGCAGGGCTGCGGGGCTGGCTGCAACTTGACCCCATGACCAGGAGCATTACCCCCTAGGAGGCCGTGGCATGCAAGGACCTGCTGAGCTGAGATTACTGAGGTGAGAGACCCTGACACACCTAGCTGACCCCCCCCCCAATCTCCCCCCCCATACACCCCATGTAACCTGCCCCAGTGATCAGGCTGCATTGCTGGGCACTGGAGTTGGCTGCAATGATGGGCACTGGTGAGGCTGCATTGAAAAAACAGGTGGGCCATGGATGGTGTGCTCATTTGGCAGTTCAATGGGCCACTTGACTGGACTTGCCCCCCAGGCCTAAGGCTGCCAGCCCTCCCCTGCTGACACCTGATAGTTTGGGTGGAAGTAGGCGTGTCTATTACCACACATATGTTGCCATGTTGGCACTAGGATATAATTATTTGCTGTAGTCTTCTTCATTCTGATGCCATGTTAACCACTTAACGCTCGCCGCACGACTATTTATGTCCGCAAAATGGCAAGGACAGGCAGATGGGCGTATATATACGTCCTTGCCTTTGCGCGGGTCGGGGGTCCGATCGGGACCCCCTCCGCTGCGTGCGCCGGGCGGATTCCCTCGGGGAGCGATCCGGGACGACGGCGCGGCTATTCGTTTCTAGCCGCTCCGTCGCGATCGCTCCCCGGAGCTGAAGAACGGGGAGAGCCGTATGTAAACACGGCTTCCCCGTGCTTCACTGTGGCGGCGCATCGATCGTGTCATCCCCTTTATAGGGGAGACTCGATCGATGACGTCAGACCTACAGCCACACCCCCCTACTGTTGTAAACACACACTAGGTGAACCCTAACTCCTACAGCGCCCCCTGTGGTTAACTCCCAAATTGCAACTGTCATTTTCACAATAAACAATGCAATTTAAATGCATTTTTTGCTGTGAAAAGGACAATGGTCCCAAAAATGTGTCAAAATTGTCCGATGTGTCCGCCATAATGTCGCAGTCACGAAAAAAATCGCTGATTGCCGCCATTAGTAGTAAAAAAAAAAAAATTAATAAAAATGCAATAAAAATATCCCCTATTTTGTAAACGCTATAAATTTTGCGCAAACCAATCGATAAACGCTTATTGCGTTTTTTTTTTTACCAAAAATAGGTAGAAGAATACGTATCGGCCTAAACTGAGGGAAAAAAATGTTTATATATGTTTTTGGGGGATATTTATTATAGCAAAAAGTAAAAAATATAATTTTTTTTTCTAAATTGACGCTCTATTTTTGTTTATAGCGAAAAAAATAAAAACCGCAGAGGTGATCAAATACCACCAAAAGAAAGCTCTATTTGTGGGGAAAAAAGGACGCCAATTTTGTTTGGGAGCCACGTCGCACGACCGCGCAATTGTCTGTTAAAGTGACGCAGTGCCGAATCGCAAAACCTGGCCTGGGCATTTAGCTGCCTAAAGGTCCGGGGCTTAAGTGGTTAAGATGTTAAGTCCCAATGTGCTACACTATAGCAAGGGGTGCCTTCATCCCCACCCCAAGTCATGGGTAGTACCCCCACATTGCAAGCCTGATGTGCCTGGCGAAACGCGTCAGTACCAAACCTTTGGTCGGAGACTCAGGCTCGAGCTGCCTTGATGTCTATTCTTCAGTGGCTGGTTGGAAGAGCGGAGTCTGATTTCAAGTTTCAGATGGTTTGTGCCGCCTCAGCAGGAACAATTTTGGTTGGTTGCTCTGAACCGAACACTAATGTGATGTCTTTCGAATGATTACATAAAAAAGAGGTGACTTTCTATATTTTTCTGAATTGGCTTTTTAATCCATTTTATGACATTACATTTAGAAGAGGAGAAAATTCATTTTCCAGCTGACTCAGATGAGATGATAATGATGATGACGCCAAGAAATTGGGTTTACCTACAAAGTCTAACATTTTCTTTAGAGCAGATGGCATCCAGAACAGAGGTAATTTGAGTGAAAATAACTATTAAATTTTATAATTTTCTTTGCTCATAAAGCCGGCATAATCATGGAGAAGCAGCTACTGTGGCCCATTAAAACGAATGGGCATTCTGTCTAGTCAATCTTTTTCGCGGGGCCTCCGCTAGGCTCCAATTATTCACCATTGTCTTTAGGATATTATAATCGGCGTTGTGATCCAGAAAAAAAAAAAAAAGAACAAGGACTCGGCGCACTCTTTAGTAACTCCGCGCGCTGGGGAAGCGGTTTATATTTCGACGGTAACAAAAATCGCACAGATGTGGGTCGTTTCTGGTGATGCCCAACGGTTCTTGAGTGCCTCTTAAAGATGAACTTCGGGATGAGCCAATATTGTCTAATTGTATTCATCGTGTGTATTCTTCTTGATTGTTAGGGGTCTATGCCGGCCCGGTCTGGCCATAGGGCATACCGGGCATATACCCGGTGGCCCATGGGCCACAGGTCACGTCTGTGATGTAGGGGGGTCTGTATGGGCTGTATTGTAGAGGGGGGCTGTAATGTAGGGGGGTCTATTGTAGAGGGTGTCTGTGATGTAGGGGGGTCTGTATGGGCTGTATTGTAGAGGGGGGCTGTAATGTAGGGGGGTCTATTGTAGAGGGTGTCTGTAATGTAGAGCGGTCTGTATTGTAGAGGGCGGTCTGTTTTGTAGGGGAGGTGTCTGTACTGTAGGTAGGGGGTCTGTACTGTAGGGAGGGGGTCTGCACTGTAGAGAGGTCTGTGTAACATTCAGGGGGTCAGAACTGTTAGGGGGGTGTCTGTGTAACAAACTGTGGGGGGCTGTGTAATGTAAAAGGATCCAGAGGTGCAGGGTGCTGTGTAATGTAAAGGGGGCCAGAGGTGCAGGGTGCTGTGTAATGTAAAGGGGGCCAGAGGTGCAGGGTGCTGTGTAATGTAAAGGGGTCCAGGGTGCTGTGTAATGTAAAGGGGGCCAGTGATGCAGGGTGCTGTGTAATGTAAAGGGGTCCGGAGGTGCAGGGTGGCTGTGTAATGTAAAAGGGTCCAGAGATGCGGTGCTATGTAATGTAAAGGGGTCCAGGGTGCTGTGTAATGTAAAGGGGTCCAGAGGTGCAGGGTCCTGTGTAATGTAAAGGGGTGCAGGGTCCTGTGTAATGTAAAGGGGTACGGAGGTGCAGGGTGCTGTGTAATGTGAAGGGGCCCAAAGGTGCAGGGTGCTGTGTAATGTAAAAGGGTCCAGAGATGCGGTGCTATGTAATGTAAAGGGGTTCAGGGTCCTGTGTAATGTAAAGGGGTCCAGAGGTGCAGGCTGCTGTGTAATGTGAAGGGGCCCAGTGATGCAGGGTCCTGTGTAATGTAAAGGGGTCCTGAGGTGCAGGGTTCTGTGTAATGTAAAGGGGTCTAGAGGTACAAGGTGCTGGAACCCCACATCCCATCCTTAACCGCCGCGGCCCCCACGGGCTGCTCAGTCTAAAATGCCCGGGCCTATTTTTTGTCCCAGTCTGGGCCTGGGTCTATGCCTAAGGGAATAGGGGGGTGCAGTTTGTCATCTTTGCTCTGGATAACCTTGTCCCAGCGCTGGCTGACTTACTTACCTGTCTAGAAATCCAGAGGTGTCCTCACCCGAGCCGATTCTTGAATGCCATCTTGGCTAAGAGGAAACTTTGCGTGACTTCACAGCCGGTTTCCTACTGGACAGAGGCGGCCCGTCCATTAAGGGCGCACAGGCGCCGCACCCTCTGTCCATTCCCCCCCCCCCTATATGGTTAATGGATAGATTCATGCATAGCCCTATTCATGTGTCCAGACCCTTTTTGGACGCCGAGCGGTGGGGGTATTTTTTTTAACCACATGCCGACCAGCCGCCGGCACGATCTCACGAACCGTCGTAGCCGTACAGCGGTCCCTTTAAGCGGGATAGCAGGCGTGCACGCCGCCGGAGGCGCGCACGCTCAGTGCATCGCAAAGGGTGACAATGCTCGTGACCGGCGGTCGCCATGACCACCGGCCGCGGGCGATCGTGGGCACAAGAGGCAGAACAGGGAGGTGTGTGTGTAAACACCCAAATCCCTGTTCTGTGAGGAGAGACAGATCATGAGTTCCTAATAGCTAGGAACCACGATCTGTCATTTCCTCTAGGTCAGTCCCATCCCCCCTTCAGTTAGAAACACATTTAACCCCTCGATCGCCCCCTAGTGGCTTGTCACTGATAGTCTGTTCCCTGTCACAAGGAACGACGATCAATGATGTCACACATCCAGCCACGCCCCCCTACAGTAAGAAACACACAATAGGACACACTTAACACCCTTTAGCGCCCACTAGTGGTTAACCTTCCCTGCCAGTGACATTTTTACAGTAATCAGTGCATTTTTATAGCACTGATCGCTCTATAAATGCCAATGGTCCCAAAAATGTGTCAAAAGTGTCCGATGTGTCCGCCATAATGTCGCAGTCCCAATAAAAATCGCAGATCACCACCATTACTAGTAATAACAAAAAAAATGCCAACGGTTGGAAAAAGGTGAAGGTTGGAAGGTGAAAAACCTTGAGGCTTTACAATCACTTTATGGGCCAGATCCACAGAACAATTACGCCGGCGTATATCTTGATACGCCGCATAATTTTTAAATTTCCTGCGTCGTATCTTTGTTTGGTATCCACAAAACAAGATACGACGGCATCTGGGATCGATCCAACAGGCGTACGTCTTAGTACGCCGTTGGATCTTAGTTTCAATTTTTTGGCGGCCGCTAGGTGGCGTTTCCGTCGAATTCCGCGTCGAGTATGCAAATTAGCTAGTTACGGCGATCAACGAACGCACGCATTTTTTACGTCATTTGCGTTCGGCTATTTCCGGCGTATAGTTGAAGCTGCTGTTATGAGGCGTATCCTATGTTAAGTATGGCCGTCCTTCCCGAGTAGAAATTTGAATTTTTTACGTCGTTGGCGTAAGTCGTTTGCGAATAGGGATTTGCGAAGAATGACGTCACCGTCGTGAGCATTGGCTTGTTCCAGGTTAATTTCGAGCATGCGCACTGGGATACCCCCACGGACGGCACATGCGCAGTTAAAAAAAAAAAACATTGTTTACGTCGGGTCACGACATATTTACATAAAACACGCCCCCATCACAGAGATTTGAATGGCGCGCCAAAGATACACTACGCCGCCGTAACTTACGGCGCAAACTCTTTGAGGATTCGAAAAAAAAAAGTTACGGCGGGGTAGTGTATCTTAGATACGGATTAATGCGCCGCGCTACGTGTATCCGGGCCTAGGTCTCTAAGTAGATTGCCACAATAACTTCCAGGCACGTGCACGCTCGGTGACAACGATCAAACCTCTAAAGCCAGAGGGAACCACTCAACTGTAGTTTGGGGTTTTGGAAAGTTCAGCTTTAAAGTCCTTTTTTCTTTTTTTCTTTTTTGCTGCGTTAGCTTTTTAGTTTATCTGTTCAGGATTTTACCCCGGAGGTATTTCAGAAGGATAAGCGGAATGTCCACCTACAGAATTGTTCTAAATGAGCCGTAATGATCCTTCTAAGAGCGTGCCAAAATCGGAGCGCACAGCGATCCCCCGACAATACATCTGTTCCTCATAGATCACTTTCTTATTGATACACATTAATTTTCCCTTTTTACATTTTTCTTCGTCAAGCAAACTATAAATATCCCGTGTTTTCACAAGGGAAAGACCCCACTTCAATTCCTCAGAGCAATTCGAATCGAAGAATCTTAATGTGCACTTTTTATCTTTTTTAAATGTGGCAACTTTAACCACTTAAGACCCGGACCAAAATGCAGGTAAAGGACCCAGGCCAGTTTTTGCGATTCGGCACTGCGTCGCTTTAACTGACAATTGTGCGACGTGGCTCCCAAACAAAATTGGCGTCCTTTTTTTTCCCCACAAATAGAGCTTTCTTTTGGTGGTCTTTGATCACCTCTGCGTTTTTTTTGTTTTTTTTTGCTCTATAAACAAAAATAGAGCAACAATTTTGAAAAAAAATCAATATTTTTTTCCTTTTTGCTGTAATAAATATCCCCCAAAAATATATAAAAAAAAGTTTTTTTTCCTCAGTTTAGGCCGATACGTATTCTTCTACCTATTTTTGGAAGAAAAAAATCGCAATAATCGTTTATCGATTGGTTTGCGCAAAATGTAATGGGCCAGATTCTGGTAGGAGATACGACGGCGTATCTCCTACGCATAGATTTGACTAAGATCCGACCGGCGTAAGTCTCTTACGCCGTCGTATCTTAGGCTGCATATTTACGCCGGCCGCTAGGTGGCGCTTCCGTCGATTTACGCGAGGAATATGCAAATTAGGTAGATACGCCGATTCAGAAACGTACATCCGCCCGGCACATTTTTTTACGTTGTTTACGTTAGGCTTTTTTCGGCGTAAAGTTACCCCTGCTATATGAGGCGTATCCTATGTTAAGTATGGACGTCGTTCCCACATCGAATTTTGAAATTTTTACGTCGTTTGCGTAAGTCGTCCGTGAATGGGGCTGTGCGTAATTTACGTTCACGTCGAAAGCATTGGCTTTTTGCGGGTTAAATTGGAGCATGCGCACTGGGTTACTTTCACGGACGGATGCGCCGTTAGTCAAAAACGTAATTTACGTGGGGTCATGTTTTATTTACATAAAACACGCCCACCTCTTCACAATTTGAATTAGGCGCGCTTACGCTGACAGATTTACGCTGCGCCGCTGTAACTTAGGGAGCAGGTTCTTGGTGAATACAGAACCTGCCTCACTAAGTTAACGGCGGCGTAGCGTATCTGAGAAACGCTACGCCCGCATAAAAATAAGCCATTCTACGTGAATCTACCCCATAGTGTTTACAAAATAGGGGATCATTTTATTGCATTTTTATAAAAAAAAATTTTTTTACTACTAATGGCGGCGATCATCGATTTTTTTCATGACCGCGACATTATGGCGGACACATCGGACAATTTTGACACATTTTTGGGACCCTTGTCATTTTCACAGCAAAAAAGTGCTATAAAAATGCATTGTTTACTGTGAAAATGACAATTGCAGTTTGGGAGTTAATCACTAGTGGGCGCTGAAGGGGTTAAGTGTGACCTCATATGTGTTTCTAACTGCAGGGGGGCGGGGCTGGACGTGTGACTTCATTGATCGTGTTTCCCTATATCAGGGAACACACAATCGATGACAGCGCCACAGTGAAGAACGGGGAAGCTGTGTTTACACCCAGCTCTCCTCGTTCTTCAGCTCAGGGGACCGATCGCGGGACTCCAGCGGCGATCGGGTCCGCTGGTTCCGCGGTCACGGAGCTTCGCGCGCCTGCGACCCACGGCTGGGCACTTAAAGAGGACGTACAGGTACGTGCTTGTGCCCAGCCGTGCCATTGTGCCGACGTATATGTGCAGGAGGCGGTCCTTAAGTGGTTAACTTGCAGATTACAATTTTGCCTAGAATGTATTACCGGCCCCTTTCCTTTATGAACGAACATCGTGAGTGTGTTTGAGCTTTCGGGTGCACACCCTAATGCCAAAGGCTGCGCACACCTATGCCCGGTTGTCAAGTGGTTAAGAAAGCTCTCATTCAATTCAATGGAATTTCTTATGTCCAGCAACTTGAAGTCTAAGGCCCTGTACACACGATCAGTCCAAACCTACCGTGTGTACGGCCCATCAGACTTTTGTCCTTCAGACCAAAGTTTTAAAACTTGCTTTAAAATCAGACTGATGGACTGATGACCGATCGGTCAAAACCGATGGTTAGTACGCAAAAGCATTGGTTCAAAACCCGCGCATGCTCAAAATCAAGTCGACGCATGCTTGGAAGCATTGAACTTTGTTTTTTTTAGCACATCGTTGTGTTTTACGTCACCGCGTTGGACTCGATCGGATTTTGAACTGATGGGGCCAGATTCAGATAGATTAGCGGATCCGCGTAATCTATCTGATTTACGATCCGCCGGTCCAATTTTGCAAGGCAAGTGCATGATTCACCAAGCACTTACCTCGAAAATTGCACCGTCGGATCGTAACTCCCCCGCCGGAATTCAAATTCCGCGGCTAGGGGGAGTGTACAATTTAAATCAGGCGCATGCGTCGCCGGCGAAATTTGCCAGTGCGCATGCTCCAAATGACGTCGCTAGGACGTCAATGTTTGAATCTCGGCGCGGGAACGACGGCCATACTTAACATTAGCTACCCCTCATATAGCAGGGGTAACTATCCGCCGGAAAAAGCCGAACGCAAACGACGTTAAAAAAAAGCGACAGGCGGGCGTTCGGTCTTGAATCGGCGGTTCTCCTCATTTGCATATCCGACGCGTAAAAAACTGCGACGACACCTAGCGGCCGGCGGTAGATTGCAGCCTAAGATTCGACTGGTGTAAGGCACTTGCACCAGTCGGATCCAAGGGAGATCTATGCGGAACTGATTCTTATGAATCAGTCGCATAGATCCAACCGTCGGATCTCAGAGATACGACGGCGGATCAGGAGATCCGCCGTCGTATCCCCTTGATGAATCTGCCCCATGGTGTGTAGGCACATCAGACCATCAGACCTTCAGCCTTCAGTCCATTTTCATCAGTTTGGACTGATCGTGTGTACAAGGCCTGACAAGTCGGATCCCAAGTCGCTGTAGTGTGAACCGGCACTCAGTGACGCCCCCTTGTGTTTTTCTACAAATACAATGCCCAACTGTGTGAAGGCTCTGCCAAAGGAGGATGGACAAGTCCTATTCCCTCAACTCCCTAATTTCTATATAGGTACAAAGCATTTAATAGGCTTGAGAGGAGAAAATTCCCCCTGGGCCAGATTCATCAATAGATACGCCGGCGGATCTCCTGATCCGCCGTCGTATCTGTGAGAGCCGACGGTCGGATCTGTGAGATCCCACGGTCGGAGCTATGCGACTGATTCATAAGAATCAGTTCCGCATAGATCTCCCTTAGATCTGACTGGTGTAAGTGACTTACACCAGTCGAATCTTAGGCTGTAATCTCCCGCCGGCCGCTAGGTGTCGTCGCTTCGTTTTACACGTCGCATATGCAAATGAGGAGAACCGCCGATTCACGTCCGTACGCCCGCCCGTCGCTCTTTTTCAACGTCGTTTGCGTTCGGCTTTTTCCGGCGGAGAGCTACTCCTGCTAATATGAGGGGTAGCTAATGTTAAGTATGGCCGCCGTTTGCTTAAGTCGATCGGGAATCCCGATGGCCGCAATTGACGTACCCGCCGCTAACAATGACGTCCTAGCGACGTCATTTGGAGCATGCGCACTGGGCTTTTTCGCCGGCGGCCCATGCGCAGTTAAATCGGCGCGGGAACGCGCCTGATTTAAATTGTACACTCCCCCTAGCCGCGGAATTTGCATTCCGCCGGGGGGAGTTACGATCCGATGGTGCAATTTGCGAGGTAAGTGCTTTATGAATCATGCACTAGCCTCGCTAAATTGCACCGGCGGATCGTAAACCAGGTAGATCTAGCGGATCTAAAGATCCGCTGAGCTACATGAATCCGGCCCACTGAGTTAACTGGGCTACAATGGTAAATGCTTCCCCACGCATACAAGTAGTAATATCGCCTATGATGTCAACTCTCCAAAATCCAAACAGCTCTGCCGCTATGTCTTCCTAATCATTAGGTAAAATATATTTCCCACCTAAAGCTAAAATCAATGCTGAACTTATACAAAGCGACTGGCTGGCAGATGTAATGCAATGTTCAGTGTGCATACAAGCCATTTCTCAGTCCAGTAACAACACACAACACGGGCGATTAATTATTCTGATTGAAAAATGGGAAGTTATGTGACCAGGAACCGGCCAAGAAAGATGGCAAAACTAGCAGGAGAGCCTATTGCTTTCCGCTAAAGAATACAAACTTCAACACAATTAGAGGTCGGATAGGAAATTTCTATTTTGTTAAAGAGAAATTCTACTGTGGACCTGATTTACGAAGCTGCAGCAGCATTTAAAGTGGTTGCAAAAGACTCAAGAATGCATGAAGGTAAAACACCTAGGTGCAGCACCTCTAATACTTACCTGAGCCCCATCTCCATCCAGCGATGTGCACGAGAGCCTTGGCTCTCCCTCCTCATTGGCTGAGACAGCAGCGGTAGCCATTGGCTCACAATACTGTCAATCACAGCCAGTGAGCCAATGAGGAGAGACCGGAGGCGGGGCTGAGCCGCTGTCACGTCACCTGTGGCCAGGTGACAAGTGCACCCCGTTGGGGTCAGGGATGCACCTCAGGGTAGTGAACCCTATAGCCGACTGCTGCTATTAGAGAGGGAGCGTGAACCCAAGATCGCCCAGGGCGCGGAGTCTAAGACCCAGCTTTGTGTTCACCAGAACCTCTAGTGGTGAGGATGGCCTTCGCCGCAGCTGGATCCAGGTCACTACCCCTGGGATCCCCTAGGTCACGCTCCACAGAGAGAGAGAGGGGGGGCAGCAAGCGGGACAAATGGAAGTGATGGGTAAGCCGAGGTCAGTACAACAGGCAGACAGGGTAACCGAGGGACAGGCAAAAGGTCAAGGGCACAGGCAACGAGGGGACGAGCCAAAAACGGTACACAGGGAGGTAATTGTAGCACACTGCAGACAGGAACTTAAGCAAACAACACTGTTGAACAGCACTGCAGGCCTGTAGTGCAACAGTTAATATAGACTTCCTGGGATGGCCTGGGTGGGGCCATACAGGAAGTAGAGGTGATAAGAAGGTAACCAGAACAGAGTCAGGCCTCTTAATGGACAGATGGAAACAGGTAAGCTGCCAGACTATTGCATATCCATGACAGCCGCACTCCATGTGTGAATGAACGCATGGAGCAGAAGCACGGGAGTGAGCCTGCTCAGATGTCTCCATAGCAAGCTGGTACCAGGAGTGCCAGTTGGGGACCCGAGAAGAGGAGGATCGGGGCTGCTCTGTGCAAAGCCCCCCTGACATTTTTTACTGCACTCCACATCAGACAGACTAGATCCAGCCCTGTTCTGACCCTCTGGGTGAGACCTCCTGTCTTCAAACTAGGAGCTCTGAGCTATCCTTAGGCTTGAGTATATAACGACAATGGATATCTGTGTCCTTACAAAGGCTGCAGTCATCCAGTAAAATCCAGACACGGGATTGAAGGTTCCGTCCCACCCAAGAAACTTTGTAATCTTCAAACTCCAGGTCCCGATCCAGGTTTACAGAATCCAGAGAAAGCTGAAACACAGATTTCTCCGTTTGGAAACAATAGTCTGGAACTTAACCGCTTCCCGCTCAGGCGGGCGGTGGTTCAGTTATCATGACTGGGCGTCATACCAGGACACCAACCGCCGCGCACCTGTGGGGTCGCACATCGCGTCGATCAGTGGTGCGATGTGTCAGTCTGACACACCGATCTCGGTTACAAGCCTCTGACGGATCACAATCACAGCTGATCACGATATAAAACAGGAAGAGCCATTGATCCGCTTTTCCTCACTCGCCTCTGACAGACGCGAGTAGAGAAGAGACGATCGACTGCTCTCCTGACAGGGGGGTCTGTGCCGATTGTTTATCAGCACAGCCCCCTCTCAGGTGCCCGCCCAGGACCACCAGGGATGGCCACCACACTGGACCACCAGGTATGCCACACTAGACCACCAGGGATATGCCAATCAGTATGCCCATCAATTTCTGCTTCTGTGCCCCATCAGAAGCTGCTCGGCACTTACCTGTCTCAGAGCGGGTCATCGGCGGTCTGCTGCATGTCCTCCATGTCTTCTTCCGTCCTCTCTCAGGCGTCCAATCACAGCGCCTGACGTTTCAGCCAATCAGGTGACCGGTAACAGACCCGGCAACCTGATTGCCTGAGAGGCGGATTCAGTGTTGGCAAAGCGAATTCCTTTGCTTTGCCAACACACAGCTGAGTGAACAGCGAATGTCTATCATGGCGCCCGCTGTTCATATTTTTGGGCTCTAATCAGGTCCAAAAAACACCCGCCGCTGTAATTCAGGTGCCCGGCGCCCGAAAAGGGTCTGGACACCTGAATAGGGGGTGTCAGCGGCGACCATAGATAATAGACATGTGCACAGAAAAACAATCTTTTTTTTTTGTTCCGTTTCGTATCGTTCCGTAGGTTCGTTCCCGTTAGTTTTTCGTAAGTCGCCCATTTTCCTTTTCGTTCCCGTTAGTTTTTCGTATGACGCGATTTTTTCGTATTCCGATCGTTTCGTATTTTGGTTACCGTTTTATTTTCGTACATGCGGGATGGTTCGTTATTCTGTTTAATTCATGTTCGTTACTTGTTAAACGATAATTTTCGTCATTTTGTACTTTCGTAAATATTGCGGGATTCGCGGCACTTTCAACACGCGGCTCATCCATATTAACTATTGTTAAGCCCCATACACTTGGTCAGACTTTTTTAACAACAAACATAAAAACGATCGGTTTACCGAACGTTCGTTCGTTTTTAAACTCCATCAGAAAACCATTTTTGGGTTCCAGGTTCAAAAGTCTGGCCAACTGATCTCCCTTCAGACGAAAATCCACAGAAAAGTACTGTACTCAGCACAAAAGAGAAGCTGATTCACTAACTACACTCACTGCCCATTCAAAAAAAAGAAAATTACATCTTATAACAAAAGATTTGCATTCTGTATTTTGAAACCAAATTACGAACAGAAAAAAGGAATTCAGATTACAGAATACAAATCTTTTGTTATAAGATGTCATATGAACATACAAACAGAAAAAGGATTCAAACAAAATACAGAATGAAAATCTTTTGTTAGATGTCATATGAACATACATCTGAAAATCAAAATACGAACAGAACAAGGATTTAAACAAAATACAGAATGCAAGTCTTTTTGTCATTTTCGTTCTTTTGCCGTTTTCGTTTTGTCGTATTTTCGTCGGATCGTTCGTTCGTATTTGCGGTTGTTCGTTATGCGGCTTATTCGTAATCCCGTCATTTTCGTATTTTGGTGCTTTAATTTTTTCGTATGTACACATTATTCTGCGGGTACGAAAATGAACATTTTCGTACGAAAATAACATTCATACGAACGGGAATG
Source organism: Rana temporaria (assembly GCF_905171775.1). Taxonomy (NCBI): domain Eukaryota; kingdom Metazoa; phylum Chordata; class Amphibia; order Anura; family Ranidae; genus Rana; species Rana temporaria. The sequence goes on along the minus strand of NC_053497.1, from coordinate 175,144,196 downwards.
CACATATCTAATAGATAAATCTATCTATGGTGATTAGAGCGGTGCAGGAGAAAGGGGACGGCACCCGTGCGCCCTTTATGGCCACTGCCTACAACACCATGCAAAGGGAAGATTCACCTGCAGTGAATGTCCTATTCACTGCTTTATAAATATGCTCTTAGGCAAGCTGTTGGTGGATTGTCTACGAGGAGAATTTGAATTGACAGGTAGGGATGGCGGCTCAGCTACCAAAGTAGATATGATCCGGATGTTTCCCAGTGGGATGAATTCCCCCATCTGCCAAATCTATATATTTTCGATAGAGAAACACAATAGGAGCCTACATTTGCATTTCTATATATAATGTACGTGCAGCAAAGAAATGAACATTAATCATTTGCACATAAAAAAATAAATAATAATTCTATCAACTAAAATATCTGTGACCTTTTTCTGGCTAATAAGCCTGCACTTCATGCATCACGGTCAGGAGAGGTGCGCACAGCCGCTGAATAATATAATTATCACGGTATATGGCACTGAAACATTTTCTGTGATACATTACTGTGTCTGTTCCTGCCGGGTGAGATTTGTTTTCTCTGTGTGTTCAACTTTAAGTGTGGCAAAAACTTTCTGAGGTTTTTTTTTTTTTTACTTTTGGGATAATAAAGGTGGCCATAGTTGGCTTGAATCTAGGGCGGTTCAGCAGGGACCGGCCAAGATTCGAACCATCTATAGTAAGGCTGATTGTGCCCAAGTTGGATCCGTCGAACCACTTGGGTCCAACCAGCATGTCGGATTTTCGGCATGCGATTTTTATCAGCAGCAATAGCCACTAGCGATGAGCACTGTGTTCTCCCGGCAGGGAAGGCTCCCTGTGGCCCCCCGCTGGGAGAACACAATAGCTCCATGGGAGGTATTCCCCCATCAGCACTGACTGTGTTGATGGGGGAATCTAGACATTTTCTTTCCTTCCACCCACCGTGGAAGGAAAGAAAGTCGATTCATCTTTGGCCTGCCTAAAGCCTTGTACGATTGTTGGCAGGGGATTGTCTGTTGATAGACTGTTGTCCTAAAATCTGACCGTTAGTACGCTCCTTTTGACAATTGTTGTCCAACTTTCGGCCAACAAATGTTGGATGACAGACTAGTAAATTTTCGGCAGACAACGGTTTGTTGTCAGATTTTCGTATGGTCAGTATGCAGTACGCAAGTCCATCACACAAAAGTCAAAAGTACAAACACGCATTCTCGGAATCAACGCTCACCAAACGCGAAATTAGCAGAAGGGGCCCAAAGGGTGGACCTCAAGAGCTGAAATTCCTTGTAGTACGTCACTACGTTCGTGTTTGTGGCATGACAATTGTGCACCGTTAGTATGCAAGACAAGATCCTGGCACACGCCCTTTTGACAAAAAATCAGCTCAGTTGGCCAAGAATTGTACGAGGCTTTAGATTCACTTGACTGTGTACAGTCCCAACCAATCAAGTAACCAACCAGTTAATCAACCAACCAAATAACCAACCCAACCGCCAAACAATCAACCAACCAAGTGACCAACCTAACCTCCAACCAACCCACCAACAACAATGCAACCAATCATTGGGAAAGCTTTGTAACCCACCCCATCAACTATTCCAGCAGATCCGGTCGTGTGTACGGCCTAGCGGACATTTTCAGGCGGATAAAAATCCAGCCGACGGATTTTCAGCGGGTAAAAATTTCTTAGCATGCTAAGAAATCTATCCACTGGAATCCAGTCCAGCGCATGCGTTATAAAGATTCGACGCATGCATGGAAGTATTTACCTTCCAGGGTCGCGCACGTCGCCGCGTCATCGTCGCGGCACGTCACCGCGGATGTATTCCGCGTGGATTTTGATCGGATGGTGTGTACAGCCATCAGATCAAAATCCGCCAGAGGATTTATCCGCTGGAAACGGTCCGTGTGTCCTCTCGTGTGTACAAGGCCTGAGGGTCTGATCACACTATGATATTGCAGCAACATGTGCAGTAAAACTTGATTTACCACAACACGTGACAATGGGTCTGTGCAATGCAGTGCCATCCATTTAAATGGCACCCTGATATACGTTGCTGATGGACATGCAGCACAACACAGCACAATGCACAGCTAATATTTGTGGTGCCATGTGTTGTGGTGCAATTTTTTGGCTGCCCATCACACCACAGAATATCTTTAGTGTGTTGCTGCACCACATTGAGGTACACACCTATTATTGTGGGTTGCTACACATTGCAGTAAAGTACACAGGAGCATGCATTACTGCAAGGCCATAATGTGAACAGACCTTAAGGCAGGGTTTCTCAACCAGGGTTCCATGGAATCCCAGGGTTCCTCCAGAGGTTGTTGGGGGTTCCTTGAGCGATGAGCGATTTCTGCTTCTCAGACAAATTCCAAATGACACCAATGATCTTTTTCAGCTCTCTGTAAGGGGGTCATTCTTCCCAATGACCACAAGTGTAAGGAGCATTCTTCCCACTGACCATCACACTAATGTATCATGAGCTGTAGATATAGTCCTTTTAGTAGAGGTTCCCTGAGACCTGAAAGTTATTTCATGTGTCAAAAAGGTTGAGAAAAGCAAAAAGTACCCACAACAGGTCATGTTTTGGGAATTTTTCTTAGATAAAATAGCTGTCAAAAATACCAGCTTGGAGGCCCTCCTATAGGCATTCATGTCCATGAGTACCTACAGGGTCCATTCTTACCATATGCATTGAACTGCATTTATACCCAAAGCAGTGACAAGCTAAAATCCATTGGTCCAAACAGGTTACACCAACACGCAGTGGCAGTGCGTCCATAAGGGCGCAGGGGTGCCTCCTTCTCTATCACCGATAGATTCATGCATCGCATGAATCTATCTATAGCCCCTGTTGCCAACACCTATTCAGGCTCCCCGGCCCCTTTTCAGGCACTGGGCGCCTGAATTACAACGGCAGGGGGGTTGAAGCACCTGATTAGAGCAATGCTTGGCGCTCGCAGTTCACTCAGCTGTGTTAAAAAAGCTAATTAATATTTGCTTTCCTAACACTGAACCGCCTCTCCGCCAATTAAGTGCTCGGGTCTGTTACCCGTCACCTGATTGGCTGAAACGTCAGCCGCGCTAAAATTGGATGCCTATCAGCCTGCCGGTGGGCAGAGGGGACCAATGGCACCATTGGATAGGCACAGTGAGAGCATTTGCTGTCACAGTGGCAGCGTTTGATGGGCACAGTGAGAGCGTTTGATGGGCACAATGGCAGCGTTTGATGGGCACCATGGCAGCGTTTGATGGCCACAATGGCAGCGTTTGATGGGCACAGTGAGAGCGTTTGATGGGCACAATGGCAGGATTTGATGGGCACCATGGTAGAGCTTATTTTTGTGAAAAAATCAGTTAACACATATCAAATGTTGCAAACATGCATAAATATGAAATCTTAAGTGACAGTGTGATCCGTGAAAAAAAATATATACATTTATAACAAATAAATCAGAATGAAGCAGTCCTCTATTGTGACCACACACAAATAACAGTCCAAAAGTGTAGAAAAAACTGCAAGGTTGAAATGAAGAATCCCACATGGATATGACCCTCTCTGTGAAAGTATAGAGACACCAACACCGATGTAAGGAGGAGGCTTACCAGATGGTGTAGACTTGGTGAGGTGTATACCACCCAAGTCAAAACAGGCTTTTATAATTAGTCAGCAAGATGTATCCAGCTGGTCCTGAATCCGCATTTCAGTCGGCACCGCAAATCCCAATAAACACCAGGAAGTGTAAATACTTGTAGTCTTGTTGGAGCCAGAGATACGGTAACCACATAACATGCGTAATGGGAAAAAACACATAGGCCCGGAATCACATACATTGGCGCATATTTATGCCGCCGCAGCGTATCCCATATACGCTATGCCGACGTAGCGCAGAGAGGCAAGCACTGGATTCACAAAGCCAGTGCTGCCAAATCCTATGCGTAAGTCGTCGTAAGTGGAAGTGGGCGTGAGCCATGCAAATGATATCTACCTGGAATAAAGTATGGTCAAATACTATAACGTCCTCCCAAAATATACTTTCTATGGACACAAATTATACGGTATTCGGTTCCTGTTAGAATAGCAAAATTTGCTCCCCAACTTTCTTTTGGTGGTATTTGATCACCTCTGCGTTTTTTATTTTTTGCGCTATAAACAAAAATTGAGCGACAATTTTGAAAAAAAAAAACCAATATTTTTTACTTTTTTCTATAATAAATATCCCCAAAAATATATCAGTTTAGGCGGATACGTATTCTTCTACTTATTTTTGGTAAAAAAAAAATTGCAATAAGCGTTTATCGATTGGTTTGCGCAAAAGTTATAGCGACTACAAAATAGGGCATAGTTTTATGGCATTTTTATTATTTTTTTTACTAGTAATGGCGGCGATCAGCGATTTTTATCGTGACTGCGACATTATGGCAGACACATCGGACACCTTTGACACTATTTTGGGACCATTGTCATGTTTTACAGCGATCAGTGCTATAAAAATGCACTGATTACTGTGAAAATGACACTGGCAGTGAAGCGGTTAACCTGTAGGGGTTAGGTGTGCCCTAATGTGTGATTCTTACTGTGTGAGGGCGTGGCTTGGCGTGTGACGTCACTGATCGTTGTTCCCTATGAAAGGGAACAGACGATCAGTGACAGGCTCACTAGGAAGCACAGGGAGAGGTTTACACTTACCTCTTCCCATTCTTCAGCTCTGTGACCCGATTGCGGGACACCGGCGGCGATCGGGTCCGCAGGTCCCGCGGGAGCGGTCACAGAGCTCAGGACCGGCGCGCGCGTGACCCACAGCTGGGATGTTGAAGGGGAACGTACTTGTTCGCCCTTGTGCCCAGCCATGCCATCCTGTCGACGTATATCGTCGTGCAGAGGTCCTTAAGAAGTTAAATATGAATTCTTATTACTATATAGGTTAGTGTTTTTTCTTTCTGTGCCTGAAATGAAATGGTCTCTAATTTGGCGGTGCTGTCCAGGTATGATGAAGGGTTCTGAAAATTTGGGCAATCACAGACAGCTGCCGTGGGTCACGTAGCCTGACTGTCCTGAGACCTGTACAAATGTTTCTTTTTTCTAATGATAGATTGTATGAAATGGTGATATTCTTGTTGCGTCATCAGAAGAGCGATAAACATCCCGGTGAATGTAAGTACCGCGTTTCTACCTGCTGGAGCTATTAGCCAACTTCCCTCCTGTACCATGTCATGCCCGTGGATATAATGGAGCGGAAGCTCATAAACCATACAACACGCCGTGTTTATTTATGACTGTACTGCTAATCTGTTGCTGATGGACAATATTATCCCCAAAATTCAGAGGCTTACAAGGAACTCCTGACGTTCTGCAAAATTAAATCCAAGCGCGCAGGGCAATTACCGCTTCCTAGAGTCTCTGAGTTGAACAAGAAAACTTTTTTTTTCATTTCTAAATTTCTGATATATTCTGTTACACTTTTTAATGAGCAGATACATATGGGGTCATTACAGTACAAAGACGAGGTGGCGCATCTGATACAGGGGGGTTGTGCCCAGGGCTGGTGCAAGGATTTTTAACACCCTAGACCAGGGGTAGTCCCAATGGCCAGTTCATCCCTGACTGTATCCCATAGCAGCCATGGCATTAGTCACTGGGAGAGAGGTGATGGTAATGTTGGATTGGTGGAGACTATTACAGGCTCTGTGGTACTGGTCCACAAATACTGCACACCTGGGAGGTAGTGCCCCCTAACGGTGAGTGTGTCTGAAGTGTTCAAGCGTCATCGGTGTACAGAAGCCAGCCACGGCTTACAAAGAATTGTGAGATTTGCTACCCGCTTCTAAGTCTGGAGCTGTGCTTGAACCACTTGCCGACCACCGCACGCCAATTTACGTCGGCAGAAAGGCAGCGGTGGGCAAATGGGTGTACCTGTATGTCCCCTTAAATTTGCGGGCTAGTGGGCGTGCGCACCCGCCGCGTAATGTGTGACCGTGCGGACTCGGTGTCTGCCGGTGTCCTGCGAACGTGGCACGGAGAGGCAGAACGGGGCAATGCCTATGTAAACGAGGCATTTCCCTGTTCTGCCTAGCAACATGACAGGGATCTACTGCTCCCTGTTTGCAGCGCAATGTAAGATGGGCATTTATCATTAAAAAAAAATCAGGAGGTGGCGCTATTGCCTCCTGAACCCCTACTTTCATCTTTTCCTTTTACCTATAGGTCAGCCTATAATAAGGCTTACCTATAGGTAGTGTAAATATCTCCTAAATGTGCTATGTTTAGGAGATATATACATTACATGCAGCCAGTGACATCATTACATGCGCTCTGAAGAAACGGCCACCGGTGACGTTACTTCAGAACCTGCGGCTACCCCGCACATGCGCAGAAGTGACGTCTTTGCGGCTCCGGCTAGTCACAGAGCTTGAGTCCACCAACCCAGAAGAAAGACGGGTGAAGATGGAAGCTGTCTCCAGTGATGACATTGCATCGCTGGAATGCTTTGTTTTCAGGTAAGTTTCACATAATGTAGTAGTATGCGATGCATACTAGCACATTATGCCTTTGTCTTGCAGCGGTTTACAACAGCTTTAACCACTTAAGGACCGCCTAACGCCGATATACGTTGGCAGAATGGCACGGCTGGGCACAATCACGTACCTGTATAATGCCCGTGACCGCGGCCGTGGGACTCACGGACCCGATCGCCGCTGGAGTCCCGCGATCGGTCCCCGGAGCTGAAGAACGGGGAGAGCTGTGTGTAAACACAGCTTCCCCGTTCTTCACTGTGGCGCCGTCATTAAACGTGTGTTCCCTTTTATAGGGAATCACAATTGATGACGTCACACCTACAGCCACACCCCCCTACAGTTAGAAACACAAATGAGGTCACACTTAACCCCTTCAGCGCCCCCTTGTGGTTAACTCCCAAACTGCAACTGTCATTTTCACAGTAAACAATGCATTTTTAATGCATTATTTTGCTGTGAAAATGACAATGGTCCCAAAAATGTGTAAAAATTCTCCGAAGTGTCCGCCATAATGTCGCAGTCACGAAAAAAATCGCTGATCGCCGCCATTAGTAGTTAAAAAAAATAATTAAGAAAAATGCAATAAAACTATCCCCTATTTTGTAAACGCTATACATTTTGCGCAAACCAATCGATAAACGCTTATTGCGATTTTTTTTTACCAAAAATAGGTAGAAGAATACGTATCGGCCTAAACTGAGGAAAAAAATTGTTTTTATATATTTTTGGGGGATATTTATTATAGCAACAAGTAAAAAATATTGCATTTTTTTCAAAATTGTCGCTCTATTTTTGTTTATAGCGCAAAAAATAAAAACCGCAGAGGTGATCAAATACCACCAAAAGAAAGCTCTATTTGTGGGGAAAAAAGGACGTCAGTTTTGTTTATGAGCCACGTCGCACAACCGCGCAATTGTCTGTTAAAGCGACGCAGTGCCGAATCGCAAAAAGGGGCCAGGTCCTTTAGCTGCATTTTGGTCCGGGTCTTAAGTGGTTAAGATTGATCTCTTTTCAGGGGTAGAGTAAAGGAAATCACTTTTGTGAAAGGAGAAAGGAGCCTAATTTCTGGGGGGGGGTTTTTTGATTGTTTTTGTTATTTTTTTATGTGTAAAATGTTTGGGTTTTTCAGTTCCTAACTACCTATTCAAACTCTTGCAGTGATATGCATACCATGGCGTGTTGCAGTGCCAATTTAAATGCACCACAACAGATTTAAAATGCTACCTATATTTTTTTTTTGCTTCACAGAGAACTTCATAGCAGTGGGTTGCTGCGCCGATGCATCGGGAGTACACTGCAGTGTGCCAATGCATGTTCTTATTACTGCAGAGCCGTGGTGTGAATGGGTCCTAAGTGATGTGAATTGTCCTTAAACTAGATGTAGCTTCTGATTGACATAAATTGTGAGGTTCTGTGAGGACAGCAGAGATAAAATATTCATCCCTGAGAAATAAATGTGTGCAATAGTTAAATATTTCATGGGAGGAAATAATGAGTGTGTGGCCATGTAATATTCAGGGAATGTAAATGGAAGGTCTTGATTGAAAATAAATAATCATTAACCAACACAATTACCGTATTTATCGGTGTATAACGCACACTTTTCCCCCTTAAAATCAAGGGAAAATCATGCGTTATACGCCTATCCGCGCTGTCTGAGCGCCGCCGCCGACATATACCGAGCGCAGTACACTCGGCTAAGCTTGGCCACGCTCGGCTCCGCTGGTGGTCACGCCCTGTCCTGCCTTTATGCGAGAGGAGCCTGGCCGAGCCTAGACGAGTGTACCCGAGTGTACTGCGCTCGGCGGCGGCGCTCAGAGACAGCGCGGGAGAAGCGGGGAGGACACCACCAAGGCCGCAGACGGACGCCGGATCGGACAAGGCCGCCGATGGACGCCAGGCAAGACACCGACGAGGGGCATTCAAACTGTAAATATTTCCTTAAAATTCCCTTCTAGGTTTGGGGTGCGCGCTATACGCCGGTGCGCGTTTAACCCCGATAAATACGGTAACCACTTGACAACCGGGCCTACTTTTGGCACTTCTCTCATGTAAAAATCACAATTATTTTGCTAGAAAATTAATCGGAACCCCCAAACATTATATATTTTATTTTAGCAGACACCCTAGGGAAAAAAATGGCGGACATTGCAACTTTTTTTCTCGCACGGTATTTGCGCAATAATTTTTCAAACGCCTTTTTTGGGAAAAAACGGTTTCATGAATTAAAAAATAACAAAACAGTAAAGTTAGCCCAATTATTTTGTATAATGTGAAAGATGATATGGGCTCTTTGACTAAATAAATCTGTTTTAGCCTAAAGTCTCATTAAATGCTTACATCTTTAAACTCGAAAAAAAAAAGAAGATGATGTTACGCCGAGTAAATAGATACCTAACATGTCATGCTTTAAAATTGCGCACACTCATGGAATGGCGCCAAACTTCGGTACTTAAAAATCTCTATAGGTGACGCTTTAACACTTTTTCTAGGTTACTATTTTACTATTTTCGAGTTACCGAGGAGGTCTAGTGCTAGAATTGTTGCAGACACTCTAACGCACGCGACGATACTTCACATGTGGGGTTTGAACGGCGTTTACATATGTGGGCGGGACTTGCATGCGTGTTCGCTTCTGCGCGCAAGCTACCGGGGACAGGGGCGTTTAAAAAAATATATATATTTTACTTCATTTTTTTTTAACATTTTTTTTTATCACTTTTTTTCCTATTACATGGGATGTAAACATCCCTTGTAATAAGAATCAGTGTGACAGGTCCTCTTTATGGAGAGATGTGGGGTCAATAAGACGCTGCATCTCTCTTCCAGGCTTACAAGCATGAGATTGTGAAAAAAAATTCACCGATCTCATGCCGACAGCCGCGACTGCGGCTTTGTTTACTTCCGTGTACCGGGCGTGACGTCGTAACTTCGCGCCCGGGCCTCCGACAGTCATAGAGATGACTGGGGACCATCTGGTCACCAGTCATCTCTATGCTTCCCAGCCAGCGCCGGGCCGATTCTCCAGGCCCCTGATGGCACGGGAGAGCCCGGAGAAGCACCGGATGGCGGCGGGAGGGGGGGCCTAAAAGAACAATCAAGCGTCGGAACTGCCGCTTTAATCGTTCTTATTGTGCAGAGAATCGGCGGCGATATCTGAATGGTGCCTGTAGCTGCACCCATCATTCAGATATCACCGCACAAAGTCGAGGATGTCCCAGGGACGTCCTCGGTTCTCAAGTGGTTTGAATACCTTGTAGAACCTTCTAAATAGATGTGACTTCAGACTCAGAATAACACCGCCAAGGACCGCTTCTTTCTTTTCTACAAAGTTACATTGTGTCAGAATTAAAGCAATTCATAGGTTAACCACTTGCCGCCCGCCAATGACAAATTGACGTCGGCAAAGTGTTTGTAGAATCCTGACTGGACGTCATATGACGTCCTCAGGATTTTGAGTCGCTGCGCTCCCCCGGGGGGCGCGCATAGCGGCGATCGTTGTCGCAGGGTGTCAGTCTGACACCCCGCAACACCGATCAAGATAAAGAGTCTCTCACGTGATCAGCCGTGTCCAATCACGGCTGATCACGATGTAAACAGGAAGAGCCGGTAATCGGCTTTTCCTCACTCGCGTCTGATGCGAGTAGAGGAGAGCCGATCGGCTGCTCCTGTGACAGGGGTGGGTTTGTGCTAATCGATTATCAGCACAGCCCCCCCGAGGATGCCCACTGGACCACCAGGGATGCCCACTGGACCACGAGGGATGCCCACTAGACCACCAGGGATTAAAAAATAAAGGTATGCCACCCTAGACCACCAGGGATGAGGAGGACACAAAAAATGGATGCCAATCAGTGCCGCAATGGATGCCAATCAGTGCCCACAATGGGCACCACTGATTGGCAAGCATTGTTTGGCACTGATTGGCATCCATTAGTACAACACATACAATAGTGCCCATCTATGCCCATCCGTGCCACCTATCAGTGCCCATCCATGCCGGCTATCAGTGCCCATCCGTGCCGCCTATCGGTGCCCATCCGTGCCGCCTATCTGTGCCCAGCCGTGTCACCTATCTGTGCCCATCTGTGCCACCTATCCGTGCCACCTATCCAAGCCCATCCATGCCGCCTATCCGTGCCACCTATCAGTGCCCATCCGTGCCGCCCATCAGTGCCGCATATTAGTGCCCATTAATGCCACCACATCAGTGCCACCTCATCGGTGCCCATCAGTGCTGCCTAATCAGTGCCCGTCAGTGCAGTACCATCAGTGCCCATCAGTGAAGGAGAAAACGTACTTATATACAATGTTTTATAACAGAAACAAAAAAAAAACGTTTTTTTCTAAATTTTCGTCATTTTTTAATTTTTTTTGCAGAAAATAAATATCCCAGAGGTGATCAAATACCACCAAAAGAAAGCTCTATTTGTGGGTACAAAATGATAAAAATTTAGTTTGGGTACAGTGTAGCACGACCGCGCAATTGTCATTCAAAGTGCAACAGCACTGAAAGCTAAAAATTGGTCTGGGCGGGAAGATGTATAAGTGCCCCCCGGTATGGAAGTGGTTAAAGTGACTCTAAAGCCTCAAGGTTTTTTACCTTGATGCAGCGCTCCAGGCTCCATCCTAAAAAAAAAAATAAGTCAGCAGCTACAAATACTGTAGCTGCTGACTTTTAATATAAGGACACTTACCTGTCCAGTGCACCCGCGATGTCCTCACCAGAGCCAATTCTTCAGTCGGCTTCGGGTGCAGACGCCGCCATCCCTAGTAAGGGAGACAGAAAGTGAAGTCTTGTGGCTTCACTGCCTGTTTCCTACTGCACGTGTGTGAGTCGGGCCGTGCTGTGTGAATCGCCCGTAGTCTTCTGGGATCTCTGATGTGTCCCAGAATACTGCAGGGGACGGCGGGGGAGCTGAACTTCTGGCTCAGTTCATGATCAGAGCTGGAGGTGGGAGTTGGTACCTGTCAAAACCAGGTACCCGCTCACTTCTCCATGCCAAAAGGTTTCAAATGCAGCAATGGAGGAGGGGAGGGTACAAACAAGCAGAGTTTCCCCTTTTTGGGTCAAGCTCAATTTTAATGCATTTTATGCATTAGGGTAAAAAAGACTTCTCTGCTGCAGGATCCCCCCAGGCCTCCCCTCCCCCTCATTCTTACCTGAGCCCGATCCGATGCAGCATTGTGCATAAGAGCAGTGGCTCTCTCTGCTGTCTCCTTCCTCATTGTCTCCTGCTCCTGTCAATCAATTCCAGTGACAGGGCAGGACTTAGGCTCCCCGCTCGTCCCTGACTCCCGCGTGCGGTGCCCGGCGGGCGTGATCACCACCGGCCACCCGCGATCGCTCGTTACAGAGCGAGGACCGGGAGCTGTGTGTGTAAACACACAGCTCCCGGTCCTGTCAGGGGGAGAAATGCTGATCTTCTGTTCATACAATGTATGAACATCAATCAGTCATTTCCCCTAGTGAGGCCACCCCCCTACAGTTAGAACACACCCAGGGAACATACTTAACCCCTTCCCCGCCCCCTAGTGTTAACCCCTTCCCTGCCAGTGGCATTTTTATAGTAATCTAATGCATTTTTATAGCACTGATCGCTATAAAAATGCCAATGGTCCCAAAAATATGTCAAAAGTGTCCGAAGTGTCCGCCATAATGTCGCAGTACCGAAAAAAATCGCTGATCACCGCCATTACTAGTAAAAAAAAAAAAATATTAATAAAAAAGCCATAAAACTACCCCCTATTTTGTAGACGCTATGGGCCAGAGCAAGTACCTGATTCACCAAGCACTTGCGTGTAAACTTACGGCGGTGTAACGTAAAGCCCGCCTAATTAAAATGGGGTGTGTACCATTTAAATTAGGCGCGTTCAAGCGCCGAACGTTCTGCGCATGCTCCGTTTGGAAATTTCCCGCCGTGCTTTGCGCGAAATTACGGCGCCCCAACGTGTTTTTTGAACGGCGACGTGCGTAACGTACTTTCTTACTTCCCGACGTCTTACGCAAAAAAATAAAAAATTCAACCAATGGTCCCAAAAATGTGTCAAAAGTGTCCGAAGTGTCGCAGTACCGGAAAAAAATCACTGATCGCCGCCATTACTCACCATCCGTGAACGCTTCCAAGTGCGCATGCTCCAAATTACGCCTCAAACTGTCAATGCTTTCGACGTGAACGTAACTTACGTACAGCCGTATTCGCGAACGACTTATGCAAACGACGTAAAATACGACGCTGTTCGTTCGTTTCCGACGTCCATACCTAACATGACTTACCCCTGCTTTATGAGTGGTAACTTTACGCTGGAAAAAGCCTTACGTAAACGACGTAAAAAAAATGCGCCGGGCGGACGTACGTTTCTGAATCGGGCGTATCTACCTAAATTTGCATATTCGACGCGGAAATCGATGGAAGCGCCACCTAGCGGGCCAGCGTAAATATGCAGCCTAAGATACGACGGCGTAAGAGACTTACGCCGGCCGTATCTTAGTAAAATTCTGGCGTATCTAGCTTTCTGAATACAGAAAGAAGGTACGCCGGCGCTTCGTAGAACTTACGCCGCGTGTCAATAGATATGCCGACGTAAAGGCTATCCGAATCCGGGCCCAGCTTTTTTGTAGAAAGAAACTTTTGATAATTGCTACGCGGCAACTTGTTTCGGAAGTGCTTTCTCTCTCTTTTGTGGCTGCATAAAAAAAAACGTGTTGGTCGCCTATTCATAATTGCGTAACGTGTGAAATTTGCTAAATGAGAAAAAAAAAAAAAATTTTCACTTAAAATACTTTCAATTCATGATCAGAGACCAAAAAATAAATAAAAAATATGCACCAGCTTTTTTTTATATAATTGGCACACATTTACTGCTTTTCTGCGTATTATTATGTCCCACGGGCGGCGTTCCACGCAAATCTCAGGCCCCTTCACTGTTGACGCCGGGACTTCTAATCCCCAAACATCTGCAGCAATGCTTACAATCTTCACCCAGATCCCTTGTAGATTTTTTTTTTTTTTTTTACTGCATTAACTAACACACAGCTAAAGCTCTAGGACACAAATATCATGTAGAAAAAAAAGTAAAAAAATAATGAAAACATTCAGGGGCAGATTCTCGTAGAATGGCGCAAAAATAGGCGGGCGTAACGTATCTCATTTACGTTATGCCGCCGCAAGTTTTTCAGGCAAGTGCTTTTTTCACAAAGCACTTGCCTGTAAAGTTGCGGCGGCATAGCGTAAAACACCCGGCGGAATTCAAATTTGGCGGGTAGGGGGCGTGTTCCATTTAAATGAAGCGCGTCCCCGCGCCGAACGAACTGTGCATGCGCCGTCCCTAAAATTTCCCGGCGTGCATTGCACTAAATGACGTCGCAAGGATGTCATTGGTTTTGACGTGGACGAAAATGATGTCCAGCACCATTCACGGACGACTTACGCAAACAACGTAATTTTATAAATTTTCGACGCGGGAACGACGGCCATACTTAACATTGACTGCGCCTCATATAGCAGGGGCAACTATACGCCGGGAAAAGCCTAACGTAAACGTTGTAACTTTACTGCGTCGGCCGCGCGTACTTTCGGGAATTCTCGTATATCTAGCTAATTTGCATACTCGTCGCGGAAAATTACGCAAGCACCACCTAGCGGGGAAAAAATAATTGCAGTTGCGATCCGACGGTGTAAGAGACTTACGCCTGTCGGATCGAATGGATATCTATGCGTAACTGATTCTAAGAATCAGTCGCATAGATACGACGGCCCAGATTAGGACTTACGACGGCGTACATGGCGCTCAGCCATCGTAAGCCCTTTGAGAATCTGGGCCATATTGTATATCAACCACTTCAAACCCCCGGATCATTTTGCTGGTCAATGACCGGGCCACTTTTTGCGATTCGGCCCCCCCCCCCCCCCCCGCGTCGCTTTAACTGACAATTGCGCGGCCGTGCGGGCGTAGCTCCCAAACAAAATTGACGTCCTTTTTTTCCCCCACAAATAGAGCTTTATTTTGGTGGTATTTGATCACCTCTGCGGTTTTTTTTCTTTTGCGCTATAAACAAAAATAAATAAAATATAATAAATATCCCCCCCAAAAAATCTCAAAAAATAAAATAAAAAATCCACAGTTTAGGCCGATACGTATTCCTCTACATATTTTTGGTTAAAAAAAAAAACGCGTATAGTAAGCGTATATTGATTGGTTTGCGCAAAAGTTAAAGCGTCTAAAAAATAGGGGATAGTTTTATGGCATTTTTATTATTATTTTTATTATTTTTATTATTATTTCATTTATTTTTTTACTAGTAATGGCGGCGATCATCGATTTTTATCGCGACTTTATGGCGGACACATCGGACGCTTTTAACACGTTTGGGACCATTGTCATTTTTACAGCGATGAGTGCTATAAAAATGCACTGATTACTGTGAAAATGACACTGACAGTGAATGAGTTAACAACTAGGTGGCCCTGAAGGGGTTAAGTGTGTCCTAGGGAGTGATTCTAACTGTTAGGGGGCGTGGCTATGAGTGACACGTCACTGATCGCTGTTCCCGATGAGAGGGAGCATACGATCAGTGACAGTGTCACTAGGCCGAACGGGGAGATGCCTTGTTTACACTTGCCTCTCCCCGTTCTGCAGCTCTGTGACCCGATCGCGGGACACCAGCGGACATCTAGTCCGCGGCTCCCGCAGGCACGGTCACGGAATTTCAAAGTGACGTAAAAATACGTTACTTCGCCGTGCCATTATGCTGACGTAAATGTACAGGAGCCGGTCCTTAACCAGTTAACTGCTTGCCGACCAGCCGCTGCAGTTTTTCGGCTGCGCGAAATCACGTAATATTACGTGATTTCGCATATCAGCCACTAGGGGAGCGTGCCCCCTGCTCGCCCCTGGTGCCGCGTGCGTGCCCGGCGGGGTGCGATTACCGCCGGGCACCCGCGATCGCTGGTTACAGAGCGTGAACCGGGAGCTGTGTGTGTAAACACAGAGGTCCCGGTCCTTTCAGGGGGAGAAATGACTGATCGCATGTTCATACAATGTATGAACAGCGATCTGTCATTTCCCCTAGTCAGTCCCCTTCCCCCTTCAGTTAGAACACACCTAGGGAACATAATTAACCCCTTCCTCTCCCCCTAGTGTTAACCCCTTCCCTGCCAGTGGCATTTTTACAGTAATCAATGCATTTTTATAGCACTGATCGCGATAAAAATGCCAATGGTCCCAAAAATGTGTCAAAAGTGTCCGATGTGCCCGCCATAATGTCGCAGTACCGATAAAAATTGCTGATCGTCCCCATTACTAGTAAAAAAAGAAAAAATATATAAAAATGCCTATTTTGTAGACGCTATGGGCCAGATTCACAGAGATCTGCGGCGGCCCAACATATCGTCTTTACGTTACACCGCCGCAAGTTTTCAGAGCAAGTGCCTGATTCACCAAGCACTTGCGTGTAAACTTACGGCGGTGTAACGTAAAGCCATCCGGCGCAAGCCCGCCTAATTCAAATGGGGCGTGTACCATTTAAATTAGGCGCGTTCCCGCGGCGAACGTTCTGCGCATGCTCCGTTTGGGAATTTCCCGCTGTGCTTTGCGCGAAATTACGGCGCCCCGACGTGCTTTTTGAACGGCGACGTGCGTAACGTACTTTCGTATTTCCCGACGTCTTACGCAAAAAATTTTTTTTTTAAATTCGACGCGGGAATGACGGCCATACTTTAACATGGGCTGTCTAATATTACACCACCTCAATAGCAGCCGTAACTTTGCGACGCGAAAAGCCGACTAGCAACGACGTAACGAACGTGCGTATCTTCGTGGATCGCCGTAAAAGCGAATTTGCATACCCGACGCTGGAAAACGAAGCAAACTCCACCCAGCAACGGCCGAAGTATTGCATCCTAAGATCCGAAGCCGTGCGCCTGTCGGATCTTAGCCAAATGCCGTCGTATCTTGTTTGTGAATTACAAATAAAGATACGACGCGACAAATTTGAAAGTACGCCGGAGTATCAGTAGATAGTCTGTGAATCTGGCCCTATAACTTTGCGCAAACCAATCAATAAACGCTTATTGAGATTTTTTTTACGAAAAATATGTAGAAGAATACGTATCGGCCTAAACTGAGGAAAATTTTTTTTTTTATATATATTTTTGGGGGATATTTATTATAGCAAAAAGTAAAAAATATTGCTTTTTTTTTTTAATTGTCGCTCTATTTTTATTTATACTGCAAAAACTAAAAACCGCAGAGGTGATCAAATACCACCAAAAGAAAGCTCTATTCGTGGGGAAAAAAGGACGCCAATTTTGTTTGGGAGCCACGTCGCACGACCGCGCAATTGTCTGTTAAAGCGACGCAGTCCCGAATCGCAAAAAGTACTCTGGTCTTTGGGCAGCAATATGGTCCGGGGGGTAAGTGGTTAAAGCGACGCAGTGGCCCAGCAAAATGGTCCGGGGCTGAAGTGGTTAAGTAACGCACAGCTAAAGCTCTAGGACACAAATCATATCATGTCGAAAAAAAATAAAAAATGAAAACGTATATTGTATATTAAAAAAAAAAAAAAAAAAAATCTAAAGAGCAATTTTGTAAATGTCAAAGTGGTAGAGATAAGTCCGAGGTGAACGCTTTGCAGGGTTCGGCTCCATTCACGGTGGTTTCACCTTCTGCCGCGTTGCCTCTGTTTACAAAGTAGCGCGGCGCAGTCGAGCATGTCTCTCTCAACCGGAACATCTGTGTAAAGTACTGGAGGGCCTTTTCAGACGGTGAACTCTTAAAATCCCTGAACAGAAGAGAGAGAGAGAGAGAGAGAGCAGGCTTGGCCCCGGTGACCCAACGCTAAAAGACGCACTGGATGGACTGAGGGGTAAAAAAAAACGAAGAAGAAAACTAGATATTGGAGTGCGGCTTGCAGGGAGATAGAGAGGTTGAAGGATGCTTGGATGATTGTGATTCGCTCTGACAGTGTCTACTGACTGTTACTTACAAAACTATGCTAAGCTGCGTGTCACCGGGGACGGGATCACAGGTGTCGGGCTAGGGAGGTCAACCTGGGCTGTATGTTGCTTCTTGTTGACTAGATCGGAACGGACAAGACGATCGGAGGGTTTTTTCGGCATTTGGTTGTAAAAAAAAAAAGTTCCAAAAGTTCCCTTTTAACCACTTAAGACCCAACCCTTTATGCAGGTAAAGGACCCGGCCAGTTTTTTGCGATTCGGCACTGCGTCGCTTTAACTGACAATTGCGCGACGTGGCTCCCAAACAAAATCGGCGTCCTTTTTTCCCCACAAATAGAGCTTTCTTTTGGTGGTATTTTATCACCTCTGCGGTTTTTATTTTTTGCGCTATAAACAAAAATAGAGCGACAATTGTGAAAAAAAATGCAATATTGTTTACTTTTTGCTATAATAAATGTCCCCTAAAATATATAAAAAACATTTTTTTTCCCTCAGTTTAGGCCGATGCGTATTCTTCTACCTATTTTTGGTAAAAAAAAATAGGGCCAGATCCACAGAGCAAGTACGCCGGCGTATCTACTGATACGCCGGCGTACTTTCAAATTTCCCGCGTTGTATCGTTGTTTTGAATTTTCAAAACAAGATACGGCGGCTTCTGGGTTAGATCCGACAGGTGTACGTCTTCGTACGCCTTCGGATCTAAGATGCAATACTTTGGCGTCCGCTGGGTGGCGTTTTCCGCGCCGGGTATGCAAATTAGCGATTTACGACGATCCACGAACGTACGCGCGGCCGTCGCATTTTCTAACATTGTCTGTAGTCGGCTTTTTCCGGCGTATAGTTAAAGCTGGTATTTTGCGGCGTAGAGATAGAATTGCCATGTTAAGTATGGCCGTCGTTCCCGCGTCGAAATTTGAATTTTTTTTTTTTGCGTAAGTCGTCCGTGAATAGGGATGGACGTAACTCACGTCTGAGTTAAAAAAATGACGTCGTTGCAACGTCATTTCGCGCAAAGCATGGCGGGAAATTTCTGGACGACGCATGCGCATTTCATGCGGCGCGGGGACGCGCTTCATTTAAATGAAACCCGCCCCCAACACTACGCCGCCGTAACTTACGTCGCAAAATCGCTGAGGATTCGAAAATGCGCCAGGTAAGGTACGGTGGCATAGCGTATCTCTGATACGCTGCGCGGAACTGAATGTATGTGGATCTGGCCCGTAGTATTTAGTTTTTATTGCATTTTTATTAATAATTTTTTTTTTTACTACTAATGGCGGCGATCAGCAAATTTTTTTCGTGACTGCAACATTATGGCGGACACTTCGGACAATTTTGACTCATTTTTGGGACCATTGTCATTTTCACAGCAAAAAATGCTATAAAAATGCACTGATTACTGTGAAAATGACAATTGCAGTTTGGGAGTTAACCACTAGGGTGCGTTGTAGGGGTTATGTGTGACCTCCTATGTTTTTCTAACTGTAGGGGGGCGGGGCTGGACGTGTGACATCATTGATCGTGTTTCCACCAAATATCAGGGATCACACGATCAATGAAGCTGCCTCTGTGAAGAACGGGGAAGGTGTGTTTACACTCACCTCTCCACGTTCTTCAGCTCCGGGGACCGATCGCAGGACTCCGGCGGCGATCGGGTCTGCGGGTCACGGAGCTTCGGACCAGGTCGCGGGCGCGCGCCCGCGACCCACGGCTGGGCACTTAAAGAGGATGTACAGGTACGTGCTTGTGCCCAGCAGTGCCATTCTGCCGACGTATATATCTGCAGGAGGCGGTCCTTAAGTGGTTAAAGGATTTCAATTTAAATTGTGGAGAGGGTTTGATGGGAACCTGGGGCTTCTATCTTCATACAGGAAAAATCAACAAGTACAATTTTAACCACTTCATTACTGGGCACTTAAACCCCCTTCCTGCCCAGACCAATTTTCAGCTTTCAGTGCTGACGCATTTTGAATGACAATTGCACGGTCATACAATACTGTACCCAAATAAGCGTATATTGATTGGTTTGCGCAAAAGTTATAGGCCCAGATTCACAAAGCACTTACGCCGACGTATAGCACGTTGCGCCGACGTAAGTGCAAATGTGCGCCGGCGTATGTGTGCGCCAGACCCTCAAACCAACACGCGCCTAAAAACAGGCTACACCTAGCCGGCATATCTTGCACACCCCCGGCGTAGGGTGGGCGCACATATGGGCTGGGCGCATGGGGCTGCTCCCATTGATTAGCCATTCAAACATGCAAATGAGGGAAATACGCCCTTATGTTCGCGGTGTACGCGGTGATCCGACGTAGCTTAGGCAGTTGTGCCGGCGTGGTTGTGAGCAGGCGCAGGGGGGTGCTGTGTATGCGTCCACATCACGGCGCATTTGCAGTTCGTGATACTTACCTTTCTGGCGCTCGGCCCATCATTTGCATGTGGTCACGCCTCATTTGCATGGGTTCACGCCCACTTCCACCTACGCCGACGTGTGCCTTCGAAACCCACGCCACGCTGGCGCAGCGTTGGGAGCACTGGCTTGCTGAATGCAATGCTTGCCTCTCCGCGCTACGTTGGCGTAGCGTACGGAGTTTGCTCTACGGCGGCCTAATGTGCGCCTTGCTCTCTGTGAATCTGGGCCATAGCGCCTACAAAATAGGGGATAGATTTATGATTTTTTTTTTTTTTTACTAGTAATGACGGCGATCTGCGTTTTTTGTCAGGCCTGCGATATTGCGGCGGACATATCGGACACTTTTGACACTATTTTGGGACCATTCACGTTTATACAGTGAACAGTGCTATAAATATGCACTGATAACTGTATAAATGTGACTGGCAGGGAAGGGGTTAACACTAGGGGGTGAGGAAGGGGTTAAATGTACTCCCTGGGAGTGATTCTTACTGTGGGGGGAGGGGACTGACTGGGGGAGGTGACCGATGCTGTGTCCCAATGTACAAGGGACACGGCATCGGGCTCCTCTCTCCCTGACAGGACGTGAAGCTCTGTGTTTACACACAGAGCTCCATATTCTTGCTCTGTCACTGACAATCACGGGTACCTGGCAGATATCGTGGCCGCCAGGCACATGCATTGGCATCACGTGACATGCCGGGCACAGTTGTTCCTCGCTGCACGCCCTCGGCGGCGTGCGCGGGGAATGTAAATAGCAGGACGTCCAGGGACGTCCTCCCGTCAGTTGAGAGCCACGCTGTGGACGTCTTTCGCCTATAGCACGGCTCTCAAGTGGTTAATAAAAAATAAAAATAAAAACATAAACGGGCTAGGGAGTAGAGGAACTTATTTCACTGAAATAAAAAAAAAATTGCCAAAATTTCAGTAAAATAAGTTCCTCTACTCCCTAGCCCGTTGTGTATTTTTTTTTTTCCTGAAGCCTACAAGCGCATAAACACGCCATAAATGGGACGGAAGGGAAGTGGTTAAGATTTTATTGTCTCTGGTCGGACCGTTTTCTTTGCGCGGTGAGTCAGGCGAAGTCGCGGTGGTTGTGTCTTGGCTTGATAAGGCGCAGCGGCTCCCCGTTTCTAATCCACTTTGAATAATTCTATGCCGGGAGGTCTCTGAAGATGTCTTTTGTGTTTTATGCACTGACCTGTTTTTATTCTTGTAGAAAAAAAAAAATGCATATGTGATGAGCGGTTTGCCTTATGGACGGTCCAGATGTGCACTTAATCCTCTCTGTCCCGCGGTGCTCCATGGCTTAGCCGTGCGGGGAAGAAGAAGTGAGCACAAATGAAAAGGTTACTCCATTTATCAAATGCTCCACATTTGTTGGGAATAATAAGACTTGAAATACAGTTTTTGTTAGCGGGTCAATAAACGTCCGCTGGAGTCCAGGGCGCTGCTTGCGTTGGTATCTCTCAGCAGATAATGAACAAAGTAAATCTGGATGGATTGCCGATCCTCTTCATCCTCATCATCAGCTCTTCATCTTCATCATCAGCTCTTCATCTTCATCATCAGCTTTTCATCTTCATCATCAGCTTTTCATCTTCATCATCAGCTTTTCATCTTCATCATCAGCACTTCATCTTCATCATCAGCTCTTCATCTTCATCATCAGCTCTTCATCTTCATCATCAGCTTTTCATCTTCATCATCAGCTTTTCATCTTCATCATCAGCTTTTCATCTTCATCATCAGCACTTCATCTTCATCATCAGCTCTTCATCTTCATCATCAGCTCTTCATCTTCATCATCAGCTTTTCATCTTCATCATCAGCTTTTCATCTTCATCATCAGCTTTTCATCTTCATCATCAGCTCTTCATCTTCATCATCAGCTTTTCATCTTCATCATCAGCTTTTCATCTTCATCATCAGCTCTTCGTCTTCATCATCAGCTCTTCATCTTCATCATCAGCGCTTTATCTTCTTCATTATCCTTGTTAAGTAGGTAAACATGAACACCTGGCGCACTTACCGTATATAACTGTATTAACTTGTATGTTGCAATGCTTTACGTTAAAGGGTTTGTACAGGCAGGGCTTTTTTTCAGGGGGAACTCAGTTCCACCACCTCTGGCTCAGACCCTTTGGTGCCTGCTCACCACAATCACTTGTAAACACAGAAGTCTGGTTTCTGTGTTTACAAGTGACAGCTCTGCACTCTGTGTGTAACCCCCTGAACTCTGCACTCTGTATGTAATGCAATCCTGGTATTTAATGCCCCTTTAAGACCCTTCTACTGTTTGTGAAATTTGAATGGGGTCGTGGTTGAGTTCCTGCACCTATTTTTTGAGAAAAAAAAGCTCTGTGTAAAGGTAAATGTTTTTTCACCTTAATGCATCCTTTGCATTAAGGTGAAAAAACATCCGACGGTACCGCCCCCTCCCCCCTGAACCCCCGTTTTACTTACCTGACCCATCGAAAGTCCCGCGGGCGTCCACGTGATCCTCTTCGGTTCCCAGCCTGGCCATTGATTGGCAAGGCTGGACAGATTGATAGCAGTGCAGCCATTGGCTGGCGCTGCTGTCAATCACAGCGGATGACGCGTCGCATCGGGGGGCGGGGCCGAGTGATACAGTCGGCGGCAATGCCCGCCGCTGTATCATGGGAGCAAGCACGCAAAAGCTTTCCACCATGCGAGCTCGCATGAAGGTGGAAAGCTTTTGCGAGGAGGAGCCGAGACAGCTGCCGAGGGACCCCAGAAGACGTGGATCGGGGCCACTCTGTGCAAAACGAGCTGCACAGTGGAGGTAAGTATAACATGTTTGTTATTTAAAAAAAAAAAGTTTGCCTTTAGTGTTCCTTTAAGGAAGCTCATTTATTTTAACCACTTGACCCCCAAGGCCAACTCTGAAGCCTCGTACACACGACCGAACATGTCTGCTGAAACTGGTCCGCGGACCAGTTTCAGCAGACATGTTCGGTCGTCTGTACGGCCGACCGGACAATTTTCCGGCGGATCGGACGAATGTTTCTTAGCATGCTAAGAAACATGTCCGCTGGAAGCCTGTCCGTTGGACATGTTCGGTCATCTGTACGACTTACCGGACATGTCCGCTCGGCCGAAAGCCCTCGCATGCGTCAAAGTGATTCGACGCATGCGTGGAAGCATTGACCTTCCAGGGTCGCGCACGTCGCCGCGTCATCGGCGCGGCCACGTCACCGCGTATCCTGTCCGCGCGGATTTCGGTTTGTTGGTGTGTACAACCATCAGACCGAAATCTCCGAGCGGACATGTCCGATGAAAACGGTCCGTGGACCGTTTTCATCGGACATGTCCCCTCGTGTGTACGAGGCCAGAGAATTCTGACATACATGTAAAAATCAGCATTTTTTTTTGCAAGAAATTTACTTAAAGCCCCTAAACATATATATATATATATACACCGTATATACTCGAGTATAAGCCGACCCGAATATAAGCCGAGGCACCTAATTTTACCACAAAAAAATGGGAAAACTTATTGACTCGAGTATAAGCCTAGGGTGGGAAATGCAGCAGCTACTGGTACGATAAATTTCAAAAATAAAAATAGTTACCAATATTTTACCAGTATTTTATCAGTGTGTCCCCATCAGTGTCCAATCACAATGTCCCCTCATTGTCCAATCAGAGTGAGTGAGTGAGTGAGTGAAAAACTTACAGTGATGAAAATAAGTATTTGAACACCCTGCTATTTTGCAAGTTCTCCCACTTGGAAATATTGGAGGGGTCTGAAATTGTCATCGTAGGTGCATGTCCACTGTGAGAGACATAATCAAAAAAAAAATTTACACCACATACCATCACTCCTAAAGGTTGCATCTAGATGGAGTTAAAGGTCAAGACAGAAGGAAGAGAGAAAAGGAAAAGGCCACAGGAGTCGAGGGGCACATCGCCACACACCGGGTCCTGGTAACGGCCTGTTTACATTAGCCAAAACCGGAAGTGACAAAATACTCATGACTTCTGGTTTCTCATACCATAGAGATGTTCTGGGACATTCCAGTCCTCGGTCAGCTCTATGGTCAGCTGGACAAACTGCTGGCTTCAGTCCCTGGCTCCCCAATGGGACGGGAGAGCCCAGGAAGGAGGCAGAAGGCAGTGGTGGGGTCGGGGGGGCAGACCATCTTCCACCGCCTGTTAAAGCGACCCAGCTAGGATCACTTACGATAAAGCACATTGAGTTTTGTTTGCGAATTACACCCAACACATCCTGGCCAATTTACCTCAAACAACCGTTTTGCTTTATCACGATCCACCCCCCTTTTTCCCGATCTAGCTGGGTGCGTATCTAATTGTAACTCTCCATTATGTGTAACTCTGAAATTACTTGGAGAAACGCTCTTCTATGCGCTCCAGCGTGCCACTGAATAATGACGACGATGGGGGAACGATGGGGATGAATGACAAATACAGATGTGGATGGAATTGTGATTCTAATCTAAATTAGCATAACCGCGCTGAGTGATATTGCGGAACGCTCCCATTAATTCAGCTCTTGGTTGCCGTCCAGACAGCGCCATTATGTTTCCGTATTCTGCAGCGCTGGTGTTTATTTACCATACAGTAAATTACATAACAAGGTGGTGCGATGATTATCAAGGCGTGCGCACAAGACATATTAGGGGGTAATTAATTGGAGTCCTTGTGAAAATGAGAAGGCCTTAGCCTGAAATCGGAAATAGATTAAATGCATCACGCTAGCTGAATTGGTTTCTCTTAATTCGTTTTCTTATTGTGAAGACGATACGCAAAGCTGAACGATAGTAGGGCGTTGTTCGGTAGCTCCATCGAGCAACTTAAAAATCAATGGCAATAATTGATTAGAGATAGATTGCTACCAATATGAATCAAATGATTACCTATTAGGGATGAGTCAATGATTTGGCTGAACTTGACTTAGCAGCTAAATGAGGAATTGCACAGTTGTTGAAATCTCATCAAAAAATTGCATCTACCGTATATACTCAAGTATAAGCCGACCCGAATATAAGCCGAGGCACCTCATTTTACCACAAAAAAATGTGAGAAAGTATTGACTTGAGTATAAGCCTAGGGTGTCCATGTGCATGCCTCACTGTGTCCATGTGCATGCCTCACTGTGTCCATGCCTCACTGTGCCCATGCCTCACTGTGCCCATGCCTCGACTGACGTTTAACATGGGAGTCTATGGAAGGGGTGTCCGGCTTTGAAAAATCGGTGCTCCCCAGCCGTAGGTCCCCCAGACAACAAACTTTGCACACTTGTAGAGGAGAAATGGGGCTACATGTGTGCCAAGTGAAGTCTACGACCGGCTGGTACCGGGTCCCCAAAATCACTGGAGAAATTACCGTTTAACATGGGAATCTATGGAAGGGGTGCCCGGCTTTGAAAAATCGGTGCTCCCCGGCCGGTACCGGGTCCCCAAAATCCGGGAGATCAGGTGCAAAAACGTGACTCGAGTATAAGCCGAGGGGGGGGGGGGCGTTTTCAGCACAAAAAAAATTTGCTGAAAAACTTGTCTTATACTCGAGTATATATACGGTAATTTTGCCATACAGCGCCTTGCAAAAGTATTAATCCCTCTTGGCATTTTTTGTGTTTTTGTTGCCTCACAATCTAAAATTTACATGGATTGTTTGAGTATTTGCATCATTAATTTAAACAGAACACACCCACAACTTTGAAGATGTTTTTTTTTTGTGAAGCAAACAACAAATAGGATAAAATAACATAACTGTGCATAACTATTCACCCCCCTAAAGTCAATACTTTGTAGAGACACCTTTTGCGGCTATCACAGCTCCAAGTCGCTTTGGATAAGTCTCTATGATCTTCCCACATCTTACCACTGGGATTTCTGCCCATTCCTCTTTGCAAAACTGCTCCAGCTCCTTCAAGTTGGATGGTTTGTGAACAGCAATCTTTAAGTCTGATCACAGATTTTCTATTGGATTGAGGTCTGGGCTTTGACTAGGCCATTCCAACACATTTACATGTTTGCCCTTAAACCACTCAAGTGTTGCTTTAGCAGTGTGTTTGGGGTCATTGTCCTGCTGGAAGGTGAACCTCCGTCCTAGCCTCAAATCACACACAGAGTGCTACAGGTTTTGCTCAAGAATATCCCTGTATTTATCACCATCCATCTTTCCCTCATCTCTGACCAGTTTCCCAGTCCTGACTGCTGAAAAACATCCCCACAGCATGATGCTGCCACCACCATGTTTCACAGTGGGGATGGTGTTCTTTGGGTGATGTGATGTGTTGGGTTTGCGCCAGACATAGCGTTTTCTATGATGGACAAAAAGTTCAATCGAAGGCCCCATACACACGATAGAATCCATCCGCTGAAAAATCCCAGCGAATGGGTTTCAGCGGATAGATCCTATGGTGTGTACACTCCAGCGGATCTGTTTCCGCGGATATTTATCCCCTTGGATGGATTTCCAGCGGATAAATATTGGATGACATGCTATCAAATCTATCCGCTGGAATCCATCCCAACGGATGGATCCGCTGGTCTGTACAGACTCACCGGATCCATCCGTTCGAAGGGATCCCCCGCATGCGTCGTAATGATTCGACGCATTCGTGAAATTCCTTATATGACAGCGTCGCGCACGTCGCCGCGTCGCGCACGTCGCCGCGTCATAAACGCGGCGACGGCGCGACACGTCATCGCCAGAGGATTTCGGCGCGGATTTCGATTCGATGGTGAGTACACTCCATCGCATGGAAATCCGCGCAAATCCTCGAGAGGATTTATCCGCGGATACGGTCCGCTGGACCGTATCTGCGGATAAATCCTCTCGTGTGTATGGGGCCTTAGTCTCATCAGACCAGAGCACCTTCCTCCATACATTTTGGGAGTCTCCCGCATGCCTTTTCGCAAACTCAAAACACCCCATTTTGTTTTTTGCTGAAAGTAATGGCTTTCTTCTGGCCACTCTGCCATAAAGCCCAACTCTATGGAGCGTACAGCTTATTGTCGTCCTATGTACAGATACTCCAGTCTCTGCTGTGGAACTCTGCAGCTCCTCCAGGGTTACCTTAGGTCTCTGTGCCACCTCTCTGATTAATGCCCTCCTTGCCCGGTCCATGAGTTGTGGTGTGCGGCCGTCTCTTGGCAGGTTTGCTGTTGTGCCGTGTTCTTTCCCTTTGGTTATGATAGATTTGATGGGGCTCCTAGGGATCATCGAAGATATGGATATTTTTTTTATAACCTAACCCTGACTTGTACTTCTCAACAACATTGTCCCTCACTTGTTTGGAGAGTTCCTTGGTCTTCATGGCAGTGTTTGGTTAGTGGTGCCTCTTGCTTAGGTGTTGCAGCCTCTGGGGCCTTTCAGAAAGGTGTGTCTATGTGATGAGAGATCATGTGACACTTAGATTGCACACAGGTGGACGTCATTTCACTAAAGATGTGACTTCTGAAGGTAATTGGTTGCACCAGAGCTTTTTATGGGCTTTATAACAAAGGTCTCTCCTTTACACCAGGGGTCTCCCCTTTACATCAGAGGCTTCTCTTTTACATCAGAGGTCTCTCCTTTTCATCAGGGGTCTCTCCTTTACATCAGAGGTCTACATCACAAGCTTCTTCTTTACATCAGGGGTCTCCGCTTTACATGAGAGCTCTATCCTTTACATCAGAGGTCTCTCCTTTACATCAAAGGCCTCTCCTTTAGACCAGAGTCTTCTGCTTTACATTAGAGTCTTCTTCTTTACACCAGCCATCTCCCCTTTACATCAGATGTCTCTCCTTTACATCAGAGGTCTCCCCTTTACATCAGAGGTCTATCCTTTACATCAGAGGTCTTCCCTTTACATCAGCCATCTCTCCTTTACATCAGAGGTCTCTCCTTTACATCAGAGGCTTCTCCTTTACATCAGAGGTCTCTCCTTTACATCAGAGGTCTCTCCTTTACATAGGGTGACCACGTGTCCCGGATTGCCCGGGACTGTCCCTTAATTAATACTTGTGTCCCGTGTCCCGGACACCCTCATTACGGGACAATACAGAGTCCCGGAATTGGCCTGGGCCGATCTAATGCCCCCTAAAATAGCCTTTGCATACATCCTCTCTGTCTCAGCCTGTGGTGGACCCCTAGCTGACAGAGAGTGAGACCCCTTTTTACTTTATTTCCACCGCTGGCTCAGTGCCCAAACTGGTTGCTACCTCCTGCCTCCCGCTTGGCGTGTAGCAACCAGTGACGTCAGAGCAGGAGAGAGGGAGAGACCTATAGCAGCAGATGAGAGTTTAACTTCCTCCTCCGCGCCTTCTGTTCAGCTCCACCCACCTCCTCGTGTATGCTCTGGAGTCCAGCCAGGCAGCCAGAAGAAACATCAGACTCTGAGACAGACTGCAGTGTACAAACTAAGGCAAGTAACATTGCAAAGCACTGACCAGCATTGAAGATCCATCGGTGTTATAATCCTGTCGGCTCTCCCTCAGCAGTCAGAGTTCAGTAAGACACTGGAGTGTGTGTCTGCACTCTGCACAGTACACTCAGAGGCTTGCTCCAGATAAGGGTCGGCAGGAGAGACACTGACACATGACACCCTGGATGGAAGGAGGAAACTTCCTTAGATATCAGGGCAGGGTTCATGCTGGGACTTGTAATCCTTCACTTTTGGGGATGTGACTCCCCCCCCCCCCAAAAGTGAAGAACTACAGGTCCCAGCATGAACCCCTCAGAGCTGAAGATGTTTCCTGCACACATGATAACTCCTCACACCCAGTCCTGTCCGGCTGCTCCCTGTCTCTTCTCTCCCACTACTTGTTTGCCTCTCCCTGCAGCAGCCCCCCCCCCTCCTCCTTCACCCTCAGCCTTTCATGTTCTGCCACCTTTTCACCTTCTAGTCTTGTTACCCCCTCTGTATACCAAGCAATCCTCTCAGGAGTGGCTCATCAGCGACTATCACAACCTCAGAGTCCTGCCAGCATTCCATTCATTGCTCCTTCAAACTGCCAGAAATGTTTTAGTTACTCCACTGCAGCGGTGTAACTACAGGGGGCGCCATTGCAACCCAGCCTCATACTCCAGGGGGTCCATGCAGCTTCCCTCTAAACCTGGATAGGAGGGGTGGCATATAGAGGAACTGATGCCCTCCATGTTCTTCTTGCAGCCACTGAATGCCTGCAGGAGGTAAAGGAGGAAAAGCGGGCATTCAGTGGCTGCAAGAAGAACATGGGGGGGGGGGGGCATCAGTTTCTCTATATGCCACCCCTCTTATCCAGTTTCCTTCTGCTGCCCACAGGTCCCTCAACACTCTCCTGGCTGATCTTCCCCAGTAACTTCTCTGCTCTCTCCCACCTCACCCCCTATTCTCCAACCCCCTGCTGTCCTCTGGTCCCTCCTGTGCTGTCCTCTGGTCCCACCTGTGCCGTTCTTCAGTCCCCCCTCCTGTGCTGTTCTTCAGTCCCCCCTCCTGTGCTGTCCTCTGGTCCCACCTGTGCTGTTCTTCAGTCCCCCCCCTCCTGTGCTGTCCTCTGGTCCCACCTGTGCTGTTCTTCAGCCCCCCCCCTCCTGTGCTGTCCTCTGGTCCCACCTGTGCTGTTCTTCAGTCCCCCCCTCCTGTACTGTTCCTGATTTGAAGGAACTGTCCCTCATTTAGGGCATTGTCCCTCTGTCCCTCTTTCCTCTTTGTTTGTCCCCCAAGGAGCCAATATAAAAGAATAGTAGTGGTAAAAAAGCACCTGTGGGTTTAACCATTTTTATTTTTGTTTATAATTCTCCTACATATTTTTGCTAATAGGTGTCCCTCATTCCCATCTCAGAAAGTTGGGAGGTATGCCTCTATCCATCCCACGGTCCCCCTGTCCATCCCACGGTCCCCCTGTCCATCGCACTGCCCCTCTGACTACTCTGTGCCCCCCACTCAGTTGTTCTTCTTGATGCCTAGGGCCCACTTTTGATCTTGCGCATGGGCCGCTGATTTCATACGCCCCTGCCCCCAAAATCTGCAAAAAAAATGGGGGGGGGGGGGGTGTCCCTGAATGGCAGTTTGGAAATGTGGTCACCCTACCTTTACATCAGAGGTCTCTCCTTTACATCAGAGGTCTGTCCTTTACATCAGAGATCTCCTCTTTATATAAAAGGTCTCCTCTTTACATCAGAGGCTTCTCCTTTACATCAGAGGCTTCTCCTTTACATCAGAGGTCTCCCCTTTACATCAGAGGTCTCCCCTTTACACCAGAGGTCTCCCCTTTACATCATAGGTCTTTCCTTTACATCAGAGGTCTCTCCTTTACATCAAAGGCCTCTCCTTTACACCAGAGTCTTCTGCCTTACATCAGAGGCTTCTCCTTTACATCAGGGGTCTCTCCTTTACATCAGAGGTCCCTCCTTTACATCAGGGGTTTCCACTTTACATCAGAGCTCTATCCTTCACATCAGAGGCCTCTCCTTTAGACCAGAGTCTTCTGCTTCACATCAGAGTCTTCTCCTTTACACCAGCCATCTCCCCTTTACATCAGAGGTTTCCCCTTTACATCAGAGGTCTATCCTTTACATCAGAGGTCCTTTACATCAGAGGTCTTCCCTTTACATCAGAGGTCTTCCCTTTACATCAGAGGTCTTCCCTTTACATCAGCCATTTCTTCCCTTTACATCAGAGGTCTCTCCTTTACATAAAAATCTCCTCCTTTACATCAGAGGTCTCCCCTTTACAACAGAGTTCTCTAATTTACATCAGAGGTCTCTCCTTTACATCAGAGGTCTCCCCTTAAGTGAAGTCACCCCTTTACGTTAGAGGTCCCCCCTATACATGAGAGTTCCCCCGTTACATTAGAGCCTCCCCATCACCACAAAGACTGCCCATCACAGAGCCCTGTGATAGTCAGTGTACTCACATGATCAAGAGGTCCTTCCTATCCCCTGGGCATATAGAACCATAAAGGGATGCCGGGACTGGATGGGAAGGGGCTAACATAATGCATGTCAACTTGTCCTCAATAACAGGCACTGCAATGCAGCACGGCCATGTGAAAGGGTCCCTAATCGACTCTCAATGTATAACCCAAGAGCCAAGTACACCGGTAATTTCTAATATCTAGTATGATTAATAAATATGCATTTTCAGGAAATAAATTTGATACAGCTGGGGAGAGGAGGCAATATTGTGGATGACACAAATACGAATGTATTAGCTTATCAGCACATTGAATTGCTCAGGACATTGTATGCAGGTAGCAGAATCCATTTGGTAAGAATTCATTTCACAACACAGATGTACGTCCTTGCATTATTCATACAATAAAGCACAATTGTGCTCATGTTTTTTTCTTTTTTTCCGGAAGCAGGTAATATATTTACATGTTTTTTTCATAACATTTTCTGCTGCTGCAATTTGCTATCAATAGTACGCCTGGCGTGTGATTGGGGGGGCCGAGCGCTTATGGCACAATATTCGGTGACGTAGCATGTTCACTAAATTGATAGAAACATTCGAATGCACCGTCCTTCCATCTACATTGACTACGCCAAGAGTAAATTCCCACTTAGAGTACATAAAACAACTCCAGTCTTGTTTGATGGTGATCCGGGTGCTGGGAAAAATGCAAAATTCAGAATTATACATATAAGGCGAAGAATTGTTTGCTGCATTGGCAATCATTTTTTTTTTTTTCATGTGACTTAAAGCAGAACCTAACTCCCCAAAGGGAGTTAGTTCTTTTAAACATCTCCCTTCTCCAAGCAGAATTGTGATGATGCAGATCCGGGTGGCTGCCCAAACCCAGAAGAGTTGAGGAAAGTGGAAAAATAATGCTAGATCCCAGACCAGACCGACAGTTACCTGGTTCTGCAACCTCCTGGGACACTTACGTCACATCCCAGGAGTCCACAGGATCAGACACACAAAGCAGCTGGGGTGCCAGCCAGAGGATGGGCCCGACGCGTCATCAGGAGCTGGCTGTCTGCTCGCGGAATAGTTAAGGAACATGGTACTCGAGCAGTATATCCACCGTATACGCATCCCTTGTCTGGTACCATAACGATCCAAGGTCCCTAAGCCCACCCAGTCACTCGTTGAGACAGCAGTGTAGGGTGAAGAAACATAAGACTGTTTATTCAAACACAGGCAAAAAGAGATATACACTCAGATGACAACCCCCCTTTTTTGCATAATGACACAGGACGGGGTAAACTACATTTAGTAACAAGAGACAAACAGATATAGAATCAGAGGTGGTGTATGTGGAGTAGCGTTTTTTTGGGGCTGGGCGGTGGGGTTGTGTGACTTACCAGTGCACTGACCTACCTGCACTGCATGACCTAACACACACTGACCTACTGACAATGGCATAGATACACACACACTGACTTACCTAAGCTCAGCCGTGGTGTCAGTCACTCGTCACTGTCAGAAAGGAGAGGTCGAGGAGCTGCCATGCCGAGGAGAGGAGCTGCCATGCCGAGGAGGAGGAGCTGCCATGCCGAGGAAAGGAGCTGCCATGCCGAGGAGGAGGAGCTGCCATGCCGAGGAGGAGGAGCTGCCATGCCGAGGAAAGGAGCTGCCATGCCGAGGAGAGGAGCTGCCATGCCGAGGAGAGGAGCTGCCATGCCGAGGAGAGGAGCTGCCGAGCCGAGGAGCAGAGGGAGGACAGCAGCCGCCCGAGCAGGGATATTGTTCGGCGGCTGCATATTGAAATTCCCGCCTTCTGGAGACTCTGCAGGCTATGATGGACACCAAGACGCACCATGTCACACGTCCCATGGTCCTCCTGGATTGGTGTTGCAGGCTCCAGAAGGCGGGACGGGACCTATGACACACGGCTGAACACGGCCAAACTCGGCCCCAGCCGCACTCGGCCAAACTCGCCCCCAGCCACACTCGGCCAAACTCGGCCCCAGCTGCACTCGGCCGAACTCGGCCACAGCCGCACTCGCCCATCAGATCGGTCCTGGGCCCCGGCGCTCGGGGCTAACAATACAAACCATAGGTAAATAGATTCTGGGCTTTTCTTGGGCCCATTCGGGGCTCCAGCCCCCCAAGCCCAGGCCTAACGACGCTCCTGAGGAGGGCTGTTGGAGGAATTCCCCCCTCCCTCCACCCTGCCCCAGGTCTCCATGCTAGAAACACATATACCTGTATATCCCATAATATGTTGCTCCCAAGGCATACAGAAACAATAGAGCAATGGGATACAGCCACACCTCAAAGGATCTAGTAAAAAGTCTACAACAGTTCATAAAACAAAGCTCATACAATATTCCAGCAGTCAGAATGGTGGAATTCATTTATCTTCATATATTTCTTGAGGGATATTGTTCAGAAATATTACTTACTGTCCGAAGTGAAAGAACCCCTTCAAACCACACATATAGAACTCTGGATAACAGGTGTAATACGAATTTTGAACGTAACCAATCGATAAACGCTTATTGCAATTTTTTTTACCAAAAATAGGTAGAAGAATACGTATAGGCCTAAACTGAGGAAAACATTTTTTTTTATATATATTTTTGCGGGATATTTATTATAGCAAAAAGTATTCATTTTTTTCAAAATTGTCGCTCTATTTTTTGTTTATAGCGCAAAAACTAAAAAAAACGCAGAGGTGACCAAATACCACCAAAAAAAGCTCTATTTGTGGGGAAAAAGGACGCCAATTTTGTTTGGGAGCCACGTCGCACGACCGCGCAATTGTCAGTTAAAGTGACGCAGTGTCGAATCGCAAAAAGTGCTCTGATCTTTGACCAGCAATATGGTCCGGGGGTTAAAGTGGTTAAAGTCCCATCCATATTAGATCCTCTTGTTACTATATACATATATATAATGTATACCGTATTTATCGCGGTATAACGCACTCCCGCGTATACCGCGCACCCCTAAAGTGACCCCCAATCCTGTGGAAAAAAAGTTATTTTTGTACTTACAGTTTTGGTGTCTTGCGCGGCGTCCATCGGCGGCCTCGTCGGGTCTGGCGTCCTTCTGCGGCTTCGGGTGTCCTTCTGCGGCTTCGGTGTCCTTCTGCGGCGGGTCCGGTGTCCTCTTCGGCGGGTCCGGTGTCCTCTTCGGCGGGTCCGGTGTCTTCTTCGGCGGGTCCGGCGTCCTTCTGCGGCGTCCTCCCTGCTCGTTTCCCGCGCCAAGTTTTGAATACTGCGCCAGCATATACCGAGCGCAGTACACTCGGGCAGGCTCGGCAACTGTTGCACTCACGTCCTGTACGTCCAGGACGTGACCGCGGAAGAAGCCGAGACTGGCCGAATATATCCGAGTGTACTGCGCTCGGTATATGTCGGCGCAGTATTCAAAACTCAGCGCGGGAAAGCGGGTATCGGCGTATATCGTGCACCCACGATTTTGCCCTGATTTTCAGGGAAAAAACGTGCGTGATATACGCCGATAAATACGGTATATATATATATATATATATACTGTATATATATATATATATATATATATATATATATATATATATATATATATTTTTTTTATTTTAAGTTATGGGAGACATAACTTCTGAATTTATTAGGACAGAGATGAGCAACATGGTCCACAATTATAGGTACTTGGTCCTTTAAATAATCAACTCCCCAAATAAAACAAAAACGTAAAAAAATAAATCTGTTTTAACTGTCTATTTTTTATTTTTTTCGCTTTCCCTGTCACTTAAAGCACGGAATACAAAAACTGCATCGGTATCAGCGCAAATTAAATTTGCATCACTCGAGTCCTCTTCCTGCGGTTTTATGCCGTCCTCCTGCATAAGAATAAAGTCTTCAAGTACGCCATCACTTCCCGAACGTCTGAGAAGTGACAGAGTTCTCTGAAGTCGCCCATTACAAGACAGACATAAAAGATTTGTGTTACGAATCGGGATTATGCGCAGAAATTGGCTCCCGCGATTACATTTGGGCTGATTTTCCTGCTGCGCCATAGAAATATGTTGGCTTTTAAAGGTAGATTAGCGGTTATACATTCCCGCTAGCTTGAAAGGGAAGCGGCAATCTTTTGCATACTCTTTCTTCTTCTTATAAAAGAAGTGACCTATCCCATATTGTTAGTAGAGATACAAAGACACAAATTAGTATCAGTGTATTGATGTGAATTCATTACCATTTTAATTTTTTTTTTTTTTTTTGTGCATGTGATCGGTTTAACCACTTCAGCTCTTATACCTGTACATCCTATGGACCAGAGCAATGTTTACATTTCTGCTATGGGTCTGATTATTTGTGTGTTAAATAAATAATAATAATAAAAAAAAAGATAACACAGTACACAGGGGCGTTGCTAGGTCTACAAAAGATCTGGGGCTAGAGCCCATAGCAGTGTAGTAAAGAAAGTCATACTCTTGGGCGGGCATACACATGTATGCCGAGTGCCAGCATTCAGCGGTGGCAGGCCGGATGTGGGCCAAGGGCTACGGGTTGCCGACCCCTGCCCTAGAGATTCGGGGCTATAGCCCCAGTAGCCACCCCCTAGCGACGCCACTGACAGTTCATATAATTATTACACAAGTCATGTTGAAATTTAAAGTGGAGGTCCAACTGGAAAAAAATAAAATAAAAGTCAGCAGCTACAAACACTGTAGCTGCTGACTTTTAATAAGCACACTTACCTGTCCGGCGCGCCCGTGATGTTGGCCGCCCGAGGCCGATCCATCCTCCATATCGTGTGCCGGCACCGCCATCCTCACTAAGGGAAACACGTTTCCTACTGCGCATGTCGTAGGCACGCATCGCTTTGTGAATGGGCGGCTGTCCTCTGGGAGACGCACAGTTCCCAGAAGCCATTGCGCCCCATCTCCCAGGAGGCAACGCGAGGAGGGGAAGAGAGAAGATCACCACGGATTAGGAAGTGGCAGATCTGCCTAGCAACAGCCATTTCTGGTAAGTAAAAAAAATTGTATTTAAGACATTTATTTACAGGCGTACCCCACTTTTAAGTACACAGTGGGACCAGAGGATGTATGTAAAACGAAAATGTACTTAAAGTGAAACAATAACTTTTTTCACTTCTAGGGTGTAGTAGGGGGTCGGGGACTGTAGTGGGGGTGTCAGGAGCTGTAGTTGAGGTCTCAGGGGCTGTAGTGGAGGTGTCAGGGGCACACTGGAATAGGGCGGGCTATGCTTTTGGAGCTTCAGCTGCTTCTACTGCGACTGCAAAATGTCTGTACAGTACTTGTAAGGCACTTTACATACACTCACGGGTATGTCCTTACTCGCGAGTGTATGTAAAGTGAGTGTACTTAAAGCGGGGTATGCCTGTATTTATTTTTTATTAATTTCTTTGAGCCTTTTTGAATTGTTTTTTTTTTTTTTTTTTTAAGGGTGGACCTCCGCCTTAATGTTACTAAACATTGACTATTCCTTTTCAATCAGCAGCCTCTGTAATTTTCTATAAAATGTAATGCAATATGGCAACCTGGAGGTGATCTGTACACAGTAGGTATACAGAAAGCCTCCAGAAACGTAATTTCCGGCTCACTGATTTTACCAGAAGTCTGAACTAAGATACAAGTCAGATTTTAGGCATCCCCTGCGATATGAATTTTAATTTTGGTGAGATACTCCTCAAGGTTTAAATACTTCTAAAGGGATGCAGACACTGCAACTTCTCTAATCAGAACACTTAGAGTGCACCAGCTGATTATAATAAACCAGACCTTCTCATTCAAATTTACTCTGCACAGGACATGGTGAGACCAACAGCTATTTCTTCAGAGCAACACAAGGTAGGAAAGGAAATGTAGGAAAGTTTGTTACAATACCTGCAATGTATTGTACACTGATTATCCAAGTACAGTACATACAGTCCTGATCAAAAGTTTAAGACCACTTGAAAAATGGCAAAAAATCATATTTTACATTGTTGGATTTTAACAAGGTTCTAAGTAGAGCTTCAACTTGCAACAAGAAGAAATGAGAGTGAGACAAAAGATTTTCTGAGCATTCAATTTAATGAATACAACGAATAAACTGAAACAGGCTGTTTTTCAGCTGATCAAAAGTTTAGGACCACATGCCTTTAAAAGGCCAAATCTGTGCAAAGATGTGGCTTCATTGTCATTTTCTGTCAGGTAGTCACACGTTGTGATGGCAAAGACAAAAAAACTCTCCCTTTTTGAACGTCGTCGGGTTGCTGAACTGCATACAGTAGGTGACCGCGATTTTGTGTCAATCTCGCTCCCTTTCTCGGCGAGATTGACCACCTACGAGCCCCATCGCGGGAGCCAGCGCCGAGCTGGCTTGCCGCGATGGAGACAAAGCCGTCATAGAAGCGACGGGAGATCCGATTTGGATTCCCGCCAATTCTAGCTGCAGCGTTTGGTATGAATCCTGAGAGGGAGAACTCCCACGCCAAATTTAAAATAAAAAACCGACATGGGTTCCCCCCCAGGAGCATACCAGGCCCTTAGGTCTGGTATGGGTTGTAAGGAGACCCCCTATGCCGAAAAAACGACATGGGGGGTTCCCCCACAATCCATACCAGAACTGTATCCAAAGCACACTACCCGGCTGGCCAGGAAAGGAGTGGGGACAAGCGAGCACCCCACCCTCCTGAGCCGTACCAGGCCGCATGCCCTCAACATGGGGGGGTTGTCGGGGTCTGCGGGCGGGGGCTTATCAGAATCTGGGAGACCCCTTTAATAAGCAGGCCCCCAGATACCGGCCCCCCACCCTAAGTGAATGGATATGGGGTACATTGTATCTATTTCTTCAGGGCTGGCCGCCGCTATCTTCGTGTGTTAGCTCGATTACTAGCAGCGACCAGCCCGCTCTTCTTCTGCCTTCTTCTCTTCTTCCCATGTTGACACAACGCTTCTTCCTGCTGTTATGCCAGGTGTCCGGTGCGCAATGATTTATATAGGCCTCTCTTATGATGTCACAGTCCCATCATGCTCCGGTACCGACCCACGTGGTTACCTACCCAAGGGCAACAAAGCTAATAAAGGGTCTGGAGGATATTAGTTAGTAAGAAAGGTTGCCAGCACTGAACTTTTTCTCTCTGGAGAAGAGACGCTTGAGAGGAGATATGATTTCAATTTACAAAAATCGTACTGGTGACCCCACAATAGGGATAGAACTTTTTTGCAGAAGGGAGTTTAACAAGACACGTGGCCACTCATTAAAATTAAAAGAAAAGAGGTTTAACCTTAAACCACATAGAGGGTTCTTTACTGTAAGAGTGGCAAGGATGTGGAATTCCCTTCCACAGGCGGTGGTCTCAGCGGGAAGCATCAATGGTTTAAAAAAACTATTAGATAAGCACCCGAAGGACCACAGCATACAGGGATATACAATGTAATACTGACATATAATCACACACATAGGTTGGTCTTGATGGACTTGTGTCTTTTTTCCAACCTCACCTACTATGTAACTACAGGTATGTAAAATTGGTTATAAAATTTAATAAAAGTTGAGAATTGTATTAACAGAAATGGCGATTGTTTGATACACGAGCTTCAGCAAATTAAATGTCATCTATTTTAAGATTTGATATTTGTGCTAAGCGCTAAATGATTGTCAAGCTTCACAATAAGCATTGCTAAGAGATGTGCAAACTTTTGTATTATCGGAATTAATGGGGGGGGGGGGGGCATTTTACCCTGAAGAGCTGACAATCTTTCCCAAAATAAACACCATTTCTCAATGTCGTGGGAGAGAGCGCGACGACCAGCCTTGGCTATGTTTTATTGCCTGCCATCTGTGTGAACATCTAATTAGGCATTTCGGGAGTAGCGGCTTGTTGTCACAGCTTCGGAGAGTGTCAGAAAAAAAAGCGAGAGGGGAGCAGGATTGCGCGCTCGGAGGAGCCGAGTGTCTGTGGCCCACTTCCTAAT
Source organism: Rana temporaria (assembly GCF_905171775.1). NCBI lineage: Eukaryota > Metazoa > Chordata > Amphibia > Anura > Ranidae > Rana > Rana temporaria. The sequence goes on along the minus strand of NC_053497.1, from coordinate 175,105,468 downwards.
TGTACGTGCCCTAGTTTACCAACTTTGGTGCCAATTAATCCTGGTCGAAGTAAGTGTTCGCCCCTTCCACCCAAGAGACTCCACTCACCAGTCGCTGTATCCATCTGGCCCCCTTTATTTTTTTATTTTTTTGTGACTTTTTCTACAGTAGACACAGTTTCCAAAATATAACTTACCAGACTGTGAGTAATACAGATGAACACAGCCGGAGAGAGAAGTCTATTTTGTTGCTGTCAGGGCTGGAGGTAGTATCTATCTTTTTTAATGGAACTTTTTCCTGATGCCTAAACAGGGTCACCGTTTCTATTTATAAGGAACTATGAGTTTGTTGCAAAATAGACCGTGAGCTTAATAATTCAAGGGGAAAGACTGGAGTTTTTTCGACTTATTAGTCAAAGAATGTTTCCTACACACATCCAAACTTTTCCGAGATGGGAAAGAGAGGCATTTCGAAAACAATTTTACACAGATAGGCAATCAATACTCAAAGGTAGGGTGACCAGACATCCAGGGCTGTCTTAATAGCATCATGGGCCCCTGGGCAGGGCTGTCCACATATGGACACTGCCCAGGGGCCCCAGCTGCATGGGGGGCCCCTGCACTTTCCCCAAACAGCTGGTCCCTGAGCCCACGCTGCCCCGAAATTGGGGGCCCCCATGATGGCACTGAGAGTGATGGGGGGATATCTGGGTGTAGAGGTGTCAGAGTCAGTGGCGGCTGGTGCTCAAAAATTTTGGGGGGCGCAAACGGAAAAAAAAAAAAAACAATTGCAGCCTCACTGTACCTATCAATTGTCACCACTGTGCCATGCCATCAAATGCAGTCACTGTGCCATGCCATCAAATGCAGTCACTGTGCCATCAAAACGCAACCACTGTGCCATCAAAACGCAGCCACTGTGCCATGCCATCAAAACGCAGCCACCGTGCCATACCATCAAACGCAGCTACTGTGCCATCACTTGTCACCACTATGCCATCAAACACAGCCACTGTGCCCCCAATTGTCGCCACTGTGCCTCCAATTGTTGCCACTGTGCCCCCAATTGTTGCCACTGTGCCCCCAATTGTTGCCACTGTGCCCCCAATTGTCACCACTGTGCCCCCAATTGTAGCCACTGTGCCCCCAATTGTAGCCACTGTGCCCCCACTTGTAGCCACTGTGCCCCCACTTGTAGCCACTGTGCCCCCACTTGTAGCCACCGTGCCCAGTACCCTCCCCTGGCACTTACCTTTATGGCTTCTACGTCCCTCGATGTCCCTCGTCCCGCCCTCGATGACGCTTCAGCCAATCAGATTACCTGATTGGCTGAGACGCCTGTCAGTCTTATCCTCGGACGTACGGCTGGTACAGCCAGTCAGCTGCCGCTATTCAGCTGACCGGCGCTCAACATCCGGCCAGCTGAATAGTGGGCGGCAGCGGCGAAAATATACAGATTCATACAGTGTATGAATCTGTATATTTTACTGGCTGTGAGCGAGCCAGAGGGGGCGGCACTCCTGCGTCCCTATGGACGCACCGCCACTGGTCAGAGTGCTGGGGGGGATATCTGGGGTGTAGAGGGGTCAGAGTGCTGGGGGGGATATCTGGGGTGTAGAGGGGCCATAGTCTTGGGGAGGCATCAATCTAGCAGATATATTATATGCACAGGACAGCTTTGTTACTTTATGTACTGTATGTAGTATTTTCCCCTGTCTGTTTCTTTGCTGTACAGAATGATTGTTCATGTAGTTCATGCGGAGCTCCACCCAAAAGGTACCTCCTACCTACTTGCTTTCTGTTTACCTGCACTGTCTCCATTGTAGGGGCCCCAGAGCATTATTTTGCCCAGGGGCCCATGATGCTTTTAAGACGGCCCTGCCCCTGGGCAAAGTAATGCTCTGGGGCCCCTACAATGGAGACCGTGCAGGTAAACATAAATCAAGTAGGTAGGAGGTAGGGGATATCTAGGGTGTAGAGGGGTCAGAGTGCTGGGGGGATATCTGGGATGTAGAGGGGCAGCCCGGGCTGCCCAAATTTTTGGGGCAGCCTGGGCTCAAGGACCAGCTGCCCAGGTGTGCCTCTTATTAAGACAGCACTGCAAACATCCCCTGTTTCCGGGGACAGTCCCCGGCAGAGGCGTATCTAGTGAAAATGGCGCCAATGGCAAGCACTGAAACTGCACCCCTGTCGAAACATTTGAAAACCATCTTTCAGATAACCTTAACCAAAAAAAACAGCTAAGGCTGGGTTCACACTACGATTTTCCCGTCCGTCAGCAGCATACGATTTATATGAAAAAACATATGCGGCTGAAACGGATTGAACCGTACGTAAACGTATGCCCAAAAGTGAAACGTATGCGTTTATAAAACGTATACGGTTTCAAAAAGTGCGTACGGTTCCATCCGGTTTTGATTAAAAAAACGCATACATTTTTGGAATTAGTGTCATTTTATAAATAAAGATTTTTTTGTTTTATTGAAATTTGGCAGGAAGTAGGAGTGGTTTCACATCTGCTCGTGCTTTTTGAGCTAGGAGTCAGGAGAGCAGTATTTGTGGCTAGCGATTGTGTTTTTTCAGCTTTATTGTGAAAATGAATGTATCGCCAATACTACGCATGCAGTTCCGTGAGCGGCAAGAGTGTGAGCGTGCGAGGCAACGTAGAAGGAGGATTTTTTCACGTCGGTATTGGGTGCATCCAGTGAATGCCATCAGGCCCCGGCTTGGTGCCTTTCAGGCCCTTTACCTACAGCTCCGTACTTTCCCTGATAAATTTCAGCGGTATGTGCGGATGGCTCCTTCTAGTTTTGATGTCCTCTTGGAGATTGTTTGTGATGACATCCAGCGGCAGGATACGCACCTACGGTTGGCAGTGTCGCCAGAACAGCGCCTTGTGGTGACCCTAAGGTAAGAATTTTTAATCTTCCACTTCAATTGGGTATATAATGTGTTTGTGTGATATGTTTAAAAATTGTTCTTGAAGTGTAGTAGCCCATAGTAACCAATAACCCCTATAAAATATATTTCATAGGAGTCATCAAATGTGACCAAAGGTTCCAAAAGGACAAGCTTTCCCTTTATCATTTTTTGAAAAAATCGCCATATATGTCTTTAAATATATCGATATATATGTAGTATGTATATGTATGCATACATATATATATATATATATATATATATATATATATATATATATATATATATATATATACACACCAGCGGCATATATGAAAAGATAGTATAGTCTCTGTGGAGCAATTGTAGCACATTCAGCCAAAAACTGAAAGGTTGGTGGTTCAAGTCCACCCAGAGACACATCTATCTTTTCAGAATCATATGAAGTGTAGGTAGCACCACACATTAGGAAAATTTATTCTTACCTGAAATTTTCTTTTCCTGTAGTCCGTAGGCGGCACACAATGGGTTAAGCCTTCTTCTAACCCCTAAAGGAAGAAAGAGCTAAACTAGCAGTGAGACAAGTTAGATTAAATGATTAACCATAGTGGGACCACCTGTCCCCGCCCTATAAACTGCCCCCAAGAACACAGACACACGTATTTTATGCAGCAATAGAGTAAATTTAATGGGAGGGAAAGCTGTGCCGCCTACGGACTACAGGAAAAGAAAATTTCAGGTAAGAATAAATTTTCCTATTCCTGGTCGTCCTACGGCGGCACACAATGGGATTTGCAAAGCAGTGCAAAAAAGAAAAAAGGGGGGGATCAATGGTTTAAGGCCGCCTGAAGCACTCTCGAGCCAAAGGCCGATCCCTCGGACGATACTACATCTATTCTGTAGTGCTTTATGAAGGTGTTCGGTGAAGCCCACGTCGCCGCCTTACAGATTTGGTCCATTGGAATATGATACCTCTCTGCCCAGGACGCAGCTGTAGATCTTGTAGAGTGAGCTTTTAGGAGAAGAGGGGAATCTTTGCCTTCCAAAAGGTAACAGTGTTTGATAGTGTCTCTTATCCACCTCGCCAGTGAAGATTTACTTGCTTTTTTCCCCTTGTTTGGCCCCTGGAACTGTAGAAACAGGGCCTCAGACTGTCAGAACACCGAGGTTCTCTGCAAGTAAGCAGAGATGATTCTCTTTACGTCCAAAAGGTGCAGGTTATCTTCAGATCTATCTTTAAATACAGGCAACACAATTTCCTGATTGATGTTTGAGGAGGTGGAAACCTTGGGAAGGAAACCCGACATAGTTCTTAGGACTACTGCGTCCGAAAGTAATCTGAGATAGGGTTCCTTGGATGACAGGGCCTGCAGTTCACTTATTCTTCTGGCGGACGTAATTGCTACCAGAAAGGTGCACTTGAATGTGAGGAACCTTAAGGACGAACTCTCCAGAGGCTCGAAGGGAGGTGACGTTAACCTTTTTAGTACTAAGGGCAAGCTCCAAGCTGGCAACGGTTTTTGGAAGACTGGTCTTATTTTATTAATTGCCTTGAAAAACCTGCTGACGAGAGGAGTTTTTGAAAATATTCCGTTCAGGCAGGAGTTAATAGCAGTCAGCTGGACCCTTAGGGTGTTTGGCTTTAGGCCCTTTTGGAAGCCCTCTTGTAAAAATTGTAAGAGAGATGCTACCTGCTCAGGAGAGGATGAAGTCCTGGCGCACCAGGCGGAGTAGAGGGACCATACCCTGCCGTAGATTTTCAAGGTAGCAGGCTTCCTTGAAGCCATGAGGGTAGCTATAACCTCCTGCGACAGGCCTTGAGCTGTCAAGGATCTGAGTTCAAATTCCATGCCGCAAGCTGGAGTTTATTGAGGTCCGGATGTAGCATCCCTGATTGGAGAAGAAGGTCCTTCTGGATGGGTAGTTTCCAGACTTGGTTCCTTGCCATATTCAAGGCTAGCGGAAACCATGCCCTCCTGGGCCAGAATGGTAGGATTACTACTGCTCTCACCTTCTCGTCCCGAATTTTCTGCAGTACCTTCGGGATCAGCGGAGTCGGGGGAAAGATATAGACAAAAAGTTTCCTCCAGCTTATCGAGAGAGCATCTATCGCTAGCGGGTCCCCCACACTGGAAAGGGAGCAGAACTGGGGAGCTTTTTGTTCTGGAAGTTCGCCATAGCATCCACTTCGGGCAAACCCCACTTGGAGGTGATCTTCCTGAAAACCTGAGGGTTTAGTTCCCACTCTCCTGGCAGGATCGATTTTCTGCTGAGCCAATCCGCTCTCACATTGTCCACACCCCTGATGTGAGTGGCCGTTAAGGAAAACAGGTTCTCCTCCGCCCAGAGCATGATGCGGGCACACTCCCTTTGCATGGAGGGGCTCCGTGTTCCTCCCTGTTTGTTCAGGTAAAAGACTGATGCCAAATTGTCTGACTGTACTTGAACTGACTTGTGAAGAACTTCGGACTTGAAATGAATGAGTGCCTTCCTGATCGCAGTAAGCTCTTTTAAGTTCGAAGACATCTGAAGCTCTCTCCGAGACCAGGCCTCTTGTACCCAGTGGTCCCCTACATGGGCACCCCAGGCTGAGCCTGAAGCATCCGAGGTGAGGACTGTCTGAATCGGAGTCCTGAGGGATCTGCCCTCCCTGAAGCGTCGAGGGTGTATCCACCAAATGAGATCCTTCCTCACTATAGGAGAAATGATGATAGTCCTGTCCAAAGAGTCTCGGCTCCTGCCCCATTGGGACAGGATGCAGTTCTGAAGCATTCTGAAGTGGGCCTTGGCCCATGGAACAGCCTCCAGGGATGAAGTCATCATACCTAGGACTTTCATTGCCTTCCTCACTGAGCAGTGATTGGATTGCAGGAGATCCTGCACTGCCTGTTGGACATTGGAAGCCCTCTGAGGAGAAAGGAACGGTTTCATCTGAAGGGTGTCTATCGTGAACCCAAGGTAGGAAATGATTGGAGTAGGGATCAGAGAGGACTTCCTTACGTTCACAATGAACCCGTGAGAGCTCAGCATTCGGAGGGTCTCGAGAAGATGCTGTCTTAACACAACTTCCGAGGGAGCCCTGACTAGCCAATCGTCCAGATAGGGTGTCACATATATCCCCTGTAGGCGAAGGGCTGCTGTCAGGACCACCACGACTTTTGTAAAGACTCGAGGTGCTGAGGTGATGCCAAATGGTAGGCAAGTAAATTGATAATGGAGAATCTGATGGTTGCAAATTAGGGCTAATCGTAGATACTTCCTGTGTGATCTTAGGACGGGGATGTGCAAGTATGCGTCCTGAAGGTCGACTGACGCTAGGAAGTCTCCCTCTTCTATGTTCGCAACGGCAGATCGAATCGACTCCATTCTGAACTTGCGTTTCACGAAAAACTGGTTCAGAAAAGAGAGGTCTATTACTAACCTCCACCCCCCGGAGGCCTTGGGAACTGGAAATATTGGGGAGTAGAGACCTTGAAATTTCTCCCGATCTGGAACTTCTTCTAGAGCATGCTTTTTTATAAACTCCTCCACTAACTCTAGAACCACTGGGTTGGAGGGCTTGTTGAGCATAAACCTCTGTGGAGGGAAAGAATTCAGTTCTAGGGAGTACCCTCTGGAAACGATGTTTGTTACCCAGGAATCCAATGATGTCTTTTGCCAGACCTGAGAAAAAAACCTCAGCCTGCCTCCCACAGGAGGAGAGGCGTTGATGGCGTCAGGCTTCTTTGGGCTTGTTGAAGGGCTGCTTTTTAGCCGCGGTTGAATCCTGCTTTTTCTTATAGAACGGTCTTCTGCCCCGAAAGGAATAATTCTTCTTTGGGGAGTATCTGGGTCTTCCATAAAATGGTTTATTAGGCCTCCTCTTCTCTACAGGAAAAGAAGCGTCCTTCTCCTCGTTGTAAGATTTGAGGATGTCCTTCAAATGAGGGCCAAACATGGATGAAGGGTGGAAAGGCATGTTAACAAAACTAAACTTTGAAGATAAATCACCCGTCCATTGCTTTATCCAAAGCGCCCTTCTAGTCGCATTAGACAAAGCGAGGGATCTGGATGAAAACTTCAGGACATCTACCGGGGCATCACATAAAAATTCAGCAGCAGACTTCATCATGTGAACATCTTTTAGCAAAGATTCTCTAGACACCCCTTCTTCTATATCTAAGGATAATTGACTCAGCCAGACCCTTAGGGCTCTAGCTACTGGGATTGAGGAAGCTGCAATTTTTGAGGTGGAGGCTGCAGCTAGATAACTCTTTTTTGCTAAGCTATCCGCCTTGCGTTCTAAAGGGTCGGACAATTTGGAGGATTCGTCAGAGGGAAACAGCGATTTTTTAACCATCCGGGCAGCCGCCAGATCCAGCTTGGGTGGATTTTCCCATTCGGACGAGACCTTAGAATCCAACCTATAAGAAGTTTTAAAGCGGGCTCCTGCATCGTTTTTTTTGTCAGGGTTCGGCCAGTCCCTTTTGAACCAGTCAGCAAGAATGGGGTGAAACGGAAATCTCATATCTGGGACTTGAGGAAAGTAATATAATTGGTCTTTCTTCGGCCTAGCCGATACGTCTTTGGATGACTCTATAGTGTCCTTCACTGCCGACAGTAGCTTGGGAACTTTGTCCTTGGGTAATAAATACAAATCGTCATCTAGGTCCTCAAATAGTATCTCCGGGTCCGAAGAGGAAGCACTACATTCCCCGGAGGAGATAGTTGCAGTGGGGGAAATACCCCTGGAACTTCTCTTCCTTTTCTTGGGCACCAGAGAGTCCTTAATTTCTTTAAATGTATTGGACATTTCCACTTTAAACCACGATAGGAATGAATTGGTATTGTCAGACGGGTTTAAACATGATACACAGGTGTCACTTGCATAAGACTCCGGCATGGGCTGCTCACATTTGTTGCAGAAGGTGTGTTTGGACTTTCTCTTGGCTTTACCAGAGGATGCCATCTGGGAAAGACAAGACAGAGAGGAGTCCCTTTTTAAAACCTGCCAAAGCCTCCACACTGGGCAAAATCAAACCTGCTCTTACCTCTGACCGGCCAAGGGATCTGCTGCCTAGGCTGAGTGCAGCCATAGCAGATCCCTGCCGGCCAGAAATAGTGTGGACACTTAGACCGGAAGTGACGCGGCCGCGGTATGGGGGTAAAAAAACCCCAGACTTGAGACCCCCCCGTTTACAAGGGTATGCCCATCCGACAAGGTATGTCCCATAGTGGGTGTAGAGAGAAGAACGGCCGCCACAGGCGCTTACCTTACCGTCCCTCCAGTCCCTGGACGCGATTTCCGGAACTCCCGGAAGTGCGTCATCAATACGCGCGGTCCACTGCGACGTTTCCGGCCTGTGGAGCGCAAACAAACCTCCGGTATCCATGTAGCCGTTTCTTTCGACGGGGAGAGTATGGCGGCCTCTCGGGAAACACTTCCTGCAGCCGAACCAGAGGATGACGGGGTACAGGCTGAGGGACCGGAGATAGCACCCGGTATACAGCCGCCCCTTCGCTCAAGAACCCGGAAGCACCGGGGGTGAGCACTTGCCTCACGTCTTCTTCTTCTCCTTCCAGGTACGAAGAAAGAAAAAATACGTGTGTCTGTGTTCTTGGGGGCAGTTTATAGGGCGGGGACAGGTGGTCCCACTATGGTTAATCATTTAATCTAACTTGTCTCACTGCTAGTTTAGCTCTTTCTTCCTTTAGGGGTTAGAAGAAGGCTTAACCCATTGTGTGCCGCCGTAGGACGACCAGGAAAGTTTGTTGCAGGACGTGAACGTGCTAATGTCTATTGCGTTATGTTTTCACTGTTGTAATAAAAAAAATTGACAATACTTTGATTTTTGTTTAGGTTTTTGGCGAGTGGAGAGTCCTTTTCTTCGCTCCATTACCAATTCAGATTTGGGAAATCCACCATCTCTACTTTGGTACAACAGACATGTGAGGCGATATGGAGGAACCTTCAACGCCAGTATATTCCAGAGCCAACCACAGCAATTTGGAATGAAGCAGCAGAGGGATACTGGAGACACGCCAACTTTCCAAATTGCGTTGGTGCACTAGATGGAAAACATGTCAGAATCAGGAAGCCCTCTGGTAGTGGCTCTTTATTTTACAATTACAAAAAATATTTTTCCATCATACTAATGGCAATCAGTGATGCCAGCTACAAATTTTTGGCAGTTGACATTGGGGCCTACGGTCAGAACAATGATTCACGTGTGTTCAAGGAGTCTAACCTTGGCAAAGCCCTGTATGCTGGCACATTCCAGATTCCAGGACCCAAACCACTACCGGGTATTGATGGACCTGCCCTGCCTCATGTGATAGTGGCTGATGAGGCCTTCCAAATGGCGGAAAACTTGTTGAAGCCATACTCAGGGAGAAGACTTAATGCCCAAAGGCGTGTCTTTAATTATAGATTGACACGTGCACGCAGGTATGTGGAATGTGCTTTTGGTATCCTCACTAATAAATGGCGCATACTTACTTACCACCAGCATTCAAGTAAAGCCGGAATCCGTGGACTCTGTGATTAACCAGTTCCCGATCCCCGCATGTACATATACGTCCACAATATGGCACGTACAGGCACATGGGCGTACATGTACGTCCTTGCCTATTAGCGGGTGGGGGGTCCGATCGGGACCCCCCCCCCCGCTACATGCGGAGGTCAGGTCCGCTCGGGGAGCGATCCGGGACCACGGCGCGGCTATTTGTTTATAGCCGCTCCGTCGCGATCGCTCCCCGGAGCTGAAGAACGGGGAGAGCCGTGTGTAAACACGGCTTCCCCGTGCTTCACTGTGTCGGCGCATCGATCGCGTCATTTCCTTTATAGGGAAGACACAATCGATGACGTCATTCCTACAGCCACACCCCCCAACAGTTGTAAACACATACTAGGTGCACCCTAACTCCTACAGCGCCACCTGTGGTTAACTCCCAAACTGCAACTGTCATTTTCACAATAAAGAATGCAATTTAAATGCATTTTTTGCTGTGAAAATGACAATGGTCCCAAAAATGTGTCAAAATTGTCCGAAGTGTCCGCCATAATGTCGCAGTCACGAAAAAAATCGCTGATCGCCGCCATTAGTAGTAAAAAAAAAAAAATTAATAAAAATGAAATAAAACTATCCCCTATTTTGTAAACGCTATAAATTTTGCGCAAACCAATCGATAAACGCTTATTGCGATTTTTTTTACTAAAAATAGGTAGAAGAATACGTATCGGCCTAAACTGAGGAAAAAAAATGTTTTTATATATGTTTTTGGGGGATATTTATTACAGCAAAAAGTAAAAAATATTGCATTTTTTTCAAAATTGTCGCTCTATTTTTGTTTATAGCGCAAAAAATAAAAACCGCAGAGGTGATCAAATACCACCAAAAGAAAGCTCTATTTGTGGGGAAAAAAGGACGCCAATTTTGTTTGGGAGCCACGTCGCACGACCGCGCAATTGTCTGTTAAAGCGACACAGTCCCGAACTGTAAAAACCCCTTGGGTCTTTAGGCAGCAATATGGTCCGGGGCTTAAGTGGTTAAAGCTTGTGTGGTTCTGCATAATTTTGTAATAAATTTGGAGCCAGCGTCCATCCCCACCATGGAGGAAATAGCAGAGGTTCAACTTTCTGGACTGGAGCCTAACCCAATCAGATCAAGTGTTTCAGTGATGCAGATACGTGAACAGTTTTGCAACTACTTTTCATCAGAGCAAGGTGCATTGCCATGGCAGCATACAATCTAAGTATAATTTTTATATTTATAAAAATGATTTTCTGTAATACTTTCAAAATATTAATTATTTTTTTTCATATTCACAGATGAATATTGCAAGAGACAACTGGAAATCCCATACCTGCATTGCTGAAACATCACAATTGTGTCCATTGTATTATAGTTCTATTATGTTTTTGAATCAAACACCACACTGTTAAACTTTAAATTCCAAGCTTTTTTTTTTCTAAAAGTAGCAAACGGCTCTTTTCATAAATTAACAAATATAATTTAACATTACAAAAAAATATATAAATATGAAATAACAATATTTATTCTCCAAAGAATAATGGAAACTTAAAGCGGGAGTTCACCCATTTATAAAAACAAAAAATTCTCCCCTTAGATTCCTGCTCGTTCGGTCTAGGGGAATCGGCTATTTGTATTAAAATATGAGCAGTACTTACCCGTTTTCGAGATGCATCTTCTTCCGTCGCTTCCGGGTATGGGCTGTGGGAATGGGCGTTCCTTCTTGATTGACAGTCTTCCGAGAGGCTTCCGACGGTCGCATCCATCGCGTCACTCGTAGCCGAAAGAAGCCGAACGTCGGTGCGGCTCTATACTGCGCCTGCGCACCGACGTTCGGCTTCTTTCGGAAAATCGTGACGCGATGGATGCGACCGTCGGAAGCCTCTCGGAAGACTGTCAATCAAGAAGGAACGCTTATTCCCGCAGCCCATACCCGGAAGCGACGGAGAGGATGCATCTCGTAAACGGGTAAGTACTGCACATATTTTAAAACAAATAGCCGATTCCCCTAGAGAAAACGAGCAGGAATCTAAGGGGAAAAAGTGCCCTCTAAGGGTGAACCCCCGCTTTAAGGATTTGGGACTCAGAACTAATCCCAATGTGGGTGTCCCTATAATGTTAACCAACTAGATCTTTCATTCGGCACCATCCATTCTCAAATCGGCCCCCTGAGTCTGCTTGGTTCGGGTTTAATTTATTGGAACCTGGGACAGACCATATTGACATCACAGATACACATTCGCGTCACGTTACATTCGGCCACCTCAAGGCAAAGGTATGTGAGGGTCAAAGTTCACACACACCCTCAAGTACTCTTGCATTGAGGTGACAGACCGTAATGTGACCTGAATGTAGCACAATGACGTTAATATGTTCTGTCTACATGTTCATAACTAATCAAACCTGCAGCAAGCACACTCAAGGGGTGGATAGTAAGGTGCGGAATGAAAGATGTAGTATAGGGCATAAAAATTAAACATAAACAACTTTTTGGAGTGAAACCCTTACATTCTCCGGTATGTTTGCCCTTCCTCTGTCTCGAAGGTTTCATTGTAAGGTCGGACATATGAGCTATATGGCCGACTTCTGGGTTGCTGTGGAAAGGAGGGTGATGCAGGTGGATACATAGGGGCTTGGGTGGGTGGGGGGTTAAGGAATTCATGAGTAAATTTTATAAGCTGCTGTTTATAAACAGCCTGCTGCTCCTCAATCATCCTCTCCATATAGGGTATTAGGGTCATTAAGAAATCCCTTGAGGGGCTTGGGGGGGGGGGGGCCTCCAATCATGCCTTCTAATCGAAGAACACGCACATCCAAATGTAAAAATTTGGATGTGCAAATGTTCTCCAATTTTTCAATGCCATCCAGGATGCATTGGAACATTTGATTGTCCTTTCCTTTTTTTGATGAATGGCGGATGGAGGAGCGAAGCCTACTGGTGACTGTAGGTGGTTGATGTTGCGATCCACCCTGCTCAGGTTGAGGGGTCTCTTCAAGCAGAATGGCATGAGGTTGAGCTGTTGGTTCAGCAGGGGGAGGCAAGCTACCCGTATTTGTAGATGTTCTAAAACCAAAAATAAAAGAGAATAAATATATAAATATATATATATATATATATATATATATATATATATATATATATATATATATATATATAGAGAGAGAGAGAGAGAGAGAGAGAGAGAGAGAGAGAGAGAGAGAGAGAGAGAGAGAGAGAGAGAGAGAGAGAGAGAGAGAGAGAGAGAGAGAGTGGAAGACACAAGGGGAGAAAGACAGAGAAGAGGAGGGAGAGACAAGTAGAGATGGAGAGAGCTAGAGGGAGAGAGAGAAAGGGAGAGAGAGAAGGAGGGGGAGAGGTAGAGTGAAGGAGACAAGGAGAGAGAGAGCTTAGATTTCTTAATTTTAAGATGAATATTTATAACAATATCACTTACGCCCTCAATTCCTGGACCTTTGTCAAAAAAGCCAATCTCTTGGCATGTTTGTAGGTCGTCTTTTTTGCTCCAGATCCACTAGGCAGATTAGATTCTCTGACCCATTTAAAGCGGTGGTTCACCCTGCAGAACAACATTTTAGCATAAAATTTGGCATAGTAGCGCGAGCTACAGTATGCCGGTCTTAATTTTTTTATCGCCGTCCTCACAGTGTAATCGTACATAGTAGATTCTGACTGCCCGCGGGGAATGGGCGTTCCTTTCAAGAAGGAGGGTGATTGACGGCCGGCTCTGGCACGTCACGCTCCCCGAAGACAGCCGGAGTAGGTCTCGGCTCTTCACGGCGCCTGCGCACAGACTATGCGCAGGCGCCGTGAAGAGCCAAGCCTATTTCGGCTATTTCCGGAGAAGCGTGACGCGCCAGAGCCGGCCGTCAATCACCTTCCGTCTGGATTGGAACGCCCATTCCCCGTGGGCAGTCGGAATCTACTATGTACGATTACACTGTGAGTACGGCGATAAAAAAATTAAGACCGGCATACTGTAGCTCGCGCTACAATGCCGAATTTTAGGCTAGAAGAAAAAAAAATTAAAAAAAATATTTTATAGGGTGAACCCCCGCTTTAAAGTAGCTGTCCCGGACAGAACGCCATCTCTTCTCGACCAGGTCTCCTGTAAATTATGATACAACATGAGAGTAAAAAACATTCTATAGTATATCTTCTATTTTGAACCTGTTATAAAAATTTCTTACCAATGGTATCCTGCAATTTATCTGAATAGGAGGCAAATTCTTCCCACTTTCTCCTTGTACAGGTGTTGTCGTGGTGTTTCTTGTGGGATTTGTCCCACAGAGAAGGCCTCTCTTGGACATACTGGATGACATCCTCTGTGCCAAAGTCCGTAGGGTCAATAGGAAAAGTTTCCTTTGTTTCTTTTGTTTTTTTCTGTAAAAAACTTGGCACTTAGCTAAAATAATGGGGAAGCATTTCAAAATCATTCACACGTCACGTTTAGTTTACCTTGCTTGCCACCTTGGCAGGGACAGGGGCCCAGATTCAGGTAGATCCGCGCAATATTTGCGTGGGCAAAGGGCAACGATTTTTGCTCTGCGACCACGCAAATATTTCGATTTGCCCGCGATTCACGGAGCAGTAGCTCCGTAAATTGCGCGGGCGCTATGCTAATTAGCCCTGCGTAAGGGCGCCTAATGTAAATGATCCCGCCGGGGGCGGGAATCATTTAAATTAGGCGCGCTCCCGCGCCGAGCGAACAGCGCATGCTCCGTCGGGAAACTTTCCCGACGTGCATTGCGGCAAATGACGTCGCAAGGACGTCATTTGCTTCTAAGTGAACATGAATGGCGTCCAGCGCCATTCACGAATCACTTACGTAAACGACGTGAAATTCAAATTTCACGAGCGGGAAGGGTGGCTATACTTTAGCATTGGCTGCGCCTACTATGAGTAGGAGCAGCCTTACGCTAAAGTCGCCGTACGGAAACTTCGTACCTTGCGTGCGCAGGGCCCGCGCAACTTTTGTGAATCGGTGGTAGTATGCAATTTGCATACTATACGCCGATCACAATGGCCGCGCCCCCTAGCGGACAACGCAAGAATGCAGCCTGGGATGTGAAGGCATAAGGAGGCTTATGTCTGTCATATCCTAGGCTGCAGTCCGCGTAGCGATGTTCCTGAATCAGGGGCATTCGCTACGCGGGAGCAAAACAGCTATTGCGCCGCGCAACCTATGGTTGCGCGGGCGCAATAGCTTCTTGAATCTGGGCCAGGGTCTTTGTTTGGCCTCTTTCGCTGTGTTGACTTTTGGGATGGAGGTGGCTAGTAAAACAAAATCCAAAATTAAATAAAAAATTAGTTGGGGACAAGTGTGGGGACAAGTGGAGGATCCTTACACAATCATACATTAATTGCTGAATATATCAAACAAGACAATACAAAATAATTACCTCAATAGTCAGTGTTTGGGTTAATTCCTGGAAAAATAGGATTTGGGTTTCATCTCCCAAGGACGTCGAAGGCTAGGAATTAACTAAAAAAATTAGATTGGGCCCATTTGATCAACATATAAACTTTACAGAGCAAAAAATATACTTACACTCACAGGTCCAGGCTCTGTTAAAATGATGTCAGGCGATTCCGGACTTGGATTCTGAAGATTGAAAACCAAATATTAGAATAAAAGGAACATGAAACATTATATAAAATAGGCTCAACAACATAACATTTTGAAGTTAAACACTTACATCCATGACATGTGTAGAGTGTGCACTTTCTTCACTCGAACTAGCCATGTGGATAAAACCTACAGGAAAATAAAGTTAAAATTAAATATTGGAAACTAAACTGTAGTATAAGGATATACATAAAAGACAAATGTTTTATTAATAGTGAAACTATGTGTTGGAATGGAGACAGCAGGTTCATCAAACAATATATATAATGATTTAAGGGTAAAAAGTTAAGCCTATCCACGTAAACATAGGGGCACCTATGTACATTTTTAAGGGCACATCGGCTGCATAAACATTAGGGGGACACATGTGGCATGTACATTTTTATGGGGAACACCTGCAGCATGAACATTGCTATGGGGACACCTGTGGCATGGACATTCATATGGAGACACATGTGTGAACAAGTACATTTTTAGGGGGACACACGTGGCATGGATTTCTTCTAATAAATTTATAAAATTTAGCTGAAATCCAGGGGGTTTTAAAAAAAGGGGGTCTCCAGCTGTTGCCAAACCTAAACCACCTATATTTGCAATACAATGCAGAGTACCAACTGCTGCAGGCATTTTTGCAGCATTATAACACTATTGTATTTGGTTAACCAGTTCCCGACCCCCGCATGTACATATACGTCCACAATATGGCACGTACAGGCACATGGGCGTACATGTACGTCCTTGCCTATTAGCGGGTGGGGGGTCCGATCGGGACCCCCCCCCGCTACAATCCGGAGGTCGGGTCCGCTCGGGGAGCGATCCGGGACCACGGCGCGGCTATTTGTTTATAGCCGCTCCGTCGCGATCGCTCCCCGGAGCTGAAGAACGGGGAGAGCCGTATGTAAACACGGCTTCCCCGTCCTTCACTATGGCGGCGCATCGATCCTGTCATCCCCTTTATAGGGGAGACACAATCGATGAGGTCATTCCTACAGCCACACCCCCCT
This sequence comes from Rana temporaria, assembly GCF_905171775.1. Taxonomy (NCBI): domain Eukaryota; kingdom Metazoa; phylum Chordata; class Amphibia; order Anura; family Ranidae; genus Rana; species Rana temporaria. Next base: position 175,089,448 of record NC_053497.1, on the reverse strand, counting down.
ACAGTTGTAAACACACACTAGGTGAACACTAACTCCTACAGCGCCACCTGTGGTTAACTCCCAAACTGCAACTGTCATTTTCACAATAAAGAATGCAATTTAAATGCATTTTTTGCTGTGAAAATGACAATGGTCCCAAAAATGTGTCAAAATTGTCCGAAGCGTCCGCCATAATGTCGCAGTCACGAAAAAAATTGCTGATCGCCGCCATTAGTAGTAAAAAAAAAAAAATTAATAAAAATGCAATAAAACTATCCCCTATTTTGTAAACGCTATAAATTTTGCGCAAACCAATCGATAAACGCTTATTGCGATTTTTTTTTACTAAAAATAGGTAGAAGAATACGTATCGGCCTAAACTGAGGAAAAAAAATGTTTTTATATATGTTTTTGGGGGATATTTATTACAGCAAAAAGTAAAAAATATTGCATTTTTTTCAAAATTGTCGCTCTATTTTTGTTTATAGCGCAAAAACTAAAAACCGCAGAGGTGATCAAATACCACCAAAAGAAAGCTCTATTTGTGGGGAAAAAAGGACGCCAATTTTGTTTGGGAGCCACGTCGCACGACCGCGCAATTGTCTGTTAAAGTGACGCAGTCCCGAACTGTAAAAACACCTTGGGTCTTTAGGCTGCATATTGGTCCGGGGCTTAACTGGTTAAATAAGTAGACATACCCATAAAAAGTTTATATGAGGCTGAACTTGCAGCAGAAAAATGCAAAGTTTTCACGAAATCGCCTATATATATAGAGCTACTCTGTAATTATAGGGCTATTGGGACAGTATGGTGACTATGCATGGGTTAATGATGACGTAAATAACAAAATGGAAACCAGTACTCACAGATAAAAACTTCACAAGGTTGAGAAAGATGGCTGCAGTGTCCTTTAGACGTCACTGTTCTTCCTGAGACTTCTGGAAGGAGGAAGTGGGTGGAGTAGGGTGGGTGTTCCTTTTTCCCGTGAAAATGCGCATGCGCAGACGAAAAACGCATACGGTTTATACGTATGGAAGCGCACATATGTGCGTTTTCCATTGACTTTCATGTTAAAAAAAAACGTATGCGTTTGCCATACGTTTTCTAAAAAACGGCCTCAAAACCGTGGTCGAACACGGTTTTGCGTACTGTTAAAAAACGTTTTGCAAGCAAATCGTACGCACCCGGATGCATTTGAGTGCATACGATTTGCAATGCATTGTCTATGTATGCGTTTTCCCGTACGGGCCCGTAAGTTTTCAATACTGAAATCGTATGTGGCTGACGGACGGGAAAATCGTAGTGTGAACCCAGCCTAACAAAACTAGTGATATTTATCATCCCTTGTGATACCTTGGGTAGTGACATATCCTCTTTATGGAGAAATCTGGGGTTTATTAGACCCCTGATCCCTCCTCTGCCCTCCAAGGACAGGTAAATGCAGAACCATTACTGGAAGTGATGAAAACTTCATCACTTAAGGCCTCAGTTTTCACAGAGGAGAGGGAGAAACTGATGTTCCTCCTTCTTTGTGCGCTGCCAATCCAACCAGATGGAATGGGAGAGCCTGGGAGAACGGGGGAAGACTTTGGCTGTACGCAGCAGGGATAGCGCTGCCATTGTCCATTAGCAAAGGTGCTGAAAAGGGGATCCTGCCTATGCTCGGGAGGAGGGAAGAAGAGACCCTGGTAGGTGCCTTGCTGCCCAGCCACTCAAGAGCGCCCCCTTCATATGGCGCCCATGGCACTTTCCATGGCTGCCATACCCTAGATACGTCACTGGTCCCCGGATTGAGGACTCCCAAAGTCTGTCTTCGGTTTTGTCCCTGGATTGGATTTGAACAGGGGTTGGGGCAATTTCAAAGACAGTCAGTGCAGCTCCTACTAGCTTAGGGGGGGTGTATTTTTTTTTCCATTATCTGTGCCCCTTTCTGATGATCATGTGCTGGTTGGAGCTGAGGGAATATTTCTTCAGTTTCGGGTGCATGCCCATCCGGCTCCACTCGCATGTTATTCTGCCTTGGCTAAAGTGCCGGCCAGCCGCCTGCCTGCCCATTTCCTTGCCTTCCTCTGCTCCCCACCCAGTAGTAGCCGTGGTCCGGAGAGTGAGACTTGAGAGGCTGTGAGGCGGGCAGCGGCGGCGACAGGCAGAGAGTCGCTGATTGACGTCATTACTATTAAAAAAAATATGTCCCTGGATTTCATGTAAAAAATCTGGTCACCTTACTCAAAGGTGACCGTACTAGGGACGTTTGTCGTGCTGATGTACATTTAGGGGAACCCAGTAAAATTCTAGCGCCCCTTTCTGGCGTTAGGGTACTTTAAAGTGGTTGTAAACCTATATCTAAAAAAAAAACTGCAAGACAAAGGCATAATGAGCTAGTATGCAATGCATACTTTCCTTGTTTATTGTTTATTGCATCGCATACTAGCTCATTATGAAATACTTACCTTAGACCGAAGCTGTTGCAGAGGTCCCAGTACACCACTGTGACCAGCGACATGTCTCCCGGAGTTATTTCCGGGTTCGCAGGCTCCGGGGCTGTAATTAGCCGGAGCCGTAATGACGTCACTCCCATGCAATGCACGCTGGAGCCGCCGGTCACGGCACAGGCCCTTTAGAAATGGCCCGATTGTGACGTTTCTTCAGTGCGCATGCGCACTGATTTTCAGATCCTCAGAGAGCCACAATAAAGGACATATTGATTTCTCCATAACCTTCCTAGTTCTTATCTTGGCCTACAGAATGATTAGCTATTATGTTGTAGAGATCTGAGAGTGGGCGTGATGGAGTCGTCTATCAAAAGACAACTGGGCGGGGCTGACACCACTCCGCCCACAAAGATGGTGTATGTTGTCAGACCACAGAAGCACTAAAGCTGGTCATACATGGCTTCAATTTAGGCTGATTCACAGGAATTAAAACTGTGAATACCCCCCCCCCCCCCCCCCCCCGCAGACGTCATTCAGCTTGACAAACTTAAATTGGGAAATCCATAGAGCTGGCCAAACAGTGAAAAACCGGCTGCAGTCACTGCTTGTGTATACTGACAGCCACAGGTGCTGGGCTGCTGGCTATCAGAATACAATAGTTGTCTAGCATGGATGGGGGAATCTATGTGTAGCACTACCCCCGGAGGAGCTGCTGGCTGTTTTGGGTCTACGCTCTTTGATTAACCCCTTAAAGTAGGATGACCAGACATCCCCAGTTTCAGGGGACAGTCCCCTGATTTAGGACACTGTCCCCGGACCAAGTCTGTCCCTGGTTTTGTCCCCAGATTGGATTTAATAGGGGGCAGGGGCAATTTTAAAGACAGTCAGTGCAGAATTAAAATAAAATCAATTTGAATTACACACAATTGCCTACTAGCATAGGGGGGTTGTATTTTTCCCATTATCTGTGCCCCTTTCTGATGATCATGTGCTGGTCGGAGCGGAGGGAATATTTCTTCAGGCGCATGCCCATTCAGCTTCACTCGCATGTTCTTCTGCCTTGGCTCAAGTCCCGGCCAGCCACCTGCCTATCTCCTTGCCTTCCCTGGCAGAGTGATCTTCCTCCGCTCCCTATCCAGTAGTAGCCGGGGCCCGAAGAGTAATGCCCCATACACACGATAGAATCCATCCGCTGAAAAATCCCAGCGAATGGGTTTCAGCGGATAGATCCTATGGTGTGTACACGCCAGCGGATCTGTTTCCGCGGATATTTCTCCCCTGGGATGGATTCCAGCAGATCGAATCTTCGCTGACATGCTAAACAAATCTATCTGCTGGAATCCATCCCAACGGATGGATCCGCTGGTCTGTATAGACTCACCGGATCCATCCGTCCAAAGGGATCCCCCGCATGCGTTGTAATGATGCTCAGGATCCCTCCCCAGTTTCCTCCCCAGTTCCCTCCCCAGTTCCTGTGACCACCCCTTCTGTGTCTGTAAGTACTCCTTCTGTATCTGTATCTGTGTCCCCCCAGCCTACTGTACCCGCTCCTCTTGTGTCAGAACCTTCCAAGTCTGTGCCCCCTGAGTCAGTTACCCCCCAGAAGTCTATCCCTGTTAAGTCGGATTTACCCCCCCCATCAGGAGTGATAGCGGGTACTAAAAAGGTCGCTTCAAAGAAAAAAACAAGGGATGAGGGCATCTCTGAGGCTGACCTCAAGTACCTGGAGGAGAGAAGGAAGGTTGGGCGGCGGAAGAAGCAGGCGGTGAGGACGGAACGGGGACGGGAAGCTCCGGTGCATGTCTCCACCCGTCGTAGGTCCTCTAGGTGGGACATTTCGTCATCTGGCGCTTCTTCAGAGCTGAGCTCTGAGTCAGAGATGGAGTTGGAGGCGGCCTCAAGAAAGAGGGAGGCTTCTGGTGATGAGCAGCAGAGGGGAGCTAAGAAGCAATCCACCCAATAACCCAAATGGCGGTTCCCCCTCCGTTAAAAGTGGCGACAATAAATGTCGCCAGCATTAAGTCAGTGAGAGCTCGTTCTATGGCCTTCTTTTTGTTCAGCCAATTGGATGCTGAAATTTTATTTTTGCAAGAGACTAGGCTCACCTCCTTGGCAGATATTCATATGGCCAAGAGAGAGTGGAGGTATGGTCCATCTTACTGGTCTCTTGCGGCCGAGCCTTACGGCGGTGTGGCGGTGTTGTTTAAAACCGGCATGGTAACTGTCCGGCGGGTTATTGAGGTGGAGATTGGGAGATGTATGGTCTTAGACGTCCTTGTGGGAGGGCAGGACCTGCGCCTAATTAATATCTATGGGCCGCACACAAAGTGGGACAGGAAATGCCTTTTTACAAGGATCAAGCCATTTCTTTTTACATCCCGGCAAGTGGTCTTTGGAGGTGACTTTAATACAGTAACTAGGCCCAAGGACAGGAAGGCCTTCAAGGACAGGCTGGGATATGATAGCGTTTTTTTAAATAGTATGGTTAGGGATGCTGGTCTTGTGGATGTGCACATTGCGCACCTCCCGGATGACACCGGGTTCACCTTTCATCGTGGTAATAGTCAGAGTAGGATAGACAGGTTTTTTTTGAAGGAGGCCTCTGCTTTCTCACCCCCAGTGGTGCTGGCAGTAGAGTTCTCTGATCACTGTATGCTATCTGTGGCCCTGAATGCTTCAGACGCCCCTCAGAGAGGAAAGGGCATCTGGAGCTTAAATTCGACTCTACTCCAGGAAGAACATGTTAGACAATCCTTTGAGGAATTCTTTCAGGCACAGGTGACCCTCCTGGACTTTTGTAGCAGCAAGGCTGAGTGGTGGGAGCTGACCAAAAAGAGGATCGCTGGATTCTTCAGGGGCCTAGCCAATAGAACACAGTTTAATAAATACATGACCTACCAACGTTTGCGGAGGAAGCTGGATATTCTTGTCTCGAGAGGAGGAGATCCTGGGGCAATCTCCGAAGTGAAACTCCTTCTCAGGAAGTGTCAATATGACCGGCATGCCTCTTTGGTTCTGGAGAGGGACTATGGGAAGTACCACTCGCCTGACCCTTACCAGAACTGCAAACAAGGTGTAGCTGTTAAAGCGGTCGTTGGCCTTAAGGACAGTACAGGTTCCGTGACAAAGTCCAGGTCAGGGATTCTGGAGGTCGTGAGGTCCTTTTATGCCGACCTTCTTGGAAGGAAAGAGCTTGACCGTGACAAGATGGAAAGCTTTTTGGACTCTACTCCAGGTCTAAATGGTGGAGATGTTCCATTGATGAATTTGACAGAGGAGATCACAGTTGAAGAGGTGATGAGGGCAATTGAACAGCTTGCCATCAAAAAGTCACCCGGACCGGATGGCTTGACGGCTGAGTTTTACAAAGCCTTTAAGTCTATTCTGGCCCCACATTTGGTAGAGGTTTTTAACAGTTGTCTTGCTGAGGGGGTGCTATCCCCTTCCATGAGGCACTCGGCTGTGATTCTTCTGTCAAAGGGTAAAGATCCTTCGATGATTGAGAATTGGCGCCCCATCAGCCTTCTTAATGTCGATAGAAAGATACTGGCGAAGATATTTTTCTGGCGCCTGTCGTCAGTAGCAGAGTCTTTGCTTTCTCGCCATCAGCACTGTTCGGTCCAGGGTAGGAGCACCTTCACAGCGGTGTTAGCTGTCCGGGAGGCCTTGGAGCGGTGCAGGGCTGCAGGCTGGGGAAAGTATTTGCTGACATTGGATCAGGCAAAGGCTTTTGATCGTGTTAACCATGAGTACCTGTGGTTGCTCCTTAGTAAGTACGGTCTGCCGGGTGGTTTTGTTGATTGGCTGAAAGTCTTGTATAAGGGGGCAGAAAGCTTCCCTCTTGTTAATGGTTGGGTTGGGCAGTCCTTTGAGGTTGGCTCCGGGGTGCGCCAGGGCTGTCCCCTGCTCTATGTGTTTGCAATCGACCCCTTCATCAGGAGGCTAGAGAGCGGCATGTTGTGTGGGGTACCAGTGGGGCTCCCGGGTGAGCCGCCATTGAGGGTTGTTGCTTATGCGGACGATGTATCGGTGATTGTCACTGGGACGGATGAGGCAGAGGAGGTGGTCTCTCTGACATCACGGTATTCTGAAGCATCAGGCTCCAAGATCAATCAGGAAAAGAGCGAAGTTTTCTGGATGGGAAAGGAAGGTGAGGGGTTTGATCTCCCGGACACCTTTCCAGTGCCCCGGGAAAGAATTAAGATACTAGGCATTGAATTTGGACCCGGCGATTATGGCCTCAAAAACTGGTAAGGCAGACTGGAAATTGCCAATGCTAAGGTGGTCAACTGGAAGAGATGGAAGTTATCTATGAGGGAAAGGGTTGATCTGATTAAGACTTACCTGATTCCGATCTTCTTGTATGTCAGCTTTGTCTGCATCTTGCCAGTGTCTCTCTATGCTAGGGTCAGTAGTGTGTTCTTCCAGATGCTGTGGGGGAACAGACTGAACCCCATCAAGAGGAATGTCACCTACCTATCCAGGAGGGAGGGTGGCTTAGGTATGGTCAACCCAATTCTTTTCTTTTCACTGCTATTTCTCAAGTTTAACATTGGTAGTATGCTTGCAGTGGAACCTCCTGGATGGGCAGGCATATTTAGATCTTGGTTTAGTCCTTTTCTGCGACTTTGGGAAGAAGGTGGCCAAGTGAAGAATCGCAGGGGTCATCGTGGTCAGCTACCAGCCTATGTAGCTCCGTGCCTGAAGTTACTGCGGCAGTGGCGATTGTCGGCTGAAGATCTCAGATCGGTTCCGAGGAAAGACCTTATGAGTCGAGTCTTGAGCGAAGTCTTTCATGACCCACTGGCCTTAAGGGATTGCCCAGGCCCAGTTTTGAGGGTGGGGTTGAGACTGATTAATTTGGATAGAATACCTCCTAAATTTAGGGATCTGGCCTGGTTGTGCTTCCATGGGAGGCTCTATGTTCGGGGCAATTTGAAATTCCGCAGTGGGGTGGATCGTAGCTGTCCTCGGGAGGAGTGTGCAGGTGAGGAGGAGACTATGGACCATTTTCTGCTTCGTTGCCCTTTTAACATAGAAGTGTACAAACAGGTGGGGCGGGCGCTCGGTGTTCCTTTCCTCTCCAGGCTGGGTTATGCCGAGTGGGTGTACGGAGCATTCAGTACCGGTGGAGGTTTTTGTTTGGATACACTTTTTTTAGTTAGCCTAGTGGTCCGTTATTTCACCTGGAACGCACGGTGTCAGGTCAGCATTCGGCAAAAAATCCTTCCTGTTGAGGTGGTGGTGTATGACATTGTGCATGAGGTGGGGAAGATTCGGGGGCTTGAGAGAGACAAGCGGGGTCAGGGGGCTTGGCTGAAGGCGTGGAGGGGTTTCAAGCCTCCCTGACTGCCAGGAGTCTCTTTCCCGGGTGTGGCTGTCTGTCTCTTATCACCCTAGATTATTATTTTTGATACATTTTTGATAAATGGCTGCGTACATAGGTGACGGGTTGTGCCTCTTAGGCCCTCTCTGCTGCTTTGTGTAAATAGTTTTGTAGTAATGTTTTGGTAGTGGTGTATAGTGTATATATTGTATATATTCTGAACCCGGATGTGTATTCCTTGGATTTAAGTTTTGTACTATAGTTTTGTTTTTTACTTTTGTATAAAATTGGTTGCTTGATTCTTTTCAATAAAAGATCAATAGAATCCCATCCTTGGTGTCAGTGGGAGGAATAGAACCCCATTCTGGGTGTCAGTGGGACAAATAGAACCCCATCCTTGGTGTCAGTGGGAGGAATAGAACCCCATCCTTGGTGTCAGTGGGACAAATAGAACCCCATCCTTGGTGTCAGTGGGAGGAATAGAACCCCATTCTTGGTGTCAGTGGGAGGAATAGAATCCCATCCTTGGTGTCAGTGGGAGGGATAGTGCCCTATTGATATCAGTCGGAGGAATAGAACCCCATCCTTGGTGTCAGTGGGAGGAATAGAACCCCATCCTTGGTGTCAGTGGGAGGAATAGAACCCCATCCTTGGTGTCAGTGGGAGGAATAGAACGCCATTCTTGGTGTCAGTGGGAGGAACAGAATCCCATCCTTGGTGTCAGTGGAAGAAATAGTGCCCTATTGATATCGTATGGAGGAATAGCACCCCATCCTTGGTGTCAGTGGGAGGAATAGAACCCCATCATTGGTGTCAGTGGGAGGAATAGAACCCCATCCTTGGTGTCAGTGGGAGGAATAGAACCCCATCCTTGGTGTCAGTGGGAGGAATAGAACCCCATCCTTGAAGTCAGTGGAAGGAATAGTGCCCTATTGATATCGGTCGGAGGAATAGAACCCAATCCTTGGTGTCAGTGGGAGGAATAGAACCCCATCCTTGAAGTCAGTGGAAGGAATAGTGCCCTATTGATATCGGTCGGAGGAATAGAACCCCATCCTTGGTGTCAGTGGGAGGAATAGAACCCCATCCTTGGTGTCAGTGGGAGGAATATAACCCCATTATTGGTGTCAGTGGGAGGAATAGAATCCCATCCTTGGTGTCAGTGGAAGGAATAGAAAAAATAAAAAACCCAGAGGTGATCAAATACCACCAAAAGAAAGCTCTATTTGTGGGGAAAAAAAGGACAAAAATTTCAGATGGGCACAATGTTGTATGACTGAGTAATTGTCATTCAAATTGTGAGAGCACCGAAAGCTGAAAATTGGTCTGGTTAGGAAGGGGGTTTAAGTGCCCAGTGGTCAAGAGGTTAATTTCTACCTCTCCGAACGCCATATCAGAGCCCATGGTTACCACTCCCAAAGTGATTCTAAAGCTGTCCCAGCACCAATTAAAGAAAAACCTTACACACAGCAGGTAACAATGATGAAAATTCAGCCACAGACGACCATTACCCAACATAATTGATGGAGTTTTTTCATCTGAAAAAAACAATCGTGTGTACGTCACCGTGTTTTGGACGGTCGGAATTTAGTCTGATCGTGAGTAAGCAAGACTGATGAAAGTCAGCTTCATCGGAATTCTGACGGAAAATTCCATTGGATTTTATTCCATGGAAAATGCGATCGTGTGTACACGGCATAAGTGAACATTCATTCAATTCAATAAATTACTATTCTGGCCAATAAAATGAACGCCCAAACGCCTGGCACACCTGAACGTGTCTAAACTGAAAAATGCTGCATTCCACCTTATCAGAAAATAGCAGAAGAGCCTAGTGTGCAACTAATTCTCCAAAAACCTCCTGCAGATATACGTGGGCAGAATGGCACGGCTGGGCACAAGCACGTACCTGTATGTCCCCTTTAAGTGCCCAGCCGCGAGTCGCGGGCGCGCGCCCGCGACCTGGTCGGAAGCTCCGTGACCGGGGCACCCGCGGACCCGATCGCCGCTGGAGTCCAGCGATCAGTCCCCGGAGCTGAAGAACGGGGAGAGGTGAGTGTAAACACAGCTTCCCCGTTCTTCACCGTGGCGCTGTCATCGATCGTGTGTTTTCTGATATAGGGAAACACGATCAATGACGTCACACGTCCAGCCCCGCCCCGCCCCCTACAGTTAGAAACACAGATGAGGTCACACTTAACCCCTTCAGCTCCCCCTAGTGGTTAACTCCCAAACTGCAATTGTCATTTTCACAGTAAACAATGCATTTTTGATGCATTTTTTGCTGTGAAAATGACAATGGTCCCAAAAATGTGTCAAAATTGTCCGATGTGTCCGCCATAATGTCGCAGTCACGAAAAAAATTGCTGATCGTCGACTTTAGTAGTAAAAAAAAAAAAAATTAGAAAAATGCAATAAAACTATCTCCTATTTTGTAAACGCTATACATTTTGCGCAAACCAATCAATAAACGCTTATTGCGATTTTTTTTTTACTAAAAATATGTAGAAGAATACGTATCGGCCTAAACTGAGGAGAAAAAAAAGTTATATATATTTTGGGGGGCATTTATTACAGCAAAAAGTACAAAATATTGAATTTTTGACAAAATTGTCGCTCTATTTTTGTTTATAGCGCAAAAAATAAAAACCGCAGAGGCGATCAAATACCACCAAAATAAATCTCTATTTGTGGGGAAAAAAGGACGTCAATTTTGTTTGGGAGCCACGGCGCACGCCCGCGCAATTGTCAGTTAAAGCGACGCAGTGCCGAATCGCAAAAACTGGCCAGGTCCTTTACCTGCCTAAAGGTCCGGGTCTTAAGTGGTTAAGACAGACTCTGCCATTGAAAAATCAATCTTTAAAAAGCAAATAGTGAAGCAGCGGCGATTCCTACAGAACAGGGTCCATTATTGCAATTACCTTTGTCAAAATCCTTACAATTTAATGGGTTACTTAGAGGCAATATATTTTTTCTCAGCAGATCTGAAGTAGCACTTTGAGGTTCCTTTTTACACCGTCGCGTCACATCAATGAATGGCGCGTTGCGTGCTGTTGCCATTTAGTTAGGTTGGACGGTAACTTTCAAAGCACCTGATGTACATTGTAGTAATCTGTGTTATAAAAAGTGTGCTGGTGTCTTTTTTTTCTTCCTATTATTGGGGTGTCTTAGGGCAGGGGTGCCCAACCTTTTTGAATAGCAAGGGCCATTTAAGCAACTTGGTAACCAGTCGTGGGCCACAATGAGCGGAGCGGGCGGAGGACAGGTCACGGCTACTCTATGGCCCCTCCGATCTGCCCAGATGCAAGGGGGACGAATTCCCTTCTGTTTTTTGGATTGGAGGTAGGCGAGTGTAAATGGACATCTGTTGCTCTGTAAAGGTGAAATGAGGGTCCCATTTGGTCGGGCTGATGATGTGAAAAGGGCCTAAGACTGATGGTTTACCCACACCACTGGATGGATGTATAGTAACGCAATGGACCGGCAGTTTAAGGGGCCCTGAACGCAACTGGGGTCCACCTTTAGCTTAGTTAAGTAGTCCCCCGAGTAGGGTGACCACGTGTCCTGGATTGCCCGGGACAGTCCCGGGGACCTTCATTCCAGAACAATACAGTGCCCGGGACAGTCCCGGGGACCTTCATTCCAGAACAATACAGTGTCCCGGAATGAAGCTACCCCCCCCCCCCCCCAGGCCAATCTGATGCCCCCAAAAAAGGCCGCCACACATAGGCGTGCGCACAGGGTGTGCCAGGTGTGCCCAGGCACACCCTAATCATCCCATGCAGCACAGATTCCCCCCCTACTGCCCTCCCCTCCCACCACGCTGCTGACTTCCCTCTTCTCCTCTCCCCATCGGCTGTTGCTGCGGAGATGTTTAGGATGAGTGGGGGAAGGAGCCAGTAAATATGTAATTTACTGGCCCCTTCCCTTTCTGAATGATCGGTAATGTGTGTTTGAGCTTTGGGGTGCACACCCTAATGCAATAGGCTGCGCACACCTATGCCGCCACATCACTGCTTTACTCACTAACAGCATACCTCCCAACCGTCCCAGATCCCGCGTGCCATGCTGTTGTCCCGCGATGTCACCGCACCAATCTCCCCCCCCGCGATTGGTGGTAAACCCCCCCCGCTCAAGAACTCTGATCCCTAAACCCCCCCGCTCTACAACTATGATCCGCGGACCCCCCACCCCCGCTCAACAACTTTGATATCCGCAGACCCCACCCCCGCTCAACAATTTTGATCCGCGGACCCCCCCCCCGCTCAACAACTTTGATCCGCGGGCCCCCCCCCCCCCGCTCAACAACTTCGTTTGGGGGTATGCTCATTTGTCCCTCATTCTGAAGTTGAAAAGTTGGGAGGTATGACTAACAGTACTTGCCCTGGCTGGGAATTCCTGGAGGAGCACAATCCCCGCCCCCTGCTTGTGATTGGAGAAATCATAAGTCCCGCCTCTTGTGTCCAATCACTGTGCTGCGATTCGTTACAGCACAAGCTGATTTTTGGGAAGGAGGGTGTCCCTGAATGGTAGTTTGGAAATGTGGTCACCCTACCCCCGAGTAGCCATGTCCTTTCAATGGTTGGTGTTACTTGAGCTTTTCATATCTTCAGAACAATTGGAGTAGAGGTTCCAATCAGAACCCAGTTTTGTGGTCCTCGTCTCCAGTCACCATTATGACGCCTCCGCTGGGAGAGTTATGACTTCCAGGAACGGAGGAGAGAGGGCCGGTCTGGTAAAGTTGCTAAGTGCATGCGTGTCAGATAGTTGTGAAATAACGGCTTTATTTAAATAGCTCCATGCATTGTTAAAAAGAAAAATACAATAAAAAAATCAATATGACTGAATCAGCAGTGAGAGGCTCCGAAAGGCAGTTTATAACGTCCAGAGTCATAACAAAGATGGGATTAAAATGCCTACATACCTAATGACTGCAGAATTAAGACGCTGACTGGAAAAAAGGTGAACGACTTTTAAAGGGGCTCCACGGTACACGGTATTTAAAAAGAAAAATAAATTGGCCAACAGCTGCTATTATAGGAAGGATATTTAGGGTGCCGGTGATCTGCCAATATGGTTCCGGCTATCAGGATGGCTCCTGTAAGGACTGCACAGGCGCAATCCTTGCCGACGGAAATCTCCGAACTTCGGCCGGCATCCAGGGCGACGTAGAATTTGAGGAAAGTGGCCAGTCGGCCTCGCTTCGCCTGGACGGCTCGCTCCGCTCGATCGGCCTCCTGGCTCTTTTTTTAACATCCTCCAATCCACGGGGATGTTAAGGAATGAGCCTGGATGCCGGCCGAGGTTCGGAGATTTCCGTCGGCAAGGATTGCGCCTGCACAGTCCTTACAGGAACCATCTGGATAGGGGAACAATACCGACAAGTCACCGGCTACAAGTTTGATCCTTGTCAATGGTCACCTGACAAAGCTGGTTTCCAAAAAAGTTTTCATCTTTCTTTGACTTTTGCCCAATATTATTTTCTGCTATTCAATATTTGTTTTGGCGCCCGAAATGTTAGTATTGTAGGCATTGTGTGAATTTTTGTGGCTTTTATCCCACATTACACGCTTGCACTATATAGCCAAAGGTTTTTGGAGACCATTACACATATATAATACAAATACAAACAGTGCAGAGCTTAAAGTGGCGTTCCGGCCATAATATATACCGTATATACTCGAGTATAAGCAGAGTTTTTCAGCAAATTTTTTTGTGCTGAAAATGCCCCCCTCGGCTTATTCTCGAGTCAGTTTTTTGTGCCTGATCTCCTGGACTTTGGGGACCCAGGACCAGCCGGCCATAACCAACTTGGCACACATGTAGCCCCACTCTTCCTCTACAAGTGTGCAAAGTTTGTTGTCCAGGGGACCTACGGCTGGGGAGCACAGATTTTTCAAAGTCCCTTCCATGGACTCCCATGTTAAACAGTCATTTCTCCGGTGACTTTGGGGACCCGTAACCGGCCGTTCGCAAGTCCCCTGGACCCGGAACTTGGCACACATGTAGCCCGAGTTGAGCCAAGTTTTTCATAATTTTTTGTGTGCTGAAAATGCCCCCCTCGGCTAATGCTTGAGTCAGCTTTTTGCGCCTGATCTCCCGGACTTTGGGGGTCCAGCACACATGTAGCCTCACTCTTCCTATACAAGTGTGCAGTTTGTTGTCTGGGGGACCTACGCCTGGGGAGCACCGATTTTTCAAAGCCGGACCATAGTCTTCCATAGACTCCCATGTTAAACTTCAGTCTAGTCATGGACACAGTGAGGCATGGGCACAAGTGAGGCATGGGCACAGTGAGGCATGGACACAGTGAGGCATGGAAACAGTGAGGCATGGGCACAGTGAGGCATGGGCACAGTGAGGCATGCACATGGACACAGTGAGGCAAAGTGAGGCACAGTGAGGCATGCAGATGGACACCCTAGGCTTATACTCAAGTCAATAAGTTTTCCCATTTTTTTGTTGTAAAATTAGGTGCCTCGGCTCATATTCGGGTCGGCCTATATTCGAGTATATACAGTATATTTTTATTTTTTTGCAATCTCAACTTCATTACCATGAATATTCTTCTAAACATATCAAAATTTCACGATTGCTACATAAATCTTTCCAAAAACGTACATGATATCTTCTCGGCGATCTTGTGGCCGTTTCCATGATAGCTGTGGGCATTTCATTTGTCTTCCTGGTTTTCCCGGGAGAGGTGCATGCTGGGTAACCAGCATGCACCTCTAGATCTTTCACATGCGCAGTTAAACAGCGCTTGTAGCGCCTTTAATATGTACTTAAAGGGGTTGTAAAGTAAAACATTTTTTTAAATAACAAACATGTTTTACTTACCTCCACTGTGCAGCTCGTTTTGCACAGAGTGGCCCCGAACCTGGTCTTCTGGGGTTCCTCTGCAGCTGTCTCGGCTCCTCCCCGCCAGAACTCAACACCTTCATGCGAGCTCTCGGCCTTTTGGCTAAGATCAAGTGTAGTATCTGTTCTTATCAGTTGCCAGTAGGTGGTGCGATGCTGACTGTCCCCAGTATCCGGTGAGGGGGAAAGGGATGGCAGTCGGCGGACGCTAAGCCTGCTGGTGTGGAGGTGAAAGCCTTTTGATCGGGACAGAGAGGCATGAGGTCGAAGCTGAAGGGCCGGGTCTGGATTTGGTGGTGTCTGCCCCAGTCAGTTGTTTGGGAGAGAACCCTTGCTCCTCCTTTCGCCGGGAGGGGTGGGTAGTATTTCCCAAATGTAATTAGGTGGGAGAGTTGGGGGTTGTGGGTAGTAGCCTGCTTAGGTGGGCTCTCCCCGACCTCTTCTCCGACCTTCCTGGCTGGGAAGGGTGCTGCCGGTCCGGAGCCGGGGTCAGGCACCATTGAAAAGCCTGTGGAGATAGTGCCATTGGAGTGGCAGTCCAGGGGTGCCATACATTGCACGAGTGTTTGAAAGGGGCACTCATCGTGTGGCACCTTAGGTCACATCTCCACACACACTTTTTAACACCTGCCTCTAGGGCCGAGCCTTTTGGCTCGGACCAGAGGAATTTTTGTTTCCTGGCCGGAGGGCCGGCCAACGTATTGCAAGATGGTCACTTTCCACTCACCTCTCCCACCTTCCTTCTCCCCCACTTTCTTTTTTATTTTACCCCATGTTTGTCACGTTTTTGTCTTTTTTTTGTTTAGCGCACAGCTCTTTTAGTGTGGTGAGTAGGGTGCTGGTCCTCGGGCCTGCTCTGAAAGTCTTGGGAGTGGGTGGACATGGCCTTCTGGCTTAGTTCGCCTGCTCTCATGGGGTCTCCCTTCGGGAGAGCCTCACCGAGGAGGGTTCTGTTTCAGCAGTCCCTCCGAGGATGTTGGGTCCTTGTGGCTTCGGCTGCATGGACCACAGATTACTCTTTTCCCTGCCAGGAGCCTAACGCCCCAGGGGATCAGGGTTGGGTCCTTTTCGGAGGATCAATTAACGATGCACCCGTCACAGTTTTTTGTGTTTCACTCTTTATGTGTGTGCACATTTTTCCTGCACCGGGTGAAGTTTTTGGGTTGTGTTTTGCACGCCACAGGCTTTGAAAAAAAAAAAAAGTGTGTGATCTGTCTGAACTTGTTGTGACCTGGAAACCTATTTGACTACTTGATCACTGCTTGCCATTGACCTTGGATTTGTACCTTGACCATTCTACTTCTTTTGTACTCAGCTGCCAGATTGGAACTGACCCATTCTTCTTCTGATTAACCCTTCTGTACTTCGTTGCCAGAGCGCACTTGACCTCGGCTCGGATCTCGGACTAAGGCTTGCATGGTGCTCCGCACCGCTGGTGCCCGTACCACTCGGTGTCCACCAAGTCTCCATCTCCAGAAGCTTCAAGGACCCGAGGTGCAAGGGAGGCCTCCCCACTACTTCGGTCTCACCTCAGGTACGTGGCCATCGTGACAGTGTGGTTGGTGACACCTTGGCTATCCTGTGACTTCCAACTTCCATCACGGCATTTGGGACTATAAATCTCGGCTTACTGTTTGAATCCTCCTGACTTTTTCTTTAGTTGTTTATTACTTTTTTAGAGATAGAAAAAAATAGATTTTTATTAAATTTACCCAACTTAAATTCAGTGCAGGACAAGAAAAGCAGGATAATGTGAACAGATGTTGAACTCAAGATAGGAATAATAAACTGTTACCATAGCTAAGACAGAGTAAATAAGAATTCTGCCATAAGTGCAATTTTTCCACTAATAATACAAAGATAAGGCATCTTAGTTTAAACAGAATGTACGTAGGTATGACGTGAATTTTTGAACCGTTACATTAACCATGTTAAACAGGTTTAGGAAATACTTCATTGTACCAGGACTACTGAGACCACTTCGCTTGAACTAAGTGGCGTTGCCCTTTGCTGGAAGTGAACCTACATTCATAAAAACACTGTGCAGTTGCGTCAGGGCTATAACCTCGAACATGACAGGCTCATTTTTAGAAAACCAGTTGCGAGTGATGGTCAGTTTAGTTCAGGGGTCCTCAAACTTTTTAAACAGGGGCCGGTTCACTGTCCCTCAGACAGGGCCAGACTATAAAAAAAAAATCTATGAACAATTTCCTATGCACACTGCACACGTTAGTTTGAAGTGAAAAAACAAAATGGGAACAAACACAATATTTAAAATGAAGAACAAGTAAAGTTAAACCAACAACCTTTTCAATGTATTTCAATGGGAACTATGGGCCTGCTTTTGGCTAATGAGATGATCAATGTCCCCCCTCACCATTGCAAGCCTCTCCCTTTATCATTATAAGCCCCTCATTGCAAGCCCCCCCTCACAATCATTAATTGCAAACCGATCATGAACAGGGCAAGCCCCCCCCACCTCACCATCATTACATCATCATCTCATTGTAAGCCCCCCCTCACCATCATCATTGTAAGCCCCTCATTACAAGCCCCCCCTCACATTCATTAATTGAAAGCCGATCAAGATCATTGCAAGCCCCCCCCCCCCCCAAATCATCATTACATCATCATCAGCCCCTCATTGCAACCCCCCTCACCATTGCAAGCCCCCCCCACCTTCATCATTACATCATCAGCCCCTCATTGCAAGCCCCCCCACCATCATCATCATTACATCATCATCATCAGCCCCCCACCATCATCATCATCATTACATCATCATCATCATCATCATCATATATATATATATATATATCTATATATATATACATATATATATTTATATATTTATTATTATTATTATTAATATTATTAAAGGGCCCAGGGCCCCCGGATGGCAACCCCCTTTTTTTATAAAAAAAAAAATGTATATTATTTTATTTCTTTTATATATATATATATTTCTAAAGGGCTCAGAGGTCCCCAGGGCCCCATGTGGCAAACCCCCTTTTTTTATTTGTTATAAATGTTTTTTTTTTATTTTTGTTTATATATATTTATTTTTTATGTTTTTTATTAAAGGGCCCAGAGGTACCCAGGGCCCTGGATGGCAACCCCCCCCCCCTTTTTTTTTTTAATAAATGTTTATTATATATTTTTCTTTATTTCTTCTTTTTTTTTGTAAAGGGCCGCTTCTCAATTCGCAGCAGCCCCCCCCCCCCCCCCCGCTTCTCAATTTCAGACGGCAGCACCCCCTCCCCCCGGTTCTCTGCTCCAGGGGGCCCATGCCTGAAGCTGTGTAAGGGGCCCCATAATTCCTGATGTCTGCCCTGCTAGTACTGTATATACTCGAGTATAAGCCGAGTATTTTAGCTCATTTTTTGTGTGCTGAAAATGCCCCCCTTGGCTTATACTCGAGTCACCTTTTTGCTCTTGATCTCCCGGACTTTGGGGACCCGGTACTGGATCACTAAAGTACATTTGTTTTTTAAATAACAAACCTGTTAAACTTACCTCCACTGTTCAGCTCGTTTTGCACAGAGTGGCCCCGAACCTGGTCTTCTGGGGTCCCTCGGCGGCAGTCTCGGCTCCCCCTGCAAGGAGTCAACACCTTCATGCGAGCTCGGTGTTGAGTTCTTGCGGGCGCGCTCCCGTGATACAGCCAGCGGCCATAGGCGCCGACTGTATGATTCGGCCACGCCCCCCGGCGCGCCGCGTCATTGGATGTGATTGACAGCAGCGCAAACCATTGGCTGCGCTGCTTTCAATCATACCAATGAATGGGCCGGGAGGACGGCCAAGTAGCCTGTGCGTTCACGGCGCGGGACTTTTGAGGGGTCAGGTAAGTAAAGGGGGGGTTCGGGGGGCCTCTAATCTGCCAATATTTTTCCACCTAAGGCCCCTTTCACACAGGGCGGATCAGTAATGATCCGCCCCGTGAACCTCCGCTTGCTCAGCGGGGATCGTTCCTCTGATCCCAGCTGAGTCGCAGGGAACGCCCTGGCACACCCTGTGGGCACGCCTATGGTAGCCGCTATAACATTTGCGCAAATCGATCAATAAACGCTTATTGCAATTTTTTTTTTACCAAAAATATGTAGAAGAATACGTATTGGCCTAAACTGAGGGGAAAATAAGTTTTTTTTATATATTTATTATAGCAATATTACATTTTTTCAAAAATTGTTGCTCTATTTTTGTTTATAGCGCAAAAAATAAAAACGGCAGAGGTGATCAAATACCACCAAAAGAAATGTCTATTTGTGGGGAAAAAAGGAAGCCAATTTTGTTTGGAAGCCACGTCGCACGACCGCACAATTGTCAGTTAAAGCGACGCAGTGCCGAATCGCAAAAAGGGGCAAGGTCCTTAACCTGCATATTGGTCCGGGTCTTAAGTAGTTAATTATACAGGTAGCTTGTTTAGAAGTGAAGCATAAGGCGCTGTCATTCTTCGCTGTCGTGGCGTGCGGCCATCGTTTACTTGGCACGAATGCGGAGACATTAACAGCCATAAACCAATTATGAGTTTCATTCTGAAGAGAGGGCACATTGTCGTGCAGTACACAGCCTGTATTATGTAAATGGCGGAGTGTGAAAACCAGCAGCTCGGAGACCGTTTCATGGAGCAAGGTCAGCGGCGGATGAAGTGCCATTCTAACCATTTCCATAAACATGACTTGTTCAAGCAGGTGACCGAGCCAAGAGATGCTTCTCCGATGATGCAAGGACACGAGCACGCAAAACGCCTCCGCTGCCGTCATTCACTGGCCTTTTGTTTACAGGACAGTTTCATTTTTCGGCAGTTTTGCTTGGGTACAATTATTTAGAATCAAATAACAGAATTTAAAGCGGGGGTTCACCCTAAAAAAAAATTCTAACATTGCATGGAGCCGACCTATGAGGCCCCGTACACACGAGAGGATTTATCCGCGCATACGGTCCAGCGGACCGTTTCCGCGGATAAATCCTCTCGAGGATTTGCGAGGATTTTGATCCGATGGAGTGTACTCACCATCAGATCGAAATCCGCGCCGAAATCCCATCGCGATGACGTGTCGCGCCGTCGCCGCGATGATGACGCGGCGACGTGCACGACGCTGTCATATAAGGAATTCCACGCATGCGTCGAATCATTACGACGCATGCGGGGGATTCATTTGGACGGATTGATCCGGTGAGTCTGTACAGACCAGCGGATCAATCCGTTGGGATGGATTCCAGCGGATAGATTTGAAAGCATGTCAGCAAATATTTATCCGCTTGAAATCCATCCCAGGGGATAAAAATCCGCGGAAACAGATCCGCTGAATTGTACACACCAGGGGATCTATCCGCTGGAGCCGTTCCGCGGATCAATTCCAGCGGATGGATCCTCTCATGTGTACGGGCCTGAGACCGACAGTATGCTGTATTTTTTTTCTTGCGTACATACCATTTTAGGGCTATTTTCACCCCCGGCTTCCCAGTGGGAGTGGGCGTTCCTAATCACAGGCTGTGATTGACGTGCTTCCGACCGGCGCATACTGCGCGTCACGAGTTGCCGAAAGAAGCCGAACGTCGGTGCGGCTCTATACGGCGCCTGCGCACCGACGTTTGGCTTCTTTCAGCAACTCGTGACACGCAGTATGCGCCGGTCGGAAGCACGTCAATCACAGCCTGTGATTAGGAACGCCCACTCCCGCGGGAAAGCCGGGGGTGAAAATAGCCCTAAAATGGTATGTACGCAAGAAAAAAAAAAAAAAAAAAACAACAGCATACTGTCGGTCTCATAGGTCGGCTCCATGCAATGTTAGAATTTTTTTTTAGGGTGAATCCCCGCTTTAAAATGTCCCATTTTTAGCTGAAAAGTCTATTGGCAATGACTGGGTTGCCATTTTTTGGACACCCAACTATTACACCTATATGAACTTGTTGGACATACTATTCCAAAACCATGGGCATTAAAATGGAGTTGCCACCAGGGCTTGAGTCCTGCGGGAACGCGTGGGAACGGCGCCCCTGCACTTTTTTTCACAGCAGGAACGCCGTTCCCTTTGCAGGACTAGAGCAGCCGAGCCGCCCGAGCCGATCCTTCACTAAGCGGCGATGCTGGGAGGACTCGACTCGAGTCACTGTCAGGGGTAGGCGAACTGAGCCGAGCAGACTCAAAGCTTCTCCTCCAGGCTCCAACCCCGCCTGCCGCCTGTCCTTCAGTACGCGGCTGGTTGCATGTGACATCACGCGGAGGCGGAGTCACACAGCAAGCATCCCCGCAGCAAGAGAGAGGAGAGGTGGGAAGCTGGGAGTGGGGGAAGGAGGGGGAAATCAGGACAGTAGGGGAAATTTGTGCTACACAGGGTAATTAGGGTGTGCACCCCAAAGCTCAAACACACACTGCTGATCACGTACAATGTTCATTCAGAAAGAGAAGGGGCGAGAAAATTACATGTTTACCGTCTCTCTGGTAGGTTGGCAACACTCTCGCTCGGCCTCCTGGCTCTTTTTTTTAACATCCTCCAATCCACGGGGATGTTAAGGAATGAGCCTGGATGCCGCCCAAGATTCGTAGATTTCCGTGGGCTTTATCCGCGCCTGCGCAGTCAGTTCCCACAGGAGTTGTACACATCCTCCATGACAAATAGTCCCACTTGCAGTTACCAGTGTCAATTAGAGAAAAAGAGAGTTCTCACACATTTTGGCAGCAAAAAAAGCCCTGGGGTGTGCCTGGGCATTAGGGTGTGCCCTGGCACACCCTGTGGGCACGCCTATGGTAGCCGCTATAACTTTTGCGCAAACCGATCAATAAACGCTTATTGCGATTTTCTTTTTATCCCAAAAATAGGTAGAAGAATACGTGTGTCCGCCGGCGAGGGGCCCTCTGTGCATTTAGCACCGACGATCGTTGAGAAGGGGATACGCTCACTCTGCAAGGACACTAGTGGTTATAGACGGATGTGCGCTCTTATCTGGGCTGTGTCTGATCAGCATGGTTTGGGATTCGTAGAGTACGCCTGTACTCATGGGCGTCTGCTCCATAGGGCAAGGGGGGTCGTTTGCCCCCCCCTGGAATCGCCAGGGAGAGCCAGGAGCAGGGCCGATTTAAGCAGTGACTGCAACGCTCCCCTCCCCTCTAGTTGTCCCTTATTAAGAGTGCCTGTCCCTCTTCTGGAATCAAATCCATTTGTCCCTCATTCCAAAAGGTTCCTCTTTTAGACCTGCAATAAATATACTGTCAATATAGTGTAGTGTTTCAGTCAAGGGAAAGGGGTGCTGTGTAATGTAAAGGGGTCCAGTGGTGCAGGGTGCTGTGTAATGTAAAGGGGGCCAGTGATGCAGGGTGCTGTGTAATGTAAAGGGGGCCAGTGGTGCAGGGTGCTGTGTAATGTAAAGGGGGCCAGAGATGCAGGGTGCTGTGTAATGTAAAGGGGGCCAGAGATGCAGGGTGCTGTGTAATGTAAAGGGGGCCAGAGATGCAGGGTGCTGTGTAATGTAAAGGGGGCCAGAGATGCAGGGTGCTGTGTAATGTAAAGGGGGCCAGAGATGCAGGGTGCTGTGTAATGTAAAGGGGGCCAGAGATGCAGGGTGCTGTGTAATGTAAAGGGGGCCAGAGGTGCGGGTGCTGTGTAATGTAAAGGGGTCCAGAGGTGCGGGTGCTGTGTAATGTAAAGGGGTCCACTGGCGCTGGGTGCTGTGTAATGTAAAGGGGTCCAGTGATGCAGGGTGCTGTGTAATGTAAAGGGGTCCAGTGATGCAGGGTGCTGTGTAATGTAAAGGGGTCCAGTGATGCAGGGTGCTGTGTAATGTAAAGGGGGCCAGTGATGCAGGGTGCTGTGTAATGTAAAGGGGGCCAGAGATGCAGGGTGCTGTGTAATGTAAAGGGGGCCAGAGATGCAGGGGGCTGTGTAATGTAAAGGGGTCCAGTGATGCAGGGTGCTGCGTAATGTAAAGGGGTCCAGAGCTGTGGGGTGCTGTGTAATGTAAAGGGGTCCAGAGCTGTGGGGTGCTGTGTAATGTAATGGGTTCCAGAGGTGCAGTTGTGGAGAGGGGGTACACAGTAGTGACAAAGAGATATTGAAAGATGCAGGGGGCACAGTGGGGTGCTTTTACATTTTAATGTGGGGTTGCGCTTTTAACCCCCGCTAGCAGTCGAAGAAAGGGTAAAATGCGACTGTGTATCGCTGCTGCCGAAGCGCCCCCCTCTGAAAACATTTCAGCGGACGCCCATGCCTGTACTCCCTTCCACCTACAATAAGGCTCGATTCACACCTATGCATGTTCCCTTTGAGCGTTTTTGCAGTGCTTTCTGCGGTGCTTGCTGCGTTTTTTGACTTGCGTTTTTACCACGATTTTGCCGCGATTTGCGTTTTGCATTTAAATTTTTTTTTACATCAATTTAATTTGTTTTACATTTCATTTAACAACCAGCTCTAAACAGGTAAAAAAAAAAACGCAAAACACAAATAGTGGCAAAAATGCGGTACTTGCGTTTTGGATGCGGGTCCATCGAATTCTATTACATGCAAAACACTGCTTTTTGCAGGAAAAAAAGTCCCCGACCCTTTCCAAAAACGCAGAGGCACAAAAAAGCATTGATGTGAACATGTTCCATAGGAACCCATGTTAAAAAATTTCCCTGCTTTTCTGCAAAATGCACCAAAAAACGCATTAGTGTGAATGGAGCCTTATGGTATAATCTGGATCTGCGTTATTCTATGGAATGGCGCAGAATAACTGGTTGCCGACCAGCCGCCGTCATTTCAAGGCGGCAGGTCGGCTCTCCTGCGCGAGAGCCCGTACAATAACGTCAGCTCTCTTAGCGGCCACTAGGGTCTCCTCCCTAATTACCGTGCGGGTGCCCGGCGGGCGCGATCTCTGCCGGGCACCCGCGATTGCTCGTTACAGAGCGAGGACCGGGAGCTGTGTGTGTAAACACACAGCTCCCGGTCCTGTCAGGGAAGAAATGCTGATCTTCTGTTCATATAATGTATGAACAGCGATCAGTCATTTCCCCTAGTGAGGCCACCCCCCCTACAGTTAGAACACACCCAGGGAACATACTTAACCCCTTCCCCGCCCCCTAGAGTTAACCCCTTCCCTGCCAGTGTCATTTTTATAGTAATCCAATGCATTTTTATAGCACTGATCGCTATAAAAATGCCAATGGTCCCAAAAATGTGTCAAAAGTGTCCGAAGTGTCCGCCATAATGTCGCAGTACCGAAAAAAAATTGCTGATCGCCGCCATTACTAGTAAAAAAATATATTACTAAAAATACCCTAAAAATACCCCCTATTTTGTAAACGCTATAACTTTTGCGCAAACCAATCAATAAACGCTTATTGCGATTTTTTTTAACGAAAAATATGTAGACGAATACGTATCGGCCTAAACTGAGGAAAAAAAATGTTTTTTTATATATTTTTGGGGGATATTTATTACAGCAAAAAGTAAAAAATATTAATTCTTTTCAAAATTGTCGCTCTATTTTTGTGTATAGCGCAAAAACTAAAAACCGCAGAGGTGCTTAAATACCACCAAAAGAAAGCTATATTTTTTGGAAAAAAAGGACGCCAATTTTGTTTGGGAGCCACGTCGCACGACCGCGCAATTGTCAGTTAAAGCGGCGCAGTCCCGAATCGCAAAAAGTGCTCTGGTCTTTGGGCAGCAATATGGTCCGGGGGTTAAGTGGTTAAAAAAAATAATAATAAAAATGCCATAAAACTATCCCCTATTTTGTTAAAGCTATAACTTTTGCGCAAACCAATCAATAAACGTTTATTGCGTTTTTTTTTTTTGTTACGAAAAATATGTAGAAGAATACGTATCGGCCTAAACTGAGGAAAAAAAATGTTTTTTTTATATATGTAGCGCTACCCCCGAAGGAGCCGCTGATTTGTTGTTGGGATCGGCATATTAAGTTACCTTGGTGTGGTCTAGGGGTGTAGTTGGAGAACAGAGTAGTGAGCGAAGGTCCAGACAGTGAATAGAGGTTTTCCAATGCTTTATTTCTAGGCCAACACAGCCAACATCGGCCCATATTCTGGCTAAATGTCCGCGGGCTGCGCGTAAGGCATTTACACTCCGCCGCCCCAACCTACAGGAGCAAGTGCTGTATTCCCCAAACACTTGCTCCGTAGTTTGGGGCGGCGGAGTGTAAATGCCCCGGCGTAGCCACGCGTATCTCCAAGGGGGCGGCTTCTAATTAAGCGCGCCCCCGATTCTAAGTAACTGCGCATGCGCCGGGCTTAAGAAAGCCCAGTGCGCATGCTCCAGTTCTCGGCGTAAAACGTCAATGACGCCGACGTGTGCGTCATTGACGTAAAGTCGTATTCAAGAACGACTTACGGAAACGACGTAGCCGACGGAAAAACACGACGCGGACCCCTGACGCCATCCGTAACATGGCCTACGTGGGACTCGCGGAAACTTACTCCTCATATAGCAGGATTAAGTTTCCGCTTACGCAACGACGTTAGCGACGGGTACGCGACGCGAAATCGTTCGGGAATCGGCGTAGCAGGCTCATTTGCATAAGCAAATGAGTCCTTCACGTACATGCCATCTAGCGGCGGGCGGCGTACTTACATTTAAGATCCGACAGTGTAAGTGACTTACAGATGGCGGATCTTAAGTGTATCTATGCGAAAATGATTCTAAGAATCAGTCGCATAGATACACTGGCCAAAAAAGGGAGATACGATGGAGTATCCTGAGATACTCCATCATAACTTCTCTCAGAATATGGCCCATCAACTTCAATGGGAAGAGAAAGGTTGATGAAGAGAGGGAGAAAACGTTGCAGTGTCAGGCCTGGATATGAACCGAGCAATTTTGCTCTCAGTAGTATCAAATTATTGTTCATCGCCACTCTAGCCAGAGTGGGTGAAGTGCCCCCGAACAGACCCCTATCGTAAGCCTGGCAGCCGAGGTGTCACTTTAGATTACTGGGAGGAACAGGTCTCTCTCACAGGCCCGGCTCTAAGGCCTCTGCCACAGGCCAATTACTTTAACTAGTTACCGACCGCCCACCGTCGTTCTACGTCATCACTTTAAAGATGAATATCTCGGTAACGGTAGCAGCTGCTGCCACAATCGAGATATTCATCTCTTCAGTGGGCGGTCCGGTACACGATAACGGCGGTCTCCGCGGCGGATTCGCCGTTATCGGTGTCGGGAGAGGGCCCCCCCCCTCCCGCCGCTCTCCCGCGCCCTCCGCCGCTTACCGGAGCTGTCGGTAGCGGCGGAGGAGATCGGGACTGCTCGGCAGCTGAGCGGGGACGAGACTGAAGGAAAAATCTCCTTCGCCCGTCCCCATAGCTCTGCTGGGCGGAAGTGACGTCAAAACGTCAGTCCCGCCCAGCGTCTTAAAGCAACATTTTTTTTTTTTGTCATTTTAAAAAATGACATTTCCAAATTTTTTTTTGTTTTTTTTTGCATTTAAGCCTAAATATGAGATCTGAGGTCTTTTTGACCCCCAGATCTCATATTTAAGAGGACCTGTCATGCTTTTTTCTATTACAAGGGATGTTTACATTCCTTGTAATAGGAATAAAAGTGATATTTTTATAATTTTTTTTTATTTCAGTGTTAAAAATTGTAAAATAAATAAGAATAAATGTGAAAACCCCCAAAAAAAATTTTTAACGCGCCCCGTCCCGACGAGCTCGCGCGTAGAAGCGAACGTATACGCGAGTAGCGCCCGCATATGAAAACGGTGTTCAAACCACACAAGTGAGGTATCGCCGCGATCGTTAGAGCGAGAGCAATAATTTTAGCCTTAGGCCTACTCTGTAACTCAAAAAATGCAACCTGTAGAATTTTTTAAACGTCGCCTATGGAGATTTTTATGGGTAAAAGTTTGACGCCATGCCACGAGCGGGCGCAATTTTTAAGCGTGACATGTTGGGTATCATTTTACTCGGCGTAACATTATCTTTCACAATATCTAAAAAAATTGGGCCAAATTTATTGTTGTCTTATGTTTTAATTTAAAAAAGTGAATTTTTTCCAAAAAAAGTGCGCTTGTAAGACCGCTGCGCAAATACGGTGTGACAAAAAGTATTGCAATGACTGCCATTTTATTCTCTAGGGTGTTAGAAAAAAAAATATATAATGTTTTGGGGTTTTAAGTAATTTTCTAGCAAAAAAAAATGTTTTAGTCTCGTAAACACCAACTCTGAAAAACAGGCCCGGGGCTAAAGTGGTTAAAGCGGGATTCCACCCGCAATTTTTTTTTTTTTTTAAAAGTCAGCAGCTACTAACAGTGTAGCTGCTGACTTTTAATAAGGACACTTACCTTGTCCTACTTGCCTGCGCTGATGGCCCCACCCGATGCCGATCCCACGACTGATGCAGGTCCCGCGCCACCATTCACACTAGGGGAAACATTTCCTACTGCGCCTGTGTGAGTCTCGTGCCGGCTTGTAAATGGGCGGCTTCTCTCTGAGAACACACACAGTTCCCAGAAAGCAGCGCGCCCCATTCACTATGAGAAGGAGAAGAAGAAAACACACCGCGGTGCCGAAGAGGCAGATTACGGACTTCCGCATAGCAACAGGTATTGCGGGTGAGTCTAATTTTTTTTTTCACTTTTTTTTATTAATTTTTGTTAGGACTTTTGGCCAAATGTTGTTTTCCTGGGTGGAACTCCGCTTTAAGTGAACTGAATAGATGATTGGAGCGAATCCTCCCAGTAGATTTCCACAAAGGTCACCGGATGACAGCAAAGCGTACCTGTCAGCATTCCGGTCACCAGATCCCCGATTGGTTCGTTCAAGCCCTCTTGGACGACCTGCCTCCGGGTTCCCCTCAAGCCGACCCCCCAATTGAACGGCACCTGCGACGAGCCAGAACCGCAGGGGAACACGTGAGGTGCACGGTGGCTAAGAAATCCTTCACCTTTATACTCAAAGGTCTTTGCTGTTATCCTTTGATTTTAGCAGTTCCAATTTGTCCCTTCTCTGGACTGACCTTCACATTCTGCTTTCTTCTCTGCACACTCCCTTCCTGTACTGAACGACTGACCACAGATAAGCTTGAGCTGGGATAGATATCCCAGAGTGGTGCTATCCCCATCTTGTGGTGGGAAGTATGAAGCACACCTGACCAGCCTATGAATAGGGATACCACAGGTGTACAATGCAAAATGACATGCAATATAGCAATGACAAAGAAGTAATACTTTTGCAGTTCCCACATGTCCTGAGTGGGACGCTGCACACCCAGCCTGGGATCCTCTCAATAGAACTGGGGACCCAGTAAGTCACTGGAGTCCCCTTTTTTCCTTTGAATGAGGTTCTTTGTAGCCTGCAATTTTGGCCAAGTGGGCCGTGCTGGCGGGGTCCATGGATGTGCGCACCCTGAAGGTGGATGCCGCACCTGAAACCGGGACCCCGCGAAGACTGTTTAGCACATGTCACAGATATACTCTCCCCCAGCATGCCCCGCGAGGGGGAACTCCTCTAATTGGCTGCTGGGGAAAACTTGCTCTGCCAGAACCCCTCTGGTGCCAACTGCTGGCCAGGGATGGCACCGCATCCCTGGAGTACAGGCTGACCCAGTGGACTTTTCTGGAATGACAGAAAGTCCCAATTTAGTAAATTGCGAATGGGAGCAAACTAACTCTCCCACTCCCCACTAACTTTAGCGTAGTGCCCATACTGAAAGTAAGAGGGCGCTACATATATTTCTAGGGGATATTTATTATGGTAAAAAGTAAAAAATATATATTTTTTTTCAAAATTGTCGCTCTATTTTTGTTTATAGCGCAAAAACTAAAAAACCGCAGAGGTGATCAAATACCACCAAAATAAAAGCTCTATTTATGGGGAAAAAAAGGACGCCAATTTTGTTTGGGAACCACGTCGCACGACCGCACAATTGTCAGTTAAAGCGACGCAGTGCCGAATCGCAAAAAGTGCTCTGGTCTTTGACCAGCAATATGGTCCGGGGGTTAAGCGGTTAAGGATTCTATCAGCGATAATATGGGGGCTTATGAACGTTTTTGGATTAGTGGAAGGCGTACATGTTTTAAAAGCAATACGGCTTTACCTGCTACAAGGCATGGATGCATTCCCTGTCCAGACACGCTCATAGGACTTTAGCCAGCATTGTATGTATTCTATTCATTGTAAAGGACATTCTGTTGGAGGGAAGCCCTTATATCAGTGTTTCTCAATTCCAGTCCTCAGGCCCCCCCAACAGGTCAGGTTTTCAGGATTTCCCTCAGATGAAAAGGCTGTGATGATTACTTAGGCAGTGAAACTGACCAAATCACCTGTGCAAAATAATGGAAATCCTGAAAACCTGACCTGTTGGGGGGGGGGGGGGGCCTGAGGACTGGAATCGAGAAACACTGCCTTATATGGTGCTTGCTATGTGGAGAGGACATCCTGTGATGACCACTCCCATGGGGGGAGGTGATTAACTGGTGGAGTGATCACTTCCTGTTTGGGTGAGAATAAAAGAGCAGTGAAGCAGGCCTTTCAGAGCAATGATGGCGGCGATGGCCTACTGAGAACAAGCTGGTGTCAATGGTCTGTTACTGAATGGAAGGGAATGAATGGTGAGTGATCCTATAAGCGTAAATATGGATTATTTCACTAAGATGGAGTGTGTGCTTATAGCACCAGGCAGGATGGCGGTGTGCTCTGCATACCATCCAAACTGCCACGTCAGCTACAAAACAAGTACGCTGGGCAAATACCAATGTGATTTAAGGTAAAAAAACATATTTTTGTTATTTTGGATATACTAATCACCCCCCTCTGCGATGCCACAATCTCCCCCTGTGTCCAATCTCCCCCAGGCCTCCTGCCTCCATCCCCCTCTGCGGTGCCACCAACAACCCCTGTCTCCATCCCCCACCCTCTGCGGTGCCACCATCCCCATCTGTGATGCCACTAACACCCCCTGCCTCCACCCCCCTCTGCCACCAACACCCCCTGCCTCCAATCTTCCCCAGGCCCCCTGCCTCCATCCCCCTCCGCGGTGCCACCAACAACCCCTGTCTCCATCCCCCCACCCTCTGCGGTGCCACCATTCCCCTCTGTGATGCCATTAACACCCCCTGCTTCCATCCCCCTCTGCGGTGCCACCAACAACCCCTGTCTCCATCCCCCACCCTCTGCGGTGCCACCATCCCCCTCTGTGATGCCACTAACACCCCCTGCCTTCACCCCCCTCTGCGGTGCCACAATCTCCATCTGCCTCCAATCTCCCCAGGCCTCCTGCCTCCATCGTCCCCTGCCTCCATCCCCCTCTGCGGTGCCACCAACAACCCCTGTCTCCATTCCCCACCCTCTGCGGTGCCACCATTCCCCTCTGTGATGCCATTAACACCCCCTGCTTCCATCCCCCTCTGCCACCGACACCCCCTGCCTCCAATCTCCCCCAGGCCCCCTGCCTCCATCGTCCCCTGCCTCCATCCCCCTCTGCGGTGCCACCAACAACCCCTGTCTCCATTCCCCACCCTCTGCGGTGCCACCATCCCCCTCTGTGATGCCACTAACACCCCCTGCCTCCATCCCCCCCCTCTGTGGTGCCACCACAGCCACCATCACCCCATGCCTCCAATCTCCAATGCACAGTTCCAAGCCGAACCGATCTCGGCTATTTTTACTGGCACATTCCCGCAACCACGGACGGGGGACAAAGTTTCCCTTTTTTACGAACTGTCCCTAAAAATACGAGCGAAGTGAGGACGTGATGCCGACTGGCCACTTACCTCAAATTCCACGTCGCCCTGGAGGTTCGGTGGTTTCCGTCGGCAAGGATTGCGCCTGCGCAGTCAAGACTGGAACCATATCGATCGGAGGAACCATATCGATCGGAGGAACCATATCGTCATATCACCGGCTACAGTCAGCTCAGCTGAATTTCACTCCGCTGCCCACTGTCAGAGATGAAGCATGCGACCTTCAGCCCTCATTCACACCTAGGCGACAAAACGCCTGAAGCGCGACGCCCGTGTCCCGCTGGAGGGGAGAATTTCCATTGATGTCTGAGATGGTCCCGGACCCTTTTTTTCAGGCGGCATTGGCGTTCGGCCATAGACCTCAATGTAAATTATTTGTGAGGAGAAAAACAAAAAAAAAGTTAACTAATCGCGGCAAAATACGCAGCGTACGCGGCGTTACAATGTGAATGGAGCCTCAGAGAGCATCGGATACTGTTTACTTCACAGCTGTGGCTGCAGTCCTCACAGGAGTTGGGCCCCTTTCGCACTGGGGCGCTTTTCGAGCGTTTTTCAAGCGAAGCCTCATCTGCAATCCCAATGTGCTGGTAAAGCTCCGCTAAGACCCCTTTCACACTGAAGCGTTTTTACAGCGTTTTAGCGTTAAAAATAGCGCTCTTAAAACGCTCTCCATGAGTGGAGCAGCTTTTGAGCGCTGTAAAAAAATGCTCCACAAAACGCCCCTCTCCATTGAAACGAATTTAAAGCGCTGTAAAAACGCCTTACCCTTTCACACTGAGGCACTGCACTGGCGGGGCATTGGGAAAAGTCCTGGAAGCAGCATCTTTGGAACAGCTTCTGGGCGCTGAAGAAAAAATGCTCCAAAAACGCCCCTCTCCATTGAAATGAATTGAAAGCGCTGTCAAAACGCCTTACCCTTTCACACTGAGGCACTGCAAAAACGCCCTAAAACGTTAGGGTCTAAGGCCCCTTTCACACTGGGGCGTTTTTCGAGCGTTACTACAGCGTTTTTCGAGCGTTACTACAGCGTTTTTCGAGCGTTACTACAGCGTTTTTTTGAGCGTTACAGCGTTTGAGCGTTATTACGCTTGAAAAATGCCCCAGTGTGAGAGGGGCCTTAGACCTTAACGTTTTAGGGCGTTTTTGCAGTGCCTCAGTGTGAAAGGGTAAGGCGTTTTGACAGTGCTTTCAATTCATTTCAATGGAGAGGGGCATTTTTGGAGTTTTTTTATTTTTTTTTTCAGCGCCCAGGAGCTGCGCCAAAGATGCTGCTTCCAGGACTTTTCTCAACGCCCCGCCAGTGCAACGCCTCAGTGTGAAAGGGTAAGGCGTTTTTACAGCGCTTTTAATTCGTTTCAATGGAGAGGGGCGGGTTTTTTTCAGCGCCCAGAAGCTGCTCCAAAGATGCTGCTTGCAGGACTCGGTGGGACAAGGTCCATTGAGATGCATGGAGAGCGTTTTAGGAGCGGTTTAATAGCACTATTTTTAACGCTAAAACGCTGTAAAAACGCTTCAGTGTGAAAGGGGTCTTATGTTGAATCTTTTCTTTCAATATTGAATCTCTTTATGTAGAATAATATTGGACTAACAGAGTTAAGGTTAGGCACATTCGACCAACGAAAACGGAAAATAAAGCATTTGTTTATGTCGGATCTTTCGGTTTTAAATGATAACGAAAATTCCTTGAAATTCGGACGAAAATGCATTCGGACGAAAACGAATGCACATGAGTGAGTTACATGTATAGTGCAACAAATGCGAACTTAATCGCCTCAAGGCGCTTTGCATCCAGTGTTGTCCTGGTCCCACATGTCTATCGGATACTTACTTCACAGCTGTGGCTGCAGTCCTCACAGCAATTACCCACCATTAGCCCCTGTGTGCCACAAGACGGCTGCTTGCCATCTCCTCTCTGATGCAGAATTTGGGGGGAAAACTGTGTCTCTACTCAGGTCCAGTCAGGGTTTTCACAGCTGAAGGACAGGTGGGAGGAGCAGGAAGAGGAAGAGATCATCACACACAGACACAGTGCACCCTCCATCACTTTCCTCCTGTCCAGAAGCCAGCACAGGTGGTGACTGAAGACCTCAGCCTGTTTTACTTGTGAGTACAGATTCTGCCACGATACAATTCTGTGCTATAATCCTGCCCTGTACTTTGAAGGGCACGTTTACTGAACCAGAAAGGTTAGGAATTCCTGGGACTTCTGAGGTGTTACATAAAATGGATTCCATATCAGTGTTGCCAACCTACCAAATTGAAATTTACTGGCACGGCCCCCAAAATTTACTGGCGCAGCCACGTTTTTACTGGCATTTCACAAAAGTTACTAAATTACATTTTTAGGTGAAAATTTTAGTATTTAGGCTACAAACAAGTACGCTAGGCAAATGGCAATATGATTTAAAGCGGTGGTTCACCCTCCTTAACATCATTATAGCATTACATTCGGCATCGTAGCGCGAGCTACGGTATGCCGGTCTTAAATTTTTTATCCCCGTACTCACTGTGCTATCGATCATTGAAGAATCCGACTCCCGCGGGGAATGGGCGTGCCTATGGAGAGGGAGGATGATTGACGGCCGGCTCTGGCACGTCACGCTCCCCGAAGACAGCCGGAGTAGGTCTCGGCTCTTCACGGCGCCTGCGCACAGGCACCGTGAAGAGCCAAGCCTATTTCGGCTATTTCCGGAGTAGAGTGACGTGCCAGGGCCGGCCGTCAATCACCTTCTCTCACCATAGGAACGCCCATTCCCCGGAATCTTCAATGTACAATAGCACAGTGAGTACGGGGATAAAAAATGTAAGACCGGCATACTGTAGCTCGCGCTACGATGCCGAATGTAATGGTAGAATAAAAAAAAATGTTTTTTTTTAATAGGGTGAACCCCCGCTTTAAGGTAGATATTAAGGTAACAAAACATAATTTTGTTATTTTTGATATAATAAGGGCAAATTATTTATTCACATCACCCCCTGCCTCCAACACCCCCTGCCTTCACCCCCCTCTGTGATGCCACAATCTCCGCCTGCCTCCATCGTCCCCTGCCGCCGCCACCCCCCTCTGCAGTGCCACCATACCCCTCTGCGGTGCCACTAACACCCACTAACACCCCCTGTCTCCAATCTTCCTCAGGCCCCCTGCCTTCATCATCCCCTGCCTCCATCCCCCTCTGTGGTGCCACCATCACTCCCTGCCTCCAATCACCCCCTGCCACTAACACCCTCTGCCCCCATCCTCCCCCTGCCTCCAATCCCCCTCTATGGTGCCACCGCAGCCATCACCCCCTGCCTCCATTGTCCCCCTCTGCAGTGCCTCCAATCACTCCCTGCCTAAAAACACCCCCTGCCTCCAATCTCCCCCAGTCCCCCTGCCTTCATCGTCCCCTGCCTCCATCCCCCCTCTGCGGCGCCATCATTACCCCCTGCCACTAACACCCTCTGCCTCCAATCTCCCCCTGCCCCCATCCCCCTCTGGGGTGCCACTGCAGGCACCATCTCCCTCTGCAGTGCCGCCATCACCCCCTGCCTCCATCGGTTCCCCCTCTGCCACCATCACCTGATGTCACTCCCGGCTGGGCTGTCTGTCACTCTGTCCGTCCCTGATTCCCCTGTGAACTTTGTATTGCCTGGATGCAGCAGGCTCCTCCATTCCGCCACGTGCTGCTCAGCCTCCTGACTCCTCCTCCAGTGCTGTGCTCCTCCGACCTCCTGGTTAGTTACAGATTTAAAGTTGTGGCGTGCGCGCGCCTGGCGGGTTGTCCTAATACAGGGGTCCTCAAACTACGTCCCGCGGGCCACATGTGGCCCGCGGAGGACTTGTAACCGGCCCACCCGACCCTGACAGGCAATGCCGGTTACACTGCAGTGGCACAGTAAGGAGAAAGTGCTGTGAGGGGCTTACGATGGTGAGGGGGGCTGATGACAATATGATGGTGGGGGGGCTGATGATGATGGGGGGGCGGCTTGTGATGGTGAGGGGGGCTGATGATGGTGAGGGGGCTGCTGATGATGATGGGGGGGGGGCTGATGATGATTGGGGGTGGCTTGTGATGGTGAGAGGGGCTGATGATGATAATGATGGGGGGGCTGATGATGGGGGGGGGGGGGGCGGCTTGTGATGGTGAGGGGGGCTGATGATGATGATAATGATGGGGGCTGATGATGATGGGGGGGGGGGGGGGGCAGCTTGTGATGGTGAGGGGGGCTGATGATGGTGGGGGGGCTGATGATAATGATGGGGGGGCTGATGATGATAATAATGATGCGGGGGGGCAGATAATGATGATGGGGGGGGGGGCTTGCAATGAGGGGCTGATGATGTAATAATGAAGGTGGGGGCTTGCAAAGGTGAGGGGGTGTTGCAATGAGGGGCTGATGATGATGATTGGGGGGGGGCTTGCAATGATCTTGATCGGCTTGCAATTAATGATTGTGGGGGGGGGGGCTTGTAATGAGGGGCTTACAATGATGATGGCGAGGGGGGGGCTTACAATGAGGGGATGATGTATTGATACTGGCACATTCCCGCAACCATGGACATTTACGGACGGGGGAAAAAAGTGCCACTGGTGGGCACTGAGGAGCTCTGTACTGGTGGGCATTAGTGAATAGGATGCACACCACCTCTCCACCCTAAACAATAACCTCCTCCCCACCTCTCCACCCTAGATTTGCTGAGATGAAGGGGAACAAAAAATTGGCCTAAAATATCGGCCGCAAAAATCGGCCACATATATCGACCACCCTGATTTCTAAATATCGGCATCGGCCAGAGCAAAACCAATATTGGTCGACCTCTAATCTCTAATGGGAAAGTGGGGTCTGTAATGGGAAAGCGGGGTCTGTAATGGGATAGCGGGGTCTGTAATGGGATAGAGGGGTCTGTAATGGCAAAGTGGGGTCTGTAATGGCAAAGTGGCATCTGTAATGGGAAAGTGGGGTCTGTAATGGGAAAGCGGGGTCCTCCATGCTGCCACGTGCTGCTCAGCCTCCAGACTCCTGCTCCAGTGCTGTGCTCCTCCGAACTCCTGGTTCGTTACCGATTTAAAATTGTGGCGTGCGCGCGCCTGGCGGGTTGTCCTAATACAGGGGTCCTCAAACTACGGGACACATGCGGCCCGCGGAGGACTTGTAACCGGCCCACCCGACCCTGACAGGCAACGCCGGTTACACTGCAGGTTGTAACACAGCGATCCCGCTGTGTCACGGAGATGACAGTGTTAACAATCGGGGCGCGCTGTGATAAATGTCCCGCCCTCCTCCTCCTAGACTAGCTTGTGTGATAGAGCCAGTGTTCTGTCTATCACACGAGCTGGTCTAGAGGAGGAGGGCGGGACATTTATCACAGCGCGCCAGAACTGTTACCAACACTGTGAGCTTCGTGACACAGCGGGACCGTGACTGCAGTGCAGTGAGCAGTGGCACAGTAAGGAGAAAGTGCTGTGAGGGGTTTACGATGGTAAGGGAGGGAGGGGTGGGCTTGTGATGGTGAGGGGGGCTGATGATGTAATGATGGTGGGGGCTGATGATGATGTTGGGGGGGGGGGGGGGCTGATGATAAAATGATGATGATGATGGTGTGGGGGGGGGGCTTATGATAAAATGATGGTGGGGGGGGGGCTTGCAATGAGGGGCTGATGGTGAGGGGGGCTTGCAAAGGTGAGGGGGGGTTGCAATGAGGGGCTGATGATGTAATGATGATTGGGGGGGCTTGCAATGATTTTGATCGGCTTGCAATTAATGATTGTGGGGGGGGGGCTTGTAATGAGGGGGTTACAATGATGATGGCCAGGGGGGGCTTACAATGAGGGGATGATGATGGTGAGGTGGGGGGGGCTTGCAATGATCATGATCGGTTTGCAATTAATGATTGTGGGGGGGCTTGCAATGAGGGGCTTATAATGATGAAGGGGGAGGGTTGCAATGATCGTGAGGGGCTTGCAATGGTGAGGGGGGACATTGACCATCTCATTAGCCAAAAGCAGGCCCAAAGTTCCCATTGAAATACTGGTTAGTTTGTTGGTTTAGCTTTACTTGTTCTTCATTTAAGATATTGTATTTGTTCCCATTTTTTGTTTTTTTCACTTCAAAATAACATATGTGCAGTGTGAATAGGAAATTGTTCATAGAGGTTTTTTTTTTTTTGTTTTTTTTTTATAGTCTGGCCTTTCTGAGGGACAGTGAACCGTCCCCCTGTTTAAAAAGTTTGAGGACCCCTGTCCTAATACATCACTCGCCGGCGCCGCAAAACCTCTGTGAAATCCGCCCCCCGCCGGCCGAATACAGCATATGCTCGGCAAGCTTCGGAACTGTGCATGCGCAGTTCCAAGCCGCACCGATCTCGGCTTTTTTTACTGGCACATTCCCGCAACCACGGACATTTACGGATGGGGGGAAAAAGTGCCACTGGTGGGCAGTGAAGAGCTCTGTACTAGTGGGCATTAGTGAGATGCACTGGTTGGCACTGATCGGTTCCACTGGTGGGCACTGAGGAGCTCTGTACTGGTGGGCATTAGTGAGATGCACTGGTGGGCACTAATAGGATGCACACCACCTCTCCACCCTAAACAATAACCTCCTCTCCACCCTAGATTTGCTGAGATGAAGGGGGGAAAAAAATCGGCCTAAAATATCGGCCGCAAAAATCGGCCACATATATCGGCCGCCCCGATTTATAAATATCGGCATCGGCCAGAAAAAAAAACAATATTGGTCTACCTCTAATCTGTAATGGGATAGAGGGGTCTGTAATGGCAAAGTGGCATCTGTAATGGCAAAGTGGCATCTGTAATGGCAAAGTGGGATAGCGGGGTCTGTAATGGGAAAGCGGGGTCTGTAATGGGAAAGCCACTAACACCCTCTGCCTCCAATCTCCCCCAGTTTGGGCGCGCTGTGATAAATGTCCCGCCCTCCTCCTTCTAGACTAGCTTGTGTGATAGAGCCAGTGTTCTGTCTATCACACGAGCTGGTCTAGGAGGAGGGCGGGACATCTATCACAGCGCGCCAGAACTGTAACCAACACTGAGCTTTGTAAAAACAGCGGGACCGTCACAGCAGTTGAGTGAGCAATGGCACAGTAAGGAGAAAGTGATGATGACGATGACGAGGGGCTGATGATGATGATTTGCAATGAGGGGCTGATGATGATGAGCAATGAGGGGCTGATGATGATGATGATGAGCAATGAGGGGCTGATGATGATTTGCAATGAGGGGCTGATGATGATTTGCAATGAGGGGCTGATGATGGTGATGATTTGCAATGAGGGGCTGATGATGATGATGATTTGCAATGAGGGGATGATGATGGTGATGATTTGCAATGAGGGGCTGATGATGATGATGATTTGCAATGAGGGGCTGATGATGATGATTTGCAATGAGGGGCTGATGATGATGATGATGATTTGCAATGAGGGGCTGATGATGATGATGATTTGCAATGAGGGGCTGATGATGATGATGATGATGATTTGCAATGAGGGGCTGATGATGATGATGATGATGATTTGCAATGAGGGGCTGATGATTTGCAATGAGGGGCTGATGATGATTTGCAATGAGGGGCTGATGATGATGATGATGATGATTTGCAATGAGGGGCTGATGATGATTTGCAATGAGGGGCTGATGATGATTTGCAATGAGGGGCTGATGATGATTTGCAATGAGGGGCTGATGATGATGATGATGATGATGATGATTTGCAATGAGGGGCTGATGATGATTTGCAATGAGGGGCTGATGATGGTGATGATTTGCAATGAGGGGCTGATGATGATGATGATTTGCAATGAGGGGCTGATGATGATGATGATGATGATGATTTGCAATGAGGGGCTGATGATGATGATGATGATGATGATGATGATTTGCAATGAGGGGCTGATGATGATTTGCAATGAGGGGCTGATGATGATTTGCAATGAGGGGCTGATGATGATGATGATGATGATGATGATGATTTGCAATGAGGGGCTGATGATGATGATGATTTGCAATGAGGGGCTGATGATGATGATTTGCAATGAGGGGCTGATGATGATTTGCAATGAGGGGCTGATGATGATGATGATGATTTGCAATGAGGGGCTGATGATGGTGATGATTTGCAATGAGGGGCTGATGATGGTGGTGATTTGCAATGAGGGGATGATGATGATGATTTGCAATGAGGGGCTGATGATGGTGATGATGATTTGCAATGAGGGGCTGATGATGATGATGATGATGATGATTTGCAATGAGGGGATGATAATGATTTGCAATGAGGGGATGATGATGATGATGATGATTTGCAATGAGGGGCTGATGATGGTGATGATGATTTGCAATGAGGGGCTGATGATGATGATTTGCAATGAGGGGCTGATGATGATGATGATGATTTGCAATGAGGGGCTGATGATGATGATGATGATGATGATGATTTGCAATGAGGGGCTGATGATGATGGTGATGATTTGCAATGAGGGGCTGATGATGGTGATGATTTGCAATGAGGGGCTGATGATGATGATGATTTGCAATGAGGGGCTGATGATGATGATGATGATGATTTGCAATGAGGGGCTGATGATGGTGATGATTTGCAATGAGGGGCTGATGATGATGATGATTTGCAATGAGGGGATGATGATGATTTGCAATGAGGGGCTGATGATGATGATTTGCAATGAGGGGCTGATGATGATGATGATGATTTGCAATGAGGGGCTGATGATGATGATTTGCAATGAGGGGCTGATGATGATTTGCAATGAGGGGCTGGTGATGATGATTTGCAATGAGGGGCTGATGATGATGATTTGCAATGAGGGGCTGATGATGATGATTTGCAATGAGGGGCTGATGATGATGATTTGCAATGAGGGGCTGATGATGATGATGATGATGATTTGCAATGAGGGGCTGATGATGATGATGATTTGCAATGAGGGGCTGATGATGATGATGGTGATGATTTGCAATGAGGGGCTGATGATGGTGATGATTTGCAATGAGGGGCTGATGATGATGATGATTTGCAATGAGGGGCTGATGATGATGATGATTTGCAATGAGGGGCTGATGATGATGATGATTTGCAATGAGGGGCTGATGATGATGATTTGCAATGAGGGGCTGATGGTGATGATGATGATTTGCAATGAGGGCCTGATGATGATGATTTGCAATGAGGGGCTGATGATGATTTGCAATGAGGGGCTGATGATGGTGATGATAATTTGCAATGAGGGGCTGATGATGATGATGATGATGATGATGATTTGCAATGAGATGATGGTGATGATTTGCAATGAGGGGCTGATGATGATGGTGATGATTTGCAATGAGGGGCTGATGATGGTGATGATGATTTGCAATGAGGGGCTGATGATGATGATGATGATGATTTGCAATGAGGGGCTGATGGTGATGATTTGCAATGAGGGGCTGATGATGATTATGATTTGCAATGAGGGGCTGATGATGATGATTTGCAATGAGGGGCTGATGATGATGATTTGCAATGAGGGGCTGATGATGATGATTTGCAATGAGGGGCTGATGATGATTTGCAATGAGGGGCTGATGATGGTGATGATGATGATTTGCAATGAGGGGCTGATGATGATGATTTGCAATGAGGGGCTGATGATGATTTGCAATGAGGGGCTGATGATGGTGATGATGATGATTTGCAATGAGGGGCTGATGATGGTAATGATGATGATTTGCAATGAGGGGCTGGTGATGTAATGATGATTGGGGGGGCTTGCAATGATCTTTATCGGCTTGCAATTAATGATTATGAAGGGGGGGGGCTTGTAATGAGGGGGTTACAATGATGATGGCGAGGGGGGGGCTTGCAATGAGGGGCTTATAATGATGAAGGGATCGTGAGGGGGGACATTGACCATCTCATTGGCCAAAAGCAGGCCCATAGTTCCCATTGAAATACTGGTAAGTTTGTTGGTTTAGCTTTACTTGTTCTTCATTTTAAATATTGTATTTGTTCCCATTTTGTTTTTTCACTTCAAAATAACATATGTGGAGTGTGCATAGGAAATTGTTCATAGTATTATTTATTTATTTTTTATTTTTTTTTCATAGTCCGGCCCTTTAACGGTCTGAGGGACAGTGAACCGGCCCCCTGTTTAAAAAGTTTGAGGACCCCTGTCCTAATGCATCACTCGCCGGCGCCGCGCAGGACAGCCTCTGTTAAATTCGCCCCCCCGCTGGCCGAATACCAGCATATGCTCGGCAAGCTCCGGAACTGTGCATGCGCAGTTCCAAGCTGCACCGATCTCGGCTATTTTTACTGGCACGTTCCCGCAACCACTGACATTTACGGATGGGGAAAAAAGTGCCACTGGTGGGCACTAAGGAGCTCTGTAATGGTGGGCATTAGTGAGATGCACTGGTGGGCACTAATAGGCTGCACACCACCTCTCCACCTTAAACAATAACCTCCTCTCCACCCTAGATATGCTGAGATGAAGGGTAGAAAAAATCGACCTAAAATATCGGCCGCAAAAATCGGCCACATATATATCGGCCGCCCCGACTTCTAAATATCGGCATTGGTCGACCTCTAATCTGTGATGGGATAGTGGGGTCTGTAATGGGAAAGTGGGATAGCAGGGGCTGTAATGGGTAAGTGGGGTCTGTAATGGCAAAGTGAGATAGCGGGGTCTGTAATGGCAAAGTGAGATGGCGGGGTCTGTAATGGCAAAGTGGCATCTGTAATGGCAAAGTGGGAAAGCGGAGTCTGTAATGGGAAAGCGGGGTCTGTAATGGAAAGTGGGATTGTGGGGTCTGTAATGGGAAAGCCACTAACACCCTCTGTGGTGCCACCACAGCCATCACCCCCTGCCTCGAATCTTCCCCTGCCTCCATCGTCCCCTGCCTCCATCCCCCTCTGCGATGCCACTAACACCCTCTGCCTCCAATCTCCCCCTGCCTCCATCCCCGTCTGGGGTGCCACCGCAGGCACCATCTCCCTCTGCAGTGCCACCATCACCCCCTGCCTCTATCAGTTCCCCCTCTGCCACCATCACCTGATGTCACTCCCGGCTGGGCTGTCCGTCCCTGATTCCCCTGTGAACTTTGTATTGCCTGGATGCAGCAGGCTCCTCCATGCCGCCACATGCTGCTCAGCCTCCGGACTCCTGCTCCAATGCTGTGCTCCTCCGACCTCCTGGTTCGTTACAGATTTAAAATTGTGGCGTGTGCGCGCCTGGCGGCTTGTCCTAATACAGGGGTCCTCAAACTACGAGCCACATGCCGCCCGCGGAGGACTTGTAACCGGCCCACCCGACCCTGACAGGCAGTGCTGGTTATACTGCAGGTTGTAACACAGCGATCCCACTGTGTCACGGAGATCACAGTGTTAACAGTTCTGGCGCGCTGTGATAAATGTCCCGCCCTCCTCCTCCTAGACTAGCTTGTGTGATAGAGCCAGTGTTCTGTCTATCACACAAGCTGGTCTAGGAGGAGGGCGGGACATTTATCACAGCGCGCCAGAACTGTTACCAACACTGTGAGCTTCGTGACACAGCGGGACCGTCACAGCAGTTGAGTGAGCAATGGCACAGTAAGGAGAAAGTGCTGTGAGGGGCTTGCGATAGGGAGGGGGGGCTTGTGATGGTGAGGGGGGGCTGATGATGATGGTGGGGGGGGGGGGCTGATTATAACGACGGCTTGCAATGAGGGGCTGATGATGTAATGATGAAGGTGGGGGGGGGCTTGCAATGAGGGGCTGTTGATGTGATGATAAAGGTGGGGGGGCTTGCAATGAGGGGCTGATGATGGTGAGGGGGAGTTGCAATGAGGGGCTGATGATGTAATGATGATTGGGGGGGCTTGCAATGATCTTGATCGGCTTGCAATTAATGATTGTGAGGGGTGGGGCTTGTAATGAGGAGCTTACAATGAGGGGATGATGGTGAGGTGGGGGGGCTTGCAATGATCATGATTGGTTTGCAATTAATGATTGTGGGGGGGCTTGCAATGAGGGGCTTATAATGATGAAGGGGGAGTGTTGGGATGATCGTGAGGGGCTTGCAATGGTGAGGGGGGACATTGACCATCTCATTAACCTAAAGCAGGCCCATAGTTCCCATTGAAATACTGGTAAGTTTGTTGGTTTAGCTTTACTTGTTCTTCATTTTAATATTGTATTTGTTCCTGTTTTTGTTTTTTTCACTTCAAAATAACATATATGTGCAGTGTGCATAGAAAATTGTTCATAGTGTTATTTTTTATTTTATTTTTTATAGTCCGGCCCTCTAACGGTCTGAGGGACAGTGAACCGACCCCCTGTTAAAAAAGTTAGAGGACCCCTGTCCTAATACATCACTCGCCGGCGCCGAGCGGCACAGCCTCTCTGAAATCCGCCCCCCGGGGGCTGAATACAGCATATGCTCGGCTAGCTCCGGAACTGTGCATGCGCCGTTTCAAGCCGCACCGATCTCGGCTATTTTTCCTGGCACATTCCCGCAACCACGGACATTTACGGACGGGGAAAAAAGTGCCAGTTTCCC
This sequence comes from Rana temporaria, assembly GCF_905171775.1. Taxonomy (NCBI): domain Eukaryota; kingdom Metazoa; phylum Chordata; class Amphibia; order Anura; family Ranidae; genus Rana; species Rana temporaria. Next base: position 175,046,646 of record NC_053497.1, on the reverse strand, counting down.
AAACTGCTTTCAGGACCGCACCTGAGAGATCATGACTCTTCCCTCCACAGGAAACACCTCCTCTAATCAAGCTTTAAAGGGAGGCCTCCCCTTCCACTCCAGTTTTTTTGTGTTTCCTCCAGCTGGAGGAACACCTCCGGTGAGGGCCATGATCTTTCAGGGCTGCCTGGGAGACGTGAATGGTTCTCACCCCCCAAAAATCCCAGAGAGTGACTCTCCCACTTGCCTGGCGAGGGCGATTCCGTGGGCTCCTTCTCCCTCTTCTGTGCTCGGGGAGAGCCCGTACGCCCGGCAGTTGCGGCCCGGTTTTTGTTTTCGGAGCAGCGGGGTCTGTTTCCCCCATCGCAGGGCGAGAGGCTCCGGCGCCAGAGGAGGGCCTCAGACGCGTCCTGAGTTCAGGAAGTGGCTGCACTTCCGGGTCGGCGCAGCGTCATTTCCGGCGCAAGCGCAGAGGGAGGAGGCAGGGTCACCTGGTACCTTAAAGGGGACTTCTGGTTCCGGGTCAGCGCGGTGGCATTTTTGAATCCTGGAACAGTGTTCCCATTCAACTGCACGCATCTGCAATACTCTGTGATGGAGGATGATACTGCAGACAAGGGGGCAAGCCAAGGCACCAGCAAAGCTAAGGTAAGGGATGTGTCCTGCACTACCTCTAGCTATCTCTCTCTCAGGGGGGGTTACTTCACCCATCTCCCCCATTTTTCCCACCCTCCACCTCCCTGGTCTGGTCAGTGTGGAGAACCTGGCAATCCGTGATGAACAATCTTAAACCAGCTATGGCAACAACTTGTGTTGCCAGATATCTGGAACATTGGTTAGGCCAGTTAAAATCTCACATTTCAGCAGACTCCCCAAAACAGGAGATCCTAGACTCCTTTAATACTCTTTCTGCAGCCGTATTGTGTATTGCAGATGCTTCAGCGGAGTCTATCCGTATGACAGCAAGGTCAGTGACTCTGACTAATTCGGCAAGGAGGGCCTTGTGGCTTAAGACCTGGCCGGGAGATGCGGCCTCAAAAAATAGGTTGTGTGGTTTACCTTTTTTTAGGGGATCTGCTGTTCGGTCCGGAATTGGAATCAATCCTTGACAGAACGGCAGATAAAAAGAAGTCTTTTCTGGTCAAGACTAAGTCTTTTCGTCTGCAAAGGCAGCAGAGGAAAAGACTCAGTTCAAGAAGAAGCAGTGGCTTGCGCAACGAGGTTGCGGTAGGGGTGGAGTGCTCCTCCGTCCTCTTTCAGCCCCCGGGAAACCACAATGACTCTCCGCTACAGGTAGGGGGAAGACTCCAGAAGTTTGTCCCTCAGTGGAGAGGCAGCACCTCAAATCTGTTTATCATAAACCTACTTCTAAAGGGTTACGAGATGGAGTTCAAGGAAGAACCCCCAAAGAGATTCCTGGCTACAAATGTTCCAAGGGATCCCGCCAAAGCTCTCGCTATGAAGTCCCTGATTCAGGAACTGATGGACCAGAGAGTAATTGTGCCGGTTCCAAAAGTGGAATTTTTTCGGGGGTTCTATTCTCATGTTTTTCTGGTAAGAAAACCATCAGGAAAGTACCGCCTTATCTTGAACCTAAAGGAACTAAACCTGTCAGCGGAGTACATAAAGTTTTGGATGGATTCCATCTTTTCCGTGAGAAGTCTCCTAAGTCAGGGTTGCTTCATGGCAACGATAGACTTGCGAGATGCCTACCTGCACATTCCCATTGCGGCCAGATCCTGAAATTTTTTGAGATTGGTAGTCCACTTACAGTTCAGAGCCCTTCTCTTTGGCCTATCCTCATCCCCAAGGGTGTTTACAAAATGGGATCTCTGTGGTCCCTTGTCTAGGCGACCTTCTCTTTTTTGCCCAGTCCAGGGAGGAGCTTCAGAGAGATCTAGACAGGGCCCGGTCTCACTTGGAGTCCATAGGATGGATCCTGAATCTCCAGAAATCGAGCCTGGTTCTGTTTTTGGGTTTCCAGATAGATTCTGTGGGACAAAATGTTTTCCTCCCAGAAGAAAAGCGAAAGAAGGTGATAGAGATGGTTTCACTTTTACAGGGCAGTCAGAAAATTTCCATCAGGAGGATTATGTCAGTACTAGGAACCCTGACTTCCTCTATACCCGCAGTGCCCTGGGCCAGGTTCGTCTTCAGGCCGCTACAGGATTTTTTGCTAAAAGTCTGGGACCGTGATCAGAGGTCCCTAGACTTACTGGTCAAAGTTCCCACCAAGGTGAAAAGGAGCCTCTGGTGGTGGAGGGACCAGGAAAGTATGTAGGTGGGTCTGTTGTGGTCCTTCCCATCCCAAGTGAGGATAACGACCGATGCCAGCTCCTGGGGGTGGGGGGCCCACATGAACAGTCGTTGGACTCAGGGGTCATGGTCCGCAGGAGAGGCGAAAAGTTCCTCAAATTGGAGGGAATTAAAGGCGGTAGAGTTGGCTTTACTGGCTTTCGCATCAGAAGTAGGACAACATTTGCAGGTCAACAGACAGTGGGGCACCAGAAGCAAGGGGCTTCAGGTCTTAGCCGGATATATCCTAAAGTGGGCAGAGTCCCATACTCTATCCTTATCCGCGGTCCATCTAAAGGGGACCCTGAATGGCATAGCAGATTTCTTGAGCAGAAATGTAATTCGAGAAGCGTTGAACCCGGAAGTGTTCAATCTGATAGCAGAAAAGTGGGGACAGCCAGCGATGGATCTGTTTGCGAACCAAGGGAATGCAGATCTCCCAGTTCTTCTCCTTAGACAGGAGCAGGTCAGCTTTGGGGGTGGATGCTCTAGCACACAGCTGGAGTTTTCATCTTTGTTATGCTTTTCCCCCCATTCCAGCTCATCCCTCAGGTCATAGCAAAGATTCAGAAGAAGAATACGACGGTGATTCTGATTGCCCCCTTTTGGCCCAAAAGGCCTTGGTTTTCTGCCCTTCTACTGATGCAAGTCAAACCTTTCTGGCACCTACCACTGAGACAGGACCTGCTCCTACAAGGTCCTCTGTTTCACTGAGACCTAAGAAAACTAAGTCTTACGGCTTGGCTTCTGAGGAGCAACTCCTCAGGAGGAAAGGTTTTTCGGCCAGACTAATAGCAACCCTCCTGTCCAGTAGGAAGCAGGTCACTAGGGCAATCTATTTCAAGGTCTGGAAGACCTTCAATACATGGTGCTCAGCATCAGGCAGGTTAGTAGATCAAACTTCCTCTATCTTGGAATTTCTACAGGAAGGAGCTGACAAAGGTCTAGCGGTAAGCACCCTTAAGATTCAGGTAGCCGCACTTGGGGTATTTCTGGAAAGGACAGTTTCTGCAGACCCCTTAGTAATAAGGTTCTTTAAGGCCCTTGTTAGATCTAGACCGATTTCATGGGATTTGCCAGTGGTCTTACAGGCCATGACTTTTGAACGAGTCTAGCCTCCCTAAAGTTGTTAACATTGAAACCGGTTTTTTTTTAGTGGCTGTTACTACAGCTCGAACGATCAGCGAGCTGCAAGCCTTGTCCATCAGAGAACCTTTTTGTTTTATTTTTCCGGACAGAATTGTGTTGAAAGCAGACCCAAATTTTTTACCAAAGGTTGCATCGTTCAAGAATCGGTCTCAGAAAATAGTACTTACTACGTTTTGCTCTAATCCAAAATGAAGCAAGGAAGAAGAATTCCATACCCTGGATGTTAAGAGAGCTGTTTTGTGTTACTTGGAAACTACAAAAGTTTATAGACGTTCAGATGCTTTATTTTATGGTAATAAAAAAGGAAAGCAAGCCTCAAAAGGAACCATTGCCAGATGGCTCAGGTTGGCCATCTCAAAGGCTTATTCAGTCTCAGGCCAAGAATGTCCGGAGAATCTAAGAGCTCACTCTACTAGAGCAGCAGCGGTAAGTTGGGCAGAAAGAGCTGGTGCCACCCCCGAACAGATCTGCAGAGCAGCTACCTGGTCAAACTTGTCTACCTTTGCCCGTCATTACAGACTAGATGTAATGATGGCAGATGATCAGGCGTTCGGGAGAAAGGTCTTCCAGGCTGTGGTCCCGCCCTAAGGGGGTAAGTCTCGACTGTCCTCTCAGGTGCTGTCCTGAAAGCCGTTTTGGGAAAATGCAAGTTAGGCTTTCAGGACAGCAATAACCCGCCCTTGGTTTTTTCTTCTATAAAGATATTGCTGTAATACTATGTAATAACTGTCACTTATGTGTTGCAGCTGGGGCTGGAGATCTCTACAAACAACTGGAGTTTGGAAGGGGAGGCCTCCCTTTAAAGCTTGATTGGAGGAGGTGTTTCCTGTGGAGGGAGGAGTCATGATCTCTCAGGTGCTGTCCTGAAAGCCTATTGGAAAACAAATTACCGGTAAGCCTAACTTGCATTTTTTACAGGCTGTCCATAAAAATATGTACGGTTGGCAACACTGTTCCATATACACATTATATCCTGTTAAAATCTTTGTTTTTTTTAATAACATACAGTGTGTGTGTGTGTGTGTGTGTGTGTGTATATATGGAATACATCTATGGAGCACTTCAGAAGTCCCAGGAATTCCTAACCGATCAAAAAGCTTATCATAATAATACAGACCAACTCCAGGACAGTAAAAATGTCCAGCCTTGCAGTGTGTGTGGCCCTAATCTCTCTTCCTTCACCCGAAAGCCATGACATCATCGCATACCATAGAGCAGGCATGTCCAAAGTCCGGCCCCCGTTCCGGTTTTGAACGCCCCGCCTGGTTATCTGGACATATATCTTTTGTGGCCCCCAACGATCTCCCAGCATTGGGGCCACAAAAGATATATATCGGGCATCACTAAATCGTGGGCCGAATCCAGACCCAGTAGAAGCCCTATGCGGCCTGCAGCCTCGCTAAATAGTTGCCTTGAGTGTTCTCTCTCTCCTCTGCCGACTCTCGCCTGCACGCCGCTAACATCCATTGATTAGGAGGATGGGAGGCGCGGCAGGTCTCTCCTTTACATCTTCGCATCACCCCCCCTCCCCACACACCTTATTCACACAAGCCTGGAAGCGCTGTCTAGCAAACAAAGCCAGTGATTGGTTGCTAGACAGTGGGGCGGTCCCAGCAACCAATCACCCACCTTTAACTTGAAAAGTCCTGCCCTTTCTCTGGACCTGCCATGCGTGCTTCCCGACCTGTGTGAGGAAGATAGGGCAGTGTGGGGAGGGGGAATGCTGCATTGATAAAAGGGACAGTCGGACACTGTGACACTGTGATCTGTAATAGGGGTTGGCCGATATTTAGCTTTTTTGTTTTTATTATTTATTTATTTATTTTTTTAAATCGGCATCGGCCGATTATTGTGTGAAAACAAGCCGATTGTGAGGGGTCAGAAGCAGGGGCATGCTGGGTGTAAATCCTCCCCCCTGGCTGCCCACTGCCTATTCTAAACGGCTATCACGGCCGCTGTTGGCTGGCTTTTTTTTATTTATTTTTTTCCCTAAGTCTGCAGCTGTGGCCGCCGATTCAGGGGACAGATGGAGCTCTCCTTGGCCAGGCGAGGGGACGGAACAGAGCCAAGCGCTCTGCTTGTGGGCACTGACATTAATGACATTCTTGAGCTGTACTGTGGGCACTGGGCTGCTGTACTGTGGGCACTGAGCTGCTGTACTGTGGGCACTGAGCTGCTCTGTACTGGTGGGCATTAGTGAGATGCACTGTGAGGAGCTCTCCACTGGTGGGCACTGATAGGGTGGCACTGTGGTCTGCGCTGGTGGGCTGCACACCACCTCTCCACCCTAGATTTGCTGAGATGAAGGGGGGGAAAAAACGGCCTAAAATATCGGCCGCCCCGATTTCTAAATATTGGCATTGACCAGAGAAAAAACAATATCGGTCGACCTCTAATCTGTAATGGCAAAGTGGGATCTGTAATGGCAAAGCGGGGTCTGTAATGGGAAAGCGGCATCTGTAATGGCAAAGCGGCATCTGTATTGGCAAAGTGGGATAGCGGGGTCTGTAATGGGAAAGCGGGGTCTGTAATGGCAAAGTGGGATAGCGGGGTCTGTAATGGCAAAGCGGGGTCTGTAATGGCAAAGTGGGATAGCGGGATCTATAATGGGGAAATCTGGGTCTGTAATGGCAAAGTGGGGTCTGTAATGGCATCTGTAATGGCAAAGCGTGGTCTGTAATGGCAAAGCGGGGTCTGTAATGGCATCTGTAATGGCAAAGCGGGGTCTGTAATGGGAAAGCGGCATCTGTAATGGCAAAGTAGGATAGCGGGATCTGTAATGGGAAAGCGGGGTCTGTAATGGCAAAGTGGGATAGCGGGGTCTGTGATGGCAAAGTGGCATCTGTAATGGCAAAGTGGGATAGCGGGATCTATAATGGGAAATCTGGGTCTGTAATGGCAAAGTGGGGTCTGTAATGGGAAAGCTGGGTCTGTAACAGGAAAGTGGGATCTGTAATGGCAAAGTGGGATAGCGGGATCTGTAATGGGAAAGCTGGGTCTGTAACGGGAAAGTGGGATCTGTAATGGCAAAGTGGGATAGCGGGGTCCAGTGTTGCCAACCTACCAGATTGAAATTTACTGGCACGACACCCGAAATTTACTTGCGCAGCCACGTTTTTACTGGCATTTCACAAGTTCCTAAATGACATTTTTAGTTGCAAATTTCAGTATTTAGGCTACAAACAAGTATGCTCGGCAAATAGCAATGTGATTTAAGGTAGATATTAAGGTCCAAAAACATTTTTGTTATTTTTGATATAATAAGGGCAAATTATTTAGTCACATCACCCCCTGCCGCCATCCCCCTCTGCCACCAACACCCCCTGCCTTCACCCCCCCTCCCCTCTGCGGTGCCACAATCTCCCCCTGCCTTCAATCTCCCTCTGCCTCCACCCCCCTCTGCAGTGCCACCAACAACCCCTGTCTCCATCCCCCACCCTCTGCAGTGCCACCACCCCCCTCTGCGGTGCCTCCAATCACCCCCTGCCTCCAATCTCCCCAAGGCCCCCTGCCTTCATCCCCCTCTGCGGTGCCACCATCACCCCCTGCCTCCATCAGATCCCCCTCTGCCACCATCACCTGATGTCACTGCCGGCTGGGCTGTCTGTTACTCTGTCTGTCCCTCACTCCCCTGTGAACTTTGTATTGCCTGGATTCAGAAGGCTCCTCCATTCCTCCACGTGCTGCTCAGCCTCCTGACTCTAGCGCTGCGCTCCTTTGACTTCCTGGTTAGTTAGAGATTTAATATTGTGGCGCGTGCGAGCCTGGCGGAGTGTCCTAATACATCACTCGCAGGGTCTGCGCAGCACAGCCTCTGTGAAATCCGCCCCCCGGTGGCTGAATACAGCATATGCTCGGCAAGCTCTGGAACTGTGCCTGCGCAGTTCCAAGCCGCACCGATCTCAGCTATATTTACTGGCACATTCCCGCAACCATGGACATTTACGGACGGGGAAAAAACTGCCAGTTTTTTACGAACTGTCCGTAATCTTACGGACGGTTAGAAACACTGGCGGGGTCTGTAATGGCAAAGTGGGATCTGCAATGTCAAAGTGGGAAAGCGGGGTCTGTAATGGGAAAGTGGGATCTGTAATGGCAAAGTGGGAAAGCGGGGTCTGTAATGGCAAAGCGGGGTCTGTAATGGCAAAGTGGGATAGCGGGATCTGTAATGGCAAAGTGGGATCTCTAATGGCAAAGCGGGGTCTGTAATGGGAAAGCGGGCCCCCCCAATTCAGACTTCTGGTCACCGAACTGCCAAAGTCTACAGAGAAATCATCAGCTCTTCTTTCCTCCCTTCAGGAGTTGGAGGATCAAGAGGTGGTGGTTTGGATCCCAACAGAGGAGACAGGCAGGGGCTTCTACTCCCACATCTTTTGTGGTTCGTAAACCTTCCAGAAAATTCAGACTTCTACTGAACTTGAAGCCCCTGAATGTCTCAGTCACATACAAAAGATTCCGGATGGACTCAATTTACTCTGTAAGGACACTTCTCCCTGTTTTCTGGCATCAATAAACCTGAAGGATGCCCATCTACACATCCCCATAGCGGAGTGCCATCTGAAGTTTCTCAGGGTGGCAGTAAGATCCAAGGAAGGGACGTTTCACCTACAGTTCAAAGCTCTTCCCTTCGGACTCTCTTCTTCTCCCCCCCCCCCCGCATCTTCACCAAAGTAATGGTGGAGGTCCTGGCGTTCCTTCGTCTCAAGGGCATCTCAGTGGTGGCGTACCTGGATGACCTGTTGTTCGCATATTCCCCGGTACAGCTATCCCAGGACCTTCAGGTGGCAAGGGATATCTTGGAGAACCTGGGATGGCTCTTGAATCTGGAGAAATCCAGTCTGACGCCCTCACAAAGGGTTGCCTTCCTGGGTTTCGTATTGGACTCAACCAGGCAGATGGTTTTTCTTCCAGCAGAAAAGGTCCAGAAGGTGGACAAGGCAATGTTGCTCCTTCAGGGCAGCTCTCAGCTCTCAATAAGGAAAGCCATGTCAGCCTTGGGTCTGGTGACGTCCACACTTCTGGCGGTGCAGTGGGCAGGTTTGCATTTTCGTCCCCTACAGCTGTACATCATAAGTGTCTGTCTGGGAACACAATCCAGGATCTCTGGACTCCCTAATATCGGTACCGGTTCAGGTCAAGAGGGCCCTCTGGTGGTGGAGGAAGGGGGCGAACCTGTTACAAGGTCTGGAATGGATCTTGCCAATATCCAGGACAGTAACGACGGACGCCAGTGGCACAGGGTGGGGAGCACACCTAAATTCCCATCTGATGCAGGGTACCGGGGAAAAAAGAGGACTCAAGGAGATCCTTGAATTGGAGGGAACTGAAGGCAATAGATTTAGCCCTCAGAGCCTTTCAAAGGAAGCTTCAGGACCAGCATGTATGGGTCTGGTCAGACAACTCCTCCGCGGTAGCCTATATGAACAAACAGGGGGGCACCAGGAGCGGATCTTTGTGGGATCTGACAGAATCCATTCTCAGGTGGGCGGAGGCCAATGTTCTGTCTCTTTCAGCGTTTCATCTGAAGGGGGAACAGAATCGGGTTGTGGACTTCCTCAGCAGGAAAAAGCAGAGGGCGACTGGGTGCTGAACCAAGAGATTTTCGAAATGATCACTGAAAGGTGGGGATTGCCAGAGGTGGATCTGTTCGCCTCAAGGGAAAACGCCAAGACACAGCTCTTTTTCTCCCTGAACAGGTGGGATGGAGCTCTAGAGGTGGATGCTCTGGCTCAGACCTGGCAATCCTCCAAGTGTTCTGCTTTCCCCCCTCTGGTTCTGATTCCGGCAGTCTTGAGAAAACTGCAGGGGGAGAGTACAACGCTTATCCTGATTGCGCCTCATTGGCCCAAAAGGCCATGGTTTTCCATCCTGAAGGGCTTGTCAGTGGAGCCTCCCTGGATTTTGCCAATCCGGGAAGATCTTCTTGCTCAGGGTCCAATCTGTTGACCGCAAGTAGAGATGGCATCTAGCAGCTTGACTTCTGAAGAGGAGCTGCTAAGGGGCAAAGGCTTCACGGAATGTTTAATAACAACTCTGCTAAGTTGCAAAAAGGGGGAAACGCAAGGCATCTACTTAAAGGTTTGGAAGCTCTTTAACAACTGTTGCTCGGAAAGCTCTTTCAATGTTCATAGCCCTGTGGCTGTGTTAGAATTTTTGCAGTCTGAGGCAGTTAAGGGCTTGGCCGTTGGCACTCGGAAGGGTCAGGTTTCAGCGTTAAGTGTCTTTCTGGAAAAGCAGTTCGTAACTGATCCATGGGTATCTAGGTTTTTTAAAGCCTTGAGTAGACGGAGACCAGTTAGAGCCCCCACCTTCCCAGGATGGGATCTCTCCTTGGTCTTACAGGCCTTCATAGAGGATCTGTTTTGAGCCATTAGAAAGCTGTACGTTAAAGGTGATCACTCTCAAAACTGTGTTCCTAGTCGCGATCACCACAGCTAGAAGTGTAAGTGAACTCGAAGCCCTTTCTATTAGGGCACCCTTTTTTCAGGTTTTTTCGGATCGTTTGGTTTTCAAAATGGATCCGGCCTTCTTGCCGAAGGTATCTTCTAATTTTCCTAGAAGCCAAGAAATTACCTTGCCTTCATTTTGCTCGAATCCTGTGAGGGAACAGGAACGCAGCTTTCATAACTTAGACGTTAGGAGGTGTGTCCTCCAGTACTTAAGTAGCCCAAGTCAGTTCCGAAAATCTGACTCCCTTTTTGTTTTTGGGGTCCAAGAAGGGCTCTAGAGCCTCTAAACACACAATAGCCAGGTAGTTAAGATCGGCCATTGTTCAGGCCCATGTATCAAGGGGGGTGGAGCCTCCAGAAGGTATCTGGGCACACTCCACCAGGGCAGTAGTGGCTTCGCAAGCAGAGTGTGCTGGTGCTTCCCCCAGAACAGATTTGCAAAGCTGCAACGTGGTCCAGTTTCTCGACGGTCGTGAAACACTACAGACTGGATCCGCTTTCAGCCAAAGATCAGGCTTTTGGGCGTAAAGTACTACAGGCAGTAGTCCCACCCTAAGGTAAGGTGCTCGCTTATCCTCTCTACGGTGGCTGTCCTGAAAGATGAACAGGGAAAATTGGGGTTACTTACCGGTAACATCCCTTTTCCAGGAGTCTTTCAGGACAGCACCGGTACTCACCCTTTATTTTTTTTTATTTTTTTTTTCTTGTGGATATCTCTGGAAACTCATCATACAAGGCCATCAGGTAAGATGAAATGTTGTTCGTTTTATATTTTTATTTTTTTATGACGTGTTCTTGTGTCTCCCCAGGTGGCCGGAGGTACTCTGGAAATACTGAGGAGCTGGAGGGAGGATGGAGGTTTAAATCTTGAATTGGAAGGCGGTGTTTCCTAAGAGGGGAGGAGCCTGTGTCTCTCTACGGTGGCTGTCCTGAAAGACTCCTGGAAAAGGGATGTTACCGGTAAGTAACCCTGATTTTGTACGCACGCATCTTTACATTTTGTTTACTTGAGGCCATTACAGCCTATCTAAACAATACATTAAGAGGAGCCAAAGAACAAGGCGAGCCAAGGAACAAGACAAGAGCTACAATAAAACTATTCTTCAAAGAAAAAGGACATTATTCTTCCGAGAAAAAGCAACAAACGAAGATAAAGCAATGAACCAAGACAAAGTAACGAACAAAATAAACTAACAGACAAAGTTAAAGGACATTGTTCATCTCTTGTTTTTTTAAGTGTACACAGGAACATCATTCTAAACAAGGGGTAAATGTGTTTGTTTCTAACATGGGATGGGTAAGATCTCAAAGTTCAGAAGTATATCCCTGTACTATCGGGAATATATATATATATATATATATATTGTGGTGGAAATTTGAAGATATATTTATTATGTATTGTCATAATGGCACCCAGTTTTAGTACTTCCGCAACCCGCTTTAAATAGAACGGACTGGGGCAGTCTGAGGCTGGTTGAATCTCGTCTGGTAGTAGAAAATGTCATGAGGTTGGAGTGTGATGTTTGCGGCGTGGGCGTATGTCCGCCGGCGAGGGGCCCTCTGTGCATTTAGCACCGACGATCGTTGAGGAGGGGATGCGCTCACTCCGCAGGCACAATAGTGGTTATGGACAGATGTGCGCTCTTATCTGGGTCTTGTCTGATCAGCATGGCTTGGGATTCGTAGCGTACGCCTGTAGATAGCCTCCATTCCACCTTTTAATAAGGGTATAATCTGGATATGCGTTATTCTATAGAATGGCGCAGATTAAGGATTCAATTGGCGATTAATATGAGAGCTTGTGATCGTTTCTGGAGTCAGGGGGGCATATGCACTCCCTGCTCAGACACGCCCATAAGACTTTAACCAGCATTGTATGTATTTTGTATTCATTGTATGTATTTCTATTCATTGTATTGTGTGTGTGTGTGTGTGTGTGTGTGTGTGTGGTGGTGTTTTGTTTATATTACTGTATTGAATCCCTGTTGGAAGGGTTTCCGTATATGGGCATCTGCTGGGTGGAGCTCACACCCTGTGAGCTCATTTCCTATGGAGGAGGGCACATGTTGTGACATCACTTCCTGCTGGGTCTTTAATAAAACTGCCTGTAAGGGCGTTTGCAGACCAGTGATGACTGGGAGCTAGAATGGAATGAGAACAATTGGGGAAGTCTCTTGACTTGAATGGATGGGCAGGGAATGGATGGTGAGTGAACTCATTTAGCTTTAAGATGGCTTATTTCATTAGGACGAATTCTGTGCTTTTTAGCACAGGGCAGAATGGCGGTCTGCTCTGCATACAGCCTATTTTGCCGTGTGTGTGTGTGTGTGTGTGTGTGTGTGTGTGTGTGTGTGTGTGTGTGTGTGTATGTGTATGTGTGTGTATATATATATATATATATATATATATACAGGGAGTGCAGAGTTATTAGGCAAGTTGTATTTTTGAGGATTCATTTTATTATTGAACAACAACCATGTTCTCAATGAACCCAAAAAACTCATTAATATCAAAGCTGAATATTTTTGGAAGTCGTTTTTAGTTTGTTTTTAGTTTTAGCTATTTTAGGGGGATATCTGTGTGTGCAGGTGACTATTACTGTGCATAATTATTAGGCAACTTAACAAAAAAAATATATATACCCATTTCAATTATTTATTTTTACCAGTGAAACCAATATAACATCTCAACATTCACAAATATACATTTATGACATTCAAAAACAAAACAAAAACAAATCAGTGACCAATATAGCCACCTTTCTTTGCAAGGACACTCAAAAGCCTGCCATCCATGGATTCTGTCAGTGTTTTGATCTGTTCACCATCAACATTGCGTGCAGCAGCAACCACAGCCTCCCAGACACTGTTCAGAGAGGTGTACTGTTTTCCCTCCTTGTAAATCTCACATTTGATGATGGACCACAGGTTCTCAATGGGGTTCAGATCAGGTGAACAAGGAGGCCATGTCATTAGTTTTTCTTCTTTTATACCCTTTCTTGCCAGCCACGCTGTGGAGTACTTGGACGCGTGTGATGGAGCATTGTCCTGCATGAAAATCATGTTTTTCTTGAAGGATGCAGACTTCTTCCTGTACCACTGCTTGAAGAAGGTGTCTTCCAGAAACTGGCAGTAGGACTGGGAGTTGAGCTGGACTCCATCCTCAACCCGAAAAGGCCCCACAAGCTCATCTTTGATGATACCAGCCCAAACCAGTACTCCACCTCCACCTTGCTGGCGTCTGAGTCGGACTGGAGCTCTCTGCCCTTTACCAATCCAGCCACGGGCCCATCCATCTGGCCCATCAAGACTCACTCTCATTTCAGCAGTCCATAAAACCTTAGAAAAATCAGTCTTGAGATATTTCTTGGCCCAGTCTTGACGTTTCAGCTTGTGTGTCTTGTTCAGTGGTGGTCGTCTTTCAGCCTTTCTTACCTCGGCCATGTCTCTGAGTATTGCACGCCTTGTGCTTTTGGGCACTCCAGTGATGTTGCAGCTCTGAAATATGGCCAAACTGGTGGCAAGTGGCATCTTGGCAGCTGCACGCTTGACTTTTCTCAGTTCATGGGCAGTTATTTTGCGCCTTGGTTTTTCCACGTGCTTCTTGCGACCCTGTTGACTCTTTTGAATGAAACGCTTGATTGTTCGATGATCACGCTTCAGAAGCTTTGCAATTTTAAGAGTGCTGCATCCCTCTGCAAGATATCTCACTATTTTTGACTTTTCTGAGCCTGTCAAGTCCTTCTTTTGACCCATTTTGCCAAAGGAAAGGAAGTTGACTAATAATTATGCACACCTGATATAGGGTGTTGATGTCATTAGACCACACACCTTCTCATTACAGAGATGCACATCACCTAATATACTTAATTGGTAGTAGGCTTTCGAGCCTATACAGCTTGGAGTAAGACAACATGCATAAAGAGGATGATGTGGTCAAAATACTCATTTGCCTAATAATTCTGCACTCCCTGTATATATATATATATATATATATATATATATATATATATATATATATATATATATATATATATATGCATATAGCAGTAGTAGAGTAATTAATTAAAGGAGTTGTAAAGGAAATCTTTTTTTTTGCAGAAATGACTGGTTACAGGGTATAGAGACATAATAGTTAACTGATTCCTTTTAAAATTGAATAAAAATGGATAAAAATCAATCATATAATGTACCTCTAGTTTCGTTTTTGCATGTTATGCTGCCTGTGTGATATACATAGAGCAGTGATGGTTTGGAAAATGAAACGAGAATCTCCCAGTACTGTGGTCATCAGGAAACAGACAACCAGGAAGTGTCCAGAACAGAAGAATTACAGCAACATCAGAGCAAAAACGAACAATGAGGACATGAAACCAGGACTGCAGTAAGGTAAAGGAAGCTATACATTTTTTTTTCCTTTAGTGACCCTTTAATTAATGACAGTGTAAAGAAGTTCTTTAATAAGGAAACTAAGTTTTTAATGCTGCATGTAATTGTTTCGGAATGTTTTAGCCCTAAACAGAAATGTGTAATTACCTGTCATTCAAAGCACAAACAGGGGAAGAAGTTTAAAGAAAAACTATTGATTAAGATTATGTAAAGAACTGTATAAAATTCAGATAATGAAAAACAACATGGCGCCAGATTCACATACAATTGTGTTACGCTGCGGCGGTGTAACGTATCCCATTTACGTTACACCACTGCAAGTTTACAGCGTAAGTGCTTGATTCACAAAGCACTTACCTGTAAACTTGCGGCGGCGTAGCATAAATCCACCTAATTCAAATGGGGCGGGCACCATTTAAATAGGGCGCGTTCCCGTGCCAAACGTACTGCGCATGCTCCGTCCCTAAAATTTACCGACGTCCATTGCGCTAAATGACGTCGCAAGGACGTAATTGGTTTTGACGTTAACGTAAATGGCGTCCAGCGCCATTCACGGACGACTTATGGAAACGACGTGAAATTTAAAAATTTGACGCGGGAACGACGGCCATACTCAACATTGGTTAGACCACCTAGAGGGCATGCTTAGTTTTACGTGACGCATCTCTACGGAAACGACGTAAATTTAGATTGACGGGCAAAGCGGACATTTGTGAATCGGCGTAACTAGTCATTTGTATATTCTACGCCGACCGCAATGGAATCGCCACCTAGCGGCCGGCCTAGAATTGCAGCCTAAGATCCGACGGTGTAACACAAGTTACACCTGTCGGATCTTAGGGCTATCTATGCGTAACCTGATTCTATGAATCGGGCGCATAGATACGACGGCGTATCTCTTTTGTGAATCTGGCCCTTATTATTTAAAATGAATGCACTTATTTTGTTTGTTAATTATAGTGCATTGAGGGGGAATTGTTAGATTTTGAATTTATTACTATTTTATGTGAAAGTTTCTGAGAATCCATATTTCAACATGGTAATTTTGAAGGTTGATGAGGAAAGAGAAAGGTCATCTGTTGTAGGTTACATGTATTTTTGGAGTTCTACGTCAAGACAATGGATGGAGATATATTACTTAGCGGGTGTTACGTTTGTGACAGTAGCCTCCCCACCTTTCTTGGAGCTATTCTAAAAGTAAATATGCTTAGCTTGGCTTTTAGAACAGTATAAGAATCCATGTGGTTTGAGTAGCTAGCTAGGACCTCGGGGTCACCCGACCCTGCAGGGAGATGGGGGTAGGAAGCCCACCCAGCAGGAAGCTTTCACTATGGAAACCCAGCAGAAAGATGATGTACCATCGTATCATTCCTCCGTCTGAGAATAAACTTCACGTTATTGATGAAAGCCTAAGTCTTGTATATTGGGAATGAAACGCCTGGAAGAAAGACTATTGACATAACACATGACACGTGTCAAAAATGTCCCCTTTTCCACATTTTTTAGATAGCGGGGTCTGTAATGGCAAAGCGGGGTCTGTAATGGGGGAAGTGGGATCTGCAATGGCAAAGTGGGATCTGTAATGGGAAAGCGGGATCTGTAATGGGAAAGTGGGGTCTGTAATGGCAAAGTGGGATGGTGGGCTCTGTAATAGCAAAGTGGGATAGCTGGGTTTGTAATGGCAAAGTGGGATCTGCACTGGCAAAGTGGGGTCTGTAATGGGAAAGTGGGAAAGCGGGGTCTGTAATAGGAAAGTGCCATTACAGACCCTGATATCCCATTACAGACCCCGCTATCCCACTTTGCCATTACAGATCCCATAGTGGGATCTGTAATGGCAAAGTGGGGTCTGTAATGGCAAAGTGGGGTCTGTAATGGCAAAGTGGGCTCTGTAATGGCAAAGTGGGCTCTGTAATGGCAAAGTGGGCTCTGTAATGGCAAAGTGGGCTCTGTAATGGCAAAGTGGGCTCTGTAATGGGATTGCGGGGTTTGTAATGGGATAGCGGGGTCTGTAATGGCACTTTACTATTACAGACCCCGCTTTCCCATTACAGATCCAACTTTCCCATTACAGACCCCGCTATCCCATTACAGATCCCCCTATCTCACACTTTGCCATTACAGATCCCAAAGTGGGATAGTGGGGTCTGTAATGGGATAGCAGGGTTTGTAATGGCAAAGCGGGATGGTGGGGTCTGTAATGGCAAAGTGGGATCTGTAATGGGATTGCAGGGTCTGTAATGGGATTGCGGGGTCTGTAATGGGATTGCGGGATCTGTAATGGGAATGCGGGGTCTGTAATGGCAAAGTGGGGTTTGTAATGGCAAAGTGGGGTCTGTAATGGGATTGCGGGGTCTGTAATGGGATTGCGGGGTCTGTAATGGCAAAGTGTGATCTGTAATGGAATAGCGGGGTCTGTAATGGGATAGCGGGGTCTGTAATGGCACTTTACTATTACAGACCCCGCTTTCCCATTACAGATCCAACTTTCCCATTACAGACCCCGCTATCCCATTACAGACCCCACTTTCCCATTACAGATCCCCCTATTTCACACTTTGCCATTACAGATCCCAAAGTGGGATAGTGGGGTCTGTAATGGCAAAGTAAGGTCTGTAATGGGATTGCAGGGTCTGTAATGGCAAAGTGGGATCTGTAATGGGATTGCGGGGCCTGTATTGGGATTGCGGGGCCTGTATTGGGATTGCGGGGCCTGTAATGGGATTGCGGGGCCTGTAATGGGATTGCGGGGTCTGTAATGGGATTGCGGGGTCTGTAATGGGATTGCAGGGTCTGTAATGGGATTGCGGGGTCTGTAATGGGATAGCGGGGTCTGTAATGGCAAAGTGGGATCTGTAATGGGAATGCGGGGATTTGTAATGGCAAAGTGGGGTCTGTAATGGGATTGCGGGGTCTGTAATGGGATAGCGAGGTCTGTAATGGCAAAGTGTGATCTGTAATGGAATAGCGGGGTTTGTAATGGGAAAGCGGGGTCTGTAATGGGATAGCGGGGTCTGTAATGGCAAAGTAAGGTCTGTAATGGGATTGCAGGGCCTGTAATGGGATTGCAGGGCCTGTATTGGGATTGCGGGGCCTGTATTGGGATTGCAGGGTCTGTAATGGGATAGCGGGATCTGTAATGGGAATGCGGGGTCTGTAATGGGATAGCGGGGTCTGTAATGGGATAGCGGGGTCTGTAATGGCAAAGTGGGATCTGTAATGGGAATGTGGGGGTCTGTAATGGGATTGTGGGGTCTGTAATGGGATTGTGGGGTCTGTAATGGGATTGCGGGGTCTGTAATGGGATAGCGAGGTCTGTAATGGCAAAGTGTGATCTGTAATGGAATAGCGGGGTTTGTAATGGGAAAGCGGGGTCTGTAATGGGATAGCGGGGTCTGTAATGGCACTTTACTATTACAGACCCCGCTATCCCATTACAGACCCCACTTTCCCATTACAGATCCCCCTATCTCACACTTTGCCATTACAGATCCCAAAGTGGGATAGTGGGGTCTGTAATGGCAAAGTAAGGTCTGTAATGGGATTGCAGGGTCTGTAATGGGATTGCGGGGCCTGTATTGGGATTGCGGGGTCTGTAATGGGATTGCGGGGTCTGTAATGGCAAAGTAAGGTCTGTAATGGGATTGCGGGGCCTGTATTGGGATTGCGGGGTCTGTAATGGGATTGCGGGTTCTGTAATGGGATTGCAGGGTCTGTAATGGGATAGCGGGATCTGTAATGGGAATGCGGGGTCTGTAATGGGATAGCGGGGTCTGTAATGGCAAAGTGGGATCTGTAATGGGAATGTGGGGGTTTGTAATGGGATTGCGGGGTCTGTAATGGGATTGCGGGGTCTGTAATGGGATTGCGGGGTCTGTAATGGGATAGCGGGGTCTGTAATGGCAAAGTGGGATCTGTAATGGGAATGTGGGGGTTTGTAATGGGATTGCGGGGTCTGTAATGGGATTGCGGGGTCTGTAATGGGATTGCGGGGTCTGTAATGGCAAAGTGTGATCTGTAATGGAATAGCGGGGTTTGTAATGGCAAAGTGGGAAAGCGGGGTCTGTAATGGGATTGCGGGGCCTGTATTGGGATTGCGGGGTCTGTAATGGCAAAGTAAGTTCTGTAATGGGATTGCAGGGTCTGTATTGGGATTGCGGGGTCTGTAATGGGATTGCGGGGTCTGTAATGGGATTGCGGGGTCTGTAATGGCATAGTTGCCAACATTTGAAAAAAAATTCCAGGGACACTTTGCAGCACAGCTATTAATTAATTACCACACTCACTTCCCCGAAGCTCCACCCACTCTGCAGTATGTACAGAAGAGGAGGAGTGCAGAGGGTATGATGGGGGCAGTGTGTACAGGAGAGGAGGAGGAGTGCAGAGGGTATGATGGGGGGAGTGTGTACAGGAGAGGAGGAGGAGTGCAGAGGGTATGATGGGGGCAGTGTGTACAGGAGAGGAGGAGGAGTGCAGAGGGTATGATGGGGGCAGTGTGTACAGGAGAGGAGGAGGAGTGCAGAGGGTATGATGGGGGCAGTGTGTACAGGAGAGGAGGAGGAGTGCAGAGGGTATGATGGGGGCAGTGTGTACAGGAGAGGAGGAGGAGTGCAGAGGGTATGATGGGGGCAGTGTGTACAGGAGAGGAGGAGGAGTGCAGAGGGTATGATGGGGGCAGTGTGTACAGGAGAGGAGGAGGAGTGCAGAGGGTATGATGGGGCAGTGTGTACAGGAGAGGAGGAGGAGTGCAGAGGGTATGATGGGGGCAGTGTGTACAGGAGAGGCGGAGGAGTGCAGAGGGTATGATGGGGCAGTGTGTACAGGAGAGGAGGAGGAGTGCAGAGGGTATGCTGGGGCAGTATGTACAGGAGAGGAGGAGGAGTGCAGAGGGTATGCTGGGGCAGTGTGTACAGGAGAGGAGGAGGAGTGCAGAGGGTATGCTGGGGCAGTATGTACAGGAGAGGAGGAGTGCAGAGGGTATGCTGGGGCAGTATGTACAGGAGAGGAGGAGTGCAGAGGGTATGCTGGGGCAGTATGTACAGGAGAGGAGGAGGAGTGCAGAGGGTATGCTGGGGCAGTATGTACAGGAGAGGAGGAGGAGTGGCCATGGAATGATGTCCCTCAGCGGGGGGGGGGGGGTATTTCGCTCGGAGTGATGTCTGTATGATGTGATCTGGGGGTGATGCAAGCTGGGGGCAGTATGTACAGGAGAGGGGGACTGAGAAGTGGTCAGATAGCGATGTATATAATAAAAAAAAACTCATCCACTAAAAACATTTAAAACAATGAATCATACAACAGTACTAGATGTAAGTACAGATCTATGTAATCCAGTTTATAGCACTCTGCATCCAATCCAATTGCTCAGACTAGATAATGTGGGGTCATTTATAGCCATTCATGTAACCTGTATATATATGTGGTGAGTTCACACATGTACAATCAGAGGTGTGAACTCACCACATATATATACAGGTTACATGAATGACCCCACATTATCTAGTCTGAGCAATTGGATTGGATGATGTTTGCACAGAGTGTTCCTGCTTAGAAGTGATCTGTCAAAATGTGTTTGGGCTGCAGACCTCAGCCCCCTCCCCCTCACTATCTCCTTTGATCCTTCTCCTAAGAAAAAATCTCCTTGAAAGTTTGTACTACTACTACTATCCACCCTAGGAAACTTCTCACAGAAAAGTTCAGCTCACTCACCTCCTCCCTTCCTCTGGCCAGCCGACAGGAGCTACAGTGAGCTCCGCCTCCCAGGTCTCACAGCACACCGCGCTGCTGATTGGAGGGGGAGGCTGAGTCAGAGATAACAAGAACCCCGCACAGCACGAGACTGGGAGGAGGGGAGGGGACAGAAACACACAGCGCAGGCTCAGGTCCCTGCTGAGACCCAGAAGCCGCACCTGCCTTCCCCAATAGCCGGGACAAGTCCCGGCAGGCTAAATTAGCTGGGACTAGGTCCCAAATAACGGGACTGTCCCTTTAAAAACGGGACAGTTGGCAAGTATGGTAATGGGATTGCGGGGTCTGTAATGGGATTGCGGGGCCTGTATTGGGATTGCGGGGCCTGTATTGGGATTGCGGGGCCTGTATTGGGATTGCGGGGCCTGTATTGGGATTGCGGGGCCTGTAATGGGATTGCGGGGCCTGTAATGGGATTGCGGGGCCTGTAATGGGATTGCGGGGCCTGTAATGGGATTGCGGGGCCTGTAATGGCATTGCGGGGTCTGTAATGGGATTGCGGGGTCTGTAATGGCAAAGTAAGGTCTGTAATGGGATTGCAGGGCCTGTATTGGGATTGTGGGGTCTGTAATGGGATTGCGGGGTCTGTAATGGGATTGCAGGGTCTGTAATGGGATAGCGGGATCTGTAATGGGAATGCGGGGTCTGTAATGGTATTGCGGGGTCTGTAATGGGATAGCGGGGTCTGTAATGGCAAAGTGGGATCTGTAATGGGAATGCGGGGGTTTGTAATGGGATTGTGGGGTCTGTAATGGAATAGCGGGGTTTGTAATGGCAAAGTGGGAAAGCGGGGTCTGTAATGGGATAGCGGGGTCTGTAATGGCACTTTACTATTACAGACCCCGCTATC
Organism: Rana temporaria; assembly: GCF_905171775.1. NCBI lineage: Eukaryota > Metazoa > Chordata > Amphibia > Anura > Ranidae > Rana > Rana temporaria. Next base: position 175,025,788 of record NC_053497.1, on the reverse strand, counting down.
CCATTACAGACCCCACTTTCCCATTACAGATCCCCCATCTCACACTTTGCCATTACAGACCCCACTATCCCACTTTGGGATCTGTAATGGCAAAGTAAGGTCTGTAATGGGATGGCGGGGTCTGTAATGGGATAGCGGGGTCTGTAATGGGATTGCGGGTCTGTAATGGGATTGCGGGGTCTGTAATGGGATTGCGGGGTCTGTAATGGGATTGCAGGGTCTGTAATGGGATAGCGGGATCTGTAATGGGATTGCGGGGTCTGTAATGGCAAAGTGGGATCTGTAATAGGAATGCAGGGATTTGTAATGGCAAAGTGGGGTCTGTAATGGGATTGCGGGGTCTGTAATGGGATAGCGAGGTCTGTAATGGCAAAGTGTGATCTGTAATGGAATAGCTGGGTTTGTAATGGCAAAGTGGGAAAGCGGGGTCTGTAATGGGAAAGCGGGGTCTGTAATGGGATAGCGGGGTCTGTAATGGGATAGCGGGGTCTGTAATGGGATAGCGGGGTCTGTAATGGGATAGCGGGGTCTGTAATGGGATAGCGGGGTCTGTAATGGGATAGCGGGGTCTGTAATGGGATAGCGGGGTCTGTAATGGGATAGCGGGGTCTGTAATGGGATAGCGGGGTCTGTAATGGGATAGCGGGGTCTGTAATGGGATAGCGGGATCTGTAATGGGATTGCGGGGTCTGTAATGGGATAGCGGGGTCTGTAATGGCAAAGTGGGATCTGTAATAGGAATGCAGGGATTTGTAATAGGAATGCGGGGATTTGTAATGGCAAAGTGGGGTCTGTAATGGGATTGCGGGGTCTGTAATGGGATAGCGAGGTCTGTAATGGCAAAGTGTGATCTGTAATGGAATAGCTGGGTTTGTAATGGCAAAGTGGGAAAGCGGGGTCTGTAATGGGAAAGTGGGGTCTGTAATAATGGAGTGGGGATCTGTGTGTTTGATGGGGGGGTCTGTGATGGAGGGGGTCTTTAAAAGGAAATGCTGTGATGGGACTCTCTGTAATGGGTTGGGGGTGTCTGATGGGGGACTGTGGGCACTGTAAAAGGGAGAGTTGTGCTGTGAAGGGGGGGACTGCGGGCACTGATGTAAGGGGGCGGTGAGCTTGCAGGACGTTAGAAAAGGTCCTGCAGGCAGCATCTTTGGGGTGGTTTGGTAGCGCTGTATACACCGCTTCTAAACCGCCCCATTCCCATTGTAATGAATGGGCAGCACTGGCGAAGTGCCACAAGTTTTAACCCTTATTTTTTTCTTCAGCCGCTAACAGGAGTTAAAAGTGGCCCGCTATTCCCCGCTCCTACATCGCCTCAAAGATGCAGCTTGCCGGACTATTTTTAACATCCTGCCAGCGCACCGTTCCAGTGTGAAAGCCCTCAGGCTTTAACATTGGAGTATAAGGAGAGGCTCTTTGAGGGCGCTCTGCAGGCGCTATAGCGGCTGCCATAGGCGTGCGCAGCCTATTGCTTTAGGGTGTGCACTTCAAAGCTCAAAAATGCGGTACTGATCACTCACTGTGTCCATTCAGAAAGGGAGGGGGCTGGCAAATTACATATTTACAAGCCTCTTCCCCCACTCATACTAAAACCTCCCCCTCTGTGTGTGCCTACAGCAGCAGCCGGTGGTAGAGAAGCTGACAGCGATGTGGGGTGGTGAGAGGAGCCAGGGCAGGAGGGAGAATTTGCGCTGCACAGGGTGATTAGGGTGTGCCCAGGCGGCTGCAGAGCGCCTCAATGTGAAAGTAGTCTAAGTCCTAGGAATCTGAGAATGTATAAACTACAAGTTCAATCCAAGACTGCAGCTGGCACACTGATCAGCACACCTGTAATTCATTCACACTGCCTACAGCTATACAGAGGTATGGGCAACAAAACTGTAGGCCAGGGTTTGACAAATTTGGCATCTAGGAGCCAGCTAAAGTTAGGAGCCAAAAAATGCACCCCGTCCCACCAAGCTTGTGCACAAAAGTGAACGCATACGTGAGTAGCGCCCGCATACGTAAACGGTATTCAAACCACACAAGTGAGGTATCACCACGATTGGTAGAGCGAGAGCAATAATTCTAGCCCTAGAACTCCTCTGTAACTGAAAACATGCAACCTGTAGAATTGTTTAAACGTTGCCAAGGGTAAAAGTTTGTCGCCATTCCACGAGCAGATGCAATTTTGAAGCGTGACATGTTGGGTATCACTTTACTCGGCGTAACATTATCCTTCACAATATAATATACTTTTTTTTTTTAAATGTGTATTTTCTCTTTCGTTCATGGATGGACACAGCCTTAATCTTGACATAGTGGGAAATAGCCTGTCTTTAGGAGTGACTAGGCAGAAAGTGTTAACAACTTCAAAGCCGAACCACCCTGCCCAGGGTGCGGTCCCACTGACTATATCCCCTCAGCCTGCGCCAAGCAATAACGTTTTTTTCTGCCTAGTCCTAGGAGAAGAGATGGCTCCCTTCAGGCCTAAGGCTTGGAGGCTTTTATTTAAAATCATTTGTTGGGTTTTTTTTGATATTTAAATTTTTCCTGCGATCTTCGATCAACTGGTGACTGGGCGGACAGGCTGGATCCCAGATCCTTGTATTCTTCCCAGTTTTGGCTATCGAGCGTGTGCCAACCATAGCGGCACGCTGGGTTGTCCACGACATGCCCGTCGCTCTACGGGTGGCCGGTGAGCTCTACGCTCCAGGGCTTGCATAAGGACCAGTCTGCAGGGCCGTGTTGCAGTAGCCTGGCCAACAGTTACCTCCGTTACCATGCGGGAGATGCACTGTCCAGGATGCTTCCAGCATAAAACCACAGGAAGGTTAAGTAGCTACTACCTTGCTTTAGCAAGAACACAGAGCTGGGCATCCTTGGAGAGTTAAGTTAAGGGCCTTATCCCCCTTCTCCCCTCCCTCTCCCCCCTCCTCCTCCGGTTCTTTGAGCTAGCTGCTGGGCAGGGGGTTCCTCTGGGGAGCTTCACTCGGGGAACCATAATTCACTAAATCAGTGTATAAAGCTGCATAAGAGATTCTGTTTACCTGTGTGTCCTGCTCCATGCTGTCGGCGGCCATGTTTGGTGTATCCATGCTGTTTTTTTTACTTGCACAATGTCTAAAGCTGCATAAGAGATTTTGCTTACCTGTGTGTCCTGCTCCATGCTATCGGTGGCCATGTTGGTGTGTCCATTCTGTATTTCTTTACTTGCACAGTGTGTTTAGCGCCTGTGTACTTTTGTACAGGTGCTATACTCCAATTTAGTGGGAGAATGAGAGAGTTATGTTGCTCTCATTCTTTGATTTGACGAATGTGTCTGTCGCCAAATTTGGATTGTCCTGAGGGTCAGTCTGTGCCCAGAGATGCAGTCTCATCTCTGGGCGGCAGGTGGTGACAGAGGGGTCCAGGCAGAGCCACTTCTTCCCAGCAGCCAATTGGAGGAGTTTTCTGTGGCGGAGGCCGTGGTTCGGGGTTCTGGTTCCAGGTGCGGCACCCACCTTTAGAGTGTGCGCACATCACGGGCCCCACCACTATGGCCTACCTGGCTGGGGTCGCGTGCTGCGTGGAGTTCCTGACTCTGGGCTCTCATAGCCCAGAGCAACCGATGCTGCAAAGGGTCCCCAGTGACTTACTGGGTCCCCACTTCTATTGAGAAGATCCCAAGCTGGGTGCTGTTCAGTGGGGTATCGGTCTGAGGAGAACCCGGAGGCAGGTAATCCAACAGGGCTTGAACGAACCATCAGGGATCCGGGTGACTGGACACTGACGGGTCACATTTAAACTGTCAGTCGGTAACCCCAAGAGACATACTGGGAGGATTCGCTCTATTATTCACAATTTTAGCATTAGGCCTGTGGCAGAGGTCTCACCTAACCTCTCACTTTAAATAGAGCCAAGTCGGTGGAGAGACTTGTTCCTCCCAGAAGCTTTAAGTGGCGCTCTGGCTGCCAGGCCTGTGAGAGAGGTCTGTCCAGGGGCACTTTGCCAATCCAGCTGGAGTGGCGACGCACACAAATCCAACTACAAAAAGGGGTAGGACTGCCTTTTATTATACATAGCCTGATACTGTGAATTTGCTTTTCCTTCACCAACCTGTCCGGTCTTCCTCAAGTTTACATGTTGGTTGCGTTTGACCGGGCAAATAAAGCATTTGAAAACGTCAACCAACGGTCCTGCACATTCTATTATTGCTCTCGGCATTACCATCACCTGTAGACATAGTATCGAGGTAACTTAAAAATGCCGATCCCAAATCTAATCGGTGGCTTATTTTGGGAGTAGCGCTACATGTATAAAGCTGCATAAGAGATTCTGCTTTCCTGTGTGTTCTGCTCCATGCTGTCGGCACCCATGTGGTGTCCATGCTGTAATGCTTTATCTCACTGGCGGCCATGTTCTTGGAGCCGCATTTTGCCGGTGATTTCTGATGTGTACTGACTGCTGCATTACTCTGCTGCATCATGGTTTTCTGCCCTGTTGGCCCCTAGTGTCAGATCAGTGGCCATTGTACCATGGATCAGACCATTTCAAAAACGGCAGATGAACAGATACACGCTGCTGACTGAGCAGTCTGAAAGTAAAAAATCGCAGCCCCACAAACAGCCTTCGATCCCAGCTTTGGAGAGCACAGATCGACAGACACACTCTGCAGGCCTCAGCTCTGCTATCTAAACCATCTACTGCGGTTCCTGGGTGGTGAGTCCTCTGGGGGGGGGAACCCCTTGTCTCTGCCTCAGCCAGGAGTGGTGGGTTACTTGTTTGGGGGTCCCTGTGTCAGGTGTGTGGACAGTAGGTCCTCTGAAGCAGACGCTTTTCCCCCCTGAGACACCTGAGCTGGCCAAGGTGGAAGCAGCACGTGGGAGAATGGGGGTTAGAAAGCGCCTGCTCAGATGTGGAGCTGGGTCCAGCTAGCGCTCATGACCCTGGCTCTGAGGTATCTGATGATGCGGACCAAGATTGCCCAGACAGTGAGGACGACCTGGGACCCAGGTCAGCACGTGATAGAGCTCTAGTAAGTGACCTTATCACTGCGTGTGAGATACTCTAAATAAAATAGAGGGGTCTGCAGAAGCAGCAGATGCGCCGGGCCATTTTGGGTTCCGCAAGGCAACCCGCACTGCTAAAGGTGTCTCCTTGCGTGTCTAATTAGAAAAACTTTTAAGGAGTGGGATAAACCACAGTTTTTTTTGTCGCCCCCAAAAATTGGACCCTCCCGTGTCCAGATTAAACAAGCTCCACCATACCAGTGGAGGGGGCTCCCACCTTCAAAGACCCTGTGGACGAGAAAGCTGAGGCGATCACCTACAACCTGTACACGGTAGTGTGTTTGGCGGTACGCCCGACCATACTTGGGGGGCCCTGGTGTCTCAGACACTCACGGAATGGGCGAGACGCTGCTCAATGGGTTACAAGCACGTCAGGCTTCCTCGAATGATGGACTTTCCCTTTAAGGGCGCTAGACTTTTTTGAACTTCCCTGGATGACCTAATTAAAGATGCTAGAGGGGGTAAGAGCACACTTCTACCACAGTCCAAAAAGGGGAAGGAGCCATGCCGTAGGCAAGGGCCCTTCTTACCACACACAAGGTGTCTTTTCGTCCGCCCAGTATGGCGGGTAAAAGACCACAGGCCGATAAAGCACCTGCTCAGGGATTGAGACATCCCTGGTTTCGCAAACTCAACAAACCTGCAGACAAAGCTACGTCCGCATGAAGGTTTGCCTCCACCTATCTCTCGGGTAGGGGACGTCTTCACAAATTTGTGACCCGGTGGACATCTCGGTCCCCAACTGGTGGGTTTTCAAAGTAGTGTCTTCAGGGTACAAGATGGAACTTCTATCTTGCCCACCAAACCGAATTTTTTTTTTTTTTTTTCCTCCAGCTACAACCGGTTGTAATATTAATATATATGTGTTGGTATGTATGGCACAATATATTGTATTACATTACCATATTAACCAGGAATTCAGTTGAACTGTCCTTGCCAGATGAATTCTAACATATCAAAAGGTACAGAAGACCCCTAGATGTGTTAATCTTATGCAAGACTACCTAGGTGTGTGTGAGGTATGGCCTGTTAACCTCAAAGGATAAATTGTTTACATACATAAGGAAGTTTTTTTTTATGGTAATTTGACTTGAGGGTGTATTCATTCATGGGAAACTTTTGTTTGGGGTTATTATCTGTCACTCTGAAAGACAGGATGTAGATCAAAGACAGCCAATCAAATTGCTCAGCTATTCAGTGGAAAGGGAATATAATCCTGGAGGTGTCTTGTCACTCAGAATATTGTCTGTATATTCTATGTATGAATATGGCACAGGTCTAGAAGTGATCAGAATATTCTCTGTGTATGGCACAGGTCTAGAGCTGATCTAGTCAGATGGGACTTTGAATTACTATGTTGGATTTGTATCATCTGTGGAATTTGGACTTTATTCTGTATTGGAAGTCAAATCAGTGCACTCTCTGGAGAGCCTGGTGTGTTGCTGCGGAACAACATAATTTATAGTCATCATACGAACACCTAAATATCAATTATCTAACCGACTCCAATATATGTGACTTCACTACATTGGTGCCGTTCAAGCGACCAGAAGAGCATTTTCCGTACTTGGCAACAGAAGTCGGTGGTGACATCAATCCTGTGAGTTGGACAGAAGTCTGATAGAGACCCAAGAGCTGTGCTGTGACTCTAATGTCTGGTTGTGACATAAGAGAGTCTGCTATACAAGTTTAATCAAATTTGGAACCCCAGAATTATTCTCTGGAGACTGGAGACCGAAGAAAGAAAAAACTGTCGTTTACCAGAAGACCTGAACTGGCAAGGTGAAGCCTCAAATGCGGTGAGTAAAAGATTTCCTTATTTTTTTAATTATTAATATTATAGTCAAAATGCTTAGTGTGAAGCTAGTGTCAGTTCTGATAAAGTTAACAGATGGGTATTAAAATGTATTAAGCGTCATGTCGGTCCTTATGAAATTCCAGAAAAATGTAAGCAGACGTGGACTGATGAAGGAATTTTTAGAGAAAAGTGTTTTTTGATATCAAAGTTTCAGAAAGTAAAAGAAAGGGTTGTAGTGTGCAGGGCGTGTTATGTTGCTGTTTAAAAATGCAAACTTCTTTGAATGATAAGGTTGAGGAAATTGCCCAGTTACAGAATGCAGTTGATAATGGCCATAAGGTTTGTCACAGGTTACAAAACCAACCAGAAACTGAGATGGTAAATTTAAAATGACATTGGTTGAGAAATCTAAACGTTGTGATGAATTATGAGAGATTAAAACTAAGAATTATGGAATTAGAGAAGAGGTCTCAGGAATGTAGATGTGCATCAAATCTTGGATTAAGCAATCTGCAGCAAAATACAAACAAACTTTCTATCAAATGAAACCAAACCTCATATTAAATTCTATTAAATCTGATAATTCATTGACCACCACAGTTTACAATAACAACGATAATACAGGTGAAGTTCAGCTTGTAATGAAGCATTTGAAACCAAAAGAACTAGATGCAATTCTTAAAGAAATAGGAATGGTTCCCTACCACGATTTTATCAGATATTGGAAATGGTTTTGTGACTTGCAGCAGGTCAGAGATATGTACAATTTCAACCCATCTGACTTAGAAAGACTTTTGCAACATTCTAGAGGAAATGGTATTTGGATGAGAATTAACCAGATCTGTATTCAGCCTCTGAGGATAAGGGACATATTACTGGAATTATTATGTGTTTTGTATGGAGTATGTTCTGATGTTACTATTCATGGGAAGATCCAACAAATGCAAAGTGAATCTCCCTATGAATTGTCACATAGGATAGCAACTATGATGGAATTTTTGGTCGGTAATAATCTTGCATTTGAGCGGGGAGGCTCGATACATATCAGTATGTTTCTAGATGCTTTGCATGAAGATATTAAACCAAATTTTTTATTAGTTCCCCCGAATCCTCATGATTTAAAAGATGTATTATTGAGAGCAGATCATTTTATGGAGAAGGTCAAATGAGCAAGCTGTCAGAATTGATGTAGCCACATTGTCCTAAACAAACACTGAACCGAAATATCAGAAGCTAATATCTAATGATCACATCAAAAGGGGAAACTCTGGGTCAAACATAGGTGATGTCATGTCTTTTGACGAAGATAATAATATATTTAAATATTTACTGACAAAAATATATTAAAGGTCCATTAGGCCTAAAATTTGAGATGAGACATTGATATGGAAGTATTTCAGCCATTGAAGGCTAAGCACATCTCAGCCCATATTTGACCAGCATTCACGAAACTAACAATTGAATTAGCTATCTCTAACTTTTACAAGCTTGGGTGAAGGTCTGAGCAATGGAAACTCTCATCACAGAACAATAAAATGGCTTTCTCACCAAACAAGGTGTTTAAACTGGCTTCAAGTGAGTAGATATACCCATTGTGGGGTTGCTTTCATGGACAAGAACATTGACTTTAGCTGTCCTAAAAACAATGGCTTGTGGGCCAACAAAGGTCCCTGAGATGGAATTGTTTACACAGCTGATCTTAGTATCCTGTCTTAAGAGACAGTTTAAAGTCCAAACTTCACAAACCAATGTACAAGTATTAATACACATGGTATTCCAAGAATTTATGTTGATATGAATGACATCTTAGGACTGAGGGAAATATGACCATTGCATCCGTTAAGTTAGAACTTGGAACAAATAATTATATGAGAAATTTGTTTTAGAAATAGAAGTGCATTGAAGAAGCTAATCAACACTATGAAAGATATATCACATTGTGATTATAAAAATGTGAAATGAATCTGTAACGCATATCCATCAAACACATATCAAAATAATTCATGTATTCTCATTAATAATTTTGCAGTGATTGAGATATAAACCTATGCATGATTGGAAAGAATGTTGTTGGGAACTATGCGGTTATCCAGAAATATAACTAATCATATTATGTGGGATGCAAAGGTATACTAATTGTATTTTATGAAATGTAGAGTTGCCAGAATGGGTATGTGTATAGGTGTGTGTGTGTGTGTATATATACATACATATGTATTGATATTTTCCCCAAAAATATAAATCTTAACGAATAAATTCTCTCACAGTAAAGGTGAGACACCTAGTGGTTGGAAGTGGTATTACTTGAGGTTCTCAAAGCCCAGAGAACAAGTTAATTATTATTAAGCTGTCAGCCAATAGAACCCAGACACATCTTGACAGGAACGCCCATATGTGCCACAAACCTATGAGTGGAGGAGACGTATTGAATAGGCAGAACATAGTATAATCTTGATAGTCCTATTGTTCTAATTGATATAAAGAGGGAAAGCCCATAGGACAAGGGATCGGATTAAAGAGGGAAAGCCCATAGGACAAGGGATCGGATGAATGAGATCAATCGATCAGCCCGGGGGAAGGAGCCCAGGGGATCAATGAAAGAAGACCCCAAGGAAGACCCCATCAATAGGAGCACCCCATGAGAGCAGGAATGAAGCAATGACTGAAGTATGATGCAGGGAGGACTAACTCCGATGGGAAGGGGCACACTTGCACCATGCATGAAGACTGCAACGATTTTAGCTCTGGTCACTTGCCAGTAGGAAATAGCCATTTTGGGAATTGGTAACTATGTCATTTTTATTTTATCTGAAATCTATTGTCCCCTTGAAATGTTGAAATATTGAAGTATTAAATATCCTGTAGTGATGGTTTGTTCTCATCAATAACTGGTAATTTTTCCTTAAAGTGTACAGTTTTAATGATATTGTTGTTTTTACGTAGTTCTAACTCTATTGACAAAACAAACGTCCAATATATTTCACATTGTTAACCACTTACTTACCTGCAGTATAGTAACGGTTGGGCATGTGAAATAGACGCTTTTGTTTAATTGTCATTTACATAAAGATATCTTGAGAACTTACCATGACACAAATCAAAGGTATTGCATGCCCATTTTGGGCGTATTTTATAGATTTTCAAGTCGTTAATGTAACGCAACTGGTATTTTAATTTCATGTAAATATTCATAATTTGTCTACCAATAAATTAGCGATTTTGTATGATCATACGTTTCCGTGAATAAGTTTCATATTATAGACTATGTCATATAGTTTGTCTTAAAATTTAAAAATATCTTCATTATTAAATAATTCAAAGTATATTACTGTGCGGGTAAAAATGACCTTACAAAAGCACAACAGTGATATTAACATGCAAAACAGAGCTGACTAAAATCATAATAAGAAAAAGACCTGGATACCGTTTCCTCAGTTAAAACCGAAATATGACCACCTGAAGATTGAGTATGAAAAGAGAAAATAGAATTTTACACATTATTATAACAGTTGAAGGGTCCAGATCTGTTTTGGAATGAAAATTACGCTTCTCTAGCAGTGGGGGTGAATTTAGCTTCAAACTGTAGACTGTAAATAGTACTTTGAAGTTAAAATGTTGGCAAACATTGTTTGTTTGAGTTTTTGTCAGAGTTTTTGGTCTTACAGATATATTGCTGGAGATACTCGTTTGCATGTGAATAGCAGGAGAAATTGCTGGCTAGAAGCTGATTCTATCTAAACCATCGCATGGGGGTGTAATATATATATATATATAATGTTGGTATACTATTCTGGTGGCATTGTGGACTGAATGTTGCAAATAACAGCTCTATCTAAGGCAACGAGGGGTCGGCCTACAGCACATTACGAAAGCAAATTGTTGCTGGCAATCAACAAATTCTGAATAGTGAGGATTTGATGTTAAAGGAACCAAGCGTCCTGATTGGTGGATTAATGATTGAAGGTGTCAAGTGCAAGGAAATATTTTGCAGCACAGAATCTTTACTGCTGTATCCAAACCTTTTTGACCTTGAAAGCGACTGCTGATACATTAATGGTTCTTCTTACTATAAAGATGGAAATTAGAATTTCATGATTTGCTGGTGTTTGTGTAAAAGCATCTTTAAAAATAAAAACTTTGAGCCTGGCGATGAGAGAATCCTGGACTTATGTGGATTGGACCTCCTAAAACATACCAAGCTTTACTTTCAGTGAGAGATGTGATGAAGTCTGGATGGACTGTGACTTCAGCTTGTTTTTGCACAATATTCAAGATCCTGATGTGATTTACTCAAGAAAGAGCAAGCTTTGAAATGAGGCCTAACAGCTGCAGAAATGCGGGGTGGTTTTTTCTGTCCCAGTACAGGATCGGTTTCAGGGGTTTTACTCCAATTTGTGCATTGGCCCCTGTTCAAGGCACCTTAATTGATTTGTGAAGGTACAAAGGTTTGCTCTGTCATCACTGCCTGCCAGCCGGGGGACTTTCTGGTATCCTTGGACATCAGCAATGCCTATTTGCATATCCCCATATGTACAAAGTATCAAACTTCTGTGCTTTGCGGTTGATGAAGACCACTATCAATTTGTGGCTCTCCCCTTTGGTGTGGCATCAGCACCAAGGGTGTTCACCAAGGTGCTTGTCCCTATTCTCGCCCTACTAAAACAACGTGGCATGGGCTACTTTGACGACCTGCTTTTGAGGGCCGCTTCAGCTTCCGAATTAGAGTAGAGTGTGTCTATAACATGTCAGACACTTTGGGTGGCTACTGAACATTCAGAAGTCAGTAATGGTACCGACTCAATGCCTAGTATATCTGGGATTGATTCTGGACTCCTCAGAGGCAAGGGTTTTTCTTCCCTGTGGAAAAGTTGCAGACCCTTCGGGCTGCGGTGCGGCAGTTGACATCCCAGAAATGGTTGTTGCTCCCCTTTTGCATGTGAGTCCTGGGCCTCATGGTGACCTCCTTTGAGGCGGTACCATAGGCGCAATCTCACACGCGAGTGCTACAGAAGGAAATTCTGTCCAGATGGGACAAGCGCCCATCATCCCTGGATTATCAAATCAGGGTGAGCCACTTGGTCAGGACCTCCCTTGTTTGGTGGCTGGTGTCTCGACTCAATCGGAGGGTATTGAGGTTTGTGGCTAGGTCAAGAGACCCATGGGCGGATGCGACAGATGCGTTAGTGGCGACGTGGAGTTGGTACCGGCTAATCTATGCCTTCCCTCCTGTAAAGCTCCTGCCTCTTCTGCTTCGCAGAGTGGAGGCAGAGGGGATCCCTATGATCCTAATGGCTCTGGATTGGCCTTGGCGTCCTTGGTACGCCGCCCCTTGCCGTCTCCCGCTGAGAGAGGACCTGCTGTCACAAGGTCCCATACTGCATCCTGCTTTAGTCGCTGGCTTTAATGGCATTGCTATTGAAAGCCAGATACTAAGAGACCGGGTCCTGTTGGATTCTGTGATTCCTACCATGAGAGGCTAGGAAGTTATCCTCTATGAGGATGTCTTATTGCACTTGGAGAGCTTACTTGGCCCTTTGCGAGGAAATGAAGTGGAATCCATGGACTTATGTAGTGTCCATAGTCCTCCTGTTCTTACAGCGTGGGGTGGACCAAAATCTAGCTTAATCACGATTAAGGGGGCAGATATCTGCCTTGGCTGTTTTTCTTTCAGCGACCCCTGGCGACTCACTCTCTAGTGAGTACATTTCTACAGGGGGTTCTGAATGTGGCTCCTCCGGTCTGTCCTCCACTACCTCCGTGGGGATTTGAATAGCAGACGCACCTTGGTGTTTACCGCTACGAGAGGACCTGCTGTTGCAAGGTCCCTTGGGACATCCTGCTTTACAGTCAATGGCTTTAATGGCATGACCTCTATGTGCCTCAGAAACCACCGTTTGAGAACATTAGGGAAGTTCCCTTGTTGACACTTTTTTAGAAAGTGACCCTTTTGGTGGCTGTTATGTCAGTTAAGACGGGCAGCCTTGTCATGAAAGGCTCCCTATCTGATCTTCCACAAGGATAAGGTGGTGCTGCATCCGCAGCCCTTTTTTCTTCCTAAAGTCATTCGACCTTCCATCCTGTCCTCTTTCCGTAGAATTCTAAGCAGACGACGTGACATACCTTGGACGTTGTTCGAGTTCTGAGAATAGACTTGTCTGTTACTGTTCCATTCCGGAGTTCAGGCTCACTTATTTTTTTCTGTGGATGGTCCCAAGAAGGGGCCCAGCGGTCTCATCGGCCACCATTTCGAGGTGGACCCAACAGATCCTGATCAGGCTTACGCCATAAAGGGTTGGGCGCCTCCCTGTCACGATGCATTCGACCAGGGCAATGGTGCCTCTTGGGCTTTCTGACATCAAGTGTCTGTTTCCCAGGTGTGTAAGGCGGCGACCTGGTCGCCCAGTCACACTTTCACTAAATTTTACAAGTTGAGGTGAGTGCATCTTCGGATGCTTCTTTGGCTGCACAGTTTTGCAGGCGGCTGTTTAGAGTTCCAACTCCTCAGTTGAGGATCTCTTTTTTGTTTTGGGGTGAAGTTCAGTTTTCTGCTTCCCACCCCTCATTTTGACACTGCTTTGGGACGTCCCACTATGTCAAGATTAAGGCTGTGTCCATCCATGAATGAAAGAGCAAATTGGATTTTATGCTGACCGTAAAATCTCTTTCTCAGGGGTTCATGGATGGACACAGCACCCACACCTCTTTGTCTTTTAAAGTTTGTACTGCTTGCTACGAACTGAATTGCTTGGTGCAGGCTGATGCAGTAAGACCACACCCTGGGCAGGGCGGTTTGGCTTTGAAGTTGTTAACACTTTTTGCCTAGTCACTCCTAAAGAGAGCCTTAATCGTGACATTGTGGGAATAGCCTGTGTCCATCCATGACTTGAAGATTTAACGGTGATCCTTAAATCCATTTTATTGGTTTATTTATATTTTTGGTTTATTTTTTTCCTATAAAAGTTCACTTCTAAGACCTTTGCGCAAATACAGGGTGGCAGAAAGTATTGCATTGACTGCCATTTTATTCTCTAGAGTGTTAGAATATAAAATATGTTTGTGGGTTATAATTAGAGGGAAGGAGATAGCAGTTCTAATGTGTTTTTTCACTGGCGTTTTGCTACTTGTAATGAAATGTAAATGTAATGTAACCTGTATTGGCAATGGCCACCACAAGATGGTGCCAGATCGCAGAAGGAAGATGAGGCCTGCAGAAGAATGCCAAGCCGTGGTCTCAATTGCTGGCCCACGCCGGCCGGTAGTTTAGGTTGTGGCCTTCTGCAGGCCTCAGCTTCCTTCTGTGAAGGCGTCAATTACCGTTGGCCCTGCTGCAATCGCGCTGGCTGGTAATTGAGGCAGTGGCTTTGTGCCCTTCTGCAGGCTTAAGCTTCCCCAGGCGCCAGGTCACAATTTCTTGCAGTCTCCAGTTTAAAATGCCCTAGCATAAATCTATAATAATTTTTTTTTTTACTAAAAAGGTGAAAGTCACTTGGGTCATGCAGGCACATAAATGGGGTGGGTTTTATGTACACATATGTGTGTGTGTGTGTGTGTGTTTATACACGCACGTGTGTCTTTTGAGTTGCACACCCTAATGCAATAGGCTGCGCACGCCTATGTCGTCTACAAAATAGGGGCATTTTATTTGCATTTGTGTTTTATTTTTGTATTTACTAGTAATGGCAGCGATCTGATTTTTCTCTGGACTGCGACAATAGGGCGGACACTTTTGTCACATTTGTGGGTGCATTGTCATTTTTCCAGCGATCAGTGCTCTAAAAATGCACTGTTAATTCTGAAAATGACACTGGCAGTGAAGGGGTTAACCACTATGTGGCGCTGTATGGGGTTAAGTGTACCCTAAGGAGTGCTTTTTACTGTAGGGGTGTGGCTTGCTGTTAAACGTCACTGATTGTATTTCTGATGACAAGGAACACGATCAGTGACAGTGTCAGCTAGGCAGAACGGGGAGATGTTGTGTTTACACTTACATATTCCCGTTCTATGTCTCTGAGACGATCGCGGGTATGCCTGCGGCTATCGAGCCTGCGGGCGCACTCACAGAGATCGCGGCGGATGCCTGCCCACAACAACCCCTTCTTAAAGGGGATGTGTGTGTATATATACGTCCTTCTGCCTGCCCGTGCCATGCTGCTGACGTATATCTGCGTGCGGCAAACGGTTAATGTGTCAATGCCCTTTGACGGTACCAAGAAAATCCTGCTGCCCCATTGCACTCCACATTTTCTCATAACATGTATTTATTTATATCTGAAAACAGTAGAATGAATAGTACTAGTATATATATTTTTGTTATCATTCCAAGTTTATTAATGTTTTACTTGAAGTGAAATAAAACAGAGCATGGGGGAGGGGATAGACAGCTGACTCAACGGCTATGGCCTGTGAGTTTCTCCCTTCTGCCCAATCTTGTCCCATTAGGGGGGTGGGCACCGTAGTGATTCTTTGCCCTGGGACCGGGTGAAATAATGTCTAGCTTCCCCACTGGTACTCCCTGTAAGAGTACCTGTACCAGCCGTTCTACTATAAATTCTATCTGAATTTCCATTCGTCTGGATGCAATTCCGACAGACTAAAGATTATGCATGCTCAGAATCAGACAAATGAATTTCATGTTTCTCAGCTCGTCGTAGGGCTGTACGTCACTGCGTTCTTGACGGTTGGAATTTAGTGTGACAGTGTGTATGCAAGACAGCTTGAACGGAATCCTCTTGGAAAAACCTGTCCGACCGTGTGTACAAGGTATTGGTAGCTTTATGGATTGTGTTAATCTGTATATGTCCCAAAAATTTGTTAAAAAGAAAAAAATGAGGTGGCTCTAGGCTTTGTGAGGCTTTAGGCAAAACTTGACATGGGGCCCCACTCAAGCTCATGATGGGGGGAAAAATAATTCAAAGACAAGAGCCTCTTCCCCCACAACCTTGGACAGTGGTTGTGGGGGTCTGTGGGCAGGGGGCTTATTGGAATCTGGAAGTCCCCTTTACCAAGGCAGCCCTCAGATGTGGCCCCCAGATCCTGCTCTTTAATAACTAAGGGGCGGGGGCCACCCGTGATGTCACCTGGTTAACCTGCCCCTTGTGATGACATTGACTGAGGAATGCTGGGTTATTGATGTCACAAGGGGTGGTGTCACTGATATTCACTGGTTGTTAGGAGCGGGGCCACCAGTAGTGGGAGTCAGGGCTCATAACGCTGCCTGTGCACAGCAGCGTTAAGGTCCCCTGTCCCTCAAAACTGGGGTAATACATTGGGCAAGCTTGCTGGCCGTGAGGCTCCTGTGAGTGGGAGGCTTTAGGCGACTGCCTAATTAAAGAGCCGCTGCTGTTTTTAACATATTTATAGTATCAATGTCCTTTGACGGTACCAATAAAATCCCGCTGCTTCATTGCACTCCAAATTTTCTCTTATAGCATGTATTTATTTATATGATTATTAGCAGTAGTATTCTTACTAATATTTAACCACTTCAGCCCAGGAAGAATTTACCCCCTTCCTGACCAGAGCATTTTTTAGCGATTCTGTACTGCGTCACTTTAACTGGGTGCAATGTTGCACGACCATGCAATTATGTTTCAAATTTTTTCCACACAAAGGACACTAAATAGAGGTGATTAAATACCACCAAAAGAAAGCTCTGCTGCTTTTTGTTGGTTTATAGCGCAAAAAAAGAAAACGGAATTTTTTGTTTTTTTGTGGGATATTTCTGAAAGTCAAAAATAGTGACAACCAAATTTGTTCTTCCGTTTAGGCCGATAGGTATTTTACATAGAGATTTATCCAAAAAATAAATAAATTAGCGTTTGGTTTGTGCATAAATTATAGTTTCTACAAAATAGGGGATAGTTTTATGTTGTTTTTTTTTTTATGGGGACTGCAACATTATGGCAGACACATTGGACACTTTTCACATTATTTTGGGACCATTGTCATTTATACAGCGATCAGAGCTACAACTAGCCACTGATTGCTGTATAAATGACACTGCCAGGGAAGGGGTTCACTAGGGGGCGATCAAGGGGGGTTCTAAAGGTACAATTTTTGTCCCCAAAATCGCTTCCTTTACTTTAGTGCAGTCCTCCTTCACTTACGGATCTTTCAAAGCAAAATGGGAGTATGAGGTAAGTGAGGTAAGTGAAGGAGGACTGCACTAAGGACAAGGAAGCTATTTATTCTTTTTTTTAGTGGTTTCCCTTTTACAATCCCATTAAATGTTTTTTTGCAAATGGCTTCAATATAACAAAGGGGTTGTTAAGTGTGTCCTAGGGAGTGATTCTAACTGTAGGGAAATGGGCTCACTACAACATGACAGAGAACATTGCTCTTGATGACAGGGAGCAGTAGATCGTTGTCCTGTCACTATGCAGAACAGGGGAATGCCTTGTTTACCTGGGCATCTCCCCGTTCTGCCTCTCTGTGTCACGATTGTGTGCTCCTGGCAAACATTGAGTTTGCAGGACCCGCGTGCATGCTTACGCAGCACGTGCCAATGGTTTGTGCGCACGCGCCTGCTTGGCGGCAGATTTAAGGGGACATACGGGTACGCCCATTTGCCTGTCTGTGCCATTCTGCTGACGTCAATTGGCGTGTGGTGGTCGGCAAGTGGTTTTAGAAAAAAGTACACAATTGAAATATAACACCATATAGTGCAATAAAGAATACAACGGACACATTCCAAGATTTTTTATTTTATGATCACATGATACAGCAGAAGAGATAAGGATGCATAGTGTCACAAAATATGCATAGTCATCGATGTTACAACTTGTGCAAAAAGGATAATCGTACAGCAAATATTGTATGACCCCCCCATTGAGAGAACCTGGAGCTAAAGCCAAAAAAGGCACCAACATAAATATAAAAACACACTCACAAGATCTGTCAGCAGAGATGTGATTGGTGATTTGGGTTGGCTCTCGAAGTTATGATGGAGGAGATCAGAAGAAGATTGATGTGAAGGATTTAGGCGGTTTCTTTACAGTTGGCGTGTTGCAGCGTTGTCACTGTGCGTCCAGCGGTGCCAAAGAATTGGGAAATGTATAATATACGCTAATTCTAGCACAATACAGTGTATCTGTTTATATGTAAATACAGAGATCAGTAAATGCACCAAGGAGAAACCAGGGCCGGTGCTACCACTAGGGTGCCCTGCTGCCTAGGGGTGCCCAGCCACTGGTGTTTCTACTGTTTTCTTCTCTCTGCAGCAGGCAACTAAGTCTTGGCATCAGTAGGCAGCTGCCACTCCATTTGCACATAGTGTCAGAGGTGCAGCGGCGGTGGTGTGTATGTGTCCTGATTCCCAAATGAGTGGAAGCAAGCAAACCTTCATTGATGGGCACTGGTAGACTGCATTTAATGGGTGCTGGTGAGGCTGCATTGATGGGTGCTTCATTAAAATGGTGGGGTTTACATGGACGGTGAAAAGAGGGTGGGGTCAGGGGTTGAGCCAAGAGGCCGTCAAAATTAGGTTTTGCCTAGGGTGTCAAAAATCCTTGCGCCAGTCCTGGGAGAAACTCTTACAAAAAAATGCAAATAGTTTTATTGGATAATCACACAACATACTTTTGTTTCTAGAATTTTAACAAATTTTAAATGCAAATCCTTGTACACGTGTTCCATTTTTCTAGTTTTTGTTTTTCTGTATCCTCCCCGGTAACAACGTTTTATTAGTGATTATCCTGCTAGTAGATCTCTTTTTTTTTTTCACTTCATGTACCACGGTGAGGCTCTGCCCCCACGCTGCCATCTTTGTTTTTTTTTGGTCCATGTGGAGAATTGCCAAAAGGCTCTGCCGGGTCTTCCACATCCTATGTACCTATGTACATTTTAATTAATCATGTTCTTTACCTGTAAAAGCCTCTATTGTATAGACTTCTCTGGCACTGCTGCTGGGTGCCATTATCTTGAGTATGATGTCACCTGCCCCAGCAGAATCACAGCTCTCAAGTGACACTCTTTAGTGGTTTCTATCCCTCCTTCCCCAGTCCCTCCAGGTACCTAAAAATGTTATGTGGGGAGAGGGAGGGAGGGATGGAGGAGCTGGGTTAGCACAGACAGCAATTGGACTGTGATATGCAAGGGGAGTGGGGTGGTTGTGCAAGGGAATGGACTCTTTCAATTGGGTCCCCCATCAGTGCTCCTGGCACCTCCCTCCTGCTGAGTGTCCCCAGAGTAAGCAGCTTGCAATGTGGGCACTTAAGCAGGCTCACTCCCGAGCCACAGCTCTGCATGTCTATTCACACAGAGAGCCGTGGCTCAGCCCCACCCCCTCAGCTACTGAGGATCTAGTCACTGACAATGGCTACCAGGGCTGGACGGGCTCACTGGGATAATTGCTGGTAGGCTGTCTGTCCTGGGGCTGCTTTGAGCTGCGGCTGAATGCATTGCTCCCTTCCCTTGCGCTCTCTTTCTCTTCTATGTGTCATATACATCGGGCATCTCCCATGCTGTGTGTGAGAGCTGGGTCTGTGTTTGGCTGTGCTTTGTGGTAGGAAGGTAAAGCCCCTCTAGATCTGCTTGTGTGATAGTAGATGGATCATGGAATACTGATTGGACCTTCCTACAGGCAGCACAGTTGAACACAGACTCATCTCTCACACACAGCGTGGGAGATACCCGGTGTATATGTGATCAAGGCAAGTATGTATTGATGGGCACAGGGAGGCTGCATTGATCTCTTGTATCATATCAACAAAAGTGCTAGTGATGCCCTACCTAAAATGAGCACTGCTCAGCGATCACGAATAAATTACCAAGCATAATGTGAATATGAATTGAGATGTGAGCGGACAGGTTCTGGGGAGTTGAAGAGCGAATCACGTGACTGGGGGGCGCCTTATCAAGGCCAGGAGCAAGAGCAAGTGGTGGAGAGTGCAATATTAATGGCAGATGTAGATGATGGTTCCATGCTGATCTAATATTACACTTTGGTGAGTTTATCCTCAAAAGGGGAGAATATCCCCTCCACGTGGTGATTCTCCCCCGGTGAAAGGAGCATGGGTTAAGAACTCTTTTGATCAACTACATCAGTGGTTCTCTACCTTCTAGGGCTGTGACCTCTTGTTAAAAATTCTCACGTTGTGGGGGCCCCCCCCCCTAACAGTAAACTAATTTTTCTAGCGTGGGTTGTTGGCACACAAGGCAAGACAATTAATTTGCACCCCCAACTCACGAACATTTCCCGTTCCCTGAGCCCATTCCACTTGTACAGTATTAAACACTCTAGCCGTCTTTCTTGTTCTTTCTTTTATTCTTTCTCTACCATTTTTCTTTGTCTCCTTCCTCTTTTCCTCTTCCTTTCATGTGTTCTCTATTTGTTTTCATTCTCTTACTCCTTAGTGGGGGGGTTTGGGATGAGTGGCAGTGCTGGGGGGGAGTTTTGTTTTGCCAACTTAGGTGCTCTTGATGAAGGTCATTTGCTGTTCTGAGAACTGTAATGTGGACTTTATAGTCGCCATATAATCACAGGTGTTCATTTCCCGGATTGAGGGGAACGCTGCTGAGTATGGAATACTTGCAGATATGTGTGCGGGCTGCGAGGTATGTGTTCACCCCTGGTGAAGTGTCATTTCCATTTCCAAGGGAGCGCCATGCAATGTGATTGTCAGCGGTGTAGCGGTTGAGAGGCACAGGATTAGCCCAGGTGACATCGCACAGGCTCTTGCAGGTACAAGTGTCCCCTTGTTCATTACAGCTCAGAAAGAGGCAGCGGCAGTACAGTGAACAGGAGGTGGGGGAGGTTCTGCTCTCTAGCAGTAGAGAGCTGGTGGAGGTAGTGGTCATCGTGCAGCAGTGACACTGAGCAGGTCTGTGCAAGTTAGAACACACACAGGGTTTGGGGGCATGGATACTTGCTGTGTGCTCTATTGGTCATAAGTGAGATCTGTAAGACTTCCACACACACCAAACCTCATCCCATCCACCCCCATCCTACCCCACCCGTCCCCATCACATAGTCCTACAGATACAACCGGCCCTTTGAGGGCAACCATACTGCTAATGCGCCCCCCGATGAAATAGAGTTTGACATACTGGTCTTATATCATGTCCGCAGTCTCTGAGGGAGTCTGGAGAGGAGTCTAGAATGGGAGTGCTGCCGGGTTGGGGGTCATGGGAGAAGTCAGACATGTGTGGACTGTGGAGAGTAGACTATAGTTTAAAACCCGGGCCACCAAACCAAGCTGGAGCCGACTGTCTGATCCCTGCAAGGTGCACCTGAGAGGAGGTCAGTGATTGTGCTGCAAGGCCAGTTTGAGGGGGGTGGGGTGTGTCGCTGATTTAAGGGGTGGAGTGAATCCAACAATGTAAGGGTGGTTGTGATGTAAAGGTTCCCCCTATATTAGTAACCTGAATTTTTATTCTTTCTGTGGAAGGTGGTCTCTAGTCAACAGTCTCGTCCCACCCCATGTTCCCAGAGTTCCTGGGGTCCCCCCTAATGTTTGACCACTTTTAGCACTTATCTGAATAAAATGTGTTAGATAGAGATAGATAGATAGAGATAGAGATATATAAATTTAATTGTTCAAATGTTCTTTAATCACTAGCCACTTGGTGGCCGACTATTTAGGGCAGCGCGTTGGCTCTAATCTGCCGGGAGGCTGTCTATATACGGCCTCTGGCTGCGTGCCACTGGGTGGCGTGCGTTCGCCATGTCACATGGGTGACGATGCGTGTGCCTAGTGGCCGCGATGTTTGCCAAGCCCCCACAATCGGCAGTCACAGACCTACGGATGTCTGTGTGAGTAATCACTCTGAGGTACACATTTAACCCCTTCCTCACCCCCTAGTGTTAACCCCTTCCCTGCCAGTCCCATTTATACAGTAATCAGTGCATATTTAGAGGTGTGAATGGTCCCAAAAATGTGTCAAAAGTGTCTGATGTGTCTGCCATAATATCGCAGGTTTGACAAATTGCAGATTGTTGCCATTACTACTAACAAAAAACTTAAAATTGTAAAAAGTAATAATTCTATCCCCTATCTTGTAGGCGTTATAACGTTTGTGCAAACCCATCACTATATGAATATTTTTTAGTGTAATTTTTTTTCTAACAAAAATATGTTGTAGAATACGTAATCAGACTAACATATATATATATATATATATATATATATATATATATATATTTTTTTTTTATATATACTCTGTGGGACCACGGTTCTTGATGCCTCGCCACATGTCGTAGGCAAACTGTATATGTTGTAAATCATTGTTTAAAGAGTACTGTATTCTATGGAATTGATAAAATTGTGAAACTATCTTCTCTTTTGAGCTTTTCACTGAGACGGTCTAGTCTTAAATCTCCTGACGAAGTCAATGATGGGTAGACTTGATCCGTGATCTCCAAGTTCACCAAACTATTTTCATGTATTGCTCCCACGATCTGTTTTGCTCTGTTGTTATTTGAACCACATTGTATCTTTTGTAATTAATAAAATTCAAACCTATTTTCCTAAATTGATATGTTTGGTTTCTATTTGTTGGCACCGCAATGATCCTGTATCCCCCAAATCCTTTCTTTCTCTTAATACAGTGGTTCTCAACCTGGGGGTTGTGACCCCCTTGGGGGTTGAATGATGATTTGCCAGGGGTCACGAATCCTGGGCTGTTCCTGAAGCCCACACCGCTCTCACATGCTTTTCTTGGCTGCCCAGCTGGCCTGTTCCTGGAGCCTGTGGCTGCCCACTCAGCCTCTTTGCAGCCGCCTATTCAGTTCACAGCATGGCTGGGGGGGGGGGCAGAGACTAGAGGTCAGCTGACTGGTGAGGAATGTGAAGTGTGAGTAGCTGGAGGAGACCCTATCTCCTGATTTTGGCATAGTTGTCACTGCTTTGAGACACCACAAAGTCAGAGACACAGTGAGTAAACTACCTGTGATTAGAGTTGCCATTAAAACTCCCCATTACAGATTTTAGATCTGCAGATGACCTTGATCAAGAGAACCTAAGTTGGCTGATCAGAACTTCCACCAGCACTGCCACTTCCCCTTTTTTCCTCTCCCTTGCGTGACTCCTTGTTGGGGGTGGGGTTAAAAGAAAAAGGGAGAGAAAGAATTGGAGAAAGAACAAGAAAAGCAGCTAGAGAGAGAGATAAAATGGAAAGAAAGGATAACAAAGAGTGGTACATCCTAAAATGTACCATAAGGGGTTCTAATATTGTATGAGTAGAAGGGACTCAGGAAGTGCTAAATGTCCGTGAGTTAGAGGAGCAAATTAGTTGTCTTGGGTGTGAACACCCCACACTACGCTAATACTTTTACTGTTATGCTGCGTACACACAAACATTTTTCATGTCATGGGGAAAAAAACGTTTTTCTTGATGTGATTCTTCTTAAGTCTGCCTTGCATACACCCAATTGTGTTAAATGGTTGAACAATGTGCAGTGACTTACAACTCGTTTGACGGCACTATAAAGGGGAAGTTCCTTTCGAATGGCGTCACCCTTTGGGCTGATTATGCTAATTTCTTGTCTTATAACTTGCTTCTGACCATGCATGTTTTTTTCCCCCTCGTCGTTAACACACGTGATTGTTTTTCACGACCAATTTCATATTTTTTTTTGTTCTTGTCCTGAAAAATTGGTCGTGTGTATGTGGCATTAGAGGTCCCACAACTGTGAAATTTTCTCAAGGGGTCATGGCAATAGAAAGGTTGAGAGCTACTGTCTTAAAAGATAGTTGATATGTTTTTGTTTTGCCATTTTGTTTTCGTTGGAAAACTAAATTTCTCTTGTCGTCTATGGACAGACACAGCTCCTTAAATCTTGACAAGTGGGTTATGTTACCTGTTAAACATGTTGCTGCCTAGTCCTCTCCTGTAATGTAACATGTTTTGAAACAATTATCTGAGTTGAACAGCCCTGCCCATGGGGTGGTCCCTTCAGACATAATCCTCCTCACTGTAGCATGCAGCCTCTGTTTCGTTCTGCCTAGCAAGGAGAAGGACGTATGGCTCCCTTTGGGCCCTGCGCCCTGAGGAGAATTTTTATTTTACTTTTTTGTAAAGAATCTTCTTTCAACTGTCGGATGAGAGACAGGCTGGATTCTAGATCCTTGTAGTCTACTTGGTCTGACCAGCAAGCGTGGGCACACCTTTGCAAAGAGGATGGGTCTGCCACGCCATACCTCATGACTCCTGGGGTGGCCGGTGAGCTCTGCTCTGAGGTCCATATATGACTGGGCTGTGGTGTTTGCCTGGTCCACTATGAGCGAGACAACAGCTACTTTAATTGCGGTTGTAGTTTTGTCAGGAATGCATCACCCATCCGAGCGAGGAACCACTAAGTACAGTCCTTCCCGCTTTGGTGGGTTGGTACGGCTGGGCATTTCTCGTGTTTGGGGGTCCTTCTATCCTCCCTTTGCTGCTTCTTTTCATTTTCTGCTGTTTCTTTTCATTTTCTGCATTTCTAACATTGCTGCTTTTGGGGCGGGGGCACCCTTCCTGAGGGGACTGTGTTTGTATGGTGTGTGTTTATTGTTTTTAGTTTGGGGCTTTCCTGTGAGGGTTTTTTCACTGTCAAGCTCTGTGAGGCTTTTCCTGTTTAAACGTGGCATTTGGCTGTCACCATTTTTTTAGTTGTTTTTTAAATTACGTTGAAAACCCCCATTGGCATGTTGTCATAGCCGCGCTATGGCACAGCTTACATTGCGGTTGGCCATTTTCCTATGGCCGTGTTCTGAATGATTGGTGGCTATCTTGGAGTAGTCCTGACCACTAGTGCTGTATCCTATGGCACACACAGGTCCCTGCAGATGCTGCATAGTTACCTCCTGGTTCTTTTCCTATCACATGCAG
The DNA here is from genome assembly GCF_905171775.1 of Rana temporaria. Classification (NCBI taxonomy): domain Eukaryota; kingdom Metazoa; phylum Chordata; class Amphibia; order Anura; family Ranidae; genus Rana; species Rana temporaria. The sequence goes on along the minus strand of NC_053497.1, from coordinate 175,001,152 downwards.
TCTGCTGAGAGTGTTCGGCAGTCTGCTCCTGAGTTTATATCCCTGGGTACCCCTGGTCAGCGCAGCAAGTGGGTGGGATGTCCGGAATAGGGCTCTAGGATCTTCTGTATATTTGTAAGGACAGGTGTGCATACACCTACATATTATAATGGGGAAGGACCCAGATACTGACTCCAAATATTAATAATAGTTATTATCAGTATCTGGGAAGGACCCTTCCCTAACATGCTGGTGGTGGCAGCTGGTGTTAGCACTTGGGATTCCGACAGAGGTTTTTTTGTTAGTCTTGGACATGTTTATGCCAGGGTGGGGGTGGACTGTGGCTGGGTTGTGAAAGTGACCCCTTTCACCGTTATCCCCTGGGGAATGGTTAGTTATGGAGCCATGGATCAGGTACCTGGGAAGTAAAAAACTGCATTATCCTGTTTGTTTGTTTTTTTGTGTTTCTGCAGAGGGCTTGGTATTTTTTGGGTCACACAAATCAGACTGCTCTGTGTATGTAATTTCCTTCTGTGCCCTTCTTAGATAATTTCCTAAGATGCGGAATGAGAAAAGCCGCTGAGGGCTTTTGTAGTCTCTCACTGCTGGGTGGTTCAGTGCCCCTTTGAGGAAGGATAGCTTTTTCAAAAGGTGGACTTCTTCACTGGTGGTTGACCCTCTGGGTGTCAGGTATAGGTGAACCTCTCTCCCTATTCCTGGAACCCCTGCTTGTATGGATGTGACTGATGGAACAGGTTAGTACTGAGTTTAATTTAGGGGTATGATAGTCAATATCTATATTTTATATATGTAGATCAACATTATTAATCCTTAATGCACCCTTGTTTTATTTTTCACAGATGTTCAGTGTCTTCGTTATGTCTTTGGAAATCAGACAGAATGCTGATAAGGCCTTTTGGAAACAGACTTTCTGCTTAATCAGTTTGAACTTGTTTGACTCCTGGAAACAAATTTTTTGCCAGTCACGTGTTGCCACCCATTTAACTGTTCCCTTGCTACAAAGAAGAAATGGACTTTGATTGGACTAAACTACGGTCACTCCTGGAATACACTTGATACACACCCATATCTTATGAATATTCATATGTCTAAATTGTATATCTTGTAGTTGTAAGCTCAGAAACACTTACATTTTTTCTTGCTTATATGCTGAGATATGTGTTGTCTTTTTCCATTGCAATGTCTTATAATAAAGCACCTACTTATGTGGATCTACTGTCTCATCATCTGATGGTGTATTTAAGACTCCCAAATTGGATTTAACAGTACTTCAGATGTTCTATGTTTACCATGCTGGGGTCTGACTTGTGGCCTATTGTGTCCACTACTCTGGAGTCTCATTCACTCACAGAGAAAGCATTTTGCACCAGACAGTGGAGGAGCACCAACTCTCTCCTATAGTTATTAGTCTAGTGGACTAGCTTGTCCAGGGCTTTGTATAGGGTCTGTGATTCTTCATTGAATGCACCCTCAAAAGACATGTGTGCATACACTTACATACAGTATAATACATAGACATAGTGTGTATTATTAAAGGGCAACCCTCTCAGGCCGGCAAAGGCTCAGCTGGGGACTAATCTGTTCCTGGGTGTGTAAGCTGATCAGGCTGGCACCCAAATCTTGCCATTGTATGTAGTTTTCCCTCCCTGTCTTTAGGTGTAAGGGGGGGCGGGTTAGGCTGGTAGGTTCACAATTTGGTGAACCTTCCTGCTCTCTGACCAGTGGGTTTGTCAGGTGGTCTTATTGGAGTACTAATTAGGCTTTCCTTTTATCCACAAAAAATACTTCTTTCTTTGTGTTTTCCTCTCCTGGCTTGTTGGGTCTGTTTTGGGCAGTGTGGGATTTGCTGAGCTGTGGGGGAATTTTACCTTTTCTGCAGAATGAGAGGTTTGGGGTTTTTATATGGGCCTCTGGCCCTGAATACCTTTGTGAACGTTGGGTAGTTCTGCATGAAATCCATTTGTTTGGTGTTAGCTGTGCTCCATCCCGGGAACGTTCTGGTGTCCTTAGACATCAGGGATGTATACATGATGTTCTGTTTTGCACAGGTCAGAGGTTTTTGTGATGGGGGAGGGCTTCTGTCAGTCTGTGGCCCTCCCTTTTGATGTGGCGTAGGCACCACAGGTTTTCACCAAGGAGGTTGCACTTATCCTAATGTTGTGGGACAGTGACGTTTTGCCTTGTGGGCTATTTAGAGGACTTTCTTCTGAGAGCAGCTTTTGGCTCAGACCTAGTGGATGTGTTTAGAGCCATTCAGACCCTCTGAAGATTTGTGTGGTTGTTTAATGCTGAGTCAGAACCAGGACCGACTCCAAAAGTTTGAGTATGTAGGGTTGATCTGGACTCCTCGGTGGCAAAGGTCCTTTTCCTGGAGAATTGCAGCCTCTTCATTTTTTTGTTGAAGGTATTGTTATCATGCAATTGGTCTTCTCTATGGGTTCATACAGGTCTGGGGCCTGTGGGTAGTCTCCTTTGAGGTGGTACTGTATGCTCAGTTCCACATGGGTTTTTCAGGGGAAATATTGACCAGGTGGTAAGATCTCTTGTCTCTGAAATCATCAGATTCTGGTGCGCCACCTAGTCAGTCTCTCTCTGAGTTGGTGACGGAGATCCCAGACTCTTTGGTCTGGGAAGTTGTTTCTTTCTTCCAGTGGTAGGTGTTTGCGATGGATGCCAACCTCACGGGTTGTGGGGGCACCTGGGGGGTCCAGTGGGCCCTGTGTTGATGTACTTGAGTGGGCTTATGGCCAAACCTCTCTGAATGTGTTTGATCTCGGTAGATATCCAGGTTTGGGCCTGGTTATTACCTGGGTGGGAGACTGCCTGGGAATATCAGGTGCTGTGGACCCGGTCTACCATTCATTGTCTTACTATTTTGGGTGATCAGGCTATGCTTTCTCCTTGTGGTTGAGGAGGTTGCAAGGTCGTTCAATTTGGATTTAGCTGGACTACGCCAGGGCTGTGGCTTTGGTCTGCCACTAGGTATACTGGCAGGTGGACTACTGGAGTTGTCAGAAGCTGGACCAGGGTGATTGGTTTTTGTGCTTGGGGGTGTTTGGGCTCCCTTGCAGGATGTGAGTCTTGCAGAGCATGGATCTCCTGGCTGCTTGTCTCCTTTGCAAGGGTGTTTAAGTTAGTGGCCAGGTCTCGTGATTTTGTACAGATGTGTCAGTTGTGCTGTGGGCTCTGTATTGTTGGCTTTATGCTGTTTCTCCATTGGAGTTGTTTCCTTTGATCCCCTCAGAATCATCAGGATGCCCTCAGCCTCCACTCTAATTGTTCCCGCTTGGCCTTGGTGTCCTTGGTACGCTGTTATTGGGTGCCTGGTAGTGGAGGTATCCTGGTGGTTGTTGCCATGGCAGGATGTCTTTCTGTCCTGAGGTCCCATACTTACTTCTGTTGTACAGTCACTAACTTGCTCAACATGGCTATTGTAAGCTGGACTTTAAGAGACCAGGGTCTGTCTGACTCATTCTCTTAATGTTAATCATGCTGAGGGCATGGTAGCCTTCTTCTGGACGATCTACTGTTGCACCTGTAAGGCTTACATTTCTTTGATCGAAGAGATGGAGTGATGTCCACGGATGTACTTGGTGTCCAGGGTCCTGCTGTTTTTCTTGCTTGGAGTGGATCTAAACATTGTTTCAAGCATTGTTTGGGGGCATATTTTCAGCCAGTGGCTTTTTGTGGCTCATTCCTTGGTGGGTACCTTTTTGTGCAGGGGGTTTGTCATATACTTCCCCTCTTGGCCCACCTTTTCTCCCATGAGTTCTGGTGCTCTTAGTTCTTCAGGAGTCTTCCTTATGAAAATGTCTGATTTTTCTTTTGACATTATCTCAGAAGGTGGCCCTTTTAGTGGCCTTTACCTTTGTTAGAGGGGTTTCTGAGTTGGCGGTCTTGTCTTGTAAGCTGCCATGCTTTATTCTCCATAAGGATTAGGTGGTGGTGTGCCTGCGACCTTCCCTTTTTTTGTTCAGTTGGTTTGTTTCATTTCTCCTTTTGAATGAGGATATAGTATTTCTATCCTTGTCTACTTGGCTGGCACATCCTAAGGAGGTAGCGCTACATACTTTGGACGTGGTATGCGCCTTGTGAGTGTACCTGCCTGCTAAGGCTCCATTTTCAACATTTAACCCTCTTTTTTGTGTTGGTGTCTGGTCCACAAAAGGGCATGGTGGGCTTGTTGACTGCCATTTTATGTTGGATCAGGCAGGCCGTCATATAGGCCTATGCTTTTATGGGGCGGGTCCCCACTTTCTGGTCATTGCACTTTTGACCAGGGCAATTGGTGCTTTCTTATATTTTAGTTTTTCCTGACATCATGCTGTGTTGGTCTCACAGGTGTGTGAGGCGGTGACTTGGTTGTCCCTTCATGCTTTTTCCAGAATTCACATGGTTGCTGATTTCACATGGTGGTTGTATTTTCTGATGCTTCTTTTGCTTGCTCTGTTTTGCAGGTGGCTGTTTAAAGTTTCAGCTCCTCTGTTGAAGAGCTCTGATTGTTTTGGGGTGAAGTTACAATTGGTTTTACTAATGCTGTTCCGACCCTTTTTTTTTACACTGCTTGGGGACATTCCATGATTTAAGGAGCTGGTATGTACATGGACTCAAACAAAAGGATATTACGGCAAGTCCACAAAAAGTCCTATTTAGTTACTTCTGAACTTTGTTTGTTTCTTTTGTTAAATGCGCAAAAGAAACTGAAATAATTTAGGTTGCATTTGTCCCATTGAAGGCTTATGGTGTCATCTCTGTGGTGTTGTACAGTTTATCTGCTTTGTTGAATCTTGGTTGAATTTGTGACAGATACCACCATTGAATCTGTCTTTGAAGTCTTATTGGTATGTACTTTGCTGTTTACTTTGCTGTTTGTTGACGTTGAATGGTATAACACTCTCTGTTGGATTTGCGATTCTGTGCGTTTGTTGAAATGGTAATGAAAATACTCAGAAATTTTGTGGTAACAGGGTTTTAATTTCTTAGGTTAATAGAATATAAATGTTGTAAACCCCTCTGCAAGGGAAACTTAGTTGAACTTCCTTTGATCTCTGGAACTGTGTTTAATATTTTAGCCATTTATGTAGAACTAAATGTTGGGCTTTCTTTTGGACATAATGGACTGTAAATGTCTGAAGGTTCTCATATCCTGATCATAATATACTAGTAGCATTCCCATTCAAACAGGAAACACATATTTATTTGGCATGAAAATGAATTTTACCCTGTGAATTTTCCCACTGGTTGTGAAATTGTAAAAATATAGTATTGTGTTTTTGTCATGTGCTAAACACATACAGAACAGAACAAAACAAAAATTGAGGTTACACTGTAACGGATTATGCTTGTAATCTCAGTTTCAACTGTCATTGTATGGTGCCCTCCTTACTTTATCCAAACTTTTTCTTAAAAAATTTTGATTAAAATGTTTTATTATTTTTTCATTATTTTTTTCTTTCCCATTCACAAAGTGAGGGGTTGTCACACAAATGTACTCTCGAGGGACATTTGGCCTATTCTCCTTAGCAACTTATTTCAAAGTCTCTCTGAATGTAGAATGTCTGTGAACAGCGATTTGCAAGTATTGTCACAGATTTACAATAGGATTTAGGTCTGGACTGTGATGTAAATCATGGGTCTCTAGTCAATGGTCACATGAATATGCTTTATTAGAATGGCTCAAACTCTGCCCTTCCAGTTGTTGAGGAATTACAACTCACATTCACAGACATGACTGGGCATGATGGTAGAGTTTTTACAATGCCTCATGGGACATGCAGTTTTGTAATGGCTGGAGGGCCATAGAGATCACTGATCTAAAACTAATCATACTATTGTAGTTCTGGCTGTATGTTTAGGGTCGTTGAGAATGGGGTGGAGGTTCACCTTCCAGCAGGATAAGTCTTTTGCACTTAGGCACCATCCATCCCAGAAAACCTGTTGTCTAATTTTAGCTCCATCTATCTTCCCATTATTTTTGATTGTCAAGTCATATTTACGGTGGGTATGGTGTGTTCAGGGTGACGTGCAGTGTGGCGTAAAACAAAATGATAAAGTTTTGTCTTAAATTTTGGGCTCATCTGACCAGAGCACCTTTTTCCATATGTTTAGACAAGTCCTGTCTGGCTTATAATAAACTGCATAGTGTCCCCAGTCTCTTGACACCTCCAGCAAAGATTCCAAGTTTGGGTATATCTGCTTCAATACTTTTGGGATTCTGTTAAACCTGCTTAAAATATTGCTAGATTTACACAGATTTACACATATATGTTGAAACACAAAAAACACAAATCACAATCTAGTTGGTATAGTTTCCTTCTTAACTTATATTTCACTGTATTTAATGTTTCATCGAACGAATGCATTCTCCAGACCAAAAATTTAAACTTTCTTCAAACACATGGTCCAGCTCTTCGATTTAATCAAGTAACATCAAGAGAAGTTGAGAAGTTGAAGTCTATCCTTTAATTTTTTCAGTAAATTGACTGTGTTTTTACCTTTTACCATTTGAACTGGGCTTATACTCTGGGTTGCCTAGGATAGGAGTCATTGGGTTCAGCAGTTTGATGTCACAAAAAAAACTTGAATCTAGTGTAGTCAAAAAGTGTCACTTGGATGTTGCTATATTTTTATGTTTTGGAGATGAGATGCACACCAATTTAATTCTTTTGCTAGGAGTATTGCTACTCCCTCTGGGTTTTGTAACCCTACCCCAGCTTTTTTTCTTTTGGGTAGATCAGAATATCTTTGTGTATTTGAGCAGGTTTTCTGGCCCATACAAAACTTGACAATCTTGCTCTCAGGTCTAGTTTTCCTTAGGTATCCACTACATTTCCATTACAGACCCTTGAGGAACAGAATTAAAATTATTAGAAACTATGTGAATATCTCTATCCCATTTGTTCAAAATCTTCAAAATTTTCTATGTAAAATATTAATTAAGGAAAAATATTTGAATTCCCTGTTGTGTTTTTTCAACTGCTTCATGCTCCTGATGATAATATTAATTTTGTGTGTTTCCCATATACAGAAAAATGACATTTCTTCTGTTTTAATTAAAAGGGGAAATCCATTTGTAAGGTTTGATCTAAAAGCAGATTGTAGATACTTCATCTGGCTTTATGTATTACATTTCTAAACCTCTTCATTTAATGTCAAATTTCTATAGCTACTCCCTTAATCATAGTGCATCACAGACCTCAAATGCTAAAGACATCCATGTCACATTGTAGTAGGTTCAAACCTTTCACATTGTTTAGAAATTGAATGTCCAAAAGGAAGTAGAGATATGTGAACCTTTGGAGGCAAGGTTTAAAATGGGGGAGTTAGATGAGGTTGCAGAGATGTTTAAGGAGACAATCCTGTCTAGGATTGTTTCCTATGATAGGATTGTCTCCTGTTCTTTTTCCACCAAGGGTGTATGAATAGATAGGACTGTTGTGTACTCAGAAAGGTTTTGAAAAATTTCTTTCTCTCACCAAACAAGATGTTTGGACTGGTTTCAAGTGAGGAGATATACCCATTATACAGATAAACAGATCTATAGCAAAAAAAACTAGTCTCCCCAAAAAATAATAATTTCTTGCACTAAAGATCAGATGAATCAAGCATTATCTACACTAAGCAGGAACAAGGAGGTCACCCCATGAGAGCAGAGATGAAACAATGATTGCGGTGACTGGAGGGGACTCGGGACTTACTCAATACATAATGTTTATAATTAGCATAAGTTTCTTCTCTTTCTAATAGAACATAATATTCTATCAACAATCCTGAACTTGAAATATTTCACATGATCAAAGTGGTTAACAATACTGTAGGTGTTGGATGTGTATATTAAACTCAAAATGAGCATCATCTAAAAATGTAACCCATAAACTGGTTTTCATTTTTTTTGTCAAAATTATTCAGCCCTTTTGTTGTGGAAAGAAAAAAGGGAAAATGTTTGTGTTGTTGACCAGCATATAGGTATTTAAAACCTTTGTTAAGACACGTTAATTTTTATAGAATAATAGAATAAAATATAAGTGAGGAAATGTTTAGTTGCTGCTAACTTAAAGTTCTTTCTCATTGAGTTACTTGGAGACCCCAGGGAGGTCAGGATTGGCACTGCCTGTTATACTTTTTTTTTGACATAGCACACTAGATGTGTACTAGGTTCAATGTTTCCTAAAAGTGTTTTTGAAATTAATGTTAAATATGTCATATTTGATTTTGAAGAATTAATTAGAACAAGGAACAAGAAACAAGAGGAAGTAGACAGTGAATGTTTTGAGCATAGGTGTCTATATGCATAACTAACACACCCACCCCCCATTTTAGAGGTTGTGGACCTGTTCTCTATACTCTCATTCCTCACTCATGTCACTCATGTCTGTATCTCTGTCTCTGGAAGAATGTGTATGTAAGTTTGCAGTTGTATTATATTTTCCATTGTTGGATGATGGAGTGAACACAGAGCTGAGCTGTTTAAACTTTGACGTTTTTTGACGTTTTTTAAAGCAGGGTTCTAAACTTCTCTACAAACTTTATCCCTGATCTGGATTTAAATAATATGATTTATAAAAAAGGTCCCTAAAAGAAAACTAACTTATTGAAAGACCCTGGCAAAGTGTAATTTGTTTCAACACAAGGTTGGCAAGTCTGTAGAAATATTTCTACAAACAGACACAATGATATGACAAATTTCTGATAGAATTGTTTCGTTAAACATCTCTCTAACATCTCTCTCTAGATAATTTAATTTATTTAGCTAACATCTTTTCATGCACTGTTGGTGGAAAAAGAACAGGCCTGATGTGAATTAGGAAAGTTTTGATAGTTTTGAAGAATGAAAAACCAGGGAAAAAGTGATTATGTACCTTGATAGATAGATACATTGATATGTTCAATAATTCTGATCATTTAAAAAACAAAATTATGGGTGGAACTCACCCATAAATCACATGAATGTTTTTTATTGAATGTTTTTTTTTTAATGTATGTTGGACTTTAAGCTTGTAATTATAATTAAAAGTTCGGGAAGTTCTAGCCACAATTTCTCTATTTTTGGAAAAAATACAGAAGCCGCAAAATATTTTGTAATACCATTAAAATATAATGGTTGGTTGGATGTGTATATTGTATGACCATTTTGGAGTATTTATTTTATTTTGAGTTACATTCCAAAAGTTGGGTGACACAAAATTAATATCACGTTTTCTTGTCACGTTTTCTTGTTTAGTCAAAGAAAGAAGTAAGTATTCTCACAGATAAGTTTTGTTCATTTTGTGTCCTAAACATTCTATAAAAAATAAAAACAAAAAATTACTATGATTGTAGTAAAAATTGTATTCATCCCTCTTAGAACTTCAAATATGTGCCACTAAAATTAGTCTTAGCATTCAAAAACTATTTTTTCATGGCTCTGGCTCTGTAATTTGAAGGATAGCTACTGTTGGCTTGTAAACTGCTGATGTGTAACAAAAGGGCTGTATGTTTTTGTGTTTCTGTTGACCAGCATGTGTGCTTTTTTTTTATCAAAAATTGTACCTAAAAAAAGCAGCAGGAAAAACTTTAGGCATACAACATGGATTGGATTGGATTGAAATTTGTCACAGTCCCAATTTGCATGCATTCATTATTGCTCTCAAGCATGATTCGGAACCATTTCTGATCTTTGTTTATTCCTACTACATCATTACTACTACAAATGTGTAAGTTTCTCATAATAAGTAATGACAACCTATGCAAATTTTCTGCCACCAAATTAGAAATTATAAAAAATTGATGTGCCTCCAAAAAAATTAGGATCCAGTACTGTTTGAAAAGCCCCTTATGTTTTAGCCAAGGGACACACTGTTTATGCAATGTATAGGTGTAGTATAGGTGCAGTACTTTGACCTTGATTCTCAAACTGGTTAAACATCCATTTGGTTGCAACCAAATGGATATCTCCATAATAAAAATAATAAGGGAGAAAGGCAGAAAAATAAAATCATGCCTTATTGTTTTTTATTTTTATGTATGACAAAATCAATTGGTGGGAATATTATGGATGGGAATATTATGGCTACAAGCCAAAAAAGCAAAAGCAAGAAACTTTCTGGCTGGATTTCTCGAACCAAAAACAAAAAACATATGGTAGGCATCAAATACTTGTCAGGTTAGTTAATTAGGATAATACAAACCCAATGAAATACAAACCCATTTAGACATCATAGGAACTGGCAGCATATTCTAATATCATTCTCAATCATTGAAGATATCTTTTTTTGGTGAAATTTGAGACAGTTAATATTTCTAGAAATTGATTTTTTGTGGTTGTGGAAATAGGTCAGACAAAGAAGAATGGCAATTTAAGAATGCAAAGAACTTTAAGAATGCAATTATTAAAAGTTCTTTGCATTTAAAATTCTATCTTGCTGTCAGGTCTAGTAATCCTTGGGTATCCACTAAATTTTAGATAAGCCATTAAATCTTTTAAACCATGTGAACGTGTCTGCTATTGCCTGAGATGAATTTACCAATATATTCCCCCCTGTATTTTAATGTGTTCTATGTAGTTTGATGCTTTTAACACTAAACATCATCCTTATTCTCAAATGTGTCAAATAAAGCAACAATGATCTAAAGTTGATATATCTGTTACTCCAGAGAAGAACTAAACGTGTGACTAACTGGCCTGCAAGAATTAGTATTAAAATGAAAAGATTTTTACATCATTTGGATCCCATGTTCTCTTTTTTTCAATTGCTCCATGCTCCTGATGCTAACAAATATTATGTGTGTGTGTGTTTCCCATATACAGAAAAATGACACTTCTTCTGTTTTAGTATGTGACCATTGGTGGAAAAAGAACAGGTCTGTTGTGTACTCAGAAAGTTTGGCAAGAGAAAGCAATTGTCATTGTTCTAAACAAGATGTTTGGACTGGTTTCAAGTGAGAAGATTAGACCCATTATACTCATTGTAGGTTAGTTTTTGTGGCCACTAATGTTGGCCAACAAGAGTTCCAAGGACAGCCTGACCCAACACAGCTGCAGACAAATCTAGCAAAAAAAAAAAGTACTCTCCGCAAAAAATCTTAGTGTAGATAATTTCTTGCAATAAAGTACAGTCAACTCATACCTGGTGGTTGAAAACAAACCTATAAGTAGGCACAAGGAGGTCACAGCATGAGAGTAGAGATGAAACAATGACTGAGGTGACTGGAGGGGTGACTCAGGACTTACTCAAATGGGGAGGGGCACAATGCATGAGGACATATTCTTTTCACATGAAGATCTGCAGCCATTTACCTGTGGTCACTTGCCAGTAAGAACAAGATTATATTTCTTACTTTATGGTAATAGGAAAATTTTCAAAACACCAGAACTCTAAAGTATTTATTTCTATTCGACATGTGAAAACCACTTTTTTCTAAGATATAACAATACTGCAGGTGTTTGATGAGCATAATATATCCACATTTTTGGGAAATTTCTGGATTACATTTTTAGATTAATTTTGTGTCAACCAATTGCATTACATGATCTAAAACATTTTAGTTTAACATGCAAAATTTTAGCTATACTGAAACATTTTCCTTTTTTCTTTCCACAACAAAAGGGATGAATGTGTTGACCAGCATAGGTACTTTAGAACAAATTAGAACCTTTGTTTAGACATCAAACTTTTAGTTAGCAGTTGTGGCAACTAAACCGTTCCTCCTTTCCTCACTTAGCTTCATTTTTTTTCTTTTTCATTGAGTTACTTGGTGATCCCAGGGAGGTCAGGATTGGCACTGCCTGGTATAATTGAATTTCATGAACACTTCTAGTGCGCTATGTTTCATATAACACAATGACCTCTGTCTCATAATGCAATGTTTAGTATTACGTTTATAACAAAACAATAGGCAAAACAATTGGGTGTATACATTTGGATGGATGAACTAAAGATGAAGATCAATTAGTTTTGAATTTGTTTTGTAAGATTTTATGAGAGCGAAGGAAAAAAAATACAACAGTATACTCTATAAATTAAAAATGAATTTGATTTATCAGAATCTGGAAATGTAATTATGGACAATTTTAGTTTCCAGACAACATGTACTAGTTATACAATTCACTTGAAACATGCATTATTTTCAGTGTGATGTATGATGGGCAAAGTTTGAAACTACTACAATTATTTCCCATTATTTTTGACATTGTATATTTGATAGAGATAGTGAATGTTTGGAGCATAGATGTCTAAAATGGGGGGGGGGGGGGGTGTGTGTTAGTTATGCATATATTGAGATTGTGGACCTGTTCTTTATACTCTCATTCCTCACATCTGTCTGTTTCTGGAAGAATGTAGTTGGAAAGTATGATACAACATAGAGTTGAGATGTTTGTTTTTTTTTTGATGTTTTTGAAAGTTTAAAGCAGGGTTCTAAACTTATCTACAACTTTACTCCTGACCTGTATTACACTAAGATATTTTTATTTTAATAGAAATTATATAATTTACACTTGGTCAAGATCTTACAATAATATTTGCAAACCTTTGTAGAAAAACAAAGATGTCTGTCAGATTTCGACAGGATTGTTTCCTTAAACATGTCTACAGATAATTTAGCTAACATCTTTTCATGCACCCTTGGTGGCAAAAGAACAGGCCTGATTAGAATTCTGAAAGTTTGGAAGTATGATCCTCACAAAACCAGCAAAAAGTGATGATGTACTTTATAGGTAATGTTAGTGATTTAAAGGTAAGGTCCACCCATAAATAAAATGGACCTTACACAAAATAACAAGTTTATGTATTGTAGTAATTACATTGTTATTTTGTGTATTTTAGGGGGTATTTATGGGTATTTATATTTTAAAAGTGATCTAGATGTAAAAGTTCCCGAAATTCCAGCCATTCCAGCCACAATTTCAATTACTTTGTCCCCAATTTTTTGGGGGTTCATTGTATGAAAACAAATACAGAAGCAGCAGCAAAACATTATCATTAAAATTACCATATAACTGTTTAATCAATCAAATACTTCAAGTTACAGTTACATTAATAATGTTCTTTTTGAACAAAATTTGGGGTCGACCAATTTGGGGTCGACCAATTTGGGGTCGACCAATTTGTTGAATGTCTTGACAAGAAAACGTGATATTTTCTTGTTTGACTTCTTGGTCAAAGATTCATTATGTTCAAAGAAGTAACAATGGCCTATACAAAGAAAGTCAAAAAAGTATTATTGACTCCAATCACTTACGTTCTGTCTGTTTATTTTTCAGATTTGTGGAATAAAAAGAAAAACTTTTGGATTTCATGTGCCACTTATAAGTTAAGACCATGTGTAGAATTTCAAGGTAGGAATTGTTTTTCATGACTCTGTACAGCCCTTTTGTTACACATCAGCAGTTTACAAGCCAACAGTAGCTATCTTTCAATTACTCGTGTATCTTCAGGCAGTCTCAGCACCTCTAACACTGACGTCCTGAGCGGACACGACATCAGCGCAAGAGTTGCTGAGCCTGCCCAACAATACACGATTGTACTGTACTCCGTATATGTCAGCACAGTATTCAAACTCACCACAGGAAACAAGCGGGGAGGAGACAAAGACGATGCAGAAAGATGCCAGACCCAACGAGGCCAACAATGGACACCACGCAAGACACAAAAACTGTAAGTACCAAAAATAAAATTGGGCAACACAATTTGGAGCAACTTAAGGCACTGCTGCGTATACTGCACACCCCTAATCCCATAAAAAAAACAGTAGTTCCTTAAAAGGAGAAGGAAAGAAAAAGTGCATTGTTGGTACTGTAAATGAACCAAGTTAAATTGGTTCATGTCAAAACTACAAAAGGAACCTCAACAATACCTTTAAGGCAACAGGACAGAATTTAAAACATATTGCTGCCACTATAAAAAAGTAACACAGTTGATCTATGTAATCTAAGATGCATTACCTATTCACAGCTCAAAGATACCTCTGTGCAAATTTACAGACTCCATTTCAACTGGGAAATCAGGCCCCAAAAACATCTTTACAAAAATTACACATTTGCAACATACACACTCTTCTTTTGCTTGGACACAAAATTACTGATTCAACATCCTCTTCAGAAGTTTCGATTTCCAAAAAAATTATTCACAAAAAAAAAAAGAGAGCTTCTATGGAGCCGTGGATGTAAAGGGACTTGGAAGGTAGGAGTTGTAAATGAATTAAACTAAAACAATCTAACCCAAATGAAAAAGATCCACTACCCTCTGTGTGGATGGATCAGGGTGGATGCCACTCAGATATAAACAAACCATTTGTCTGTTTAGACTCAACTGTCAATAGAGCAGGGTAAGCTATAGTGTCCACTTGACATAAATGGAGCCAACACAGATCAGTTATCCTCTTGCTCGGCTCAGTGGGGCAGTCAGCAGACAGATACCCTGCTGAACAAAGCAGTTTCTGTGCCATGTGAAAGGGGCCTCATTGATATTTTGTCACACATTATAAAACACCTTACCTTCTTCTGAGGATCCATACCATTCCTTCTTGCTAGCCACTCACCCTAGTCTCACTAAACCCACCCCCCCCCCCCTCTCTCACATACCAAAACTACTATCCTTACCTCCAGGTCACAAAGATTAATGAACAGACACATGGAAGTAGAATCTATAGGAGAGAGCAACTAAACAATGTGCTGAAATTAACAACCATATTATGCCTTTTATGTGGGAGAGGAAGAGCCACAAAAGCTGGTATAAAGTACTATAGATACAGCAGCTAAAGCTCCCACAGCTCTGCTGCACATTAAAAGTTTCTTGTGGCCCCCCTAGACAAGGAAAACACTCAGGCTGTGTGATACTGTCTGGCTGTGCTGGAGGAAGGTGCTGCCCCCTTAAAAACAGCCACAACCATTCCAGCTCTGACACACTACATGAGATGCCCACTGTGCAACGTGACACATAAGGTGAGAATGAACCCCACCTAACAAGCACTGCAGTCAGTCTGAGCTCCAAACAGCCCATTAGGCAGTGACATTTACACTACGCACGCACACTGCTAAACCAGGAAGTGAGGGGAATTAAGACAAAGGACTGTACAAAGATGCTTTTTAACAGGTATAACAATATTTGAAAATCAAACATCTCCAGGAAAAAAAACATAGTCTTTAACTTTACAACCCCTTTAACCATGTGTTTATCCAGAATGGAGACATTAGTAGAAGTTGGCGCCTGCCTGGTAAATACTATTCCATTTTGATATTTTGGGGAAAATATTGACGTTACTGGCAAACTTCAACTAAATTTCACCAATCCAAATGTAAACAGGACAAACCCTTCTACCTAAAAATTAGACATTCTAAATATGGGGATGTAATTTGTATGGGATGTAATTTGGATGCAATATTAAATTACCTTCCTAGGACCAGACAGTAAAGTACCAAACACTGCCATTTAGAATAAAACTAAATAAAGCAATCTGCACAGTTGGTAAATAAGGCATACTGGAGTCATAGGGGGTCCCCTCGATCTCGATGGATCTGGAGCAGTTACTTCATAGCAACTGCAGTTGCTAAAGGGGCAAACAGCAAATCCGTTAAAGGCTAAATCTGAAGTATCTCCTAGCATAATGTAGCAGCATGATTATCAGATGACCAACAACAAGAACTTAATTCAAACTATGAGTGTCCCTGTCAGCACCCCCTGGCTTAGCAAAACTTCAAGATAAAAATTGGAGTAGCTGAGTTGAAAATTGACAATTTGTACAGTAACTTGGGTTTGCCTGGAAAAATACAACATTTGTATGAATGTGCCTGGAACTGTAGACCTACCGTGTCCCAGAATGGAAATTGTCCAAGTGTTGGATATGTCAACTGATGCCCCCCCACAAAAAAAAACCCACAACACTGCTTTACTCACCGACAGTACTTGTCCTAGCCAAGAAATGGCGAGAGGAGCACAATCCCACCCCTGCTTGTGATTGGACAAAAGAGGCAACATTTATTATTTATCCAATCACTGTGCTGTGATTGATTACAGCACAAGCTGATTGTTGGGAAGGGAGTGTCCCTGAATGGTAGTTTGGAAATGTGGTCACAGTAACAGAAACATGCAGCAAATGTTGGTGAATTCACCAATCCACAATGTTTACCCTCACCTGATCTATGGCTAGGCTTAAACTCAGCCCTCCAGCGAGTTTGAAACTAAAAGTCCCATGAGGCATTGCAAGACCCTGACAATCACAGGCATGATGGGATTTGCAGTTTCACCACAGCTGGAGGGCCAAGATTGACGACCCCTGCCATAGACACATGGGCTTGTTACATAGACAGCCTAACCTTTGAGAGAAATGCAATGCTTTCCAGTAAGATGATGGCCACACTAAAGGACAATGTAGTTCACATATACAGGCTCAATCAGACATTTGTTGGCAAAATGTCTGATCGTCTGGAAACAGGCATAAGGCTACAACCATAAGAAATGGTGGGTGTTGGATAGAGACTAAACAGCCACAGCTACATTGTAGCCGTTCTAACAAAATAATCTTCAAAAGCAAGATTGGAGTGCAGCTCTTGTTTGAAAAATAATTAGGAATAACTTGTGAACATGGATAGCTCAGAGACAGAGGAGCAGGTCTAAATGCTACTGTGGGATTCAGGATGTTTAGACATTAAAAGCCAACATAGATGGAGGGAGAAAATCCCTCCATCTATGCATTCCAACAACCCATTTTAGTGTTTAGAGTGAGCAAATATAGTCAGCAAAATTGATTACCCCATCACAACTAGGGAAACAAGCGGTGTTGATGAGGAATCAATCCAGCAAATATTGGACTTTTTATGGTCTCTCACCCAGGACAGCTGCTCCCCACTGGGAAAAGAGACACTGTGGCTTTAGCCACTAGCAATAATCTCAGCTGGTCCTTACTGAATTGGCCAGGATATGCACCCTCTGTAACCAGCTTAAGACTACCCATAAAAGCATACATTTCTCAAAATAAACAAATTCCTCCATCCATATTAGTTTAAATTAAATAACACCATCTTATGTATTCAAGCAGCCGGGAGTGCCTAAATAGTGACTGCATCTGTTCTAATTCTGTCACTATTTATGTTAAGCCAACAATTTCAAAACAAGCACTTGACACCCCCCCCTTGCCCCTTACCTGTGACACCCATGCTCACAGCTTGTAATTTGTCACATTTAACAAGAAATACCTAAAATCCAAGCCCTGTATGTCCAGCTTAGGAAAAGCCACCCTGATTGGAAATCAAGAACTCTATCAGAGATCAATACTTTGAACCTCCACCAGAGAGAAAGTTGATGAGTTTGATACATTTTAAAAACAAAAAATGTAGACCTTTACATATATATACATTTCAGATAATCCTAGATAGCTTTTTGCAATCTAGATTTACTATACAAACCAGTTACCCATAAAATGATTAGCTCTTGTATACTTACATGCTTTAGGTCTAAGTATTAACTTATGCTAATTGCAACATAAGAGGAAAAAGCAAATAATGATATTCCAAAGAAAGGAGTATCAAATAATTGAATCAATTGCATTGGAAATGTGTTATATAATACCAATATATCTTATCAACTCTTACAGAAACATTGCAATAAAATAAGCAATAATTCTTTGAAAAATACAATATAAGTGCAAAATTCTCAAAAAATAGTTTTAACTTTGTGTCAGTGCTGGAGAAACTATATTCCATAGTGATGTCATAAATGTAAAAAAGGTGGGCTTAGCCTTTAATTAGCTCACAATGTAATTTGAATACATTTAGCCATTTTAAAACGGGCAATCAAATAAATACCATTGAAGAAATAATAAACTTTTCATTTTTGTGTCATTCTGGCTTCTGGATGTATGACATTTTTGCACAATGGGAGTTGCTGGCATAGGTGTGCACATACTATTGCATTAGTGTGTGCACCCCAAAGCTCCAACACATATGTCTTTTACATATTTAACAGCCTCTTCCCCACTCTCCATCCTGAAACAATGGGAGGAAGAG
Organism: Rana temporaria; assembly: GCF_905171775.1. NCBI lineage: Eukaryota > Metazoa > Chordata > Amphibia > Anura > Ranidae > Rana > Rana temporaria. The sequence continues at coordinate 174,983,172 of NC_053497.1, read as the reverse complement.
GGAGCCAGGGAGCACATGGGGGACCTAGGCAACAGGAGAGTAACAGTGACAGGAGTGGTGGGAAAATGGGAATTGATTACACTAAATCACCACCACCAGTTTCCTGTCCAGGTTATGAGGGTTGGCAAAGAAAGATTGTAGTTTAACTGTCACCTGCTTGAGCATTGATGGGTTGTCAACCCCAAGATTATAGTGTCCCAAGCACACCCTTTGCACACACCTATGGTTACCAGTCTACAGCTGTGGACAGTTAATGGTCAATGAAATATTTCCATATAAGCAAAGTTCATATGGAAAAGGTACAACACTGATAGATTTACGATGAATCTGTATGGAAATGCAAGGCAAGGTTGCTCCCACTGGCTCTAACAATGGGGCATTATTTCACAAACTAATACCAAAATAGTGCACTATTTCTCTTCTTACTGACCACAGGTGCTATGGATTTTTGGTAAACTCCCACTGACCTTCCTAAGACTCCTTTCACACTGAGCCACCCATGTGTTGGTGCTAAAGCACCACTTGCAGCTTGAAATTTAGCCAATTCAGGAATAAATAAGGATCTGGAGTCACTATGCAGTCTGTTGGATGGATGGCTTTGTTCCCAAGGATCAGGCAGCGACAGAGTGTCTGCAGGCAGTCATGCCGTGTAGTTGCAGTAACCTCCAGAGAACTGGAACTGGAAGTGCACCATAGCATGGAGGCTACCATAAACCTGAAGTGGTGGTGAGGTCACTTCTGGTTTACACTGCGCTCCACACTGAGACGCACTTCCAGTTCCAGTCCTGGTTCTCCAGAGGTTGCTGAAACTACTGACTGTCTGCAGACACTCCATCGCTGCCTGATCCTTGGAAACAAAGCCATCCATCCAACAGACAGCATATAGGGATCTGGAGTCACTATGCATACACATCAAACTAAAAAATGAGCCCCAATTTGCCCACAGGCCAGACTTTGGACATGCCTGATCTAAAGCATCCTTTCAATGTTTCCTTTGTGTAGAAAAAGTTGAAAAACAACTTTCCTGTCTCATAGGAACCCCTGCTAAAAATGACTATATCTACAACTCATGATACATTACTGTGATGGTCATTAGGAAGAATGACCCCCTTAATTGTATCAGTAGGAACATGAAGGGCAGAAATGGAACCCTCATTGAGAAACTCTGTGACCAGACAGAACTGACTTTAGATCAACCTTAATAACTGAAGTTGGCGCATATATTTTCATGGTGCACTGTAAGTTTTTCATTCCTTTAATCCGTTTAAGGAGAATGATTGCTTGGAATCCAAAGTACTTGCATTTCTCCTGGAACAGATTATACTCATAATTGAAAGTTCCACTGTATTTTTGGGTGGGTTACATCAGTTTTCAAGACTGGATATGAGTGTAGTTTTTGGTGCTCGCTGCTTTGATATTTTGCCTTGAGATCTCTTAGGTTCCTTGTCAAGTTAAAAAAGAAGCATTAATGTTTGTTCCATTTTACTAAAATATCACCTGTGACATTAATTGCAGGAAAAAAAAAGGGTTAGACCTTCATTATTTTGACCCAGGTAAGCAAGTGCTACTACATAGGTGGCACATCACAAGTACCTTTAAATGTAAAAGTAGGCCCACACATTGACATTGAAAATAATGATAATATCAAATTAATAACTTCATTTATCAAAAGTGTCCAATAGAGGAATGGGCTGTATAGCCATACAAGACTGATTCTCATTTTCAGGCACAATAAAAGGGTGACACACATTGGTTGTTGTGACAAGAATCTTCCTAGATATGATGGAATTATCAATTAGCAGACTCAACCCACATTGAATAGAACTCCAAATCACAAATACCTTTTTTCACATTTCTCACCACATTGGAACACCCTTGATCAAAGTACATTAACTGCAGTTGATACTTTGTTTGATCAGTCAAACCAATATTTTAAATTTAGTTTGTAGTTCATCCAATGATAACTACCACCTGTATCAACCAGTCTTTATATTATAGTAAGAAAGGAGTAATCTGGGCACCAGGAGCAAGAACAACTTCTTTCTTCAGGATGAAACCCAATGACCTGCCTCTAAAACAAGTCTGTTGGTTGCTTTGAGCAATAAAAACATTATACTTAGAATGCTGCATACACACAGTTAAAATTTCCAAACCAAAAGCTCACATTGGACTTTTCTTGTTGGAAATTCCAACCATGTGTATGCAGCATTAAACATGAATTGGCCAAACATGTCAGACCAGTTTACAGATATATGGATGTGAGACTATTGCTTTCCCTTGTGAGAAAGACCTTACTAGATATGTGCATTCCCGTTCATACGAATGTGATTTTCAGACAAAAATGATCATTTTTGTAACCACAGAATAATGTGTACATACAAAAAATTTTAAGCACCAAAATACAAAAACGACGGGATTACGAATGAGTCACATAACGAACAAACACGAATACAAACGAACAATCCAACGAAAATACAACAAAACAAAAACAGAAAAAGAACAAATATGACATCTATAACAAAAGACTTGCATTCTGTATTGCTTTTTTCTGTTTGTAATTTGGTTTCAAACTACAAAATGCAAATCTTTTGTTAGAAGATGACATTTTCGTTTTTTCAAATGGGCAGTGAGTGTAGTTAGTTAGTGAAGCAGCTTCTCTTTTGTGCTGAGTACAGTAGTACAGTAAAGCCAAATCAACTTTTCTGTGGATTTTCATCTAAAGGGAGAGATCAGTTGGCCAGACTTTTGAACCTGGAACCCAAAAATGGATTTCGGATGGAGTTTAAAAACTAACGAACTAACGTTCGGTAAAACAATCATTTTTATGTTTGTTGTTAAAAAAGTCTGACCACGTGTATGGGGCTTAACAATAGTTAATATGGATGAGCCACGTGTTGAAAGTGCGGCGAATCCCAGAATATATTCACAAAAGTACTAAATGACGAACATTCACAAAAATTATTGTCTAACAAGTAACGAACATGAATTAAAGAGAATAACAAACCATCCCACATGTACAGAAAAAAAAACAGTAACCAAAATACAAAACAATCAGAATACAAAAAAATCACGTCGTACGCAAAACAAACGGGAACGAACAGGAAAACAACGGGCGTCTTCGGAAAAACAAACGTGAACGAACCTATGGAACGATAAAAAACGGAACAAAAAAATTGTTGGTTCTGTGCACATGTCTAGACGTTACTGGCTTTAGTTATAGAATCATGTTTGGATGGATTGTAGGATTGGCCTATCAAAAAACAAACCAATAACAAAAAAAAAATTATTGGATATGATGTTCTTACTTTTTGACATTTTAGATTTGGATCCTACCCCAGGGTGCTGTCCATGAGGTGCGCTGTTTCACAAGAACAGCATAACCAAAAATATTCCCACAAATATAATATCAAACAAAATCTAATGAAGAACAAACATTTTAAAACAGATTTTTAATGTGATCAAATACCACCAAAAGAAAGCTCTATTTTGTGGGAGGAAAAAGCACGTCAATTTTGGTTGGGAGCCACATTGCACAACTTTGCTATTCAGCACTGTGGGCAGCCCAGCAAAATGGTCCCAGGCTTAGACCAGAGCACTTTACTATGTTTGATTTACTTGTTGTTAACCACTTTGTCAGTTAAACATTATGGCACTGCTCCAGGTAGGCCCACTGTCACAGTCCTTCACACACCCTTCATACACTCAGACGAGCTGAGCTTGCACCTAGCCATATATAGAGTACAAAAATTCCCAACATCAAGATAGCTGCACTGACTTTATTAGGACCATGAAAGCACTTGAATACAGCAATAACTTCAACTACCATCCCCCTTGTTTGCCATAGGAGATAATGGGCCGGATTCAGAAAGAAAATACGACAGCAGCGTATCTCCTGATACGCCGTCGTATCTCTGAGTCCAGCCATCATATCTATGCACCTGATTCATAGAATCAGCTTACACATAGATATGCCCAAGATCCAACAGGTGTAAGTGACTTAAACCATCAGATCTTTGGCTGCAATTCCAGGCCTGCCGCTAGGTGGTGCTTCCGTATCTTTGACGCATCGAATATGCAAATGAGCAATTACACCGATTCTGAAACAAACAACCACCCGGCGCTTTTTTTTCAACATCATTTACATTCGGCTTGTTTCCGTGCAAAGTTACCCCTGCTATAGGAGGGGTAAGTGGGACGTATCCTATGGCCATCATTCCCACGCCAAGTTTGGAATTATTTACGTCATTTGCATAAGTCGTTCACAAATACTACCAGACGTAATTTACATTAACGTCGAAACCAATGACGTCCTTGCAACATCAGTTGGAACAATTCACACTGCGAAAATTTGCAGACAGCACATGCGCTGTTCAATCAACGCAGGGACGCACCTGATTTAAATTGTACACGCCCCCCTAGCCACGGAATTTGAATTCCACCAGTGGATTTACAATACGCCACTGCAACTTGAGAGGCAAGTGCTTTCAGAATAAAGCACTTGCCTCTAAAAAGTCCAGCGGCGTAAGACAAATGAGATAGGGGGCTCGATTCAGCTAGGTTACACAAATCTAAAGATCTGTGTAACCTGACTGGTGACCCCCCTGGTCTTGAAAAACAACAGGGTTTTTAGGTAAACAGCTCAGCCTTTGTTCAAACCTGACAGAGTAATGATATACAATCCTGATTCTATTATTAAGCTTGTCAAAGCCTGTCAAATATACCCCAATGTATATACTATAACAATTCAGTAATTAAAGCAGCCACTGGGCACAAAACTAGTTGAGACATTTCCTGTGACCCCCTACTTCCACCAGGACCCCACCCCTCCACCCTTAGGATCATTAGTTTGTATTGGATACATAGCGACAGACCATACGTATCACCGATTAACCACTTAACAACCACCGCGTGTAAATATACATCGGCAGAATGGCACGTACAGACAGAGAAACGTGCCGGTACATCCCTGCCCAGACGTGGGTCGGGGGTCCGATCAGGACCCCCCCAGTACACGCAGCAGTCGGTAATCATCTGGGAGCGATCCGGGATGAGGGGGCAACTATTCGTTTCTAGGCACCCCCTCACAATCGCACTCCCAACTAATCATCTACAATCTCTGCCCGCCCTGCCTGTGTAAGTGTAAAAAAGGTCTTTTGTCCAACAACCAATCCAATTCCATTTTCTCTTTTGATCCCCAAACCAAAAGGCTGACTGGAGTTTTGAACAAGAAGATCATCAAATGCCTCCCATCCCATCTATACATTGAAAAACCAGCCCAACCAAACCATGTCTGATGGAGAGGAAGCTCTTTTCTTCCTATAGCAGCCAACTGACCTGTTTAACATGAAGCCTAGCGACAGCCTTTAAAAGAAACCAATTTGACTGCCATAAAGAACAATAACACCTTTCTTTATTTTCAGTATAGTAATGCAGTCCTTCTTTTTATTATTGTGGAATAGGAGAATCGACACAGATAGATCTGGACAAACATACACCTAATAATCAGCAAGGGTGGGATTGCAGTGTCATAGTTGGCATGTTAGGTTAAAAGCACATTTCTACAACTACAATGGAACATTAAATAAAAATAGTCGAAAATTTAAGTAGCACTTATCTGCACAATATAAACACTAGTGTGACTGAGGCAAGAGGTCCTCTTATGTGTGCAATATTTGCGTAGACAAGAACATAAAATATGCAAGTTCCTGCCACCGTATACAAGCAACGGTGCCTCAAATTTACCATATATTCTTTTTTTTTTTACATAGAGATAATAAAATCTTCATCTATAAATTCTCAGCTACATTCTTGCACGTAGGAAATTTCAGTATAAAAAGGAGAACTCCAGAGAATGATTGATATTTTGGAATAGGTTTGCATACTGTTTGGAGATCCTGCAACTACACATTTCTAAAAAGTATCTGACGCTGAGAAGCTTGAGGTGTTTCCAGCATTTTGTCCAACCATAAGATGTAAGAATACAAAGCACCTAATAACATAATTTTTTGTGGTTTTAGACCAAGTCCCAAAGCCCATAAGGACTAGAGTAGTAATTAGGTTCTGCAGCAAATCCTGGAGGCTTTCCATTCCCTTCTAAAGGGTTCCGAATCAATGATCCTCTACAGTTTGGAGTAACAATTTCGCAGTTGGCTTAGGCCAGATACATTAAAAAAATGGTGCTCTAAATACAGGTACAAAATTGTCTTATTTGGAAGTTAAATATGAGACAACTCTCTCTAAACCAAAAACACAACCGACAATTAAAGTTACGACCTTAAAAAGTCAAGCTGATTTTTAAAAGGTGAGCAACCCAAAATTAGGTTAGCCAAATAAAGAGTTCTGCTTGGCTACTATGGGTTACTGCACTTAAATGGAAAGTGTCTTGCATAGGAAAAGTGTCTTTGCAGAACACTGACAACCTACCCCCCCCCAATGCCACTTAGTAGAGAAAACAGTGTCATACTTGCCTTGCCTACCTGGTACATAAGGGTGACAAAGAGCTCCCTCAAACTTAATGGATCCAAAACCAAACTCCCCTTGTTCCATACAAACCAAAACAAAAAGCCTAGCACAACGTCCACGCCAGCCACCATCACCCGCAGAACTAAAATCAAAAGCCTCCGAGCCATCTTTGACTCAGACATGACAATGAATGCACAAATAGGATCGGTAGTCTGTCATCGGATCTCACCACCTTCTTCGCCTGTTGTGTAGACTCATCCTAGAAGGAAACACAGCAGCCATAGTTGGAACAATCATCAATTTCAAACTCAACTACCTAGGACATCCCAAATACCAAATTACATATCTACTAGTTCTCCAGAACAGAGCAGCCAGACTGTAACTGAAAAAAAAATGGAAATCAATTACCCAGACTCTGAGGATCCTCCATTGACTAGTCGTGAAGGATCAGTTTACATTTAAGACCCTTTTGCTTCACTCACAAATCTACACAAGGAAAAGCCCCACTATACCTGTGCAACAAAATAAAGCACAACACCTCAAGTCGCCTCCTCCGATGAACTAACCAGAACCTCCTCTACATCCCCAAGACCCATTACAAATCAAAAGGCAAACAAAGATTTGCAGTCCAAAGACACAGGCTATGAAACACTTTAGCCACGGACATCCGCCCAAAAAAAAAGATGCTTCCTGAAGACCAGATGGTTAAGACCCATCTCTTCTGAAGACACAGGCGGACACTGGCAGAAAATGTGCCTTGAGGCAATTTAGTTCACGTTTGTATCACTATAAAAGTTACTCATTTATTCGTATCCCCTGTCCTGGGACAATGATGGGGACTAGAGGCCAGATCCACAAAAGAGATACAACGGCGTATCCCTGTTTCTATCTTTGGAACTGATCCACAGAATCAGTTTACAAAAGATAGGGAGAAGATCCGACATGTGTAAGGGACTTACACTGTCGGATCTTAGGATGCAGTACCGCATACGCCGCTGGGGGCATTTCGCGTATGCAAATGAGGACTTAAAGAGATCCACAAAGCTTTTCAGCTTTGTTTTTTCTCCGTAAGTTTACATTTGCATGCGTAAAATTAGGGCTGCTGTTACAAGGTGTAAACTGTTTACACCTTGTAAAAACAGACCTTTTTTGTATCGCCACGATTTTTATGGAAATTTGAGGGTTTTTTTTCCCGCCATATCTTTTTTTTTAACCCATTACAACTTTAGTGTCCCGTCGCAATCCACAAAGCCCGGCGTAACGTAATTTCGCACGATGCACGTCGGGAAAATGACGTCACGAGCATGCGCAGTACAGCCGGCACGGGAGCACGCCTCATTTAAATTGTCATCGCCACCCTGAATAACAGGACCGCCTTGCGCCAGGAGAATTTAGGTTACACTGCGTGAAATTTCTAGGTAAGTGCTTTGTGGATCGGGCACTTAGGTAGAAATTTACCGCCAGTGTAACTTAAATGGGAAAAGTTAAGTTAGGCTACGAATTGAGGATTTGGCCCATGGTGTTTACTTGATTTTGTCCACCCCCTGTGCTTCCTAAGCTTTGATGTGTTAAGTGAATAGTCCTATAACCGCCAATCAGATTTCAGTTTAGAGGCGCTACTTTACAAATGGTAATATTCTGAGAAGCCATTATGAGTTGCTATTACACATGGCACAACCCACGCATGTGCCTTTCCTTTAAAACTCACTTCCAACTGCTGGAAACGGAAGCTGCAAAAGTTCCTTCGCCAAGTCGATTCAAAATTACCAAGCAAATGCTACAATAGGCTAATACCGTGTAACGTACACCAGCCACATCCTTACTGGAGTTCCCCTTGTAACGAGGCACTGGAACCGGTGGCCCTCAGCCCCTGAAAAAACACAAACCACAGCAATTGGAAGTTTGGGGCTTGTAGTTCTTCAGGGGCAAACTTCTGCCCTTCACCTTATATCACCGTAATCTCTAACACTGTTTACAAGAGTTTTTGTTTTTCCTTTAACTCATTTCATTTGACACAAGCGCCAGACGCATCGTCCCTTGGAAAGTTTGTAAAAAAAAAAAAAGTCGCCTCTTCCTCTTTTTTGACATTTTTTTGGGTTCCAAGTGCAAAGTGTAGTAGTACTAATCGTTGATGTTCCTTTGTGCGTCCAAAATAGGCGTAGTGCCAAATTCTATATCGCTGCTCCTCGGCTCATGTAGCAAGCGGTCTGCCGTGATGCCTCGAACGTGACCTTTCCAGAGCAGGTAGACGGTTATCTGAAATGGATAGAAAAAAGAAGAGACTACGTTAGTTGAGGGAGAAAAGGAAACAAAGGGAGATGTTTGTCAACAGATCTGGTAAAAAAAAAAATGATTGAGACAAGTATGTAAATAGATTTCTACAAGGTGAAAACAGTGCACCGTGCTGCGTCAGGTTCAGGAGGTCTGCAATCTGCGATAAATTACTTTCCAGATCACAAGAAACAGGGGGCGATAAAAGCCGCCAAAGAAAATGCCAACATACTTCCTCTAGAGATGGCAGGACACAAAACAAACGCAAAAGGCAATGAATGGCATGGCAGTAGTAATCTGGGCAGGTTTGAGACTTCAGAATCCTTTTAAAATGTGAAAACAGACAGCAGAGAATATTTAAGCAGAAAACTTAAATAAAAAAAGATCAAGGAGTTCCATTGAGAAAGATGTAACCTTGATAATATTGCAACTTTAATGTCATAAAAAATAAAAAGAGTTTCAGAGCCCATTCACACTTGAGCATTGAGGCAAACTGTATCATTCAGATCAGCATGTGAATAGACTGAGGCCTTGTACTCACGGCAGGACATGTCCAATGAAAACGGTCTGCAGACCGTTTCCATCGGACATGTCTGGCCAGGGACTGCCCGGGGACTTCTGTTCGATGGCTATACACACCATCAAACAGAAGTCCGCGCGTAAACAATATGCGGGGCGTGTCCGCGGTGTCGCCGCGTCGATGACGCGGCGACGTGGGCGGCCCGCCTTTAAAATGCTTCCACGCATGCGTCAAAGTCATTCGACGCATGCGAGGGATGGTGGGCGGCAGGACATGTACCGTAGGTCTGTACAGACGACCGTACATGTCCGGGCGGACAGGTTTCCAGCGGACTGTTTTAAAGCAATGCCAGGAAACAGTTGTCCGCTGGAAACCTGTCCGATCCGCCCGAAAATGGTCCGCTCGGGCCAACACACGGCCAAACATGTCTGCTGAAACTGGTCTGCGGACCAGTTTCAGCAGACATGTTTGGTCGTGAGTACGGGGCCTGACAAGCTGATCCAGTCTGTCTTTCACCAGACTACAACAAAATGGCGGGTGTCTGCACACAGACACCAATTCTCTGTTGCGTTAGGTAAATCAAACCAGCAAAAGGTGGCTTCGGCTCCTATTCTCCACCTGTAGAGAACTCCTCAGATGCTTTTTTTGTCCATTTTGGGGGGGCTTAATTGTAGAGTCCTCTACAATCAAGCCCAAAAGGGAAAAATACACCTGTATCGGTCTCTACAAGTGGAAAACAGGAGCTGGAGACAACTTCTACTCGTTTAAGAAACAGGGAGTCGGTGGGGGTTATTTACTAAAACTGGAGCCTTCCAATTCTGGTGTAGCTTTGCATAAAAACCAATCAGCTTCAAGGTTTTAGTGTCAAGCAGACGCTACACAACACAAGAATGATCCACCGTTGTCACCATCAGAAAACCCACCTGGGAAAATGGCAGACAAACTAAACTAAAGCTTATTCAAAACTATACAAAATAATGGTTTTCATAAACAACACCTCTGAAAAATATTATATAACACTTTCCAAGACTACAGTCAGAAGAACATTACAGGTGAGTGAATGCTTATCACAGATTTCTAACTTTCATCAAAAACACAACCTGCCAGAAAGGCCATGCCAGTAGACAACATGGTTCCTTTACAACAGAAGTGTCAAACTCAATTTCATCGTGGGCTGCATTAGCATTTTGATTGCCCTCAAAAGGGCCAGTTGTATCTGTAAGATTGGATGTCCAGTCCAGCGCATCTCCTCCCCTTTATATTAGATGTCAAGAGCCACCCTGCCATCAGAAGTTGAGTCCCCCTACTCTCCCTTACATCACAGTGCAGCCTCTTTCCTTATGCTGCTGCTGGGAAGAAGCTGGGTACATTGCTTGAAAGCAGAAAGTAAGGGTTTGTAGGAGGACCAGAGGAGGGCTGGAGCTCTCCTGCAGTTGCAGGAGACGTGCGAGAGCCACATGAAATGGCTTTGAGGGCCGGATTCAGCCCACATGACTTGTGTATGACACCTGTGCTTTAGAAGGACTATTTAAACTGTATCAGTGCTCAGGATCAATGCTGTTTGTCTTTCAGCCTCCCCTATGCCCTGTGACCCTGGTATTCTGCATCCTGATTCAAGTTTCTGATCCAGCATGTCTGACCGCTCTCTGAACTCGTAAGAAAAAAAAGACAGCAATTCCAGGAATTCTGATATCACTTTGGCGTTTGCCGTTTTATTGTTCAAAGACATCAACGCAAGGCCACGTAGACGCATTTCACACATACAGCTTGTGCTTAATCATCACCGGTATGTGTGAAACACGTCTACGTGACCTCGTGTTGGTGTGCAGCCATTTATTTTCTTACAAGTTTCACACAGAGGCAGGCTGAGGCTGGCACGCTGTGAGACATTCCACCTCAGGTTCTCATCATACACCTGGAGCAGCAGCTCTTTTTCTTTGTATTCTATTGTCCCTCTGAACTCTGTCTGTGCTGACCCTGGCTCGTTCTTGACCTTCGCTTCTGTCTGCTCCATTTGCTTCTCTTCCACCGATTGGCCCCTGACCCCAGCTTGTACCCAGACCAAGCTCTTGCCTGCTCCTCTGGCAAAGCAGATCAGGTACAATGTATGACCTGGCTTGTCTGACTCTGACAATCTTCCTGAGCTTTCCAGAACTTGCCTTGCATCCTGCTGAGCCTGCTGTTCTACAGTCTGCTACTAGTGCATGCATTACCTGCCCGCTGTCGTTGGTACCAACCTGCTTTATCAACTAGATGTCTACCAGCCCACCTGCTACACTGAAGACTACAGATGACCTCTACTGCCTGGTGTGGATACCCACTCTGCTACTGACAAGACCTACAACCGCTTGTGCCACTCTGTACTCTTGCGCTTTCTGGTCACACTACCAGGGGCCCCTAGCTAGAGGACCTCATTATTTCAGGCTATTTTACCAAGTACATGATACCACCACAACCACCACCAAGTGACAAATTTGTGTTGTAAATATCTTACAGGCTTTGCTTAGTCGTTATTCTATTCAACTTTCCCTCAGGAGACCCCCATCCAATTCAAGAAACCATATGGGGCACTGATGGAACTCTAAAAGCTTGTTTGGGACACTAACAGAACTTTACATGTTCTTCAGCCACAAGGTGCCAATTGAATACAGCCCAAACTTCTCTGCCAACCTAGCCAATTAGAAACTTTACAAATGTTCTATCGAGAACCATTCATGCATTATGTTCCTGAACCAGTATGATCCCTGTTGTGTTTGTACAGATTAATTAAAAAGTAATTGGCCTACTCAGGGATTTTCCAGTCTAACTTTAATTAAACAATACCTAGAAGAAAAATGCCCCGGTCGCCTAAGTTGACACCCACCTTTTTAGATGAGTTAACAATGAATATTACAAGACAACATAGCACAAGTAGGGTCCACTGTTGTCACCATCAGAAATAAAGTAGACAACATTTAACTTTTCAAAGGTGTAGGACTACTTGGTAAAATTAGCTAAAGAGTGCTTTCATATACAATGTTTCGCAGAGTTGTTCTTTAATTCCTTCCAAGACTAGATTCTATGCAAAGTGTTCATTTAAATGTAGACTTTCATCAAGCACTCCCCCACCGTGCCAAGCTTACAATTGTGTCACAGCTGTCTGACACATGGTCTTGCCTGGATATTACTCTGCACAACTTCCCCCACCCCCCAGAGACCATATGAAGCACCGATGACATTTTAGAAGACCACGTGGAACACTAAGAGAATCGTGAATGCTCTTTAGCCACTAGTCACCAACTGAGTATGACCTAAAGGTCTCTGTCCCCGCGCCAATTAGCAAATCTACTCTACATATGTCCTATCGAGAACCATTCGTGTGTCTCTGACATGCTCCCGAACTGATACTGAAAAGGATAGCAGTTATCGTATAACTATCATTAAAAATAGATTGGCCTCCTCTGGGATTATAAAGATCATTTAAACATTACCTGTAATAAAAATGTGCCTGTCTACTGATTGCTCTCCTAGGTTCTCATCATCAATCTGTCACATGGATGGAAAAACTAAATTACAAGAAGACACCATATGCATGGACCATTGTTGTCATGATCAGAAACCCCACATTGTGAAATGCCACGTTCTTTAACACTTTCTGAGACTTTTAGTAATAAAAGAATGTTACAGGGGAGCAGTTAGCACAGAATTCTGACTTACGTGAAAAACACCACCACCGCCAAAGTGGGAAATTGAGTCGCAGATGTATGACAAGTGGTCGTGCCCGGCCATTACTCTATTCAACTTCCCCCAGCCGTCTCTGCTTAATTTAAAGATACCGTATGGAGCGCTGATGGAATGCTAAAAGGCCATATGGGACAATAAAGAAATTGTGGATGTTATTCAATCACCAAGTGCACACTGAGTATAGCCCAAAGATCTCTATCACTTTACTCTACATATATTGTGTCATGTTCCCAAACTGGTATGATCACAATTGTGTTTTGTGTGTATTGGGGAGATTAGACTCGTGTGGCAGATGCTTTTCCAATGAGTTGCGGCAGTCAAAACTGTATTTAGGGCATGGAAGCCCAATTTTAGTAAATAAGACAGAATGTTCACATAGACACCAGTTGCCCATTCAGGGGTTCTTCCACAAGAATAGGAAGGGTCAACTGAAAATGCCAAGCCACCTGACACCCTTGTTGGCAACACAGCTGCTTTTCTTACCAGTCCCTCTGACTGTGTTATCCAGCTCTACTGGTTCAGCTGGCTCTCTTAAGGCCTCATGCAGACAGAAGGACTGTTCGCTGAAAACAGTCCACCGGACCGTTTTCAGTGGACATGGCCACCCGGATATTTCTGTCTGATGGTTGTACACACCATCAGACAGAAATCCACGCGTACACGATACGCGGTGACGAGGCTACGCCATCGCCGCAACGATGACACGGCGACGTGCGCGGGCCTGGAAGTTCAATGCTTCCCCATATGCGTCAAAATCAGTTGACGCATGCGAGGGATGGCGGCCAATCGGACATGTACAGTGAGTCTGTACAGACGACCGAACATGTCCAACGGACAAGCTTCCAGCAGCCATGTTTCTTAGCATGCTAAGAAACATTTGTCTGCTGCAAAACGGTCGGCTGGACAAATGTCCGCTGGAAACCTGTCCAGTCAACCATACACACGACCGAACATGTCTGCTGAAACTGGTCCGCAGACCAGTTTCAGCAGACATGTTCGGTCGTGTGTACGGGGCCTTAGAGTTTAGTCGCAGCACCCTACTACAAAGTCCACTCCTGTCCTGATACCCCAATAAAAGCCCAACAAATTTCAGGAATGAGACCTCCTGTCTTTTGGCTGGGGCACCTCTGATCCTTTGGAGACAGCTCCCAGTTTGATAGACAGAAGGTCTCGCCCAACTGGGAGCTCTGAGCTCTCCTCAGGTTTGAGCATACAACAATCCTGCAAATCTATATACACAGGCAGGCTCCAGGCACCTGATAAAATCCAGACGCAGGATTAAAAGTTCCAATCCAGAGCTACAGACGCAGGATTAAAAGTTCCAATCCAGAGCTACAGAGTCCAAAGTAAACCAAAAACTCAGCTTTCTGCACTCCAAAACAGTAGTTTGGAAGCTTGCATTAACCCTTAATGTAAATCCTGTGTCATATTCTCCTCCATTTCTACAGTGACAGGGTCTCACTTACAGAGTAACAATTGTTCAAAAAAAATAGGCCACCTCAGGGATTGTACAAATTGATTAAACATTAGCTTAAATAAAAATAATTTCCCTCTGTGACAATATCTCTCAAGGTTGTCACCCTTTCACATGGGTTTACAAGGGAGATGGCAAGCAGACAGCATAACACAAGCGTGGCCCACTGTTGTCGCCATCAGGAAACCCACAGTTGGAAATGTCATGAAGTAGACAACTTAGGTTTTCATATACAGTACTGTTCTTCAAGCTTTTCTAAGACTACATTCATAGTGTTCCATGCGGTCTTCTAAAATTTGTTCTTCAGACAGAATTGTAGATGGCTAGTAGCTGAAAAACATCAACTGAGTATAACTAAAAGGTCTTTGTCACCTCTCCAACTATGTAGTAAAGTAGCTATGTCCTATTAAGAAGAACCATTAATGTGTCTCTGTCATGCTTCCAAACTGGTATGATCACTGCTGTATTTTTCCAGCATAACTTTCATTAAAAATACATTGGCCTCCTCAGGGATTGTATAGATTAATAAAAAAGGGAGAGTTGAAATAAAGTCCCCTTCTCCCAATTGCTCTCCTAAGTTGTCACCCAGCCATCAACTAGATTAACAAGGAGGATTAGAATAAAACACCTTAGCGCAATCATCATCAGAAGACCAGGGGAAAATGCCATGACATAGCCAACTTTCAACTTTAATATGAAGGGAGTCTTAGAAAGGATTAAAGAACTTGTGTCCCTTTACCCTATAAAAGTGTAGGTAAACTCAACTTTTGGATTTGTACCTATGTATAAGCCTATAATAAGGCTCACCTGTAGGTTCAGTAAACATTTCCTAAACTTGCACTGTTTTAAGTAGATATTCACACAAAATGCAGTCAGTGACGTCACTGGCGCACGCACTCCAAGCGGACGGCATTCTGTGCTGGACCTTCACCCAGAGTTTGCGAACTCAGAATGAAGACCGGATGAAGATGGTAGCATTGAGGAGCCGTGACAGTGCTGCGCTGGAGGCCTCCATATACAGGTAAGTGAAGTGTATACTAGTACATTATGACTTACACCTGCAAGGGGGCCCATTGGTTTTTATTTTTCTGGCGATTTACTGAAGATTAAAGTAGAACGCTTCACATAGATTTCCCAATTTTGCCCAAGCATTGGTATTGTGTTGCAGTTGTCTGAAACATGGTTGTGCCCGACCATCGCTTTACATGACTTCCCTGTAAATCTCAACCCCCCCCCCCCCCCCCCCCACAACCACAGAGACCATATAGAGTACTGGAGGAACTGTAGAAGAGTGTATAAAACATTAACAGATAGATTGGTATGCTCTTTATCCATTATGTGCCATTAGAGTAAAGCCTAAAGGTCTCGTCACCTCATCAATTATGTAGAGTAAGGTAGCCAAGTCCCATCAAGAACCATTCATGCATCTCTGTCCTTATCCTGAACTGGTAAGTATGTTTCATTAAATAAGCTAGACAATACTTGAGGAGGCCTAAAAGAGAGGTATGGAAATTAAAAGGAACAAACATACATATTCACCTAGGTGGATGCAGCATTGGTCCAATGCTTCATATATCTCCCGCCACCTCAAAGACCGCAAACTGAGCAATGAAATGCCACCGATCACTCAGTTCTTGGTCTTCAGTGAGCAGAGAGCTAGTGACTGTCAGTCAGCTCTGCCGCTTAGAGCTCAATGGAGTGTTGGGCTGTGAAGGAGTTGGCTCAGGCTCTCAGTGGCAGGCTAAGAGGTTGAGCCAAATGCCAGTCCAGGCACCTGGATAGATTCCAACATTAAAGTCAGAGGGAATACAAAGCCTGAACTGGCTGAGTGACATCAACAGACTGCTGTCGACTGAAAACAGATCACAAGAGTGCACTCCCGTGAACCACAGGAAAAGTAGGGCCAAAAGAACTTTGGTTCTACTTTTCCTTTAATTAGAAAGTACCCATCATAAAAATGTCCAGGTTTCCCAATAGCCCTCCTAGGTTGTCGCCTTGTCACATGGGTTTACAATGGAGATGTCAAGCAGACACCATACCGCAAGCTAAGTCCACTCTTGTCACTATAAGAAAGTGGGGAAAATGCCAAGAAGTAGACCGTTTTTAACCTCGATATGGTATGTGGCACAACTAATGAGTACTTTCTAATTATGAAAGAGTTAAAGAGCACCTCTGAAAAATACTAAGACTACATTCAGATGATCATTAAAGAGGACCTCTTTACACAGTCATTTACTTTCACCATCATCAAGTGTGGAATTGCGCTGCAGTTTTCAGACACATGGTCCTGCCTTGCCATTACGCAGAATAATTTACCCTGGTAGTCCCTTCTCCCCAAAGGGACCACAAAGAGCATTGGCAACAGTCTAGAAGACCATATGGGACACCAACAAAACTGCAGATGTTCTCCTGCCCTTGCCACCAACTAAGTATAGCCTAAAAGTCCAAATTAGTTAACCGTCACTGACGGAACTCTAGCCGAACAATAATGTAATAGAATGGAAACGGTGGATGTTCTTCAAGTCTAAAGGTCTCTGTCACCTCATCAATTGGCTACCTTACTCTATGTACTGTATGTCTTATCAAGAACCATTCACACGTCTGTTTTACAATCCTGAACCTGTACAATCGCTGTTGTATTTTTCAAGAGTAACTTTCATTAAAAATAAATTGGCCTCCTCAGGGATTGTAAAGATTAAGGAAACATTACCTATATTAAAAATGTCCCCGTCTCCCAATAGCTCTCCTAGGTTGCCGCCTTGTCATGTGGAGTTGTCTACCAGACACCATAACACAAATATGATCCTTGATATCAGAATGAAGGGGAAATGCCAACAAGTACACAACTTTTAACTTATGTAGCTAGATTCACATAGACTTACGACAGCATATCAGTAGATACGCCATCGTAAGTCCAAATGCGTCATCTTATCTATAAGCGTATTTTCAATCAGAGATACGCTTATCTGTTGCTAAGATACGACAGGCGTAAATCTCCTACGCCATCGCATGTTAACTGCATGTTTACGCTGGCCGCTAGGGGCGTGTACGTCGATTTACGCCGAGAATATGCAAATGATCAAGATACGCCTATTCACGAACGTACGCACGACCGTCGCATGCAAGATACGGCGTTTACATACGGCATTTTCAGGCGTAAAGATAAACCACCAAAAAGATGGCGCAGCCAATGTTAAGTATGGACGTCGGACAGCCATCAAATTTCACGTCGTTTGCGTAAGTTAATTCCGAATGAGGCTGGGCGTAGGTTAAGTTCACGTCAAAAGCAAGGAGTATTTGCGACGTGATACTGATCATGCACGCGCATGCGCCATATGATCGGCCCATCAATTACATGTATGGTAATGAATCGTGAATTCTTTACCATACAACACACCCCCTACCTGCCTATTTTGAATTAGGGGGGGTTACACCGGGCCATTTTTTTGGGTTCAATATATTTTTATTAGAGAAGAGAAAAACAATTGACAGACATAAATCAAGAAGATCAGCAGGACCACAGGTCAGATCAAAAATACACACATCAAAATAGTTATACCGCTCAAATAATGAGCATATCAGCTGGGAACGGCAACGGCTCCGGGAGCCTCCGTATCCCACCGCCCCCAGCTCCGCAATGGACTGCGCGGATTGGGCGGCTGACCCTCAACACACACCTCTCAAGCATATGGAAACAAACACGCTCATGGGAAGCGTGATAACTAATAATCATTATCAATAACAAAAGATACCAGAGAAAGGAGAAAGAGTACAAAAGAAAAAAGAGGTAGGGGAAAGAGAAGAATACCGAATAAGAGAGGGAAGATAAGGGGGGGGGGATCCTCCGCCTCCGTCTGCCAACCTGTATCGAAAATACAAAAGAAAAACGACAAACAAACCCACAAGCTAATAAATATGGCATATCAAGTGAGAAGCACGCCGGGCCATTTGCGCTACGCCGACGTAACTTAGGAGGCAAGTGCTTTGTGAATACAATACTTGCCTCACTATGTTACGTCAGCGTAGTGCAAATGGGATGCGCTACGCCGACCTAAAGATAGGCAGCTGTACCTAAATCTAGCTAATGGTTTTTATGGCATGGGACAACTGATGAGTGTTTTCATATTCAGTATTTTTCAGAAATGTTCTCTAACTCTTTTTTAGACTACATTCAGATAAACTTGAAGGAGGACCACAGAGTCAATTACCCCCCCCCCCCCCCCAACAACAAGCATGGAATTGTACTACAGTAATCCAACACACATGGCTATGCCTGGCCATTATTTCATATAACTTGCCTGGAGGTCTTTCCTCCCCTAAAGGGACCATAAAGGGCAAAGACAAAAGTCTAGACGACCATATAAGGCACTAACAAAAATTCAGATATCCTTCTGCCAATAGCTGCCAACCAAGTATAGCCTAAAGGTCCAGAATAATTAACCATCACTGGCAGAACCCTAAAAGACTGAATGCAACACTAACGTAATTAAACAGAAATGGTGGATGTTCTTCATCCACTAGGTGCCAGCTAAGTATAGCCTAAAGTTCTCTGTCACCTCACCAATTAGCTACCTAACTCTACATATGTCGTATCGAGAAGCATTCGTGCGTCTCTGTCGTGCTCCCAAAACCGGTATGATCGCTGCTGTATTTTTCCAGCGTAACTTTCATTAAAAATAGATTGGCCTCCTCTGGGATTTTACAGATTAATTAAACATTATCTGCAATAAAAAATGAAGTGTTACAAGCGTCACAATATTACTTAAAATATTGTTTAATTATACTCTCGTCTGCTTCCCACAATAAATTTCATTTACAAATATGCCGACTCCTTTTGTAGAAAAACTGGCTTGAAAGACACTTGCCTGCAACCCATCGACTGTGGTCTCCATTAGCCATTTTTCATTGTTTTTTCAAGAGCTGAAAAAGTTTACAAAGATGTATGCGTTTCGCTGTGAACTCGCAAAGTAATTTCAAGGTTGAAGATAAAAGGACGTCCTTGGTGGATATTAACATCATGGACGGCATTTGTTTAGAGAAAACGGTCTTATGCTAATTCCATTAGATATATATATATATTATTTTTTGGATTAAAAAGGTAATTTTATAGTCTATAGAAAAGTTTTGGGAGGACAGGCGGTATTCAAAAGGGATAAAAAAAAAAAAAGATAAAAAATTAATAAAAAAATAAAAAATACTAAATAAAGGTTTTGTTCTGAGGGATGAATCTGATGTTTATTGCTGTAATAATAAAAGACTTTTGACTTGAGTATGAAGCACAAATCTCCTAATGGGTAATGGACAGGATCCAGTCCATTGTAAATCATTTTTGGAAGGACGCCAATTTTGGCAAAGCGTGCGTAAAAAAAGAGACAGCCTTGCCCCCGAAGTCCTGTATTTGTAAGAAATACATTGACGAATATAATAAAAAAAAAACTTTGTATGGATATTTGAGGATACAGTCATACATGTATTTAGGTTCTGTAGCAGGAGCATGTCTAGGTTCATTGCTGTCTTACGTGTCATTTTCTTTGCATTCAAAACTGATAAAAAATTGTTTCCGCTTCTTGTTTTTGTGGGTACCAGGGCCGTCTTTAATATTGATTGAACCCTGGGCAAAAAAAAAAAAAATATTGCCCCTCCCCCCATATCCATATAGTTTCGCTCTCCACCTGCTTTGAGGCATTCAATAAATATCAGCTAGACTCAAAATCAGTCTACTAAATCAGACCAGGCAGCGATTGTAATTGGTTGCCAGAAGTTACAGTGTATCGTTACTGATCACTAATTAGTTGCTAGAGGCTACAGCAGTGGCGTTGCTAGGGGGGTGCGGGCCGCACCGGGTGACACCCACTAGAGGGGTGACACCATCCCGATTTAAAAAAAAAAAATTTTTTTTTTTTTTTGCTGACATGACCAGAGGTGCAGGTGGCTGTGTAATGTAAAAGGGGTGCAGTGATGCAGGGTGTTGTGTAATGTAAAAGGGTCCAGAGGTGCAGGGGGCTATGAGATGTAAAGAGGGCTAGTGATGCAGGGGGCTGTGTAATGTAAAGGGGTCCAGAGGTGCAGGGGGCTGTGTAATGTAAAGGGGTCCATTGATGCAGGGGGCTGTGCAATGTAAAGTGGTCCAGAGGTGCAGTTGTGGAGAGGGGTACACAGTAGTAACAAAAAGATATTGAAGGATGCAGAGGTATGCAGGGGGCACAGTGGGGTGTTTTTACATTTTAACGTGTGGGGGGGGGTGCCAGATATTGGTTCCGCCCCGGGTGCCAAATGCTCTAGGTTCGCCCCTGGGCTACAGCACATTATTTATGCTTGTTGATTTGTTGCTAGAGGTTACTGCACATCATCTCCTCCCTGCCTGCACACCATGGACAGAGTAAGTGAGGGAACCCATTAATAGGATCCCTAGGAGTTTTCTGTTCTCCAGACCGTTTCCGCGGATAAATCCTCTGAGGATTTTGATCCGATGGAGTGTACATACCATCAACTCAAAATCCGCGCCAAATTCCCATCGCGATGACGTGTCACGCCGTCGCCACTATGATGACGCGGCGACGTGCGCGACGCTGTCATATAAGGAATTCCACGCATGCGTCGAATCATTACAACGCATGCAAGGGATGGGTTCAGACGGATCGATCCGGTGAGTCTGTACAGACCAGCGGATCGATCCGCTGGAGCCGATTCCAGCGGATAGATTTCTTAGCATGCTAAGAAATTTTTATCCGCTGGAAATCGGTCGGCCCAAAAAAAAAAACACGGAAAAATATCCGCTGGGTTGTACACACCAGCGGATCTATCCGCTGGAACTGATCCGCAGATCAATTCCAGAAAAGAGATCCTCTCGTGTGTACGGGGCCTAAGACTACTGGGATCAGTGGCAATGCTGGGGGGAGGGGAGGGTGTGATCAAATTCCAGCATGCCCCTTTATCTGCTGAGTGGGCAGCAATCCATATAGGTGATAGTGGATATGAGGGGGCAGGATATACATATGTATACTGCCTCTATTTACATATGAATGCTGCTGATCCGCCGCTATTTACATATCAATGCTGGTATTTAAATGTGAACACAGGGTCTGCGGGGGAGTCATCTGTACACAACAATAGGACAGAGCTGGGCAACATTAGTAACAGAACTTCTCACTGAGATATCAGGACACAGGGGGTGAGGGAATATAAACTGGGATAGTTGGCAAGTATGGGGCACCTGCTTTGGGCCACGCAATAATGATAGGGCCCCTTTTTGCAATGCCTTAAAGACGGCCCTGGTGGGTACCAAAGTAATGAGGACACTTTCTGGAGATTGTATTGGATTTTGAATGTTTCTGGTGACCCTGTTATACGGTGTTCCATGGATGCTCCAGATGCCACCCCCTTCCTATTTTCTAGGACACTGGTATGGCAACCAATGGTGCTGCAGCCTGGCCATCGGCATTCTAGCAACTAAAGATAGCATCGTTGGTTGCTAGTACTGCCATTGACCTGCCCTTACTAATAGAGACGGAACATTTAAAGACTGGACATTTTGAATAGCATCCCTAACCACTGCATACAGAATTTATTGGGACTGAACTTATGTGCGCCACCATAAAAACTGTGCCTCAACATTAGCCGGCTGAAGAACAAGGGACACACAACATCATTGGGTGTAAAGAGTCACGTTGCCTGTACAATACCAAACAACGATGCAGCGTGGCCCAGCCACTAGCAATTATTCTAGCAACCAGCTCAGGTTCTACTTACCAGTGTATACAAGGTAACAACATCAATCTGAGTGAGGACAGTGTGTCTGGTGACAACATTCCAACCTGAGTTTCAGTTGAGGTGGTCACTTTACTTTGCCTACATGCCTCATGGAACGTGTAATTCCACAACAACTGAAGGGACATAGTTTGAAGACCTCTGGTCTACACCAACCATCCTCAACCAAGGTTCTTACAGAGTTTGCTCAGTACTGCCATTGACCTGTCCTTACTAATAGAGACTGGACATTTGAATAGCATCTCTTACCACTGCATGCAGACTTTATTGGGACTGAACTTATGTGCGCCACCATAAAAACTGTGCCTCAAAATTAGCCGGCTGAGGAACGTGGGCAAAGGGCTCTCTTTTTAGACAAGCTGCTTTGCAAGGACTTCTCTCACTGCCAATATAAGTTGAACCATTCAAGTACACCCAGGTCTTAGTATAGTCAACCCTAATGTGCACTCATAATAGACATGTGGAAATCGTGTTGTTCCAAATTTTTAACAAATTCGCTCATTCGGAAACATCCCAATTAACAAAAACCCATTTAACACATTTTTTGGCTAATATTCGTAAATTAGAAAATGTGTAAATTTGTAAAATTGTAAATTCAAAAATATGTAAATTCAGAAATTCAAAAATCAGAAAAAATGAACACTTAAATTATAGGTATTGGATATTCCTTTCAAATTTGGCTGTTAGTGAATGTAACTAGTACAAATTTATCCAAAATTAGAAATTATCAGAAAGAACGAATGCCGCATCTAAACAAATGAAATGTAACAAATGAATAATAAAACCTTTTTATTATTATTATTCATTATTAATTAGATCCATTGTTTAGATGCAGCATTCGTTATTTCAAAGAATTCGTAACATTGGATAAAATCGTAGTCGTTACATTCACTAACAGCCAAATTTGAAAGGAAATTCCAATACCTATAATTTAATAGTTTATTATTAATAAATAAGTTAGTATTTAGAATTTGGGGATTTTAGTTTTTTCCCATTTTCTTTTTCCCATTTTCTTTCTTATTTTTTGGTTTTAGAATTTTCATATTTTGTCATTTTAAATTTAAATTTTTTTGGAATGAAAATATTTTCTATTTAACAAATTTACAAATTCACAAATTTACAACATTTCAAATTTATGAATTTTCAAAATTACAAATTCACACAGTTTCTAGTTTACGAATTTATTAAGTCACGAATTTACGTTTTTTCTAAATTACAAATTCTCGAGTTTACGAATTGCCATCATAACGAATGACCTTAAAAAAATTAATAAAACAATGAAACGAAAATTAACACATTTTTCAGCAGTGCGCATGTCTACTGCAGATCAGCTTCTGTGTGCGCGCCCCCTGTAGGCGGAAGTGCAGAATCACGTATATATTGTATACATGATTCTGCACAGGAGGGCCGCCCAGTAGCAGTAAATCTGCTATAGGGCGGTACAAAAGTGGTTAATTTGTTACAATATAATGTCTGGTATGTGCGGGATATCTATACTTGTGCTAGTAATAGTCGTGTAATATGCTCTTTGCTTAACCTGGTGTCTCAGAAGCTTTGAGGCTATTCACCGAGTCGAGGCAAAGAACGGAGAACCCAATCTACCAAGCGGCTCCTTCGGGGGTAGCGCTACAGCTAGATTAATGATTACAGAGCTGGATTCGTGAGCATCTTTTATATCCGCCAGGAGTTCAGCCTTAATTATAAAACCTGCAGGAAAAATAAAATCTTTTCTGCAAAAGTGTCTGTATGAGTCACGGCGGTTGCTATAAATAATTAGAATATAAAAGCTGATGAATTGGCAGGGAGCTCTTACATTAAGTACATCAGCAGTAACGGTGTGTTAATAAAAGAACAACCTGTGCTTTATGGAAGGAGAACACACCAAAAAAAATGAGAAAAAATTAACAGACAGGTGTAGAGGGAAGAGATCATACACTCAACAATAAATTCGGTATGATGGATGTGAATGAGCAGACGATGAGAGAATTATTATTATTTTGCTTTTCATCGATAGTTGAGGCCGTAGTCCATATTCAGGTGCCCGTTTAACCACTTAATCACCGCCTTTTACACAAAATACATCTACAAGGCGGTTCCTTAACTCTGGGAGGACGTCCTCCCAGAATCGCGCGCCCCCTGGGGCGCACACACCGGAATGTCAGAATGAGCACGGTCGTATCTATGCGCCAGATTCATAGAATCAGTTACGCATAGATTTGCCCCAGATACGAGCGGCGTAAGTCTCCTACGCCGTCGTATCTTAGGGTGCATATTTACGCTGGCCGCTAGGGGCACTTCCGTAGATTTACACGTAGAATATGCAAATGAGCTAGATACACCGATTCAGAAACGTACGTCCGCCCGGCGCATTGATTTACGTCATTTACGTAAGGCTTTTTTCAGCATAAAGTTACCTCTGCTATATGAGGCGTAGCCAATGTTAAGTATGGACATCGGGACAGCGTTGATTTTTCAATCGTTTGCCTAAGTCATACGCGAATAGGGCTGTGCGTAGGTTACGTTCACGTCAAAAGCATTGACTATTTGCAACGTGATTTCAAACATGCACACTGGGAGACGTTCACGGACGGCGCATGCGCCGTTCGTTAGGAGCATCATTTACATGGGGTCAAGGCTCATTATAATACAACACGCCCACTGCCTGGACAATTTGAATTAGGAGGGCTTACGCCGAACCATTTACACTACGCCGCCGTAACTTAAGTCACAAGTTTGTTGTGAATACGGTACCTGCCTCACTAAGTTACAGCGGCGTAGTGTATCTGAGATGCGCTACGCCCGCCTAAAGATAGGCAATTCTATCTGAATCTGGCCCTTAGACGCTATATTATTATTATTTATTTGCTATTTTTGGCCATGAAAGTAGAGTTGCCCTTTAAAATTGAAACCCTGAACGGTGGACCATGGGATATCACCGGGCCCCTGAAGGGTGGGCATATTAATCGGCAATGCCTGTTTGTATCCATCTTAGAGAGTCCTTGGCTTTAAAGGGGACATGTCGTGAAGCTCAATTTCTTTCTAAGAAGCCTTTGATGGAGGCAAACATGTCAATTTTGGCCCCCAAAGCAGCGTAAACTATTGGCAGAGTGACCCCTTCTATACAAACATGCTCTCCTATACTCGGGGGACTAACGGCTAACACCAGAACGAACATTTTCATAGCTTTCCATTCCTAGTCTCTTTAAAAACGTAAATAGGAAGTTGCTCAACGTGTTGACTGTTTATCAGAACGCAGCCAGTCATGTAATGATGATGAAACTTCGCCTGAGTGTTCCATCAGGACCCAAAAGACGCAATCTTCCCTGATAACGTTCTCCCCTGGGAGGTTATTGAATCCTAACTAAGGACAAGCCAGTCATCGCGCTCAAGACGTCGTTAACCCCGCTTTGCAGTCGGGAGAGCCGAAGCAAGCCGTTGGGGTTGAGGCCGACCGCCCAGGAAAGGGTTAAAAGCCTTGCCTACAGAGTGTGATGTGAATGAATAATGAATGTCAGTATGGATCCGGCAATGTGGAACCTGATAGTTCAGGAGGAAAAGCAGAGGCAGGTGAAGACGCAGCAGAAGGGCCAGGATTAAAGCCACACTGCCACCTAGCCACATAGAGCCTACCTGGCAGCTGGTGCACCGTCGCTGCTCCTCTGCCGAGCCCAACGCCAGCAATGTAGATGTAGTGTCAGCGCAGGGAAATTAAAGGTTCAAGGTGCTTGGTTGAATAGAAAAAAATAAAAAAAATGAAGATGTGATGCCCATGGAATGATAGTCAAGATATAGGGGTCACCAGAACTATTGGGAAAAGACCAGAAAGCAGGTCCGCCTTCTCCATACAAGAATATTTTAAGTAAATAATATTTAAAAATAATTATATAAAAAATAATTATTTAGTATTTTTTATTGGATTTGTTTTTATTTTATTAGCTTTATGTTCTTATTATTTTATTCATTATTTATTATTATGATTATTATTGTTTTTTATTTTATTCAAATATATTCAAAAACATAATAAAATATTATCTATTCACATGTATGCCAAGAGGTTAATTTAATATAAACAAATAAACTTTGCACCCTCTGCAAGAGCAGTTGCTCCAGAGCTCAATAAATGAGCAGAAACTCTGACTTCCATCATCCAATCATGTGCAAGCAAAAATGCGGTTATTAATAATAAATAAAAAAAAAAGTAAGAATAATATAAAAAAGTATAAAACAATAATAATAACTATAAAATAATAATAAAAAAAGATTATTTTATATTTTGTTGATTATTATTTTATTCAAATATATTTTTTGGTATAAAGATGAAATTAAAATAAATAAAATAAAAAATACTACCGTCATTATCGCGGTATAACGCGCTCCCGCGTATACCGCGCACCCCTAACGTTGCCCCGAATCCTGTGGAAAAACATTTTTTTTTGGACTTACAGTTTTGGTGTCTTGCGCGGAGTCCATCGGCGGCCTCGTCGGGTCCGGCGTCCGTCTGCAGCTTCGGGTGTCCTCTTCGTCGGGTCCAGCGTCCTTCTGCGGCTTCGGGTGTCCTCTTCGTCGAGTCCAGCGTCCTTCTGCGGCTTCGGGTGTCCTCTTCGTCGGGTCCGGCGTCCTTCTGCGGCGTCCTCGCATCCTCCACGCTCGTTTCCCGCGCCAAGTTTGAATACTGCGCCGACATATACAGAGCGCAGTACACACTTGTCAGCAATGCTCGGCTACCCGCGCTGGCTTCCTGTACGTCCAGGACGTCAGCGCGGGAGGAGCCGAGACTGCCCGACAATACACGAGTGTACTGCGCTCGGTATATGTCGGCGCAGTATTCAAACTCGACGCGGGAAAGCGGGCATCGGCGTATACCGCGCACCCACGATTTTGCCCTGATTTTCAGGGCAAAAAAGTGCACAGTATACGCCGATAAATACGGTAATTATAAAATATTGTTTTTATTATTATTAATATTTGAATTTCATCTTTATACTAAAAAAATATATTCATGTTATTTATTATTAATTTAGTCAAATATATTTTTTAGTATAAAGATGAAATTAAAATATATAAAAAAAAAAACATATTAATAATATTAATATTTGTATTTTTTATAATATGTTTTTTTTTTTATATATATATTTTAATTTCATCTTTATACTAAAAAATATATTTGAATAAAATAATAATAAATAACATAAAGATGAAATTAAAATAAATAAAAAAAAATTATTATAAAATGTTTTTTTAAATTATTATTAATATTTTAAATTTCATCTTTATGTTATTTATTATTATTTTAATAAAATATATATCTTTTTATATTCAAAAACAGATCTAATCACATGTATGGCGTGAGGGTATATTTACATCCCTTGGTCCATGCACACCGGCATGGGCAGGGATGCCACTACCTCCAACTCTGCCCACCCCTTGTCTCAGCCCTCTTTTCATTCCTCGGTACTTGTCCTGCTTCCTATGACCAACAACCAGGGAGACTCCCACCCTCTTACCCAAGATGTCCCACACCGGCATGGGCGGGGATGGCACTACCTCTAAATCTGCCCACCCCTTGTTCCGTCCCCGCTGACTATGGACACTGATTGAAGGCAAAAGCAACTGTCCAATCATAGGCTAGGGGCGGAGGTGACCTTGATGAATTGTATTTACTGCACTATAGAAAAGTCAGGTCACCGGTGTGGCTGCCCCCCTCTGGCAGAGGGTAGAACCACAATTCCCGAAAGATCAGAACAGCTTTCATATCGGTATCATAACATTGTATTGAGTCGTTTGCTTGGAATTTTAGCTTAGGATAATCTATGTGCAATAACCTGAAATTGCACCCCCGGGAGTCGCAGCGCACTTTGTACCTCTTTTATAATGAGCCGTTAAACAGCGGCATTCAAATAAAAAATCCGCACCTTCCCCTATCTCGTCTGTCAGGTCTTAAAAAAATAAAAAAAGACACCTGACAATGTTCAGTTCGCAAGTCTGTTGTTGAGAATACGCCGCGGCGTTCGGCTGTCAACAAGAAACACAATCGGGTGAGAAATTGCGGCGGAGGGAGAGCCGCCTGCGTGTACAAGTCTCTCCTGTCACCGTGGAATTTTTGATTCCTCCCCTCCGTTCCACCTTCCACCTCACTGTGTAGGAGAAAGATCCGCGCTCGTTTGGGTCTTCCCAGCGTGACGCGCTCCCACCGCCGCCTTATTTATGTCATCTACTGTTCATTTCATACAACCTTCTGCTGAGAAAACAGGACGGCTCACTGACGCCCCCCATCTACACCCCCCCCCCTTATCTACGCCAACTGGGAAGGACGAATTTAAAGTCTAACCAACGCCAATACTTTGATTTTCAGTTTTGGACAGAGTGGTGAGGGGTTGGAACTTCTGTCAAGTTTTTATTGAAACAGCAATCCCCAGGGGACTTTGAGAGATGTGCGGATAGATAAAAACTACGGGCCAGATCCTCAGAGCAAGTACGC
Organism: Rana temporaria; assembly: GCF_905171775.1. Classification (NCBI taxonomy): domain Eukaryota; kingdom Metazoa; phylum Chordata; class Amphibia; order Anura; family Ranidae; genus Rana; species Rana temporaria. Next base: position 174,954,477 of record NC_053497.1, on the reverse strand, counting down.
CAGAGTATCTACCGATACGCCGGTGTACGTTCAAATTTGCTGCGTCGTCTCTTTAGTTTGAATCCTCAAACCAAGATACAACGGCATCTGGTTCAGATCCGACAGGCGTAGGTCTTCGTACGCCTTCGGATCGAAGATGCAATACTTTGGTGTCCGCCGGGTGGCGTTCACGTCCTTTTCCGCGTCGGGTATGCAAATTAGCTATTTCCGACGATCCACGAACGTACGAGCGTGGATCGTCGCATTCCTTTACGTCGTCTCTAGTCGGCTTTTTCCGGCGAATAGTTAAAGCTGCTATTTTGCGGCGTATAGTTAGACTTGCCATGTTAAGTATGGCCGTCGTTCCCGCGTCAAAATTTGAATTTTTTTTTTTTTCATTAGTCATCCGGGAATCTGGATGGACGTAAGTCACGTCTAAGTTTAAAAAATGACGTAGTTGCGACGTCATTTAGCGCAATGCACAGCGGAAAATTTTAAAAAGGGAGCATGCGCAGTTCATTCGGCGCGGGAATGCGCTTCATTTAAATTAATCACGCCCCCAATCGCCAATTAAAATTCCGCTGCCAGAGATACACTACACCGCCGTAACTTACGCCGCAAATTCATTGTGGATTTGAAACAAAGCCAAGTAAGTTAAAGCCGCTCAGCGTATCTTAGATACGCTGCGCCGGTGCCGATCTATGTGGATCTGGCCCATTATTTTTTATTTTACACTGTTCTTTTAAACAAAAATATTAATATTTATTTTTTAAATTTTATTACTTTTTTAAATTTATTTTACTTTTTTATTTTTAACGCGACCCGTCCTGCCGAGCTCGCATGCAGAAGCAAACGCATACGTGAGCAGCGCCCGCATATGAAAACGGTGTCCAAATCACACATGTGAGGTATCCCCGCGATCAATAGAGAGAGAACAAAAATTCTACCCCTAGACCTCCTCTGTAACGCAAAACATCGGCTAGGGATATTTTTAAGGTTCGTCGCCATTCCACGATCGGGCGCAATTTTGAAGTGTCCCTGTCACCATTATGTCGGGCGTAGAATCGAACACGCATGCAAGTCGGCCCACATATGTAAACGCCGTTCAACCCCCACATGTGAGGTGTCGCTGCGTGCGTTAGAGCGTGTGCAACAATTCTAGCACTAGACCTCCTCTGTAACTCGAAAATAGTAATCTGTAAAAAAAAATTATGCGTCGCCTATGGAGACTTTTAAGTACCGAAGTTTTGGCGCCATTCCATGAGTGTGCGCAATTTTGAAGCGTGACATGTTAGGTATCAATTTACTCGGCGTAACATTATCTTTCACAGTATAAAAAAACTTGGGCTAACTTTACTGCTGCCTTATTTTTTTATTCACAAAAGTGTATTTTGTCCCCCCCAAAAAAGTGTGCTTGTAAGAACGCTGCGCAAATACGGTGTGACAGAAAGTATTGCAACGACCGCCATTTTTTTCTCAAGAGTGTTAGGAAAAGAAATGTATAATGTTTGGAGGGTTCAAGGTAATTTTCGAGGAAAAAAAAAAAATGTAAACAACAAATCTCAGAAAGAGGCTCGATCCTTAAGTGGTTAAGCTCTGTCTCTTACGCTTGGCATTGTAAGGTGTATTTCCTGCCGTACTGCTGCCCATGCATTGTATATCAAGGCTTTAAAAGGACAGGCCCCAGTCCGCCACGTGCCGCGCATAAAGAGAACGAAGCCCTTGATATGAAAAACTGCCCGGAGACACGGTACAAGAGACGCTACAGAAAAAAAAAGTCAGGTCAGCCTTATAGAAAGTTACACATGCATGAAAAATAAGTTAAAAAAAAAAAGAAAAAAAGGCACCGGGGGATTCTCGGCGCAGGACAACAATTGAAGATGACTGGCTCTGCACTCACTTTCATTCTTTATGCATTTTAAGCATGCATTTCCGCAAGGAGAGGGGGGTCTGACCTACTTGTCGGCGCGTTTTGTACAGAGAGAGAACCTTTCTTCCCGGGCACCCCGGGCTCCACGTTCTCTCTACGTATACAGCGGCTCCTGCTTTAAACCAAACCCCAGCCAAACAGCAGAAAGACACAAAAGTGAAGAGCTTTTTGAGGCCAAAACATTTGTGGTTCTGCTCAGCCGCTTTTGCGATTTGCACACCCTCTGCTTGTAGGTGGGGTGGCAGTGTGGCAATAACGCACGCAGTCCCAGTAGGATGAAAGAACTTGTAGAGCTGGGCGATTTACTCAAAAAAAGATAAAAACTCGATTCACGATTCTAATCAAGTTTTTTTCTTTTTTTTTTGATGGACACTGTGCCGGTCCTGAGGAGCTGCGGGCAAGAGTTTTTAGGCGAGGCCCCGGCTTCGTCCTAGTCCATGGTGTCCAGGCCTCGCCGTAGGGCAGGGGTCGCAAAAACTGTGGCCCTGGGGCCAGATGCGGCCCTTTGCTTGCCTTTATCTGGCCCTTGGGGCGCTATATTCCATCCACTGACACCAACAATGGGGAATCATTCTTGTTGCTAAAACCACCAATGGGGCACTATTCATCCAACAGGGACATCCTCCCTTCCCAAAAATCAGCTTGTGCTGTAACGAATCACAGCACAGTGATTGGACACAAGAGGCGGGATTTATGATTTCTCCAATCACAAGCAGGGGGTGGAGATTGTGCTCCTCCAGGCATTCCCGGCCAGGACAAGTACCGTCAGTGAGTAAAGCGGTGATGTGGTGGCTTTTTTGGGGGCATCAGATTGGCCCGGGGGGGGGGGGGGGGGGTTGCTGTGTCAATTTCATTCCGGGACACTGTATTGTCCTGGAATGAATGTGCCCGGGACAGACCTGCAAAATCCCGGACAGTCCCAGGCAATTCGGAACACATGGTATCCCTACCTCACGGACTAGGCCGAAGCCGGGCCTCGCCTAAAAACTCCTGCCTGCAGCTCCTCAGGACCGGCACAGTGTCACCAATGTAAGGGACATTCTTCTCACTGATCACCAATGTAAGGAACATTCTTCTCACTGATCACCAATGTAAGGAACATTCTTCCCACTGATCACCAATGTAAGGGACATTCTTCTCACTGATCACCAATGTAAGGGACATTCTTCTCACTGATCACCAATGTAAGGAACATTCTTCTCACTGATCACCAATGTAAGGAACATTCTTCCCACTGATCACCAATGTAAGGAACATTCTTCTCACTGATCACCAATGTAAGGGACATTCTTCTCACTGATCACCAATGTAAGGAACATTCTTCCAACTGATCACCAATGTAAGGAACATTCTTCCCACTGATCACCAATGTAAGGAACATTCTTCTCACTGATCACCAATGTAAGGGACATTCTTCCCACTGATCACCAATGTAAGGGACATTCTTCCCACTGATCTCCAATGTAAGGGACATTCTTCCCACTGATCACCAATGTAAGGAACATTCTTCTCACTGATCACCAATGTAAGGGACATTCTTCCCACTGATCACCAATGTAAGGGACATTCTTCTCACTGATCACCAATGTAAGGAACATTCTTCTCGCTGATCACCAATGTAAGGGACATTCTTCCCACTGATCACCAATGTAAGGAACATTCTTCCCACTGATCACCAATGTAAGGGACATTCTTCTCACTGATCACCAATGTAAGGAACATTCTTCCCACTGATCACCAATGTAAGGAACATTCTTCTCACTGATCACCAATGTAAGGGGACATTCTTCCCACTGATCACCAATGTAAGGGACATTCTTCCCACTGATCACCAATGTAAGGAACATTCTTCCCACTGATCACCAATGTAAGGAACATTCTTCCCACTGATCACCAATGTAAGGAACATTCTTCCCACTGATCACCAATGTAAGGGACATTCTTCCCACTGATCACCAATGTAAGGGGCATTCTTCCCACTGATCACCAATGTAAGGAACATTCTTCCCACTGATCACCAATGTAAGGGACATTCTTCCCACTGATCACCAATGTAAGGGACATTCTTCCCACTGATCACCAATGTAAGGATCATTCTTCTCACTGATCACCAATGTAAGGAACATTCTTCTCACTGATCACCAATGTAAGGGGCATTTTTCTCACTGATCACCAATGTAAGGAACATTCTTCCCACTGATCACCAATGTAAGGAACATTCTTCCCACTGATCACCAATGTAAGGAACATTCTTCCCACTGATCACCAATGTAAGGGACATTCTTCTCACTGATCACCAATGTAAGGGACATTCTTCTCACTGATCACCAATGTAAGGAACATTCTTCCAACTGATCACCAATGTAAGGAACATTCTTCCCACTGATCACCAATGTAAGGAACATTCTTCTCACTGATCACCAATGTAAGGGACATTCTTCCCACTGATCACCAATGTAAGGGACATTCTTCCCACTGATCTCCAATGTAAGGGACATTCTTCCCACTGATCACCAATGTAAGGAACATTCTTCTCACTGATCACCAATGTAAGGGACATTCTTCCCACTGATCACCAATGTAAGGGACATTCTTCTCACTGATCACCAATGTAAGGAACATTCTTCTCGCTGATCACCAATGTAAGGGACATTCTTCCCACTGATCACCAATGTAAGGAACATTCTTCCCACTGATCACCAATGTAAGGGGACATTCTTCCCACTGATCACCAATGTAAGGGACATTCTTCCCACTGATCACCAATGTAAGGAACATTCTTCCCACTGATCACCAATGTAAGGAACATTCTTCCCACTGATCACCAATGTAAGGAACATTCTTCCCACTGATCACCAATGTAAGGATCATTCTTCTCACTGATCACCAATGTAAGGAACATTCTTCTCACTGATCACCAATGTAAGGGGCATTTTTCTCACTGATCACCAATGTAAGGAACATTCTTCCCACTGATCACCAATGTAAGGAACATTCTTCCCACTGACCACCAATGTAAGGAACATTCTTCCCACTGATCACCAATGTAAGGAACATTCTTCCCACTGACCACCAATGTAAGGAGCATTCTTCTCACTGATCACCAATGTAAGGAACATTCTTCTCACTGATCACCAATGTAAGGGACATTCTTCCCACTGATCACCAATGTAAGGAACATTCTTCTCACTGATCACCAATGTAAGGAACATTCTTCTCACTGATCACCAATGTAAGGGACATTCTTCTCACTGATCACCAATGTAAGGGACATTCTTCCCACTGATCACCAATGTAAGGGACATTCTTCTCACTGATCACCAATGTAAGGGACATTCTTCTCACTGATCACCAATGTAAGGGACATTCTTCCCACTGATCACCAATGTAAGGGACATTCTTCTCACTGATCACCAATGTAAGGGACATTCTTCGCACTGATCACCAATGTAAGGAACATTCTTCTCACTGATCACCAATGGGACATTCTTCCCACTGATCACCAATGAATTCGTTAAGCAAAGGTTCTCCAAGACCTAAACATTATATCAAGGATTTCCTAAGGGTAAAACGGTTGGGAAAGGCTGCACAGTGCAGTGAAGACAGGAGGGATCCTGTTATAAGAGGCTGCAGGGCCCGGGGTTAGGGTGACCACATGTCCCGGATTCCCCGGGACATTCCTGCATTTTGCAGGTCTGTCCCGGGTACCTTCATTCCAGGACAGTACAGTGTCCCGGAATGAAACTGACACAGCCACCCCCCCAAGCCAAAGTAATGCCCCCAAAAAAGGCCACCACATCACCGCTTTACTCACTGACAGTACTTGTCCTGGCTGGGAATGTCTGGAGGAGCACAATCCCCACCCCCTGCTTGTGATTGGAGAAATCATAAATCACACCTCTTGTGTCCAATCACTGTGCTGTGATTCGTTACAGCACACGCCGATTTTTGGGAAGGGGGGGGTGTCCCTGAATGGTAGTTTGGAAATGTGGTCACCCTACCCGGGGGTTCCTCATGGTCCTCTCCTGTGGGCCCACTTTTGGATCTCTGGCTTTTGCTGCATATCGCTGTGATTTCACAATCTTATTATAAATAGGAATCAAATGCGTTACATTTTTTTCCGGTGAGCTTCACGAGTTAACCAGAACTTTCTTTGCAAAAGCAGAACTTTTTTGTTTGGTATTACATTGCCCTGTCGCACGCGTTTCACCTTTTATCATCTGTCTATCGCGGATATGATTGAAGGATTATGGCAGTCTTGTTTTCACAAAGCAGCATAAGCCAAAGGTAGAGTACAAAAAGAAAAACTTGCAATCCGTAGACAATATCTGCCGCTCAAGAGGAGCAAAAGATAGACTGGCAAGCTTTTCACGGATACATTCTATTTCTGTGGAAGGGGAAGCAACATTTTTTTAAAGGATCAGACCACCCAGAACTTAGAATTTAGGTTGTTGGTAGTTGATATTAAAGGGGTTGTAAAGGTACAACATTTGTTTTTCCCCTAAATAGCTTCCTTTACCTTAGTGCAGTCCTCCTTCACTTACCTCATCCTTCCATTTTGCTTTTAAATGTCCTTATTTCTTCTGAGAAATCCTCACTTCCTGTTCTTCTGTCTGTAACTACACACAGTAATGCAAGGCTTTCTCCCTGGTGTGGAGTGTCTTGTTCACCCCCTCCGTTGGACTACAGGAGTGTCAGGACACCCACTAACACACAGCTCCTTTCTCTATCTGCAATGTAGAGAGTGGCCTGACTCTCTAGTAGTCCAAGGGAGGGGGCGAGCACGACACTCCACACCAGGGAGAAAGCCTGGCATTACTGTGTGGAGTTACAGACAGAAGAACAGGAAGTGAGGATTTCTTAGAAGAAATAAGGACATTTAAAAGCAAAATGTTAGGATGAGGTAAGTGAAGGAGGACGGCACTGAGGTAAAGGAAGCTATTTAGGAAAACAAATATTGTACCTTTACAACCCCTTTAAGGGCTTGTAAAAAAAAAAAAAAGTGCGTGGGGGTCCCCCCAAATTCCGTTCCAGACCCTTCAGGTCTAGTATGGATTTGAAAGGGGAACCCTGTGCCAAAATAAAAAAAAAGGGTGTGGGGTTCCCCCCAAAAATCCATACCAGACCCTTATCTAAGGATGAGGTAAGTGAAAGAGGACTGCACTAAGGTAAAGGAAGCTATTTAGGGAAAATAAATTGTACCTTTACAACCCCTTTAAATGAAATCCCCTGGAAGGTTCTTCTACCCAGTGCCGGGACAAAGCCCAGGGCAAAGATTCCAAACGGTGCCCCTCCCCATCCCAAAAATGTATAAACGTTTCCCCCCTCGCCCCTATAATTTGACCACTATTCTTTACACTAAGCCTAAATTCCCTTTGCAAGCCAAAATTCTCCCCAAACAAAACTTTTGCCCTCTTCCAGTACAAATCCCCCCTCCCAGCTCAAATCCTCTTCCTCCCCAAATTCCACCTCCTAGCACAACCCCCCCCCATCACCCCTTCCTAACACAAATATAACCTCCTAGTCAAATCTCCCCCTCCAGAGCACCCGTTCTAGCACAAATCGCCACTGTTCCCAGGACAGCCACCCCTACTGCCCACTCCTTGTCACTGCCCAGCTTCTACCTACCAGGGACTCCAGAGTTCCAATACTTTCTTACCTGCTATGCCTATTATGGGGGTCTCACCATCCCTGCATTCAGTTCCCAGGACTGTACATCTACTGTGGCATTGGCAGCGTTTACCACCATCCCTGTGCTGAGTTCCCAGGTCTGTACACCTGATGTGCCCATTATGAGGAGTTCCCACCATCTGTAAGTTAATTTCCTAGGTCTGTACACCAGCTGGGCTCATTATGGGGGGTTCCCACCACCCTTGCACTGAGTTCCCGGGTCTGCACACCTGCAGCACCCTTTATAAGGGGTTCCCCTTATCCCAGCACTGAGTTCCCAGGTCTGTACAAATACCACAAAAGTGGCTGGGAACACCCAAAACTGCCAGGTGTGCAGAAACAGAGCTGGGAATTACTGCCCTTAAATCATCCCAACAGGCTCCACTTTAAATACAACTATTGCTTTGAGTGGACAGACCTTTTAAAGAGACCCGGTTCCCTTGCCTGTTTTGTATACAGTGGCAAGGTCCTCTTTAAAGTCTGCCTCCAACCACCTTATATCCAACTTTACAGAGCCCCCCCCCCAACGCCATACCTCCCAACTGTCCCGAATTCCGCGGGAATTTCCCGCGATTTGAAGTAAGTCCCGCTGTCCCACGATCAGGGCTAAATTCCCGCAGCCCAGTGCCTGCCAGAACATTATTCAGTGGCGGACTGAGCGCGGTAGCGCTGGCTCCAGCACGCAGAACCTGTCCACTGGTTGTTAGAGCCGCTTCAAGGGTCTCAACAAGGGCCCCTGCCTCCCTGCACAAACTGGTTGCTAGCCACGGGCCGCTTTGTGTCTAGCAACCAGTGACGTCAGGAGAGGAGAGAGTGGCTCCATAATTCAATGCGGAGGAGGATTTAACTTCCTACTCCTCCCTCACTCCACCCACTTCCTCCCTGCAGTGATATCCGGTCCGAGGATCAGAAAGTGTCCTGCCTGCCTCCTCTCCCTCGAGGTGCCTCAGATCCAGAAGAGGTAGGTAGTTTCCATACCTTGTATGCAGCAGCAGAACAGCCTGAGATTGATCGGAGCAGCCGTGTGTAAAGAGAGCAGCTGCGGGCTCCCCCCCTCTCCCCGCTCAACAACTTCAATTTGGCAAAACCCCCCCCCCCCCTTCGCTCAACAAGTGTCCCGCATTGGACTTTTTAAATGTTGGGAGGTATGCCCACCGCTCTTCTCCATGGCAGTCACTGCCACTGGTGTAGGAAATTTAGAGGGATCAATGATGTCCCCCCTACTTTTAAATGATAGTATTGGGTCCAAGCACTGAATCATAATAGGAGGTCACATGCTTCCCTATACCCAAAGGCACAGGGGGGAGATGTTCTGTAGTCCTGTCCTAGGGTAACAATCCTGCTCCTTCAAAGACATTATATAGAGTATGGTCACCTGAGACCAGTGTTAATGGCAGGATCAACATGTGAAAATAAAGGAAACATTTCTGGAAGAAGACAATGAATGCAAACACCACATCCAAGAATAGATGCCAACTAACCCAGGTTTGGACCTCAGTCACGATGATGCTGTCCTGGGCCATGTCTTGGGATCACAGTGCCACTCTTGATAGGGTAATTATTATTTAGATCGGGACTGCAAGTGGGAATCAAGGGACAGTGCTCGGAGGTGGGTAAGTGGTGGAATTAAGGGACAATGCTCGGAGGTGGGTAAGTGGTGGAATCAAGGGACAGTGCTCGGAGATGGGTAAGTGGTGGAATCAAGGGACAGTGCTCGGAGATGGGTAAGTGGTGGAATCAAGGGACAGTGCTCGGAGGTGGGTAAGTGGTGGAATCAAGGGACAGTGCTTGGAGGTGGGTAAGTAGTGGAATCAAGGGACAGTGCTCGGAGGTGGGTAAGTGGTGGAATCAAGGGACAGTGCTCGGAGGTGGGTAAGTGGTGGAATCAAGGGACAGTGCTCGGAGGTGGGTAAGTGGTGGAATCAAGGGACAGTGCTCGAAGGTGGGTAGGTGGTGGAACCAAGGGACAGTGCTCAGGGGTGGGTAAGTGGTGGAATCAAGAGACAGTGCTCGGAGTAGGGTAGGGGGAAACTGCTCAGAGGTGGGTAGGGGTTGGAACCAAGGGACAGTGCTTGGAGGTGGATATGTGGTGGAATCAAGGGACAGGGCTCAGAGGTGGGTAGGGGGACACTGCTCGGAGGTGGGTAGGGGGTGGAACCAAGGGACAGTGCTCAGAGGTGGGTAGGAGGCGGAGACAAGGGATGACATGGAAAGGGCGAGTACTTGCACCTGCTTTCTAAGAAAAAAAGCCCTGATCCTACTCAATCTCACTGTGATCCAAGGACATTGCCCAGGACAGCGCAACACCAGGATTGCGGTCCAAGATCCGGTACTGTACATGCAAATCCCTCAACGTATCAAAATCAATTATACAAAATGAAACTAGTCTTTGAATAATTAGTAAAGTGCTCTTGCATAACCCAATTTTTGTATGCCCCCTCCCATAGGCCAGTATTGGTCAGCAGACCTGGTAATACGAGTACCAGTATACCATCATGAGGCACCTCTTTGAGTCTACTGCCGCCAGCGGGACACAAATATCAGTGGCAGCGCACATTCTTCAGAAATCGGAAAGAAATGCATTGGAAATCAAACTTTTTCCCAAACACCTTTGAGATTTTATCAGCTAATATTCCGCCTTTGATTCGAGCTCCTGGTGGGTAATGGGAACAAAAGTTGTTTTTACCGCGTCTGCGAAGCGCCATGAATATAACAGATTGACTGCGGACTGAAGTTACCCGCGCCGAAAAGCTGAGATCAAAAGACATTTTAGGCGAGGCAAATGAAGTGTTTTTTCCCCCGTTCTTTAAGACCGACAGGCTTACATTAGTCCTCCTTGTTTAAAAGGAAATCAGCTTGAAGTGCTAGAGGATCATTTTGGGATAAATCAAGGTGTATTTGTGCAAGCGAAGAGAGTCGTCAAATCTATTATACAAAGACAAAAGAAAAGCGCGCGTCTGTTTGGGAAATCAGAAACACGCCGATCAATCAGATGTCTACATTTAGATAAAAACGGGGATGGAAGAATTTGATTGGCGGTCGCTATGAAAGTGTCTTTATGAATGTATTAAAAAGTTAAAATATATGATAGATACACCTGTATATATATATATATATATATATATATATATATATATATATATATATATGTGTGTGTATATATATATATACCGTATTTATCAGGGTATTGCGCGCTCCAGCGTATAGCGCGCACCCCTAAAGTGGACCCGCATTCCTGTAAAAAAAAGATTTTAGTACTTACAGTTTTGGTGTCTTTCACGGCGTCCATCGGCAGCTTCGTCGGGGCCAGCGTCCGGCTGCGGCTTTGGTGGTGTCCTCCTCGTCGGGTCCGGCGTCTGTCTGCGGCTTCGGTGGTGTCCTCCCGGCTTCTCCCGCGCTGTCTCCCTGTCGAATCGCTGCTTCCCGCGCTCAGTTCAGTACCCTCGGCTACATTCGGCCAGGCTCGGCTTCGCTCGTGCTCAAGCCAACGGGTGGAGCTGTAGCCTTCTTTTCAAATGTTTGACACTGATGCTGAATGAAGGACAAAATCTCAGACCATTTCATTAAACATTTGAAAATGAGGCTACAGCTCCATCTGCTGGCCCAATATAGAAAAATGTACAATTTGGTGCCCTAAAATGTTCTATATTAAGCCAGCAGATGGAGCTGTAGCCTCCTTTTCAAATGTTTAATGAACTTGTCTGAGATTTTTGCCTTCATACAGCATGAGTGTCAAACATTTGAAAAGAAGACTACTGCTCCATCTGCTGGCTTGATATATAGAAACATTTACAATTTGGTGCCATTCCTTTTTCTATATCAAGCCAGCAGATGGAGCTGTAGCCTTCTTTTCAAATGTTTGACACTGATGCTGTATGGAGGCAAACATCTCAGACCAGCTCAGATACAGCTCCATACAGCATCTGTACCAAACATTTGAAATAGAGGTTTTCAGCTCCATCTGCTGGCCTAATATAGAACAAATTACAATTTGGCACCATTCATTTTTCTATATCAAACCAGCAGATGGAGCTCTAGCCTCCTTTTCAAATGTTTGGTACCGATGCTGTATGGAGCTGTATCTGAGCTGGTCTGAGATGTTTGCCTCAATACAGCATCAGTGTCAAACATTTGAGATGGTCTAAGATTTTGCCTCACACAAGTAACGCAAGTAAAAATGCACAAGAACTAAATACAATGATTCCTCGGTAATGTAAAATATAATAAAAAAATGGTAATGATAAAAATATAGTGTACAAAAAGGGTTGTACAGTATAATATAAAAGAGTCCGAGCTCAGGTAGGTACAAATGGGAGAAAGTCCAGGGATGGATGGAGAAGTGTTGTTGCAGGGGTCACAAATACAACATCAGGGCTGAGATTTCGCCTCCATGAAGCATCGGTACCAAACATTTGAAAAGGAGGCTACAGCCCCATCTGCTGGCCTAATATAGAATAAATTACAATTTGGCACCATTAATTTTTCTATATCAAACCAGCAGATGGAGCTGCAGCCTTCTTTTCGAATGTTTGGTACCGATGCTGTAAGGAGCTGTATCTGAGCTGGTCTGAGATGTTTGCCTCAATACAGCATCAGTGTCAAACATTTGAAAAGAAGGCTACAGCTCCATCTGCTGGCTTGATATATAGAAACATTGGGGTGGATTCAGCAAGCAATTACGCCTGCGTATCCATAGATACGCAGCGTAATTGCTTAGTAGCGCCGGCGTAGCGACTTTCTCTATTCAGAATCTACCTGAATCCATTTAAAATTTGGTGCCATTCATTTTTCTATATCAAACCAGCAGATGGAGCTGTAGACTTCTTTTCGAATGTTTGGTACTGATGCTCTATGGAGGCAAATATCTGCCCTCGAAACTGTGCAAATTGGCTTTATTTCAATATTTTGTTTTCTCTTTGTTTTTAAAAAAATGCCCTGTTTTCGAATTAGATCAGAGTCCCTCTATAAAAGGAAATAATCAATTTAATTGACATTTTCCCAGATTTTAAGGCGGCGTGCGCTCTGCCGGCATGATGCGTCTCGTCAGAAGCGGTAACATCACGGCAGATTAATCCGGAGCCGCGTACAAAACACAAGCCTCTGAATATGCAAGTGGCTGCATTGAGAATTATTGCTCGGGGGGTCAGATTGTTGTTGTGTAAGTCATTTAACTGACAATTAAATAAGTTAATGTGCGGGAGTCTGACGGTTGGCTTGTACGGAGGATGACATTTACCAGTCCAGCAGCCACATCCAGATGTGACCGCATTAATCACAGTAATTAAAAGGGAACGCCGCTATAGAGGGAGAGGGGCTCCCTGTCTGTCCTCATCTCAGTTCAGGAGTTGGCAGCGCTGGTGGGACGGCTGGGAAACTGTCAAGAGCATTTAACAAATGACAACCCCCCCTCTCTCCCCCCCCCCCGTCACCTCCATATAGAACAAGGGAAGCCAAATCTGGGGACTTAGAGCTTTCATTTCATTCCATCTCTCGCAGGGTTTCTCAACTAAAGTTCCTTTAGAGCAGGGGTGTCAAACTGGCGGCCCTCCAGCTGTTGCAAAACTACAAGTCCCATGAGGCATTGCAAGGCTAACAGTTACAAGCATGACTCTCACAGGCAGAGGCATGATGGGACTTGTAGTTTCGGAACAGCTGAGGGTCACCAGTTTGACACTCCTGCTTCAGAGGTTGCTAGAGGTTCCCTGAGACCGGAAAGTTATTTCAAAGGTTCCTCTGGTTTTTAACCACTTCAGCCCGCGGACCATTATGCAGGTTAAGGACCTGGCCCCTTTTTTTGCGATTCGGCACTGCGTCGCTTTAACTGACAATTGCGCGGTCGTGCGACGTGTCTCCCAAAACAAAATTGGCGTCCTTTTTTTCCCCACAAATAGAGCTTTCTTTTGGTGGGATTTGATCACCTCTGTGTTTTTTTTTATTGTTTGCGCTATAAACAAAAGAAGAGCAACAATTTTGAAAAAAAAATTTATGTTTTTTGCTTTTGCTATAATAAATATCCCCCAAAAATATATAAAAAAAACATCAGTTTAGGCCGATACGTATTCTTCTACCTATTTTTCGTAAACTAAAAAAAAAAAAAAAACACAATAAGCGTTTATTGATTGGTTTGCGCAAAATTTATAGCGTCTACAAAATAGGGGTAGCTTTATGGCATACTAGTAATGGCGGCGATCGGCGATTTTTTTTCGGTACTGTGACATTATGGCGGACACATCCGACACATTTTTGGGACCATTGGCATTTTTATAGCGATCAGTGCTATAAAAATGCATTGATTACTATAAAAATGATACTGGCAGGGAAGGGGTTAACACTAGGGGGTGGGGAAGGGGTTAAGTATGTTCCCTGGGTGTGTTCTAAACTGTAGGGGGGAGGGGACTCACTAGGGGAAATGACTGATCTTCTGTTCATACATTGTAAAATAAAAATAAATAATTTCCTTGTGTTTGTTTGTTTATTTTTTTGTTATTTTATTTTACCATTATCCATCCTCCATTATATTTCTTTTTATTTCTATTGATTTTTTTTTAACATCATCCATCCTCCATTATATTTATTTTTATTTGTTTATTTTTTTATTTTTTATTTTACCATTATCCATCCTACGTTATATATTTTTTTTAATTTCTATTGTTTGAAAAAAAAGAAAATCAGTGCCACCTATTAGTGCCTATCAGTACTCTTTTCTGTTTCTTTTTATTTCTATTTTTATTTTATTTATTGTTATCATGATCCTTCCTCCCTTTTGTTTATTTTTATTTATATATATTTTCTTTTCTTTTTTTTTTTTATTTACCACTGACCCCATTTCTTAAAATGTATTGTGTTGATTTTGCTACATCGGCAATATTCCCCCAGTATTTCGAATAGCAGGCGGAAGGCGGGGGAACGTGTAGATTTGCCATAGTGTTGTTTCCCTCTTTATTTGCAGCCATGCAGCACAATTGGAAGAATTTTTTAATTCAGATTTTATTTGTAATTGTTTTTATTGTTATAGACAAAAAAAAAATATATATATATATATATATATATATATATATATATATATATATATATATATATAATTTTTTTTTTTTTTTTAAGAACTACTCGCCTCGCAGGGTGGAACAAAAATGTATTTTTTACATTTTTTATTGGCATTTTAACTGTTTATTTAACCACTTAGCTGGATGTGTCCCAGGAGGGCGTTGCATATAGAAGTACTGCCGGTGGTAACGCAGGCGCTGTATATTATCTCAGTGACGAGTCGGCAATGAAACCGAGCTTGACATTAAATGGTCATTTTAGCGGGGGCAGACGCCTCCCCCCGGGGGCCCTCTACAAATCAATATACTTTAACCTTCTCCTCCAGGGGGGCCAAACTCTAATCCGCACTGGGAAAAGACAGTCAATGTAGAGGCGCCGGGATCGGAGTCCACCGCGTGCGCCGGAAGAGACGGACGGGGGAAGGTGCGTTATATCGACGACACTTAGACGCTGTGTCCTTGTTAAATCTGACCTCCGGCCTCCCCTTCACTCTGGCACAGTTGTACCGGCTCCTCTCCTGGACTGAAATGACTTCCTCTGATTCCGCTGCACACTGTGTGCGTCTCGCAGTGTGCATTAGAAGCTGCAGCAAGCCAGATAGAGCCCCGCCTCATTTCTTGGCAGGACAACATCTAGCATCATTTAGCTCCGCCCCTTTCGTTCATTGGATTTCAGTTCCTTCAATCATGGAGTGTCAATACAGAACCGCATGTGGGCGTTACCATGCAAATGAACCCTGTCTAGGACTGCCCACTTTAGACTGATATACAAACATCAAAACAATGGATGGATAACTCCTCCCAGGAGCCCGCCCACTGCTTGCTTACCCTCTTCCCGACCAGGATATAGCCCAATGAAGGCTACAGCACACATTTCCCAAAGGGTGTCTATTGACGTCATCCCGTGATCGCGCTTCTCGTGCGCATCGCCAGGGATCTGTGTCCTTCGGACACCGCTGATCACAGATCGGGGTGAAGGGCCAATCACAGATCGGGGTAAAGAGCCAATTACAGCTGATCACAGATCGAGGTGAAGAGCCAATCACAGCTGATCACAGATCGGGGGTAAACAGCCAATTACAGCTGATCACAGATCGGGGTAAAGAGCCAATCACAGCTGATCACAGATTGGGGTGAAGAGCCAATCACAGCTGATCACAGATCGGAGGGAAGAGCCAATTACTGCTGATCACAGATTGGGGTGAAGAGCCAATCATAGCTGATCACAGATCGGGGTGAAGAGCCAATCACAGCTGATCACAGATCGGAGGGAAGAGCCAATTACAGCTGATCACAGATCGGGGTGAAGAGCCAATCACAGCTGATCACAGATCGGGGTGAAGAGCCAATCACAGCTGATCACAGATTGGGGTGAAGAGCCAATCACAGCTGATCACAGATTGGGGTGAAGAGCCAATCATAGCTGATCACAGATCGGAGGGAAGAGCCAATTCCAGCTGATCACAGATTGGGGTGAAGAGCCAATCACAGCTGATCACAGATCGGGGTGAAGAGCCAATCACAGCTGATCACAGATCGGGGTGAAGAGCCAATCACAGCTGATCACAGATCGAGGTGAAGTGCCAATCACAGCTGATCACAGATCGGGGTGAAGAGCCAATCACAGCTGATCACAGATCGGGGTGAAGAGCCAATCACAGCTGATCACAGATCGGGGTGAAGAGCCAATCACAGCTGATCACAGATCGAGGTGAAGTGCCAATCACAGCTGATCACAGATCGGGGTGAAGAGCCAATCACAGCTGATGACAGATCGGGGTAAAGAGGCAATTTCAGCTGATCACGGTGTAAACAGGATCTGTTGGTTATCGTCAGTCTTCTCAGGCTGACAGCGGGTGGGGAGAGTAGAGGAGAGCCGGTAAGTGCAATCCACACAGGGGACATCTACACTGATAATCGTGGCACTTATCATCAGTGCCGCCTCATCAGTGCCCATCAGTGCAGCATGATCAGTGCCATTAGGCTGCACTGATGGGCACTGATAAACTGCACTAATGGGCACTGATGAGTCGCCTGTGATGGGCACCGATGAGGCGGCGCTGATAGGCTGCACCAATAAGCTGCACTATCGGTGCCGCCTCATCAGCGCCCATCAGTGCCACCTCATCAGCGCCGCCTCATCAGTGCCGCCTAATCAATGCCCATGAGTGCAGCCTTAACAGTGCCTAGGCAGGTGCGTGGGGTGCAGTGCACCCAGGCGCCACAAAAGGTGGGGGAACTGAAGCACCGGAGTGCTCCCCTCTCTCCTCCTCCTCTCCTTGTCCGGAGGTGGCTCTCTCTCCGCCGGTCACCGCCACCACCACTGTGTTTCCAGCCCAAGCCCATCCCCCCTCCTGTCAGAGGAGGAGAGAGAAGCAGCGTCTGTCTCTGTGTGGAGAGAGACCAGCCGTGCAGTGACGTCGCTGGGGGGGCTTTACTGTTTTGTTATTTTTTAATTCAAGAAACCGTTTTTTATTTTCCCCAAAAAAAGGTTTGGAAAAATTATTGCGCAAATACCGTGCGAGGAAAAAAAAGTTGCAATGACCGCCATTTTATTCCCTAGGGTGTCTGCAAAAAAAAAAATATATCATGTTTGGGGGTTCTGATTAATTTTCGAGGGAAAACATCGCAATTTTTACATGAAGGAGAAAAGTGCCAAAATAGGCCCGGTGGTAAAGTGGTTAAAGTAGGACTATAGGCAAAACTTTTTATTTAGGCCCAGATTCTCATATCTCGGCGTAAAACTTTGCGGGCGTAACGTATCTCGTTTACGTTACGCCGCCGTAAGTTTTACAGGCAAGTGCTTTATTCACAAAGAACTTGCCTGTAAAGTTGCGGAAATCCTCCGACGCAAGCCCGCTTAATTCAAATAATCCGGGTAGGGGGCGTGGATCATTTAAATTAGGCGCGTTCCTGCGCCGATCGTACTGCGCATGCGCCGTCCCCGACGTGCATTGCGCTAAATGACATCGCAAGGACGTCATTGGTTTCGACGTGAACGTAAATGGCGTCCGGCGCCATTTACGGACGACTTACGCAAACAACGTACATTTTTAAATTTCGACGCGGGAACGACGGCCATACTTACCATTGGTTGCCCCTCATATAGCAGGGGCAACTTTACGCGTCGCAAATCGAACGTAAACGTCGTTTCTTCACTGCGTCGACCGCGCGTACGTTCCAGAATTCGCGTATTTTGCTCATTTGCATACTCAATCGGGAAACCGACGGAGGCGACACCTAGCGGCAAAAAGAAATATTGCATTTAAGATCCGACAGCGTAAGAGCCTTACGCCTGTCGGATCTAATGGTTATCTATGCGTAACTGATTCTAAGAATCAGTCGCATAGATACGACGGGCCAGATAAGGACTTACGACGGCGCACATGGCGTTGCGCCGTCGTAAGCCCTTTCAGAATCTGGGCCACAGTTTTTAAATTTTGGACAGCGCTGCATGCCCACAAAATTGTCAAAGTAAATGCAGTGCTATATAGCAAAACAAGGTCTGGTCAAGGGGGGTAAATCTTCTGAAGGTCGAGTGGATAAATATGCATAACAAATAAAAAAAAAAATAACAAAATAAAAAATAACAACCGATTCATACAAGAAAGTGATATTTGATAATTGCACCTTTACATAAAATATAACCCATTACGGTGTGAATTGAGGAACGTACCTCCTGTGTCTCTATTGGCTGACCCTTTTGTCTGCCTGGTTGAGGAACGGAAGGCTTTTTTAGACGCTCGTCCTTTAAGCCGATGAATTAAGCATTCCGTGACAACCTGGGCAGCTCATCAGATTATACATGTTCCAAACTAAAAAATAAAATCTCTTCCCCTCGCGGTGCATAACGGCGGAGGAAGTGTGGAGCGTTGCGCTGGGACGCGGCTCCCCCTAAAAGTTTAATGCGAGTGTGATGAACATGACCATGTACAGCAGCCCCCGAACAATTATTACATCTCCTATTCCAATGACTTCAGATTCCCACTAGATCTGCATGCGGGAGCGACTTCATTATTCTACATCCGCCATTCGTAAACCGGACCGACTTAATTATGTCAAGCGGTGGAAGGTGGGAAGCGTGACTTTCTGGTCTACGCAACGCCAAATGGGACCGACTGAAAGAAGAAACAGTCACTTTAAGGAAGAAAGTCGGAAATGAGAGGTTGAAACGAATTAACACCTTTGTTTTCCATGCAAGAGAACATTTAAGAGACCCTGGGCCAGATTCTCTAAGAATCGGCGGCGGCATCGCGTAAGCTATTTACACTACGCCGCCGCAACTTACTGGAGCAAGTGCCGTATTCCTCAAGCACTTGCTCCGTAATTTGCGGCGGCGTAGTGTAAAAGGCCCGGCGTATCCCTGCGTAATTCTTAGGCCTTGTACTCACGGCCAGACATGTCCGATGAAAACGGTCTGCAGACCGTTCCCATCGGACATGTCTGCCCGGGGACTGCCCGGGGACTTCTGTTCGATGGCTATACACACCATCGAACAGAGGTCCGCGCGTAAACAATACGCGGGGCGTGTCCGCGGTGTCGCCACGACAATGACGCGGCGACGTGGGCGGCCCGCCTTTAAAATGCTTCCACGCATGCGTCGAAGTCATTCGACGCATGCGAGGGATGGCGGGCGGCAGGACATGTACGGTAGGTCTGTACAGACGACCGTACATGTCCGGGCGGACAGGTTTCCAGGAAACAGTTGTCCGCTGGAAACCTGTCCGATCCGCCCGAAAATGGGCCGCTCGGGCCAACACACGGCCAAACATGTCTGCTGAAACTGGTCTGCGGACCAGTTTCAGCAGACATGTTTGGTCGTGAGTACGGGGCCAAAGGGGGAAGCTTGTATTTAAATTAAGCGCGCCCCCGTGCCGAACGAACTAAAAATAGCCCAGTGCGCATGCTCCAGTTCCCAACGGAAAACGTCAATGACACCTACGTGTGCGTCATTGAGGTAAAGTCGTATTCAAGAACGACTTAGGAAAACGACGTACCCGACGGGAAAAGACGACGCGGACCCGACGCCATACTTAACATGGCATACGGCGGACTGGGGTAAGGTTACCCCTCATATAGCAGGGGTAACCTTACGCTTACGCAAACGACGTAAGCGAAGGCTACGCGACGCAAATTTGTTTGGGAATCGGCGTATCGGGCTCATTTGCATAAACAAATGAGACCTGAACGTAAACGCCACCTAGCGGCCGGCGGAGAATTACATTTAAGATCCGACAGTGTAAGTGTCTTACACCTGTCGGATCTACGGCGTATCTATGCGAAAATGATTCTAGGAATCACTTGCATAGATACGCGGGTCAAAAAACAGAGATACGACGGAGTTTCCTGAGATACTCCGTCGTAACTCTTCTGAGAATATGGCCCCCTGTCACCAAGAGGCAACAGGGTGTGGGTTTTCGGGCCTAAAATTAAGTCTAGGTGGAGGAGGTGTGGTCTATAGCTTCCATGCTCCCCTACCTTGGGGGGGGTTCACTCTTTGGCAGAGTTTCCTAACCAATACTCGTTGGACAGCTTCAGATGATCCTGAGGAGTGGGTCTAAATGGACCTGAGCATGCCTTGCCCCTTTCAGGAGTCATCCACCATTCGTAAAAAAGGGAAAATTAATTAGGTCAACCGGTGGAAGGTAGGAAGCGGGACTTTCTGGTCTGCACAACGCCAAATGGGACCGACTGAAAGAAGAAACTAATTAACCTTGCTTTCCATAAAAGGGAACATTCAAGAGACCCTGTCACCAAGAGGCAACAGGAAGTGGGTCTTCAGGCATAAAATTCAGTCTAGGCGTAGAATGTGTGGGCTATAGATTTTTACCTCCCCTGCCTTGGTGGCTTCAGATGATCACGAGGAGCAGAGTCTAGGTGAACACAAGTGTGCCTTGGCCCCATGAGTCTTGTGCCCCAGAGGGTCAGGGAGGGGTCCTTCCTCTTCAGGAAAGCAACAGGGTGTTGGTCTTCAGGCCTACCATGAAGTGTAGGTAGAGAATGTATGGCCATCAAGTTCCTTCCTTCCCTGTCTCTGATCAGGAGAGCATTCCATCCAGTACTTGTTGGTCAGCTTCAGCTGATCATGAGGAGCGGGGTCAAGGTGGATCTGAACGTGCCTTGCCTCTGTCAGGAGTCATCCAACATTCGTAAACCAGACCGACTTAATTATGTCAATCGGTGGAAGGTGGGAAGCGTGACTTTCTGGTCTGCGCGACGCCGAATGGGAACAACTGAAATATGAAACAGTCACTTAGTTTCAACCTTTTTCTTCCAACTTTAGGGAACAAAGTAACAGTTTTGCTTTCCATACAAGGGAACATTTAAAGAGACCCTGTCACCAAGAGGCAACAGGGTCTGGGTCTTCGGGACAAAAATGAAGTCTAGGTGGAGGATGTGTGGCCTATAGATTTCTTCCTCCCCTGTCTTAGGGGGGGGCACTCATTGGTAGAGTCCCCTAGCCTGTACTTGTGGGTTGGCTTCAGATGACCATGAGGAGCAGAGTCTAGGTGGACGCAAGTGTGCCTTGCCCCATTGGGAGTCTTGAGCCACAGAGGGTCAGGGAGGGGTCCTTCCTCTTCGGGAGGGACTATGACACACTTTTGCTTTCCATACATCAAGGGAACACTTAAATGGACCCTGTCGCCACCAGAAGCAACAGGGTGTTGGTCTTCGGGCCTACCATGAAGTCTAGGTGGAGAATGTATGGCCATCAAGTTCCTTCCTCCCCTGTCTCTCTTCAGGAATGCCTTCCATCCAGTACTAGGTGGTCAGGTTCAGCTGATCATGAGGAGCGGGGTCTAGGTGGATCTGAACGTGGCTTGCCCCCGTCAGGAATAATCCACCATTTGTAAACCAGATCGACTTAATAATGTCAACTGGTGGAAGGTAGGAAACGTGACTTTCTAATCTGCGTGATGCCGAATGGGACCAACTGAAAAAAGAAACAGTCACTTTGTTTCTTAAATTTGGAAAGAGGTTGAAACTAATTAAAGGAGAAGTCCAGCCTGAGCTTTTTAGACTGGGCTTCTCCTAAGGGACACATGAGTGCAATTCGTTTTGCACTCCTGTGACCCGTTTTCATCAGAGAGCGGACTGAAGTCACTGGAATCAGTCCAGGCAGAGTGTCAACCCGACTTAGGAAGTCTGGATCCGCCAGCTGCCTGGACTGATGGCAGTCTCAGCCTCTCATTGAGCTGCTGAGAGACTGAGACAGCCCCTTACCGCCCCTCCACAGCTCAGTGCTCCAGTAAGTGTGGAGGAGCAGAGCAAGAGAGATGCTGACTGACAGGCAGCATCTCTCCACTCGGGGAGGTGAGAGAACCGAGACATCTGCGATGTTCGGAGGCTCGGTTCTCAGTGAAGAGGCGGCGGGGGACAGATGCAGCATTGGTCTGAAGCTGCATCCACCTGGGTAAGTATAAATACCCCATAAAAAATAACACTTTTGCTTTTCATGCAACAAGGGAAAGTTTAAAGAGACCCTGTCACCACAAGAGGCATCTGGGTGTGGGTCTTAGGGTCTACAATGAAGTCTAGAGTGGAGGATGTGTAGACCTTGGGTTCCTTCCTCCTATTCCTTGGGAGGTCTCTCTTCAGGAGAGCTTCCTACCCAGTACTCGTTGGTAAGCTTTGGCTGATCAGGAGGAGTGGGATCTAGGTGGACCTGAGTCTGCCATGTTCCCATTAGGTGTCATGTGCCCCAGAGGGTCAGGGAGCGGGCCTTCCTCTTTAGAAGGTAACCATGACACACTTTTGCTTTCCATACATCAAGGGGACGTTTAACGAGACTCTGCCACCACAAGAGGCAATGGCGGTTGGATCTTCAGGCCTACCATGAAGTCTAGGTGGAGGATGTGTAGACCTTAGGTTCCTTCCTCCTCTTCCTTGGGAGGTCTCTCTTCGGGAGAGCTTCCTACCCAGTACTCGTTGGTAAGCTTTGGCTGATCATGAGGAGTGGGGTCTAGGTGAACCTGAGTCTGCCATGCTACCGTCTGGTGTATTGTGCCCCAGAGGGTCAGGGAGGGGTCCTTCCTCTTTAGAAGGTAACCATGACACACTTTTGCTTTCCATACATCAAGGGAACGTTTAACGAGACTCTGCCACCACAAGAGGCAATGGCGGTTGGATCTTCAGGCCTACCATGAAGTCTAGAGAGAATGTGTGGCATTTAGGTTCCTCTATTGCCTCTCTCTGGGGTCTAGGTGGACCTGAGTATGCCATGCTCCCATCAGATGTCTTGTGCCCCAGAGGGTCAGGGAGGCTCTTTGAGTCTACCACGATGTCTAGGTGGAGGATGTGTAGACCTTAGGTTCTTTCCTCCTCTTCCTTGGGAGGTCTCTCTTTGGGAGAGCCCAGTACTCGTTGGCCAGCTTCGACTGATCATAAGGGGCGAGGTCTAGGTGAACCTGAGTATGCATTGCCCTCGTCAGTAGTCTTGCACCCCTGGGGCATCAGGGAGAGGCCCTTCCTCTTTGGGAGGGGACCATGACAAACTTTGAAGTGGTGTTAAATTTAAAACGAAAAAATGTAATAAATTGCAGCTTACCAACCATTTTTTAAGGCCGTTTTCACCTGGTGATCTGGCCAGTAACACACCTCCTGTATTAGCGTGCCCCCCATTCTGGATGAAGGAGCAGGGGAGGCACCTTTGAACAGTAGCATTGGGGATGAAGAGTGTTAGATGGACTAGCAGACAAAAATGGTTTGTCTCATCCCTGTACTTGATACATTCTGCTGGAGAGCTTGTTCCTTTGAAAACACAACAGACTTGCTGGCTGGATCACCAGGTGGAAATAAAAGAAATAGAAGAAAGAAAGCCTAAAAAAAGAAAACAAATGCAGCCGTCACATCTAATAATCGGAAATCTGTGATATGTTTGCTGCTGAAAGATCAGATCTGGGTGGACTGACCCTTTAAAAAGAACAAAAAAAAACAAGCATCCTTCTATCTGAGCGCAGAAAAAAAAAAAAAAAAGCTGAAGTAAACAATCTTAACACAAGTAATTCCTCCGTGCCTCTCGAGTTTGTTCTTAAACAGAAGCTAAAGTGACATTAAGATGGTCTCGGCTCCCCTCGCCTCCGCCAGCTAATGATATGGAGCGTCTGCTGAAGCGGCAATCACGGCGTTTCGTGTCCAGTCTGATTGCCATCAATTCTCAATCTGATCCGCCGCTTTTAAAAAGCCCAGGCGAGTCGCGGGAGACCATCACCAGCTCTCCCCTTCGGGGCAAATTCCGCCGTCAGCCATCAGTCTGCCCGTCAGCCGCCATCGCCGCTGCCGGTGATACTCCGCCGACGTCTGCAAAAAAAAAACGGGGGCTTCTGGGAAAGGAGAGCGGGTCAGGTGCGCGCTAAAAAAAAAAAAATACCGTGAACTCCACTTTATATATATATTTTTTTTGTTATTATTTTTATTTGCTATGGGGTAGATTCAGGTAGGGGCGCTCACTGCTACGGCGGCGCAGCGTACCGTTTTCACGCTACGCCTCCGTAAATTACTGGAGCTACGCTTCATTCACGAAGCATTTGCGGCGGCGTTTCGTAAAAGGGGCCGGCGTAAGCGCGCGTAATTTAAATGATCCCGTAGGGGGCGTGGATCATTTAAATTAGGCGCGTTCCCGCGCCGAACGTACTGCGCATGCTCCGTTGGGAAAATTTACCGACGTGCATTGCGGTAAATGATGTCGCAAGGACGTCATTTGCTTCGACGTGAACGTAAATGACGTCCAGCGCCATTCACGATCCACTTACGCAAACAACGTAAATTTCGAAAATCGCGACGCGGAAACGACGTCTATACTTACCATTGGCTGCGCCTCCTAATAGCAGGTGCAGCCTTACGACGAAAGCGACGAACGCAAACTACGTAAAACACAAACGCCGGGCGCGCGTACGTTTGTGAATCGGCGTGAGTATGCAATTTGCATACTCTACACTGACATCTACGGGAACGCCACCTAGCGGCCAGCGTCAGAATGCAGCCTAAGATACGACGGCATAAGAGCCTTATGCCAGTCGTATCTTAGGCTACAGTCGGCGTATCGAGCTTTCTGAATACAGAAAGTTGATACGCCGGTGCTACTTCGCAATTACGCTGCGTATCTATGTATACGCAGGCGTAATTGCTTGCTGAATCTACCCCAAGGTTGTCGTTTCCTTAACCCCTTCAGCCCCGGAGGATTTGGCTGCCAAATGACCGGGCCACTTTTTTGCGATTCGGCGCTGCGTCGCTTTAACTGACAATTGCGCGGTCGTGCGACGTGGCTCCCAAACAAAATTGGAGTCCTTTTTCTCCTACAAATAGAGCTTTCTTTTGGTGGTATTTGATCACCTCTGGGGTTTTAATTGTTTGGACTTATAAACAAAAATTGCTTTTTTTTTCAAAATTGTCGCTCTATATTTTTTACTTTTTGCTATAATAAATATCCCCTAAAATATATATAAAAAAAACAAATTTTTTCCTCAGTTTAGGCCGATACGTATTCTTGATGATGAAGGAAATCAGGGTTGTATATCAGACCCCACTTTAGCTATTGGATAAAGATCTACGTCTACTTTTAGTAGGCATACATGTGTATGTGTTTTATGTTTTTATTAGCCCGCAGAGAACGCCCCTCTAATCACTCGTAGTATCTTCCCTCTTCTTTAGCCTCGTGGAAACAACATTTCCAAGAACTCTTGCCGCGTGTGCGTATCTTGCCGGGTCACCGATGTGCTTAATGTGGCGGTAATACATAAATATTATTATCCCGTTAATCCAGCCCCGAGATCGCGGTTCACGGTTAAGTTGGCTTTCGCTGCTTCATAATAGGTGAGCCGTTTGAATGCGTTCACATGAAAGCTGAACCCGATTCGCCCTCCGCAGACGCCGTGTTAGCAGAAGCCATTAGCGCCTAGTTGTTGAACCCATTAGGAACATCCATAGCGCGGCATCTTTCCCGCGTACTTGTTAAGGGTCGCTGAATACTCTGCGCTAATTTATTGGTTTCGATGAGCCTGCACCGTGTGACCTGCACGCAGGAGCAGAAAGACGCCGTGTACCGCTGGAACCCTTCCTAGAGAGCGGCTTTTCTGCCCATCTGTAGAATGTATGGAAAGAGACTCCACCTGAAGCCTTCTTTTCTGTAGTCTCTCGTCTTAAAAGAGGACCTTTCATTAACTAACGTAAAAGTCTGTGCGAAGTAGGGTGACCACGTATCCCGGATTGCCCGGGACAGTCCCGCATTTTGCAGGTCTGTCCAGGGCACATTCATTCCAGGACAATACAGTGTCCCGGAATGAAACTGACACAGCCACCATTGTTCCATGGTCCAAGTGTGATGCGCACATGCAGGGCCGCCATCAGGGGGGTACAGGCATTACACCTGTAAGGGGCCCGGAGGTCCCCAGGGACCCGGAGGCCCACAGGGCCCCAGATGACAACCCCTATTTTTTTATATATTCTTATTTTATTTTTTATTAAAGGGCCAATTTTTTGTTTTAGGGGCCCGTAGATCCCCAGGCCCCCGGATGACAACCCCCTTTTTTTTTATAACAACATTTTTTTTATTATTATTATTCTATTTCTTTTTTTTTCTTTTTAGTTGTAATACAAAATAATTATCTATCTATCTATCTATCTATCTATCTATATATATATATATATATATATATATAGGGTTGTCCCGATACGACTTTTTTAGGACTGAGTACGAGTACCGATACTTTTTTTTATGTACTCGCCGATACCGAATACCGATACTTTTTTTAAATGTGTCCCCAAATGCAGCCATGTCCCCCACATATTGCAGCCATGTCCCCCACATAATGCAGCCATGTCCCCCCACATAATGCAGCCATGTCGCCCCACATATTGCAGCCATGTCCCCCACATAATGCAGCCATGTCCCCCACATAATGCAGCCATGTCCCCCACATAATGCAGCCATGTCCCCCCACATAATGCAGCCATGTCGCCCCACATATTGCAGCCATGTCCCCCACATAATGCAGCCATGTCCCCCACATAATGCAGCCATGTCACCCACATATTGCAGCCATGTCCCCCACATATTGCAGCCATGTCCCCCACATATTGCAGCCATGTCCCCCACATATTGCAGCCATGTCCCCCACATAATGCAGCCATGTCCCCCACATATTGCAGCCATGTCCCCCACATATTGCAGCCATGTCCCCCCACATATTGCAGCCATGTCCCCCACATATTGCAGCCATGTCCCCCACATATTGCAGCCATGTCCCCCACATATTGCAGCCATGTCCCCCACATATTGCAGCCATGTCCCCCCACATATTGCAGCCATGTCCCCCCACATATTGCAGCCATGTTCCCCCACATATTGCAGCCATGTCCCCCACATATTGCAGCCATGTCCCCCACATATTGCAGCCATGTCCCCCCACATATTGCAGCCATGTCCCCCACATATTGCAGCCATGTCCCCCACATATTGCAGCCATGTCCCCCACATATTGCAGCCATGTCCCCCACATATTGCAGCCATGTCCCCCATATATTGCAGCCATGTCCTACATACCTTGATGTTGGTGCCGCCGTTAATCAGCGTGCAGGGAACATTACAGCTTTCGTTTGAATAGCTGTTTCCCCGCAGAGGTCTCCAGGGCCCCAGATGGCAACCCCCCCTTTAAAAAAAAAAGAAAATATATATATTTTTTCTTTTTTATTAAAGGGCCCAGAGGTCCCCAGGGCCCCGGATGGCTACCCCCCCCCCTTTTTATATATATTTTTCTTTATTTCCTCTTTTTTTTGTAAAGGCCCCCCCGCTTCTCAATTTGCAGCAGCCCCCCCACCTCCCTGGTTCTCTGCTCCAGGGGGCCCATGCCTTAAGCTGTGTAAGGGGGCCCATAATTCCTGATGGCGGCCCTGCTCACATGGCCCATTGTTGGTGCTTTTTCCAGCACATCCCACATATGCTCATCTGGATTGAGCTCTGGAGAATCTGGAGGCCAAGTCAACACCTTAATCTCGTTGCTGTGTTCCTTAAACCATTCTTGAATTCATCAGGCCAGGCCACCTTCTTCCATTGCTCTATGGTCCAGTTCTGATGCTGATTGTAGACACTTTTGGCTATGGACACGGGTCAGCATGGACACCCTGACTGGTCTGCTGCTGCCCCCAATACACAACAAACTGCAAAGCCAATTTTTTGTTTTGCTTTCAACACATCAACTTCAGGGACAACATGTTCACTTGCTGCCAATATATCCCACTGACTTTCAAATGCCGTTGTAACGAGATAATCAATGTTATTCACTTAACCTTTCAGTGGTCATAAAATCCGATCGTCGCAAAGCAGCATAAATGATCAAAAGAAAAAAAAAAGATCGAAAAAAAAAAGAAAAATCGTGTTCTTTCAAAGGTGACATTGAAAAGTTTACCAGGCTACACTAGCACTTTAAATGCAATTTATCTTTTGATTTGTGCAGCTTTTTCTTTATTTTTATCCTCCCCCCTCCCTCGTTTTATTGACAAAACCAATTATCAGTCACCTGCCCGTGTCAATAAAGTGTATCAAATTTCACTGTGACCCCCTCGGAACGTGACCGGACTCAGCGACGAGCGCCCCCAGCCTTGCTGTACCACCGAGGAACACGCAAATTTGATTCATTTTGGCAGTAAAGCATATCAGAGTCGTTTGTCACCAGCCTGCTGGGGTTTTTTCCCGGTCCCTGAGCGGTCTGCGGAATAATACGGAAAGGTTACACAGCCTAAGGTGGCCCATTAAATCCTGTAAATAGGCACAGACAAAAAAATAAGGAATCGTTTACCGGCTGCTAGCGCTGGAGGAGTCGTCTCTCCTTGGCATCCATTTTTTTTTTTTTTTTAATTTTTATGTATTTTATATTAATATTTATTTATTTTTAATTTAAATGTATTAATTTTTTTTAGTATTTATATTTATTTAAATTTTATTTATATTTACTTATTTTTTATAATTTTTGTATTTATTGTTTTAGTTAAACAGCATATTCTTTTTATACAGTGTTTGTTAATTAGGTGGATGATTATAAAGTCTGCAAAGATGAAGGTTTCTAACTGCTGTAAACAAGAGCGTACGGCTCAAGTCAGTTTTTGTGTCCCCCCCTCCCCCCAAAAAAATAATAAAAAATAATAATAAATAATTTAAATTTGTATGTTTTATTTTTATTTAATTATTATTATTATTTTGGGTTCAACAGAATGTTCTTTTTATACAGTGTTTGCAGATTTTATAATCATCCACCTAATCAACAAAGACAAAGGGGCAGATCCACAAAGATCTGCACCGGCGCATCGTATCTGAGATTTTTGTTTACATTTTTATTTTAAAAAAATGGTTTGTTTATTTGTTTTTTATTTAATTATTTAAAGAATTTTTTTTTTTTATTTAATTATTTTTAAATTGTATTTTTTTATTTTATTAATATTTATATTTTTGTTTTAGTTTTATTTTTATAGTTTGTGTGTGATATTCCCCCCCCCCCCAAAAAAAAAACATACTAAAAAAAAATATTTATTTATTTACTTATTTATTTTAATTATTTTTTATTTATATATATATATATATATATATATATATATATATATATATATATATATATATATATATATATATATATATTTTTTTTTTTTTTTTTTTTTGTGTAACAGCATGTTCTTTTTATACAGTGTTTGTTGATTAGGTGGAGGATTATAAAGTCTGCAAAAAAAAGGTTTCTCAGCTGCTGTAAACAAGAAGCGTTCAGTAATAGACCAGCATGCACTTCAGGTAAAAAAAAAAACAAAACATTTCTTCGACAAGCGACTTGAAAACTGGAGGATCGTTTGTTTTGTTTCTTTAAATTTACATGTGAAAGCGTTCGGATTAAAGTAAATGTAAAGCCAATTCTAAGTTATTTTAACCAACTTCAGCTCTCATATCTGTAGGACCCTTTTTTATTTTTATATTATAATTTTTAATACATTTTCATCAGGAAAAAAAAATTAAATATTTTACATAATCTCGCACACAATTGCACTAAATCATACTGTTCACACAATAATAAATCTTATTCTCACCAGAAATTAACCCCTTTACCAGTCTCAAATGATCAACTTACTGTAGACACTATATTACCAAAAGTATTGGGACGCCTTTTACACGCACATGAACTTTATTGGCATCCCCAGTTTTACTCCGTAGGGTTCAATATTGAGTTGGCCCCGCCCTTTACAGCTCTAACAGCTTCACCTCTTCTGGGAAGGCCGTCAACAAGGTTTAGGAGTGGCATTTCCCCATTCTTCCTAGTGACAGGACACTGATCACAGCTCCCTGTAATCGGGAGCAGTGATCAGTGTCGTGTCACGCGTAGCCCATCCCCCCCACACACAGTTAGAATCACTCCCTAGGACACACTTAACCCCTTATAGCCCCCTAGTGGTTAACCCCTTCACTGCCAGTGTCATTTACACAGTAATCAGTGCATTTTTATAGCACTGATCGCTGTATAAATGTGAATGGTGTCAAAAGTGTCCGTCATAATGTCGCAGTCACAATAAAAATCGCTGATCGCCGCCATTACTAGTACATTTTTTTTTATAAAAATGCCATAAAACTATCCCCTATTTTATAGACGCTATGGGGCAGATCCACAAAAGAATTACGCCGGCGTATCTATTGATAAGCCGGCGTAATTTTAAATTTCCCGCTTCGTATCTTTGCTTTGTATCCACAAAACAAGATACGACGGCATCTCGGGTCGATCCGACAGGCATACGTCTTAGTACGCCGTCGGATCTAAGATGCAATTTCTCGGCGGCCGCTAGGTGGCGTTTCCATAGAAATCCGCATCGAGTATGCAAATTAGCTAGTTACGGCGATCCACGAACGTACGTCCGGCCGGCGCATTTTTTGACGTCGTTTGCGTTCGGCTTTTTCCGGCGTATAGTTAAAGCTGCTGTTATGAGGTGTACGCAATGTTAAGTATGGCCGTCGTTCCCGTGTAAAAATTTGAAATTTTTACATCGTTTGCGTAAGTCATTCGCGAATAGGGATTTGCATAGAATGACATCACCGTCTAAAACATTGGCTTGTTCTGGGTTAATTTCGAGCATGCGCACTGGGGTACCCCCACGGACGGCGCATGCGCAGTTAAAAAAAAACGTTGTTTACGTCGGGTCACGACGTATTTACATAAAACACGCCCCCATCACAGAGATTTGAATGCCGCGCCATTACGCCGCCAAAGATACACTACGCCGCCGTAACTTGCGGCACAAATTCTTTGAGGATTCGGAAAAAAAGGAAAGTTACGGCGGCGTAGTGTATCTTAGATACGCTACACCCGGCGGCGGAATAATGCGCCGCTGTACGTGGATCTACCCCTATAACTTTTGCACAAACCAATCAATATACTGTGCTTATTATTTTTTTGGGGATATTTAATATAGCAAAAAGTAAAAAAAATATTGCTGTTTTTTTCAAAATTGTCGCTCTATTTTTGTTTATAGCACAAAAAATAAAAACCGCAGAGGTGATCAAATACCACCAAAAGAAAGCTCTATTTGTGGGAAAAAAAGGACGCCAATTTTGTTTGGGAGCCACGTCGCACGACCACGCAATTGTCAGTTAAACCGACGCAGTGCCGTATCGCAGAAAGTGCTCTGGTCTTTGGGCAGCCAAATGGTCCGGGGCTGAAGTGGTTAATTTGTGTCTTTTATATCTGCCTGGAGTTCAGCTTTAAAAAATAAATAAAAAAAGACGGAAAGAGCCTTTTGAAATGACACGAGCGAGTTCCGGCTTACATGAGATTTCAGTGATTGGGTTTAGATCTTCTTTAATAACAACACCTCTGTGCATACGCAGCCGCCGCCAAAACCTAGCGGGAGATGACACGGGAGGAGGCGCTGAAATGTCTGCTGCATGCAAGGAGCCTTCTCTGTAAATGTCACCATCCCTCCGAGGCAATGTGAGTCCTATTAGGCAAATAATTATGGCCGTGTTTATTAAAAGCAAAAGGTGCGGAGGGGGCGGCGTTCTTCAAGAAAGTCGCCGGCGTCATCGGATTCCAAAACAGTCACCGAGTTCTACCAGTCGTTTCATCTCCTGATATCCATCAGTCCACAAACACCACCATCCATAAGGTGCGCGCCATTCGGATAATTGGACGAGTGTTAACCCATTACCTGCTGTTCCTCAACATGGATCGTGCATTGAATAGACACTATATTACCAAAAGTATTGGGACGCCGGCCTTTACACACACATGAACTTTAATGACATCCCAGTCTTAGTCCGTAGGGTTCAATATTGAGTTGAATATTAACCACTTGCTTACTGGGCACATAAACCCCCTTCGTTCCCAGGCGAAATCTCAGCGTCCGGCACTGCGTCGCTTTAACTGGCAATTGCGCGGTCGTGCGACGTGGCTCCCAAACAAAATTGGCGTCCTTTTTTCCCCACAAATAGAGCTTTCTTTTGGTGGTATTTGATCACCTCTGCGGTTTTTATTTTTTGCGCTATAAACAAAAAAAGAGCAACAATTTAAAAAATATATATATTTTTTTTACTTGTTGCTATAATAAATATCCCAATTTTTTTTTAAAAAACTATTTTTTTTCTCAGTTAAGGCCGATACGTATTTTTCGACGTATTTTTGTAAAAAAAAAAAAAAAATCGCAATAAGCGACTGGTTTGCGCAAAAGTTATAGCGCCTACAAAATGGGGAACAGAATTATGATTTATTTTATTATTTTTTTTTTTTACTAGTAATGGCGGCGATCTGCGATTTTAATTGGGACTGGGATATTGCGGCGGACGTATCGGACACTTTTGACACAAATTTGGCGCCATTCACATTTATACAGCGATCAGTGCTATAAAAATGCACGAATTACTGTATAAATGTGACTGGCAGTGAAGGGGTTAACACTAGGGGGTGAGGAAGGGGTTAACTGTGTAGCCTGGGTGTGTTATAACTGTGTGGGGGGAGGGGGGTGACTGGGGGAGGGGACCGATGCTGTGTCTCTATGTACAAGAGACACAGATCGGTCTCCTCTCCTCTCACAGCACGTGGAGCTCTGTGTTTACACACAGAGCTCCACGTCCCTGCTGTCACCTGCCGTGTCACCGACGATCGCGTGTACCCGGCGGACATCGCGGCCGCCAGGTACACGCATCGGGTCTTCGGCGATGCGTCGGGACAGTTTTTACCCGCCGCGCGCCACCCAGTGGCGCGCGCGGGTAATGCACATAAAAGGCCGTTTTTAAACGGCCACTTGGCACTTGAGAGCCGCGCTGTGGACGTATTTTGTCTATAGCGCGGATCTCAAGTGGTTAAGTAGGCTTGGTTTTTCCCTGGGCATTCCCCAGGTTTTTGTTGTTATCAATATTGAGTTGGCCCCGCCCTTTGCAGCTATAACGTGTATATAAACGTGATTCTGCACAGAACAGCCACCCTGTAGCAGCAGTGGCGGTGTGTCCATAGAGGGCGAAGGAGCGCCGCCCCCTCTCGCTCCCGCACCGCCACTGAAAAACAATACATAGATTCATGCATTGCATGAATCTATGTATTGTCGCCGCTGCCGCTCACTATTCAGATGGCCGGCCCCCTGGCGAGCGCCGGCCATCTGAATAGCGGCAGCTGGTTGGCTGTGGAAGTGTCTATCAGAGCCAGCAGCCTGTGGTCTGTAATTGGCTTCCAAATAGTTAACCAGGGAACGCACGGGGGATGCATTCCCTGGTTAACACTGACTGTCTCAGTCAATCAGGTTCACCGGGTCTAGTTACCGGTAACCTGATTGGCTGAAGCGACATCGAGGGATCGTGAAGGAGGATCCGAGGATGGCTGACCGAGAAAGGCAAGTGCCCCTAAAATGATGCCAAACTGGCAGCAATTGATGGGCACAGTGACGACAATGGCATGGCACAGTGGCTGCGTTTGGCATGACACAGTGGCGAAAATTGATGGGCACAGTGGTGACAATTAATGTCACAGTGGCTGCGTTTGATGGCATGGCACAGTGGTGACAATTTTATGGCACAGTGGCTGCGTTTGATGGCATGGCACAGTGGCTGCGTTTGATGGCATGGCACAGTGGCTGCGTTTGATGGCATGGCACAGTGGCTGTGTTTGATGGCATGGCACAGTGGCTGCGTTTGGCATGGCACAGTGGTGACAATTTTATGGCACAGTGGCTGCGTTTGATGGCATGGCACAGTGGCGACAATTTTATGGCACAGTGGCGGCGTTTGATGGGCACAGTGGTGGCAGTTGATGGGCACAGTGAGGCTGCAATTGATGTTTTTTTTTTTTTCGTTTGTTTGCGCCCCCCCAAAAAATTTTGAGCACCAGCTGTGTAGCAGTAAATCTGCTATAGGGTGGTCAGCAAGCGGATAAACATGTTATACTTACCTGCTCTGTGTAATAGTTTCACACAGAGCAGCTCCGATCCTCCTCTTCCGTGCCTCCTGGCTCCTCCCCCCTGCCAAATGCTCCCCCATAGCAAGCTACTTGCTATGGGATAACCAGTGACGGCTGGTGGTTGTATCTTTTGGGGGGGGGAGGCAAACAGCCATGCACCCATTTGTCTTGGGGCTGTGTTGCCGTCAAGGCCCCCCAATTTGCGATGCGCATGCATTGCGGTAAAAAGTGTTTTACTGCAAAGTAAAGGTGTAAATGGGTTCAAACGCTAAACAGTCTCTTTGCCGAATTACTATAAGAAATACAAAACGGCTACCTACGTTCTTCACTTCCAAAAAAAAACTAAAATATTAACGTTTGAGATCATGGAGGTGGCGGGTTCTTCTTTCCATGTGATCCTTTGTGAATATACAGACATGACAGTGTGGGCCAGATTCTGGTAGAATCCGCGGCGGCGTAGCGTAAGCCATTTACACTACGCCGCCACAAATTACTGGAGCAAGTGCCGTATTCTCCAAGCACTTGCTCCGTAATTTGCGGCGGCGTAGTGTAAATGGCCTGGCGTAAGGCCCGCGTAATTCAAAGGGGGAGGCTTGTATTTAAATTAAGCGCGCCCCCGCGCCAATCGAACTGCGCATGCGCCGGGCGTAAAAATAGCCCAGTGCGCATGCTCCAGCTCACGACGGAAAACGTCAATGATGCCGACGTGAGCGTCATTGATGTAAAGTCCTATTCGCGAACGACTTAGGAAAACGACGTAAACGACGGAAAAAGATGACGCTGACCCGACGCCATACTTAACATGGCATACGACGGACCTTCGTAAACTTGCCACTCATATAGCAGGGGCAAGTTTACGCTTACGGAAACGTCGTAAATTCACTGCGTCGTCCGCGCATACGTTCGGGAATCGGCGTAAATAGCTAATTTGCATAGACGACGGGGAAAACAACGGAGGCGACACCTAGCGGCGGGAAAATAATTGCATTTAAGATCTGACAGCGTAAGAGCCTTACGCCTGTCAGATCTAAGGGATATCTATGCGTAACTGATTCTAAGTCGCATAGATACGCCGGGCCAGATTAGGACTTACGACGGCGCAAATGGCGTTGCGCCGTCGTAAGCCTTTTAAGAATCTGGCCCTGTGTGTTTAGTCCTTTCACGTGTGATATTTCGATACATTATGGGGTTAGGAATTGTGCCGCTCCTTCGTTGGTACATCTTTTGTAAGAAGTTGGCATTTCCATGACTTTCTATAAATGTCACGAAGGTTGGGTGGTTTCCATTTTTCTTCTCTACGTTCCTCATTTGTTTCCACTTGACAAAAGTACGTAAGAAATCAGAACACCCCCCAAAAATGAATGTCATTGGTCTAGAATTTATAGTGAGGCTAGCTAGCTAGTGCCCTCAACTTTAACCCTTTCGTTGCCAGAGACGTTTTCGCGCTGTTTTTCTTTTTTTTCCATGCGATATTACGGCAAATTTATGTAAAAAATACACTTGGGTAATTTTAGGGAACACAAACATAATAAATTACCAACATTTTTGGGGTAAAAGCTAAAAGACCAGGTTGCACCAAGTAAATAGATGCCCCACATGTCAAACCTTAAATTTATATGCATTCGTGAAACGGCAACAAATGGCGATATGTAACATGTGTATGGCAATCAATATTTTCATCTGTAGGCAGAGGTCATTTGCAGGAGGCAGGTAAGCGAGTAGTCAGGTCCAGGCAGTGGTCATGGGCAGGCAGCAGGAAAAAGGGGTCAGGTCTAGGCAGTGGTCATGAGCAGGAAAGAGAATAGTCAGGTCCAGGAAGTGGTCATCTGTGGGCGTCAGATAAGAGTGAAGTTAGGTCTAGGCAGTGGTCATGGGCAGGTAAGAGAGTAGTCAGATTTAGGCAGTGGTCATTTGCAGGTGGCAGGTAAGAGAGTAGTCAGGTCTAGACAGTAGTCATGGGCAGGTAAAAGTGGTCAGGTCTAGGCAGTGGTCATGGGCAGGGAAAAGATTAGTCAGGTCCAGGCAGTGGTCATGGGCAGGCAGCAGGTAAGAGAGTGGTCAGGTCTAAGCAGTGGTCATGGGCAGGTAAGAGAGTTGTCAGGTCTAGGCAGTGGTCATGGGCAGGGAAGAGAGTAGTCAGATTTAGGCAGTGGTCATTTGCAGGTGGCAGGTAAGAGAGTAGTCAGGTCTAGACAGTGGTCATGGGCAGGTAAAAGTGGTCAGGTCTAGGCAGTGGTCATGGGCAGGGAAAAGATTAGTCCGGTCCAGGCAGTGGTCATCGGCAGGCAGCGGGTAAGAGAGTGGTCAGGTCTAAGCAGTGGTCATGGGCAGGTAAGAGAGTGGTCAGGTCTAGGCAGTGGTCATGGGCAGGGAAGAGAGTAGTCAGGTGCAGGCAGTGCTCAGGAGCAAAGAAGCAGATGGCAGGTAAGAAGATAGTAAGTTCCAGGCAGAGGCCTCGAACACATGTGTTTACATTTGTACCTACATATATAGTGGGGGTGGGGGTAAATGGTTGTGGCAGGGGGCTTCCCCAAATTTTTTTGGGGGGGGGGGATTTTATGTGTGCAATGCAGGGAGAAGAAACAGAAAGATTGTTCCCTCTGGGCTGGAATCATTGGCTGGTACCTGCTGACAGACTCCTACTGTGTACAATCGAAGAGGATGTGGATGGGGGAGCCCTAAACCCAGAAACGGGCAGCGGTTTACCAGTACGTCCCTTTGCCCGTCTATAGTACATTGCGGTCGGGTGGTCTGCAAGTAGTTAAAATTGGCTTTGCAAAAGACATAGAGATGACAATAAAGACCGGGATAGTTACAAGTAATTTTGATTATTTTTTCTTTAATCATTAGTTTTGTTTTAGGACTTGAAAATGACTCCGTGGTGCTTTTATCCAAGTCCCTTTTAGTCTCAGAGCTAAAGAATGGGCGATACAAGAGGGACGTTCGTTCCCTCCCTAAAAAAAAACACAAAAAGGTCATGCGGAGTGGAAAGAATAAACCAAGCCGATGAAGAAGGCGACGAAGGAAAGCGTGAAAACAATATTGGCCGGTCACATGTGGCTTCGGGAAGAAAGAGGTGGGGAGATTGTGAAGGTTAAAATGAATCAATGACAACACTTTTCCATTTTCCCCCATCAGAGGTAAGCGCGACGACACACTGACTCCGGGAAGAATCGCTCAGCTTGGCATTATTGGAAGACGTTTTTTTTTGCTCTGCATATGACTAAATATCATCATTTTCACGTTCCTCGGCTTCGCGGCGTAATAACTTTGTGCCGGCCTGGCTGGAGCCGCACATAAAACACATACTTTACTTTGCAGCCCGCTCCTATGTTGCCTGGAGTGTCATGGAGAAAGTGATGCGTCCAAGGTCAAGCCCGTCGACATTTCATCTTACGGCATCAAACGCGAGCCCCCTTTCATCGGGAGAGCGGGGAATTTTTCTGAGGAGGTCTTAATAAGAGGTGTTTTTTTGTGGCGAGCTGCGCCATGCCATTTCCAATGGCGCGTTGGGACGTAATAACTTTTAAAATATCTAATTAAATATAAACTGTGACTTTGTGAAGTTGGCCTGTTTTCCGGTGGGGTTGCTACCGTTCAACGAGGAATGTTTTTTTACTTAACCACTTAATGACCGCCGCACGACGATATACGTCGAAGGAATGGCACGGCTGGTCACAAGGGCATACATGTACGTCCCCTTTAAGAACCCAGCCGTGGGTTGCGAGCGCGCTGCCGCCGGCGCGCTCGCGACCCGGCCCACGGACCCGTTCGCCACCGGTGTCCCGAGATCGGGTCACAGGAGCTGAAGAACGGGGAGAGGTGAGTGTAAACAAACCTTCCCCGTTCTTCTCTGTGGCTTGTCACTGATCGTCTGTTCCCTGGACCTGATACCCGTTTACTCTCTTACCTGCCACCTGCAAATTACCTCTATCCTGGAGCTTACTACTCTCTTACCTGCCACCTTCTCCTCAGCACTGCCTGCACCTGACTACTCTCTTCCCTGTCCATGACCACTGCTTAGACCTGACTACTCTCTTACCTCCCGCCTGCAAATGACTACTGCCTGGAGATCACTACTCTCTTACCCACCACCTGCTCCTGAACACTGCCTGCACCTGACTACTCTCTTCCCTGTCCATGACCACTGCTTAGACCTGACTAATCTCTTACCTCCCGCCTGCAAATGACTACTGCCTGGAGATCACTACTCTCTTACCCACCACCTGCTCCCGAACACTGCCTGCACCTGACTACTCTCTTCCCTGCCCATGACCACTGTCTAGACCTGACTACTCTCTTACCTGCCACCTGCCCATGACCGCTGTCTAGACCTGACTACTCTCTTACCTGCCACCTGCCCATGACCGCTGTCTAGACCTGACTATTCTTTTACCTGCTGCCTATCCATGACTACAGCCAAGACCTGACTACTCTCTTACCTGCTGTTTGCCCGTGGCCACTGCCTGGACCTGATTCCTCTCTCTTACCTCCCACCTGCCCCTGGCCACTGCCTGTACCTGATTACTGTTCTTACCTGCCCCCTGCCCAAAACCAATGCCTTGACCTGCCTACTCTCTTGTCTGCCACCTGTCCAAGTCCTCTGCCTGGACCTGACTAATTTTACCTGCTGCCTGCCTATGACCTCAGCCCAGACCTGACTACTCTTCTGCCTAGCGTTTCCTGTACAGTCTATATGCTCCGTTCCAGTTACCCTCCTGCTGAAGCAGTCCTGAGGGCCATGACAGCTTGCAACAAAGAAGACCAGGACCAATTAGAGTTTCCATCTCATCTCCATCAGAAGCTCTAGTCAAGGCCAACTGTCACTTATGCTCTGTGCCCGGACTTACCATTGGGCTTGACTGGGCTCAAGCCCAATAGGGGGCCCCCGGGAGAAGGAAGCAGGAAGAGCCATGCCGCTGCTGGTGAAGAGGTAAGAAGTCCCCTTGACCCCCACGCTCAACAACTACGGCGGCCCCCCAACAACTTTCAGCTTCGATCTCGGCGGCACCCCCCTGCTCAACAACTTCGACCTGCTTCGATCTCGGCGGCACCAACCCCCCCCCCCCCCCGCTCAACAACTTCGACCCCCACACTTCTCGGCTCAATCAATCAGGGGCCCCCACCACCCTAAGTCCTGCCCTGTTTGTGCCTCAGGTAAGACGTCACTTGCCAGGGGGCGCCATAACACAGACCCTTTCCAGTGGCATTGCCTTACTCTATGCAAATACTGACTTGATATTTAGGATTTGCATTGAATATCCTGCAAAGTTTAACATTGAAGGAGATTCCTTTTAATCACCACCTGCAAAATGTAGAACATACAAACTATCAAATTTTCTCTGCGCATCTTTGTTTTTATTCCTGGTCTGAGTTCCATTCTCAAAAAAATGTACCATATGCGTTGCAAATTATGAGCTTGATGGCAGGAATTTATTGCCTAATTATGCACGGCTTGCGCTTCTTCTTTCTCCCCCAAAAAATTCATTTTTTAGTGATTATTATGTAAAAACAATTATAACGATCCACTTAAATGCACTCTAAGTCGTAATAAAAGCATAAATCACGGGGAACGCAATAAAATTTGCTGTAAATTATGCGCTGTGACAACTGTTGTTTGATGCAGTTATTTGTCATGAAAAGTAGACGACCGTTTTCCGCTTGCAGCTATTTGTCACTTATCGGGCCTATAAGTATTTTTTTTTCCCCCCCTCTCTTTTGCGCCGATTGTCTTTTTAACCATTATTTTTAGTGACACTTTTTTCAATAATTTAAATTTATGTTTTGTGACTGAGAGGATAAATCATTGGCGCTTCTCCCTTGATTCGTATTGTCGGAGGAGATGAGTAAATTATTCGCTTTATCAGAATTGAAACCCCGGGAGTTACTGTAGCAATTATTTTTTTCTTTGCCATTAATAGGGAAAAAAAAGGGAAAGGAAAAAAAAAGTTTTCAGTCCGTCTAAGAACAATAATGGAGCGTCTGATTCTGTCAGAGGAGACGGGTCATTTGTTTGATTTTCTGGAAGTGGTTTGCGCTTTTTTTCTTGCTGCGTTGGTATCCTGGAATCAGTTCCCACCAGGGAACAAGGCGGCCCCCAGATCCTGCTTTTTAATAACTAAGGGGCGGGGTGATGTCACCTGGTGAACCCACCCCCTTGTGATGTCATTGACTGAGGGCATGCTGGGTCATTGACGTCACAAGAGGTGGTGTCACCGATATTCACTGGTTGTTAGGGACGCTGGCGGCCCCTCTCCTGGTTGTTAGGGATGCTGGCGGCCCCTCTCCTGAGTCAGGCCTCCTAACACTGCCTGGGCACAGCAGTGGCCGCGTTTAAGGTCCCCTGTCCCTCAAAAATGGGGTAATGCATTGGGTAAGTTATGCAGGGCCTTAGGAGACCGCCTAGTTTGCCTAATTAACCACTTAAGGACCCCTTCACGCCGATATACGTCGGCAGAATGGCACGGCTGGGCACATCAACGTACCTGTACGTTGCCCTTTAAGCCCAGCCGTGGGGTCGTGGGCGCGTGCACGCGACCCGGTCCAAAGCTCCGTGACTCGCGGACCTGATCGCCACTGGAGTCCCGCGATCGGTCCCCGAAGCTGAAGAACGGGGAGAGCCGTGTGTAAACACAGCTTCCCCGTTCTTCACTGTGGCGCCGTCATCGATCGTGTGTTCCCTTATATAGGGAATAACAATCGATGACATCACACCTACAGCCACACCCCCCTACAGTTAGAAACACAGATGAGGTCACACTTAACCCCATCAGCGCCATTTTGTGGTTAACTCCCAAACTGCAATTGTCATTTTCACAGTAAACAATGCATTTTTTGCTGTGAAAATGACAATGGTCCCAAAAATGTGTCAAAATTGTCCGACGTGTCCGCCATAATGTCGCAGTCACGAAAAAAAATCGCTGATCACCGCCATTAGCAGTAAAAAAATAATAATTAATAAAAATGCAATAAAACTATCTCCTATTTTGTAAACACTATAAATTTTGCGCAAACCAACCGATAAACGCTTATTGCAATTTTTTTTGACCAAAAACAGGTAGAAGAACACGTATCGGCCTAAACTGAGATTTTTTATTTTATTTATATATATTTTCGGGGGATATTTATTATAGCAAAAAGTAAAAAATATTGCATTTTTTTCAAAATTGTCGCTCTATTTTTGTTTATAGCGCAAAAAATAAAAACCGCAGAGGTGATCAAATACCACCAAAAGAAAGCTCTATGTGTGGGGAAAAAAGGACGTCAATTTTGTTTGGGAGCCACGTGGCACGACCGCGCAATTGTCAGTTAAAGCGACACAGTGCCGAATCGCAAAAACTGGCCGGGTCCTTTAGCTGCCTAAAGGTCCTGGTCTTAAGTGGTTAAAGAGCCGCCTCTGCTCCCACGTGCCCATCATAAAGAAATCCGCCCCTTTGCAGACTTGCACGTGCATTAGGAGCGTGTGGCAGAATGTCAGGTATTGTATGCAGGCGCCCTCTACAGCCGATAGGAAATTCCAATGTTCGGCGGCTTTCGACTGCTCCGTGCTGCGCATGCGCCCGTTCCGGGCGGCCATTTCTCGACACGACACCGGTGATCTGCCAATTAGGTTTCCGGCTAACGTGAAAGTTCCTGCGCAGGCGCAATCTGATCTGCCGATATGGTTCCAGCTAACGAGAAAGTTCCTTCAAGGACTGTGAAAGGCGCAAACTTGCCAACGGAAATCTCCGAACCTCGCCCGGCATCCAGGGCGACGTGGATTTAGTGGAAAGTGGCCAGTCGGCCTCACGTCCTTGCTTCGCTCGCTCGGCCTCCTGGCTCTTTTTTTAACATCCTCCAATCCCCGGGGATGTTAAAGAATGAGCCTGGATGCCGGGGCGAGGTTCGTAGATTTCCGTCGGCAAGATTGCGCCTGCGCAGTCCTTGAAGGGACTTTCTCGTTAGGGGAACCTTAAGGACAAGTCACCGGCACTGCTGGGGTCGTCCTCCTGCCAGGAAATGAGGCGGAGCTCTGACTTCCTGCAGCTTCTGATGAACACTGAGAGGAGCTCACAGCCCAGGAGAGGAGCCGGTACGACTGTGCAAGACCGAAGGAAGGCCGGA
Source organism: Rana temporaria (assembly GCF_905171775.1). NCBI lineage: Eukaryota > Metazoa > Chordata > Amphibia > Anura > Ranidae > Rana > Rana temporaria. The sequence goes on along the minus strand of NC_053497.1, from coordinate 174,912,346 downwards.
GTTCAGCTTTCGAAGAGAAAAAAGCAGACTATCCCTCGGAGATTCGCCCACACAAGAAAACATACATTGTAAATATTTAAATCAATTACGGAAGCTCAATTTTACAGAGAAGCCAAACAAAAAATATATCTAATTTACGGTTGGAGAGTCCCCTGCCACATAAAAATGAAGGGCTTCGCCTTGAGTCATAACACAAATTTATTTTTAAACGCCGCGCTGTGTACACAGAGTTTACTGTCGCAATTAACCCGTGCCCTCGAGAGCTCGCCGCCTAATTTCGTTTTCAGGAGTTATAGAGGAATAAAGTGACCCCGCCGTCGTCACCGCCAGCCGGACAAGATCTGAAAATTCTCTGGCTGGCTGCAGACTTTGCCATTGGGGGGGAAGCGGATGGAGAGGACGTCACCTGCCGGGCAAAGGTCGCGTCACCGCGCCGAGAACTTCACTACAGCAAACTGAAGGTTTTCCAGCGTTTGTTGTCTTTTTAGGAGAATTGATTTTATGTTCATCAATCCCCTGTACGATTCTCAGACAGCTGCCTAATTCACAAAGCACAATCGACTATACACCTTCCAATGTCAGTCCGATCGTTACCCCAATCAACGGCCTGCGTGCAACAGCTGGAGAAAGAGTACAACGCGGCTCCAAACACACGTGCGCAACTTGTCATGCAACTTTGGACAAAGTCGCATGAGGAGTCATTCCCCATGTTTTCCAATTAAAACCATTCATATACAGTACACTATATTGTCAAAAGTATTGAGACGCCTTCCTTTACACGCACATGAACTTTAACCACTTAAGACCCGGACCAAAATGCAGGATAAAGGACCTGGCCAGTTTTTGCGATTCGGCACTGCGTCGATTTAACTGACAATTGCGCGGTCGTGCAACGTGGCTCCCAAACAAAATTGGCGTCCTTTTTTCCCCACAAAAAGAGCTTTCTTTTGGTGGCATTTGATCACCTCTGCGGTTTTTATTTTTTGCGCTATAAACCAAAAGAGAGCGACAATTTTAAAAAAAATGCAATATTTTTACTTTTTGCTATAATAAATATCCCCCAAAAATATATAAAAAACATTTTTTTCCTCAGTTTAGGCCGATACGTATTCTTCTACATATTTTTGGTAAAAAAATATTGCAATAAGCGTTTATCGAATGGTTTGCGCAAAAGTTATAGTGTCTATAAAATAGGGGATAGATTTATGGCTTTTTTTTTTTTAACTAGTAATGGCAGCGATCTGCGATTTTTATCGTGACTGCGACTTTATGGTGGACACCTCGGACATCGAGTCCGCGGGCACAATCACGGAGCTCGTGACAGGGTTGCGAGCGGCGCGACCACTCGGCCGACAAATTAAAGGGGACGTATATATACGCCCATTTGCCCAGCCGTGCCATTGTGTCGACGTAAATCTGCGTGTGGCAGTCCTTAACTGCTTGCCGACCTGCCGCCGTCATTTTACGGCGGCAGGTCAGCTCCCCTGCGCGAGAGTCCGTAGCTGTACGTCGGCTCTCTCGCAGGCAACTAGGGGCGCGCGCTCGCCCCCGACTCCCGTGCCCGGCGGGCGGGATCGCCGCTGGTCACCCGCGATTGCTCGTTACAAAGCGGAGACCGGGTGTAAACACACAGCTCCCGGTCCTGTCAGGGGGAGAAATGCTGATCCTCTGTTCATACAATGTATTAACAGAGGATCAGTCATTTCCCCTAGTGAGGCCACCCCCCCTACAGTTAGAACACACCCAGGGAACATACTTAACCCCTTCCCCGCCCCCTAGTGTTAACCCCTTCACTGCCAGTGGCATTTTTATAGCACTGATCGCTATAAAAATGCCAATGGTCCCAAAAATGTGTCAGAAGTGTCCGAAGTGTCCGCCATAATGTCGCAGTACCGAAAAAAAAAAACGCTGATCGCCGCCATTACTAGTAAGAAAAAAATATTAATAAAAATGCCAGAAAAATACCCCCTATTTTGTAAACGCTATAACTTTTGCGCAAACCAATCAATAAAAGCTTATTGCAATTTTTTTTACTTTAGGTAGAAGAATACGTATCGGCCTAAACTGAGGAAAAAACATAATGTTTTATATATTTTTGGGGGATATTTATTATAGCAAAAAGTAAAAAATATATTTTTTGTTCTAAATTGTCGCTCTATTTTTGTTTATAGCGCAAAAAATAAAAACCGCAGAGGTGATCAAATACCATCAAAAGAAATCTCTATTTGTGGGAAAAAAATTACACCAATTTTGTTTGGCAGTCAAGTCGCACGACCGCGCAATTGTCAGTTAAAGCGACGCAGTGCCGAATCGCAAAAAGTGCTCTGGTCTTTGGGCAGCAATATGGGCCGGGGGTCAAGTGGTTAAGCAGTTAAAATCTGAAAAGTAAAATACTTGGAAAGGATTATTCTTTTTCCTCACTTTTACCGGCTGTGGTGGTTATGTCATACCAATGTACGGGGCACGTAGGCTGAGAAACGATCGGCAAAAGAGATGAGCCGTCATGCGGTTTTCTCTGCCCGAACTTGGTTTGTAGCTGAGCCCAGACAGGCCAGAGCCGGTAAAAAGCTTTGATTTCTAGACAAAGTCTAAGTGAATCATCCGCTGAGAACTGACAGATGGCACCTTGCCTTAATTATTTATCCACAGGACAACATCGCACCTCTCCGCCGCGCATCCTTGACCCACTTCTGCTTTCTTACTCCAATTAAAGTCGCTAGAGGATCCTGCGATGCATTAATTTGCAATAATCTGCGGTTAGGATCACGGGACAGGTAGTTCAGTTATAAGAGGGAGGCGCGCATACATTACCGATAGAAAAACCCGTTCACCCGCGGCTGAAATACACGGGAAGTTTACACCTCGTGGCCTCGGTTGTGACTTGAGTTTGGCCTCTGTTGACTCAAAGGAGTTGTAAAGGAAAAAATGTTTTCACCTCAATGCAATCTATGCATTAAGGTGAAAAAACATCTGATGATGCCACCCCCCCCCCCCCCCCGCACCCCAAGCCCCCGTTTTACTTACCCGACCTCTCGAAATTCCCGCGCTCGGTCCCGAGATTCTCTTCGCCGCTCAGCCTGGCCGCTGATTGGCTAGAGCGGATGGATTGAGAGCAGCGCAGCCATTGGCTGGCGTTGCTATCAATCACATCCAGTGACGCGGCGAAACCGAGGGGGCGGGGCCGAGTGATACAGCGAGCGGCTGTGGACGCTCGCTGTATCACGGGAGCGCACGCCCGCAAGGACTTATCAGCATGCGCGCTCTCTCGCATGAAGGTGGTGAGTTATTGCGGGGAGGACCAGAGACACCCGCCGAGGGACCCCAGAAGACGTGGATCGGGGGCCACTCTGTGCAAAACGAACTGCACAGTGGAGGTAAGTATGACATGTTTGTGATTTTAACCACTTCCCGACCAAGGACATCATATGACGTCCTGGACTTTCAGTGGGGATATCTGAAAGATAGGTGCAGCTACAGGCATCATTCAGATATCCATCTCTTCAGCCGGCGATTCTGTGCACCATGAGAATGATCAAAGCGGCGGTTCCGCCGCTTGATCATTCTTATAGGCAGCGTAATGGGACGCCCCCCCCCCCCTTCCGCCGCCATCCGGTGCTTCTCCGGGCTCTCCCGTGCCATCGGGGGCCCGGAGAGCGAATCGGTCGGCGCTGCCTGGGAAGCATAGAGCTGACCAGATGGTCACCAGTCATCTCTATGACCGTCGGAGGCCTGGGCGCAACGTTATGACGTCACGCCCGGGTACCCGGAAGTAAACAAAGCCGCAATCACGGCTGTCGGCATGAGATTGGGGAATTTTTTTTCACGATCTCATGCTTGTAAGCCTGGAGGAGAGATGTGCGGTCTTATTGACCCCGCCTCTCTCCATAAAGAGGACCTGTCACACTGATTCCTATTACAAGGGATGTTTAAGCAAAATAAAAATTAAATATATATATATATTTTTTTTTTAAACGCCCCTATCCCCAGTAGCTTGCGCACAGAAGCGAACACGCATGAAAGTCCCGCCCACATATGTAAACGCCGTTCAAACCCCACATGTGAGGTATCGTCACGTGCGTTAGAGCGTGTGCAACAATTCTAGCACTAGACCTCCTCTGTAACTCGAAAATAGTAACCTGTAAAAAAAATTAAAGCGTCGCCTATGGAGATTTTTAAGTACCGAAGTTTGGCGCCATTCCCTGAGTGTGCGCAATTTTAAAGTGTAACATGTTCGGTATCTATTTACTCGGCGTAACATCATCTTTCACATTATGCAAAAGAATTGGGCTAAGTTTACTGTTTTGATATTTTTTTATTCATGAACCCTTTGAAAAATGATTGCGCAAATACCGTGCGAGAAAAAAAGTTGCAATGACCGCCATTTTATTCCCTAGGGTGTCTGCTAAAAAAAAATAGATAATGTTTGGGGGTTCTGATTAATTTTCAAGCAAAATAAAATTGTGATTGTTACATGAAGGAGAGAAGTGCCAAAATAGGCCCGGTGGACAAGTGGTTAATGCACAAGTTCAAGATCAGAGCGGTAAAGACTTTGTACGTTTCCCTTAATATTTCTCATGGGTCTTAAGCAAGGTATTCATTGAACCACTTCTGGTTAAATTCTGACACTTCGCTCCTAAAAATCATAATTTTTTTCCTAGAACATTCGATGGGCACACTGGGAGCATTTAATGGGCACACTGGCAGCATTTGATGGGCATAGTGGCAGCATTTGATGGGCATAGTGGCAGCATTTTCTGGGCATAGTGGCAGCATTTTCTGGGCATTGTGGCAGCATTTTCTGGGCATAGTGGCAGCATTTTTTGGGCATAGTGGCAGCATTTTCTGGGCATAGTGGCAGCATTTGCTGGGCATAGTGGCAGCATTCGATGGGCATCTTTATTTCTCTTCTGGTTAAGCCTAAAACAAAAGCATATTTTCTCTTCTGGCTGAATGTTCTTGAGTATTAGGGAATTTTATATTTGTCCTCCATCCCTTCTTGAACCTAATTAGCAAACCGGGGTCCAGTTGCAGATACAGCAGATTGGGATCAAGCAGAAGCGTAGTCAGTAAAAAAGGCAAAGGTGGCTGGTGCTCAAAAATATTTGGGGGGGGCGCAAACAAATTGAAAAATTCTGAAAAAAAAAAACAACTAAAATGCTGCCACTGTGCCCATCAAATGCTGCCACTGTGCCCATCAAATGCTGCCACTGTGCCCATTGAACGCTGCCACTGTGCCCATCAAACGCTGCCACTGTGCCCATCAAACGCTGCCACTGTGCCCATCAAACGCTGCCACTGTGCCATTGAACGCTGCCACTGTGCCTATCAATTGCAGCCACTTTGATGAGCACAGTGGCAGCATTTGATGGGCAAAGTGGCTGCGTTTGATGGGCAAAGTGGCTGCAATTGATAGGCACAGTGGCAGTGTTTGATGGGCACAGTGGCAGCATTTGATGGGCACAGTGGCAGCATTTGATAGGCACAGTGGCAGCGTTCGATGGCACAGTGGCATCGTTTGATGGGCACAGTGGTTGCGTTTGCCCATCAAATGCTGCCACTGTGCCCATCAAACGCAGCCACTGTGCCCATTAAACACTGCCACTGTGCCTATCAATTACAGCCACTTTGCCCATCAAACGCTGCCACTGTGCCCATCAAAGTGGCTGCAATTGATAGGCACAGTGGCAGCGTTCAATGGCACAGTGGCAGCGTTCAATGGCACAGTTGTAGCATTTGGGCACAGTGGCAGCGTTTGATGGGCACAGTGGCTACATTTGATGGGCACAGTGGCAGCGTTCAATGGCACAGTGGCAGCATTTGATGGGCACATTGGCAGCGTTTGCCCATCAATTGCAGCCACTTTGCCCATCAAACGCAGCCACTGTGCCCATCAATTGCAGCCACTGTGCCCATCAAATGCAGCCACTGTGCCATAGAACGCTGCCAGTGTGCCATCAAATGCTGCCAGTGTGCCCTAAATGGTAAAAAAAGGCTATCTGTAAAAAAAATATAAACATTTTTTTTAATCAACTTTTTAATTGAACTTTTTAACATGGTGTTTTTGTTTGCTCGCAGTCAGGATATCAAACCTCACGTCTTTTTCTCCATAAAGTTTTTTTTTTTTTTTTTTACAACGTTTCTGTATACTTTGCAATGCTATCGATGGATTGAGAGTTTGGCCGCCGATCATCCTCCGAAGGGCGTCTACAGAAATATCCAAGTGGTGGGCCCCGCTCGGGAACCGCGGACGCCAAGCTGTGTATCAGACACAGACACGTGGATTTACTATTCTTTTTTATGTGCGCTATACATTGGAAGTTTTATTTCCTCCCTACGTTCTGCATAATCTTTAATTTCCCAAGGCTGGATCCCTGGCAGTTATCTCTCGCTCTGGCCCCTCAGATAAGTCCTTTAATGATGTCTTTCTTCTTCCACCTCCTCTGCCCACCTTCCTTTATACATCGCTGCCTTTCATTTCTCCTTGCTGCCGTGTTTACAAGATAAAAATATATGAAAAGTAAAAAAAAAAATGGAACTTTAAGGTTTTTCTGACTTATTTACTTCATTGAAGTGAATCTAAACCAGGCTTGCTCAACCTTTTCAAACGCAGAGAAACCCTTGAAATAACTTTCCGGTCTCAGGGAAGCACTTCTCCTATGGCAGAGCTGTTAAGATGGAGATTTTTCCCACCTTCCCTGCTGGCGCACAGAGCGATAATGCTAATGTACATGGGGTGATTAGGTTGTGCCCAGGCACACCTGGCACGCCCTGTGCGCACCCCTATGCTTAGGATACATTAGTGTGATGGTCAGTGGGAAGAACGTTCCTGTCATGGTTATGCAGTAATGTTTGTCGGTCAGCTTACCTCTCTCCTCCATGTGTTCAGCTTTAGGCTCTGTTCACACCTAGGCGTATATACGCCTGTAGTGCGACGCCGTAGCAGCCCTGAGATGCTGGAGGGATGATTTCACATTACTGTACCCTCTATGGAGATGGTTCACATCTCCACGCCGAACGCCTGCCGCCTGAAAACAAGTCCCGGACCTTTTTTTCAGGCGGCATTCGGCATAGGAGATGTGAACCATCTCCACAGAGGGGGTACAACTGCATTCACAATCGCGGCGTTTTGTCGCCGCAAATCGCGGTACAAAATGCCGCAATTTGTCGCCGCAATTCACGGGACAAAACGCTGCGATTTGGTACGCCAAGGTGTGAATGCAGCCTTAGAGGCCAGCCACTCTCACCTGGCTCCTTAAGTAATCTCTTCTTAAAGCATGACATCACTGGGTGACCACGCCCCATGCCTATATAAGTCGTTGCGCACCACGCACACGGCATTACAGCAGGAGAGAGCGTCGTGTGAACATCAAAAGAAGAGAAGGAGACGATGGAGAAGACTGGGCCAACGCTAGTAAAAGAGCTGGAAGAAGATAGCGGAGGAGGCCGGCAGAAGGCACCGGAGAGCGAGAGAAGAACCAAAGAGAGGCCAAAGAGAGCGGAGAAGTCGGAAGAAGACCCCTGAAGTTGGAAGAAAGCCCCCAGAACTGCCTAATAAATTACTTTAAAAACCTGTCTAGTGTGTTTTTTGAGACTTTTCTCCCTCAGATGAATGGGTAGGGGTGTGATGTACCCCATACTCATTCACATAGGGTGGGGGCCGGGATCTGGTAACCCCCATATTAAAGGGGGCTTCCAGATTCCGATAAGCCCCCCCCCCCCGCCGGCAGAATGGGACTACCAACGGCCAGGGTTGTCGGGAAGATGCCCTTGTCCTCATCAACATGGGGAAAAGTTGCTTTGGGGTGGGGGGCGCAGTGCCCCCCGCCCCAAAGCACCCACATCCCATGTTGAGGGCATGTAGCTAGGTATGTTCTAGGAGGGGGGTGCTCGCTCGCCCCCTTTCCTAAGCTGCCAGGCTGTGTGCTCAGATAAGTGTCCGGTACGGATCCTGGGGGAACCCCCGTGCCATTTTTTGGGGTGTGGGGGTTAGGGTGACCACGTGTCCCGGATTCCCCGGGACAGTCCCGCATTTTGCAGGTCTGTCCCGGGCACATTCATTCCAGGACTATACAGTGTCCCGGAATGAAACTGACACAGCCAACCACCCAAGCCAAACTAATGCCCCCAAAAAAGGCCGCCACATCACCACTTTACTCACTGACAGTACTTGTCCTGGCCAGGAATGCCTGGAGGAGCACAGACCCAGCCCTCTACTTGTGATTGGAGAAATCATAAATCACACCTCTTGTGTCCAATCACTGTGTGTGATTCTTTGCAGCACAAGCTGATTTTTGGGAAGGTCCCTGAATGGTAATTTGGAAATGTGGGCACCCTAGTGGGGGTTCCCCTTGTGATCTATACCAGACTGAAGGGTCTGGTATTGTCATTGGGGGGGAACATGACGCAAATTAATTTATTTATTTTCACGGGGTTCCCCTTCAAGATTCACAGCACACAAGTCGCCCCGCAAGTCGGATCATCTTGATCCGACTTCTGGTGCGATCTCTATTCAAATCAATGGGCTTCCATAGGGAACCATTGATTTAGAATAGAGAAAGAAAAATGCGGCTAAAATCTAGCACGGCGAAACATGCATTTAATTCAATGCAAAACGTGGAAAAAAATGCGTAAAAAAAATCGCTTTTTTTCCTTGCGTCTGTACTAGATTTACAGCCCGTTTTTAAAAACGTCCGTGGGCACGAGGCCTTGAGGCCTTATAGTTAACATGAAATATTGTACACGCTGTAAGAAAAAATAGACTAAATTAGGTTCAAAATAGCAGTTTTTCAAGCAAATCTCCCAATCCATGTGTAACGCGTTTTGACAATAAAAAAAATAACATAAAGATAAAAACCCTCCCTGAAGAGGAAGAACGCCAATAAAAACTGACCTCGCCGTGTGCCAGGATTCAATCAGAAAATAATATTATTAAGACAACAAAATGAAAAACTGACTTATTGGCACAACCACGACATTTCATTGAAACGCAATTCCCAATGTGCTGGGGAAATGATGAAATACCGAAATATCTATTGTGAATATTTTATCTACATAAATACGAGGCGGGAGGTAGTGAAAACATGGCCGGCTTGCTTGTTTCAGTGAGGATCCTAAGCGGAAATGTGAAATGTTTCTCTAAACTGCTACAGTCAGATGTATCAAAAATAGTTACGCTAATTCAAGAGATCCAAGGCACCCGAATCAAAGACATTATAAAGAATTAAATATTTTTTCAATTCCAAGTATTAAAAAGAGTCAACAGCGTTGACTCTCAAGAACAGAGAAAACACATATAAAATTGTCACAACATAATAATATAATATTGTTCTCTTTTATTATATATTTAAATTAAATAAAATTAAAATAAATAAAATGTTAAATTGATCATTTATATATTTAGTCTACTGTATATACAAATATCTCACTGTAGCAGTTATAAAGAAGAACTAGAGAGGGTTTTTTTTTTTAATGGTGCCACAAATATACACAAACATTTTTTAGATAAAAAATGTAATATTTTATTTATTCCAAATATTAAAAAGAGTGAACAATGTTGACTCTCAAGGACAGAGAAAACACATATAAAATTGTCACAACATAATAGAGAACAATATAATATTGTTCTCTGTTAAGTTATGACACATTTAAATATCTTCTCTGTCCTTGAGGGTCAACATTGTTCACTCTTTTTAATATTTGGAATAAATAAAATATTACATTTTTTATATAAAAAATGTTTGTGTATATTTGTGGCACCATTAAAAACCCCCCTCTCTAGTTCTTCTTTAGAACTGCTACAGTGAGATAATTTATATATTTGTCTACTGTATATACAAATATCAATTTAACTTTAAATATATAATAATAATAATAATAATAATAATAATAATAATAATAATAATAATATATTGTTCTCTTTTATGTTGTGACAATTGTATATTATTATTATTATATATTTAAATTAAATTGATTAAAATAAATATATAAATGATCAATTTAACTTTATATGTGTATATTTGTGGCACCATTAAAAAAAAAAAAAACCCTCTCTAGTTCTTCTTTATAACTGCTACAGTGAGATATTTGTATATACAGTAGACTAAATATAAAGTTAAATTGATCATTTATATATTTATTTTAATCAATATAATAATAATAATAATAATAATATACAATTGTCACAACATAAAAGAGAAGAATATATTATTATTACTAGATAATTATTATTATTATTATTATTATTATTATTATTATTATTATATATTTAAATTAAATTGATTAAAATACAATTTAATTTAAAGTTTAATTGATATTTGTATATACAGTAGACAAATATATAAATTATCTCACTGTAGCAGTTATAAAGAAGAACTAGAGAGGGGGGTTTTTAATGGTGCCACAAATATACACAAACATTTTTTATATAAAAAATGTAATATTTTATTTATTCCAAATATTAAAAAGAGTGAACAATGTTGACCCTCAAGGACAGAGAAGATATTTAAATGTGTTATAACTTAACAGAGAACAATATTATATTGTTCTCTATTATGTTGTGACAATTTTATATGTGTTTTCTCTGTCCTTGAGAGACAACATTGTTCACTCTTTTTAATATTTGGAATGAATAAAATATTACATTTTTTATATAAAAAAATGTTTGTGTATATAAAGATAAAGCTGGTCTCTAGGTGGCGCAGCCCATGCACTTTATGTATGGACGTCGGAACAAGTGTATCTTTTTACGTAGTTTGCATAAGTCGTACGCGAATAGGGCTATGCGCAAGTTGCGTTCACGTCACAGGCATTGAGCCGAAGTATCTTTGGGCGTAAATACAACTTGATACTGAGCATGCGTGCGCATGCGCCGTTCGGCCATGCATCTACATGGGGTCAAGCCTCATTTAAATACAACACGCCCCCTACCAGCCTACTTTGAATTACGTGCGCTTACGCCGGCCCATTTACGCTACGCCGCCGTAACTTAGGATGCAAGTGCTTTGTGAATACAGCACTTGCCTCTCTAAGTTGCGGCAGCGTACAGTAAATACGATACGCCCGCGCAATGTAGAATGGCCGTACGTGAATCTAGGCCACTATTGATATATTTTGCACACGCTGTATAAATTGTGACAAGTGTTACTTGCATAACCGAATTACTTAAATATGATTGGCTGAGACAAGGGCGTTCCTTTCTTGTATGATTTGGTTAGGTGCAAGTACGCACAAGAAATAAAGTCTAGTCTTTACACACCATGGGCCAGATCCACAAAGAAGTTACGCTGGCGTATCTATTGATACGCCGCGTAACTTCTAGTTTGCTCCGGCGTATCTTTGTTTTGTATCCACAAAACAAGATACGCCTAAAGCTGGGCTAGATCCGACTGGCGTACGTCTTAGTACGCCGTCGGATCTAAGGTGCATATTTACGCTGGCCGCTAGGTGGCGTTTCCGTCGATTTCCGCGTTGAGTATGCAAATTAGCTAGATACGGCGATCCACGAACGTACGTCTGGCCGGCGCATTTTTTTACGTCGTTTCCCTAAGGCTTTTTTCGGCGTATAGTTACCCCTGCTATAAGAGGAGTACTCAATGTTAAGTATGGACGTCGTTCCCGCGTCAAATTTTGCAAATTTTACGTTGTTTACGTAAGTCGTTCGCGAATAGGGCTTTGCGTAGAATTACGTTCACGTCGAAAGCACATTTTTGGCCTGTTCGAATGTTCTGCTGCGAACCGAACCAGGGAGGGGGGGGGGGGGGGGTTGCGGCTCATTCATAATCATGAGGCAAGTGGTTAAAGGATACAGAGTCGTGTCAATTTGCGTCGTTTATATCTGCTTGGCGTGCAGCCTTTTATTTTTTTTTAGATTTATGGATTCCAGCTCCTCATTTTTTAAAAACAACATCCTGCATTCTCCAGCGGACCGGAGGTCTACATTTGTTTACAAAGCTGCGGAAAAGTGAGATTTTATTGCTTAAAGATCTCGAAAATTAGAGCGGGATCAATGCCGGCGTTATGCAGCTAAACGCTCTTTGATTTGTAGAGGAACGTATTATGAAATGCCGATCATTGATCCTCTATATTGCTTGTTTAGAGAAAGACTCCATGTTTCCCCACCAAAAGCCGCCTAAGTAGATGAAAATAGATTTTTATTGCAGGAAAACAACGGTGTTTGTCCATTTTAACCTAGTTAAACAGAAACAAATCTAAGAGGAAGGGATGGCGGATGAAGTGAATTAATCTCCTCCCCCCTCCCCCCCCCGGTCCCTTGAGTGGCTTAGTTTAAAATTGAAAAAACAATTTGCATGCGAGAGGGTATTCAAATATTCCATGTCAATTCCTGAACCGCATCTCAATTCACTCAGAAGGCCAGATTATTAATTCCCTCTGACAGAAAATCAAGATTTCATGAACAGTTGACAGCGGGGGCAAACGCGGAAGAAAAGGATAGATGAGGGTTCTGTATTGTAACTTTTGTAAAGCGAGACAAAAGGAAACCCAACACTGGTCGTGACCAGAGGACACCGTTCTTGATGTAGAGTGATGACATCATCACAATGACCTTGGCAAGGCCATCAGACCCTTTCACACTGGGCACGGGCTGGACTGGGACAAAAATTTGGCCCTGGACTTCATCCAGACTGGCCCACTTTGACAGGTCTCTCCCATGGTGGCCGGACAACTCCTGCACCCCCCCTCTCCCCCTTCACTAGCCGTTCTACTTTATTAGAGTAGAGCGTCTGGTACTGGTACTCTTATAGGCAGTACCAGTGGGGAAGCTAGACATTATTTCACCCGGGGCAAGGAATCAGTTCGGTGCTCCCCCTTATGGGACAAGATTAGGCAGAAGTGAGAAACTCCCAGGCCATAGCTGTTGAGTCAGCTGTCTGTCCCCTCCCCCATGCTCCTCTGTCGACGTCCCTGCTCCTCTGGTCCTCCCCCTGCTTCTCTGTTCCCCCCCAGGTGAGTGCTGCGGGGAGGGAGAGGAGGTGAGCACTGCGGGAAGGGAGAGACAGAGGAGGGGAGGGGGGCAGCGGTGCGCTGTCACTGAAGCCGGCCCACTGAGCCATCGGCCCACCGGTAAACTCCCTGTAGCCCCTATGGCCAGTCCATCCCTGGGCACGGGAGGTGCGGCGGCGGTATACCGGCGCGATTTTTAGCGCCGCTATACCGTTGCATTTACCGCGATATTCGCCGGTAGAAGTGCGGTTGACAATCCATTCAATGGCAGGCTGGTCATATTGTGGCATCATGCTCTAGTCCAGTGATTGCTGTACTGGGTGTGCCTGGGCACACCTTAATTACTGAAAGGCGGTTAGAGTTCCCCCATAGATATCAATGCATTGATAGGCTATAAGTCAGGGCCGGACTGGGACAAAAATTTGGCACTGGACTTCATCCAGAATGGCCCACTTTGACATGTCTCTCCCATGGCGGCCGGACAACTCCCCCACCCCCCCCCCCGGCCACCCAAACCCCCTCTCCCCCTTCACTAGCCACTAGCCATTCTACTTTATTAGATACTGGTACTCTTATAGGCAGTACCAGTGGGGAAGCTAGACATTATTTCACCCGGGGCAAAGAATCAGTTCGGTGCCCCCCCCTTATGGGACAAGATTAGGCAGAAGTGAGAAACCCAGGCCATAGCTGTTGAGTCAGCTATCTGTTCCCTCCCCCATGCTTCTCTGTTCCCCCCAGGTAAGCGCTGCGGGAAGGGAGAGACAGAGGAGCAGAGGGGGGCAGCGGTCCACTGTCACTGAAGCCGGCCCACTGAGCCATCGGCCCACAGGGAAACTCCCTGTAGTCCCAATGGCCAGTCCATCCCTGGCTATAGTTCCCCTATACTAATAATGCATTGTAAGGCGGTTAGAGTTCCCCCTTAGTGATTAATGCTTGTATGATTATGTATCCTTGAGCTTCTAGGAAAAGCTAAGAACATTGCCATTGTTATTGTGTACTAGGAAAAGAATGATAAACATTAGATAAGCTGCAGTAGGAACCACGATCAGTCAGGCGCCCGGAATACAGACTGTTATATTTTACACACAATGTATAATTGTGACGAATATTACTTGTATAACCTAATAACTTAGATATGATTGGCTGGGACAAGGGCGTTCCCTTCTTGTATGATTTGATTATGAACAAGTACAGTACGCATTAGAAAATAAAGCTAGTTTTGGACATACCATATGTGCGTGTGGATGTTTCTGACTACCAATGCATTGGGGACTTTCCATACATCCAGATTGTCCTTAACACCTGGGTCTAGTTGAACCAGCAACCTAACAATTACCCCATGTGCATTAGCATTATCCAGGAATGGCATCAGGTGGTTGGTTGGGGGTGCCAGTGTAAATACCCCCATTATATTAACCACTTCAATACAGGGCTTTTATACCCACCTCCATACCGGGCCTATTCTGGCACTTCTCTCCTACATGTACAAATCATCATTCTTTTTCTAGAAAATTACTCAGAACCCCCAAATATTATATATATTTTTTTTTTACCAGACACCCTAGGGAATAAAATGACGATCATTGCAACTTTTTATCTTGCACGGTATTAGAGCAATAATTTTTCAAACGCCTTTTTTTTTGGAAAAAAAACGGCTTCATGAATAAAAAAACAAAACAGTAACGTTAGCCCAATTGTTGTGTAAAATATGAAAGATGATGTTACGCAGAGTGAATAGATACCTAACATGTCACGCTTTAAAATTGCGCACACTCATGGAATGGCGCCAAACTTCGGTACTTAAAAATCTCCATAGGCGATGCTTTGAAATTGTTTACAGGTTACCAGTATAGAAGAGTTCTAGTGCTAGAAGTGTTGCACACGGTCTAACGCACGCGGCGATACCTCACATATGTGGTTCGAACGGCGTTTACATATGTGGGCTGGACTTACATGTGCGTTTGTTTCTGAGCGCGAGCTACCGGGGACATTATTTTTATTATTTTTATTTTTTTACACTTTTTTTTATTTATTTTTTTAATCACTTTTATTCCTATTACAAGGAATGTAAACATCCCTTGTAATTGGAATGGTGTGTGACAGAGAGAGGCGGGGTCAATAAGGCTCCACATCTTTCCTCCAGGCTGGAAAGCATGAGATCGTGAAAACAATTTCACCAATCTCATGCTTCCAGCGCGGCTTTGTTTACTTCCGGGTACCCGGGCGTGACGTCATCACATCGTGCCTGGGCCTCTGACGGTCATAGAGATGACTGGTGACCATCTGGTCACCAGTCATCTCTATGCTTCCCATCCGGCGCCAGACGATTCTTTCTCTGGGCCCCCGATGGCACGGGAGAGCCCAGAGAAGCACCGGATGGCGGCGGGAGGGGGGATGTCCCCTCCCGCTGCCTATAAGAACGATCAAGCGGCGGAACCACCACTACGATCATTTTTATGGTGCGCGGAATAGCCGCGGACAAATAATGATATCTGAATGATGCCTCTAGATGCACCCATCATTCAGATATCCCCCCACAAAGCGCAGGATGTCATACAATGTCCACCCAGGATGGGAGATTCCATCTGTGGATGTCATATGACTATGGGCCAGTATTGAAGTGGTTAAAGGCTAGGTTCAAATTTAGGAAGCCATTTCACCCGTATTTAGGGTGTAACATAATATGCTCCCAATCAACTATATCCCACCATCAGAGCCTCCTCCCTATGTCAGCAGATGGCATTCATGTGTGTTGAAGCTTTCGGGTGCCCACCCTAATACAAAAGCCCACGGCTGGGCACTTAAAGAGGACGTACAGGTACGTGCTTGTGCCCAGCCGTGCCATTCTGCCGACGTATATGTGCAGGAGGCGGTCCTTAAGCGGTTAAGTGGGACTTAAGGCCTGGGAGCAGGGCTGGTACAAGGATTTTTGACACCCTAGGCAAATCCTCATTTTGCCACCCCTATTGGCTCCACACCTGACTCCACCCCCTTTGCCCTGCCCATGTGACAGAAGGTGCCGCTATACAGGAAGCATTGTCTTTGCTTCCTCTGGTGCTGGCTCCAGTACTATGTTGCACCTCTAATTACTCTACTGGTCAGACTGAGTTAGTTACATGCTGCAACCTGCAGACGTGAAGGGAAACCAGCGGCCGGGCGCCCCTAGGCAGCAGTGCGCCCAAGGCGGCTTCCTAGTTTGCCTAGCGATAGCACCGGCCCTGCCCGGGAGGCAGCGAGGCTTCTGCATCACATGACTGCTGTGATTGGCTCTCACGGCAGTCATATGATCACAAGCTCATCCTGCTGACCCCTGATCAGAAGCCATGACGAAGGGCTGTTGGTGGTCAGTGTGCGGGGACAGCGCAGTGTACACAAAATCAGCACACAACCTCAGGCTGCAAATGTGAGGCTGGGAGTTGCCACGGCAGAGAAATGTTGCAAAGTCGGCAAGAGGTTAAGTTTTTGTGAAATAATTTCTAATTTTAATCCTCCCTCTGCACTATAATATTTATATATATTTTTTGTACACAACGCGGCCGGTTGAAGAGCCTGGATGTACCTTTGCATCAGGCCGGGATCAGCCTAGTGTTTGCCTAAGAATGGGAAGCGGATGAGGCCCGCCACCAGGGAACCATCTCTAATGCGCGGCGCAGTCCCTCGCCGCGGAGTTATTGCCGCGGCTAAGTCACACTCCCGGCTTAATTGGCTCCAGTCATTATATATCACTACTTCCAATAAGGTTAAAGGAGATTTAAATGTCAAGTGCTCTTATAAAATAAGCTGAATTTCCTGCCAGGGGCCCACACAAGATATTTGCTTTTTTCTTTTTTTTTTTTTCCATCTGCGCTCTCGAGCAAAAATTAAACAAACACAGCTGAACCCCTCAGGAATCGAGAGTCAAGAATGTCGGGCAGCCAGGTACTGTACAGGATACTGTGCAGTATTCGGGAAATCAGACGCGGGTGAAGGTTTAAAGGGGGTTTGTACCGGTTTTGGGTGAAAAAACAAAACCAAAACCTCTTATATAGTTCATTTAGGAAGCCCATGCTCCCAGTCAGTGGCAGCTGGTGCTCAATTTTTTTTGGGGGGGCGCAAACAAACTGAAAGATTCTGAAAAAAAACATCAATTGCAGCCTCACTGTGCCCATCAAACGCAGTTACTGTACCAATCAAAATCAGCCACTGTGCCCATCAAACGCAGCCACTGTACCAAACACAGACACGTTGCCCATCAAAAGCTGTCACTGTGCCATCAAACACAGCCACTGTACCAACCACAGCCACTGTGCCATCAAACGCTGCCACTGTGCCCATTAATAGCTGCCACTGTGCCCCAAATGCTGCCACTTTGCCCCAAATGCTGCCACTGTGCCCCAAATGCTGCCACTGTGCCCAATAATCGCTGCCACTGTGCCATCAAACACAACCACTGTGCCATCAAACACTGCCACTGTGCCCTAAATGCTGCCACTGTGCCCATTAATCGCTGTCACTGTGCCCCAAATGCTGCCACTGTGCCCATTAATCGCTGCCATTGTGCCCCAAATGCCCACTGTGCCCATCAAACGCAGCCACTGTACCAAACACAGACACTTTGCCAATGAAAAGCTGCCACTTTGCCATCAAACCCAGCCACTGTGCCATCAAACACTGCCACTGTTCCCCAAATGCTACCACTGTGCCCATTAAATGCTGCCACTGTTCCCCAAATGCTGCCACTGTGCCCATTAATCGCTGCCACTGTGCCCCCGCCCGCACTTATCCTGTCTGGTGTCCTCCATGTCTTCCTCGATGTCTTCTCCTGCCCGCCCTCTCCTATGATTGGACGCCTGATACGCAGGGTCCAATCACAGCGCCTGTCATTTCTGCCAACCATGTGACAGGTAACAGACCCAGCTACCTGATTGGCTGAGAGGCGGGTCAGTGTTAGGAAAGAGATTTACTCACAAGGGTTGGGGAATCCCAGACGACATCTACTGCACAGTGCACACTTAGGCAATTACATCGCAGTAGGTGGGGACCTTCACCTACATGTAAATATACACTACATTACAAGTGTTGGGGAATCCCTGTCCCCAATTTAGTGCATACTTACTGTAATCCCAGCCCCCAATTTACTGCACATGTAGGCAATAGCATCACATGGGATGGGAAATCTCAGCCCCAATCTACTGCACCCTTAGGCAATAGCATTACAAGGGTTGGGGAATCCCAGATGATAATCTACTGCACCCGGAGCATGCTGGGACTGTGACGTCATAAGAGGCCTATATAAATCGGTGCGAGCCACGCACACGCCATTCCAGCGGGAGGAAGCGATGTGTGAACATCGAAGAAGAAGCAGCAGCAGAAGAAGAAGCAGCAAGAAGAAAAAGCAGCAGACCGCGACAGGAGCCCGGTCACCCCCGCCGAACACGTCGGAAGAAAGCCCAGAAGGGGGACCGCTGTGAAAGAGCTAAAGAAGAAAAATGCCCCCCTCCGGCGGAACAGAACCAGACGGTGGCGAAGAGAGGCACATCCCCCCCCCCCCCCAGAAGACATTGAAGAAGCAGCCCCCCTCTTAAAAGAGTTAAAGAAGAGAGGGGGGCCCCCGGAGCTGACTAATAAATTACTTTACCCTGGGGGGCCGGCATCTGGGGGCCCCCTTATTAAAGGGGGCTTCCAGATTCTGATAAGCTCCCTTCCCGCAGACCCCGACAACCAACGGCCGGGGTTGACGGGAAGAGGCCCTGTCCTCATCAACATGGGGACAGGTGCTTTGGGGTGGGGGGGCCACAGGGTGCCCCTCTGCCCCAATGCACCTACCCCCCCCCATGTTGAGGGCATGCGGCCTGGCACAGTTAAGGAGGGGGGGCACTCCTCCCCACCCCTTTCCTGAGGGGCCGGGCTGCTGCTCGGATACGGGTCTGGTATGGATTTTGGGGGGACCCCCCATGCCGGTTTTTCGGCGCAGGGGGTGTCTCCTTAAAATCCATAACAGACCCAAGGGCCTGGTATGCTCCTGTAGGGGGAATCCATACTGTTTTTTTAGTTGAAATTTGGCGTGGAGTTCCCCCTCAAGATTCATACCAAACGCAGCTGACACAGTGCACTGCGGTTATGTGCCGATAGCTGCGGAATTTCGCAGCTGGACGCATCAAGATCTATTTTTTCTATCCGCACAAAACCGCGGGGGAAAAAACCCGCAGGTAACCGTAGTGTGTGAATGATGTCATAGGAAAGCATTGTGTGCTTCTAGCTGCGGTAAAATCCGCAGCTAAAAGCACCATTCTATCCGTCCGTCTGAAAGGGGCCTAAGCAATGACTTCACAAAGGTTGGGGAATCTCAGCCCCCAATCTAAAGCAAACATAGGCAATGACATAACAAGTGTTGGGGAATCCCAGCCCCCGATCCATTGCACACTTAGGCATTGACAGCACAAGGGGTGAGGAATCCCAGATGCCAATCTACTGCATATTTAGGCAATGACATCATAAGGGTTGGGGAACCCCAGCCCACAAGCTACTGCGAACATAGGCAATGTCATCACAAGTGTTGAGGAATCCCTAATGCTAATCTCGTGCTCACCAAACACGAAATTAGCAGAAGGGGCCCAAAGGGTGTCACTCAAGAGCTGAAATTCCTCGTAGTATGTCACTACAATCGTGTTTGTTGGCCGACAATTGTGCAGCATTCGTATGCAAGACAAGATCCAGGCACACGCCCTTTTGACAAAAATCAGGACGCTCGGTTGGCCAACAATCGCATCGTGTGTACGAGGCTTTGGACTAGGTAGGTCTGATTTCCAGGATTTCGGCTTTTCAGCCTCGTAAAAAAATGCAACCTATGATCTGGGAACACCTTTACCCCCAATGCTTTACTTACAGATTCCCAGCCCCACCCATCAAGTCATGTACAGTTCTGATGCAATGTAATTGTTCCCCCCTTCGGAGGGGGGGGGGTGACCTATGTCTTTCAAGAGATATTAAAAGAAGACAAGCCACGTGATTCCATCCGTTTTGGAGTTGACCTCTGAAGGGTAATTTTATTTTCAGTTACTCTTAGTAATGCCGCCGTTTCATGTTAAATTTCAAGCTGGTTTTCTTTTCCTTTTTTTTTTTTTCCTCCACTGACAATTCAAACATGTTCGGCCGGTAAGGTGCGGGAGCCTGAATCGCCTGTCAATCATCCGTGTGACAGAACTGATCCGTTAAGTCATTGGCGGCGCCTGTCTGTACGGCGGAGGTGAGTCACCGGGAGCAATAGAATTACTGTGGACACAATGCTATCAGTCCAACCTTGTCTAGATAGATTTTTCTGTTTAACCCCGTGTTCTTAAGAGAAGCTGAGCAGGAGCTGGAAAGCTTCAGAAAAAAGAATATATGTGTGTAAATATACAATTATATTGTCAAAAGTATTGGGACGCCTGCCTTTACACACACATGAACTTTAATAGCATCCCAGTCTTAGTCCGTAGGGCTCAATATTGAGTTGGCCCCACCCTTTGCAGCTATAACACCTTCAACTCTTCTGGGAAGGCCGTCCACAAGGTTTAGGAGTGTGTCTATGGGAATGTTTGACTGTACTTTACACACCCCTGACCCTTGCGCTTGTTATGTTAACACTCCTGACACCCGCACTCTGTACTTTACACACTTCTTATTCCCTCAATCTGTGTTACATGCTCCTGACACCTGCACCCTGTACTTTGCACACCCCAGACCCTTGCGCTTTTAAGGCTCCATTTCCATGGACGTTTTTATAGCCACTTTTCTGAGCGTTTTTTGCAGCTTAAAAACGGCTCTCCATGTTAGTCTATGGCCTCATGCCCACCATGATGTTTTTGAGCTGTAGATGGCTGAGCCGTTTTTAAGCTGCAAAAAAAAAACAGGACCAGTGCTTTCTGAAGCTCCAGAGTAGAGCTGTAAAAACGCCAGACATTAAAAAACGCGCGAAAATGCTCAAAAACTCTACCGCAGCGTTTTTGAGCTCCAGCTCAAAAAAAAATATATATAAAAAAAAACAAAACAACATGGACAGGCGTTTTTAAGCTGTAAAAAAGGCTAAAGAAAGTGGCTGTAAAAACGTCCATGGAAATTAAGCCTTATGTTAATACTCTTGACACCTGCACTCTGTACTTCACACTCTCCTGACCGCTGCACTCTGTACGTTACACATTTCTGATTTCCTCAATCTGTGTTACATTCTCCTGACACCCGCACCCTGTACTTTACACACCCCTGACCCCTGTGCTTGTTATGTTATGTACAGGGTGCGGGTGTCAGGAGAATGTAACACAGATTGAGGGAATCAGAAGTGTGTAAAGTAAAGAGTGCAGATGTCAGGAGTATGTAACATACAGAATGCAGGTGTCAAGAGTGTTATAATGAGTGCAAGGGTCAGGGGTGTAGAAGGTAGAAAGAAGGGGTACAGAGAGAAGGGGTCAGGATCGTGTGAAGTACAGAGTGCAGGTGTCAAGAGTGTTAACATAACAAGCACAGGGGTCAGGGGTGTGTAAACACTCTTGACACCTGCACTCTGTACTTCACACGATCCTGACCCCTTCTCTCTGTACCCCTTCTTTCTACCTTCTACACCCCTGACCCTTGCACTCATTATAACACTCTTGACACCTGCATTCTGTATGTTACATACTCCTGACATCTGCACTCTTTACTTTACACACTTCTGATTCCCTCAATCTGTGTTACATTCTCCTGACACCCGCACCCTGTACTTAACATAACAAGCACAGGGGTCAGGGGTGTGTCAAGTACAGAGTGTAGGTGTCAAGAGTGTTTACACACCCTGACCCCTGTGCTCGTTAGGTTAACACTTTTGACACCTGCACTCTGTACTTTACACACCCCTGAACGCTGTGCTCGTTAGGTTAACACTTTTGACACCTGCACTCTGTACTTTACACACCCCTGAACGCTGTGCTCGTTAGGTTAACACTTTTGACACCTGCACTCTGTACTTAACCTAACGAGCACAGGGTTCAGGGGTGTGTAAAGTACAGAGTGCAGATGTGAAAAGTGTTAACCTAACAAGCACAGGGGTCAGGGGTGTATAAACACTCCTGACACCTGCACTCCGTACTTTACACACTTCTGATCCCCTGAATATGTGTTACATGCCCCTGACACCTGCACTCTGTAAAGCAATAAGCTGTACAGCTGCCATAATGCCGGGGTTACGGCAGGTCGCTCCCGACACAGTGCGCAGAGACGGAGCTGTCATCTGCCCCCTCAGCGGGGATCGACGGAGCGATTGGATTTGGCTTTAAGAGGGAACGCTTTCCAGTCCTAAAGTGGTTAATGGCTTTGGTTACTCCCGGAGATTCGGAGGTATTTCTGGAAGGAAGCCGCTGTCTGTTGAACCAACGAGCTCTTAATAATGGAGATGAGTTAGTAGCATGCTGATCGGTGACGTCTCGGGCCGGAGAGCTGAGAGACGTTATGGAGTTTGACAAGCACTCTAGGAGCCGCCCCTCTCTCTGCCTCAGATGTGTCTTTGATATTCATCGGCACTTTGAATTCTTCTCTGTTTATTTGCAGCACTTTTCTTTTGAAGTCTCTCTGTTGATCAGACAATATCGGGGAGATGATTCCGCTCTCTCCCTCGTAAAGCTTCGGAAATTGAACTTTGTGAAGCTGGAGAGCCACGCAAATTTAAAAAATGGGCAGGAAACAAAAATAAAAACATGAAAAGCAACGATATTAAAGCAGAGTAAAAAACAAAATGCATGGGTCGGCTTCATTTTATGGATTTTGGATTCATTGTGAAGGAAAGTTAAGCACATCTAAACCCAAACGTAAAAAAAAAAGCAATACATTGCAGACGTGTTGTGTGCAGCGTGCAGGGGTCAGGAGTATAAAATGTACAAAGTGAAGTCTTTGGAAGCATGTAACAAAAAGTGTGGGGGTCAAACGTGTGCAATGTACAGTGTGCAGGTATGAGAAGAGTGTAAAGCACAGAGCGCAGGTATCAGGAGAGTGTAGGGGATCAGGAGTGTGCAACATATACAGCGCATGGGTCAGGAATGTGTAAAGTACAGAGTGCAGGGATCAGGAGTATGTAACTTTACACACTCCTGAACCCTGCACACTAAGTTACAAAGTACAAAGTTACATACTCCTGATCCCTGCACTCTGTATGTTACATACTTCTGACACCTGAACTCTGTAATTTACACACTCCTGAACCCTGCGCACTGAGTTCAGGTGTCAGAAGTATGTCATGTACAGAGTGGAGGGGTCAGAAGTGTGTAAAGTACAGAGTGCAGTTGTCAGGAGTATGCAACATACAGAGTGCATGGGTCAGGCGTGTGTAAAGTACAGAGTGCAGGGATCAGGAGTATGTAACTTTGTACTTTACACACTCCTGATCCATGCACTCTGTATGTTACATACTCCTGACAACTGCACTCTGTACTTTACACACTTCTGACCCCTGCACATTACATACTCCTGTCCCCTGCGCTCTGTACAATCGTGGGTGCGCCATATACGCCGATACCCGCGCCGAGTTTGAACTACTGCGCCGGCATATACCGAGCGCAGTACACTCGTGTATAGTCGGGCAGGCTCGGCTCCTCTCGCGGTCACGTCCTCTCGCGTCACGTAGCCCAAAGGGTGGCGCCATTTGAATGGAACTTCCCCTTTATAGTGCCGTCGTACGTGTTGTACGTCACCGCGCTTTGCTCGAGCATTTTTTTTTTCACGAACGTCTGTATGCAAGGCAGACTTGAGAGGAATCACGACAAAATCACGTCGAGAAAAACTTTGTTTGTTTCATGACATGAATAACGGCCGTGTGTAGGCGGCATAAAAAATAGACTTTTTTCAAAATTGTCGCTCTATTTTTGTTTATAGCGCAAAAAAATAAAAACTGCAGAAGTGATCAAATACCACCAAAAGAAAGCTCTATTTGTGGGGAAAAAAGGACGTCAGTTTTGTTTATGAGCCACATCGCACGACCGCGTAATTGTCAGTTAAGGCGACGCAGTGCCGAATCGCAAAAAGTGGCCCGGTCATTGGCCAGCCAAATGGTCCGGGGCTTAAGTGGTTAAGCTCTTCCAATGTAGGGTTCTGTTTCGGTTGCAAAGCATAGCAAAAAATATGTTCATGCCAAATAAAAACAGAAAATAACCTAAAAGGATTGACAAGATCAGTGTGAAAGGATCATGGTCGTTCGGCCATGTTTGAGCTATTTATTGAACCTCAGCTTGAGTGAAAAGTGACGGAATGAAGTGCATTGGTTGGAGACTCTTCATCAAACCCGGAGCCCATGCCGGCTGACAGGGCCCTCTCCCAAGGCTTTTGTTGTCTGCCTATATGAGTGGAAAATCTTGTTTTGAAACATGCCGGCTTTTGACAGACTACAAAGGAAAAGAAGAAAAACAACGGCTTTTAGGAAGTCTTTAAGTGCTTCAGAGGCTGAAAAGGATATGAGAAAGTTTAGGAATTTTGAGTCTTTGAGTGCCGTTTTCAAGAGCTTACGTTGTTTTATCTGGAGAAAGGCAAACCACTTATGTGTATGTGCTTTCGTTATTATTTTTTCTTACTTTTTTTTTTATCCTCGTTGTCCACAGCCATTTGTCCCATGGCCCCCAAATACCACAAATTACTAGACAAAGACGTATGGCTTTTGTGCCTTCGCCTTGGGAAAGCCAACCACTGGCAAGCAGATCTGATATCTCGGATTACATGAGATGGGACATTAATGATAATTCATGTATTGCAGGATCTTGGAATATTACAGGTTGCTTATTCTGACCCCCAAACAGGTCAATAAGAATGTCTCATAGACTATTGAGATACTAATTAAGGCTGCCTATTGTGGGATGTTTAAGTGTCTTGCTGTGATTGTATTCGAGAATTTCATTGTCCCTGTAACATGCTTTTTGGTTGTGAACTGTATAAAAACCTGAGTTTTACCATTAAAAGATTCATTCATTTTGGAACCAGTAACAGAGCTGTGTGTCTCGTTATTCTGGGAAATGGAATGGGTCCTGTCGGCTGGAGTGTCGCATAAGCTGTCGTGGGGCAATGGAATGGAATATCGTAAATGGTGGTGACCGTTACAGGAAGTTATAACAAAACAAGGTTAGAGGCATGGGCGTCCACAAGTAGGGGCAAGGACGTATGGCTTTTGTGCCTTCGCATTGGGAAAGCCAACCACTGGCAAGCAGATCTTGTACCCAACCCAAGATTTTATTTTCCCCACCTTCATAGTTGTCACGCTTTAGCAGTACCATAAAAGCAGTTGCTTTCAACTTGTTCCAAAGCTTTGTTCATCGATGGAACAATGAAAAAGAAACCTTGAGCTTTCTTGAATCTGCAATGCATGAATCTATCTATGGTAATTAGAGCAGTGCAGGAGAGAGGGGGCGGCGCTCCTGCCCCCTTTATGGACTCACCGCCACTGGTGGGCCACCTTAAATTGGCGGTCAATGGAAGAGAAATGCCCCTTATGTTAGTGGTCAATGAAATGAAGAATATCCCTTACATTGGTGGCAGTGCGAGAAGATTCTCTTTATACTGCAGGTCAAAGTGACAAGGGTCTTCTCACACTGGTAGCCATTGGGAAGGAGAATGCCATGATGGTGGTCAGTTGGAGGAAAAATGACGACTTACAGTAGTGGACAGTGGTCAGTGAGAAGAACAATGCCCTATTTACTAGTGGTCAGTGGTAGGAAGAATGGCCCCTTACATTAATGGTTAGTGGGAAAAGGTTTCTCTTTGTGGGCCCTTAAATTGGTGGTCAATGGGAAGAAGGACGCCCCTTATGTTAGTGGTCAACGAAAGGAAGAATATGCCTGACATTGGTGGCAGTGCGAGAAGATTCTCCTTATACTAGAGGTCAAAGTGACAAGGGTCTTCTCACACTGGTAGGAAAATGCCACCATTGGTGGTCAGTTGGAAAGAGAATGGCTTTTACAGTGATGGACAGTGGTCAGTTAGAGGAACAATGCCCTATTTACTAGTGGTCAGTGGGATGAAGAATGGCCCCTTACATTAAGGGTTAGTGGGAAAAGGTTTCTCTTTGTGGACCCCCTTAAATTGGAGGTCAATGGGAAGAAGAATGCCCCTTGTGTTAGTGGTCAATGAAAGGAAGAATATCTCTTACATTGGTGGCAGTGCGAGAAGATTCTCCTTATACTGGAGGTCAAAGTGACAAGGATCTTCTCACACTGGTAGCCATTGGGAAGGAGAATGTCACTGTTGGTGGTCAGTGGGAGGAAGAATGGCCCCTTACATTAGTGGTTAGTGGAAAAAGGTTTCTCTTTGTGTGCCCTTAAATTGGTGGTCAATGGGAAGAAGAATGCCCCTTGAGTTAGTGGTCAATGAAAGGAAGAATATCTCTTACATTGGTGGCAGTGCGAGAAGATTCTCCTTATACTGGAGGTCAAAGTGACAAGGATATTCTCACATCGGTAACCATTGGGAAGGATGGTGGTCAGTTGGAGGAAGAATGCCTTTTACAGTGGTGGCCAAACAGGCATAAAAAAAATAGTTGTCGTTACTTATATGAAGGACAAAAGAAGATGATGCACTGGTCCCATGCTTCTGGTTTGGCAAAGGGAAACCTCTGTAGAGCTACACCTTCACCAACAAGTAGAAGATTACTCTGTCACTACTCACTGTCCAAGGAACCCCAAGTAACCTGTGGATGAACCCTAGTGCTCCAGAGAATGCGGGTTGGAAAAGTCTTGGAAATGCTAGTGTTAGGTTTCTTCAAGAATTGGCTTCCTCTTCATCCACTTCTAGAATACAGCAACAATGATAGCACAATCTCTTAGCAAGATTCTTTGAAACTGGGAATTATGGAAGGAAGTATCAGTTCAGGACTCCGAAATAGTCAACGCGTGATTAAACTTGCCGGCAACCATGCAAAACTGAGTTGGCCTTTTAACTATCCCAAGCAATGGAAATGAGCCCTTTGCATCCATGTTTCCCGAGATTAGAGCTCGTTTTACCTCCCGGCAACCAATGCTCACCACGCTTTTCTTAACACAGTTACACAAATGACTTTAACCCCTTAAGCGCTGCAGTGATTAATTAAATCAAATAAATGAATCCGGCTTCATTAGGTTAATGAAGTGAAGAAACTAATCTAAGGATGGAGCCATGGTTGGAAAAAGGAAAAAAAAAAAAATTACTCCACAATTGTAGAGTGAAACTGATTTAATTGTAAAGAGTGAAAAAAAAAAAAAAAAGAAGGAAACTAGACAATTAAGGAAAACATAATTAATAGACTAAGTTAAGGTTAAATGAGAACGTGCTGGATTAATGTTCTGTAACATTAATTTAACAGAGCTGATATACATAGTTGGGGGGAGGTTTGGTGTAGAATAAAGACGTGGAAATTATATGCCGCTAAAATGTGAAAATCTGACTATGTCAGATACGACTTGTTTCTGATCTACGGATGAAAACACATTCCAGGACGCAACGTGTTTAGGAGCGATCTTGGTTGATGACACCATCCTGGTTTGTGGGGCAGTGGTTAAGTTCCAGCACCTATTGTTTAAGAAAAAAAATGATATATATATATATATATATATATATATATATAGATACACATACAATATTCCAGTGTGGTTGTACAGTGAGTCTGACTAGTGCAGATCAGACTGGGGTTCTGGGTCACCCTGTGCCCCTAAAAGACACAGAGTAACTTACACATAGGATAGGCGAGGGGTAGCTGGGCAAGGATTTTCCAGGGCTCTCCAAGGTAAGCTGGGTTGCACAAGCCCCCCGCCCAAAGCGACTCCCGTCACACTGGGCACAGAAGATGTGGGTTGAGTAATGCTGTCCATCAGACTGAGGATTTAGAGGCAGAAAAGTGTACTGCGGGGGAATTCTCTGGAAAGAAGGTGAATACTTCAGCAAAACCTGGTTTTGTTATTTTATCTTTTAATGGGCAACTCTTTATCTTGTGATTTTTTGATATTTTCTTTTGACTGGGGTTCTGCTTTAAACAACTATGCACCCGCTAAGGAATAATGATGTTCCTTCTTATTTTTTAAGGCTGTTCGTTCACCATGACAGCCAGATAAGAAATTTCACAGTTTGGCTCTGACAGCCCCCCTACGCCCCTTCCTATAGGTTTACTTTAACCACTTACGGACCGCCCGCTGCAGTTTTACGTCCTTTGTTTGAAGAGGAATACCGTTGTTATGGTAGAAGCTAACTACCATAACCCCGGTATCCTCTTTTTCAGTGGGCGGTCCTCTACAAGATAAAAGTGGTCTCTGCTGCGAATACGCCGCAAGATCACTTTTAGCCCCCCCACCGCTCTCCAGTGCCCTCCGGAGCTGTCGGCACTCTCTGTTGCAGGGTATGGAGACAAGTCAAGGGCCCCCGTCTCCATATCACTGCAGGGCGGAAGCGGCGTCAAAACATCACTTCCTCCCATACGTCTTAAAGAGAAATTTTTTTTGTTATTTTTTCAAATGACAATTTAAAAAAAAAAATGTATTGCATTTAAAGTCCAAATAATAGATGTGAGGTCTTTTTGACCCCAGATCTCATATTTAAGAGGACCTGCCATGCTTTTTTCTATTACAAGGAAAGTTTACATTCCTTTTAATAGGAATAAATGTGACCCAAAGGTATTGCAATGACCGCCATTTTATTCTCTAGCGTGTTATAAAAAAAAATTATAATGTTTGGGGTTCTAAGTAATTTTCTAGCTTTTTCTAGCATTTTTAACTTGTAAACACCGAGTCTGAAAAACAGGCTCGGTCCTTAAGTGGTTAATTGAAACAGCAATTAGTTGGAATGTTTATTGGAAGAACATTTGAGTTGTCTTAAAAAAAAGTTGTGTTCTGTATGTCTCCCCACATTGCTGACATTTCTTCCATTGACAGACAGAGTCGTAGGTCTTTGCACATCCACCACACAATGCTTATAAGATTCACTCACATCTGTTACTTAGGTCTCGAAATACCAGAAAGTACAAGAATATGGAGTGATGAGGAGAATGATAAGGAGCTGAAGGCTTGGAGAGAGAGGAACCTTGGAACATCAACATCCATTAAAGGAAAATGCGTTCTCTCGGCAGCCTTGTACCGTATTTACTAACACAATTGGCCTTATGAAAATTAGGGTTATGGGTATTGAATTCCGATGCGGATGACAATAATAGACTCGGAGGTCAGGAGAAAAACACTTTTCGGGATTCTATACAATGCCTCGCCATTAGGCAATTTCAGAGAATAAAAGTTATTTAGATACGATTTTGAAAACCATTTTCAGGCGCCACTCATTACCATTGCGGTTAATGATCCTATTTACTATGCAGTTTAGGCTCCGTTTTTTTTTTTCGAATTTTCCACGGTCAATGGAAAGAATCAGCACTTCGATGTAAGGAAGTATGAGCATGTTTTGTACCATTTTAATTGATGGAAGGACGAGAGGTATATAGGCACTCATTGTATCGTTTTGGTTGATGGAAGGACAGGAGGTTTAGGCACTCGTATTGTTTTGGTTGATGGAAGAATGGGAGGTATGATCACTCTTTGTATAGTTTTGGTTGATGGAAGGACAGGAGGTTTGGGCACTCATTGTATGGTTTTGGTTGATGGAAGGACAGGAGGTTTAGGCGCTCATTGTATGGTTTTGGTTGATGGAAGGACAGGAGGTTTAGGCACTCATATTGTTTTGGTTGATGGAAGAATGGGAGGTACGATCACTCTTTGTATAGTTTTGATAGATGGAAGGACAGGAGGTTTGGGCACTCATTGTATGGTTTTGGTTGATGGAAAAATGGGAGATATGAGCCCTATTTGTATCATTTCGGTTGATGGAAGGACAGGAAGTTTGGGCACTCATTGTATTGATAAGGATACCCCCTGGCACAACTTCAGGGCATAACCCATTCTGCCTCTGAGCCAAATCTACAATAGTGAAGCACGCAGACAAGAGGGAAATTTAGTCTACATCCTTCGCCATCCCAATGGCAAGAGAGAGCTTTATTGAAAATCACAGCTTTATAGACAGAGTGACATCAGTCATATGAGTACATCTGATATGGCTGATCCATATATGGTCTTCTCTTGTGACGTCTGTTCTTGACCTCGTGGCGTACATTCCACTCTCATGGGGGCCATCTTTCTTTGGTCGATGGAAGGGGTCGGAAGAAGGGAGGAGGGGACGAGTAGCAGCTGTTTTCACTTAATCACTCCTGAAGATTTTTAACTCTACTATTATTTTCCTTGAAAAAGTAATTATATTGTAATACACCCACACACATATATGCATATATGTATATATATACACATATATATTGTGAGGGGTTAGCTCGGTAGTGGGGTGTGTGACCCCCTTGGATGGGTTCACCACACACTGAATTATACAGACTGGCAGTCGAAGATGGTTGAAAACAAAGTTTTTGGTTTATTTTCCATCTTGCTGGAAAACAATTGCAAGCATCCAAACAGCATAAACAAAATTAAACATAAAATAAATCCTAGCCACTCTGGGCGTCTACCTTCCATGCAGGAACCTATCTAAGGAGTCTGGCTCAGCCTAGCGCTAGGCAGACAATGCTGGTCATACAGCACAAACAGTAGTCTCTTGATATTTATAACACAGGAAAAAGTCAATGGTCTCCTCACCTCATCAGGAGACTTTCTGGCACTGCTCTCCTACTCACACAGCCTTAGGAGTGATGCAGCAACCAAGTGGTAACCCTCTGGCTACTTATAAAGGCCTTGATTGCTTCATTCTGAACAGCTGAAGCTTTTCAACGGCCTTTAGCCTTCCTCTGGCTACGTTTGTAGCCGACGCCCGATAACAATCTGTGTATCGTCTAAACAAGGCAGAAATGTATGTCCTGTCAGTGACAACACCCACAGATTTGCCTGACTTCCTGTCACAATATATATATATATATATATATATATATATATGTCAAGAAATAAAAGAAATAAAATAATATAAGAAAGGAAAGCAATATTTAAGTGGTTAAGAGAAAAATAACAAACACAAAATAATGTTTTTATCGACTCCCTCACAGTATCATTTTGGTTGATGGAAGGACAGGAGGTTTGGGCACTCATTGTATAGTTTTGGTTGATGGAAGGACTGGAGGTTTGGGCACTCATTGTATGGTTTTGGTTAATGGAAGGATGGGGGGGGTTATGGGGGGTAAGGGCACTCATCCTATTATTTTAGTTGATGGAAGGATGGGGGGGTTTAGGCACTCATCGCACCATTTGGGATAAGAGGTATGGGAACTCATTGTATTATTTTAATTGATGTAGGTGTGGGAGATAAGGGCGCACATTGCATAATTTTAGTTGATGTAAGGATGGGAGGTATGGGCTCAAATTTTAATGTTTTAACTGAGAGGACAGGTTTTTTTTTTTTTTTTTCGCACCTCCCACCCTGATCTTGGACAATCAACATCACATTCCATAGTGATTGGATTAAGGTGTCTGTTCTGGCTGTATGGATATAAAACTTTGGGTATCTTCTTGACACTTACTAAAACTGAAGAAGTGGCTTGGAGACGCAACCAAATATCTTCAACATTATTATGTTCACAAAATAGATCTCCTAAAACATTAAAGGTCTGCTTTCCCCTTTAAAGGAGATCTGTCCATTTATAGTGATCACTAGGCATGTGCAATTTTTTAAGTTACGAATACGTTTTCCGTAAATATTCGTTATTTTAGTTGATTCGTTAACATACGAATGAACGAACGGTTTAGCGCAATTAATAACGAATAACAATATTTTCAAAATAATGAATATGAAAAACAACGAAGATACGAAAGATGAAAGAAACAAAAACATAGAAACAACGAAAATACCGAACCCCAAAAAAATAATAATTACGAAAAACAAAATGAACGAAAATGCAAACTTACTAATATTCGAAGACCGAAAAGAAAACAACCGAAATGCCGAACAAAGACTAAAAAACGAAAATCAAAACTAACGAAAAATAAATTAAGAATCTTCGGAAAACTGAAATGAAAACAACGAAAATACAAAATAATGTAAATTAGCTTTCGTTAGTACTGAAATATTTCTGAACATTGACCAATAGCCACTGAGCGCTGTCCCTTTCCTCTGAAGAGCTTCTTTCTCATTACATTTTGGCTCCTTGTGTCTTTTTCTGTGTTAGACTGCAAATTTCTAGATTTGTATTTGTAATATCTGACATATTTTAGTTTTCTTCTACGTCAGACTTCATTCTAGACAGGGTGTGTGTGCTGACTAAGACAGTCAAGTCAATTACAGTAAAGTACGAATTACAAAATTACGACGAGTAGTGTATCGAATAAACGTAAAATGTATTCTAACAGAATTACGAATGCAATAAAATCTACAAAAGTACGTTTTTACAATCAAAGGAAATTAGACACGAAAATACGAATGATCATAAAGCAACGAAAATATATTTCTTACGAAAATACAAATGCGGCATGATGGAAAATATAATGTAAATAGGAATAGCAAAACAACAAAAATGAAACTAACGTAAAAACTAAGGAACAAATAAAATCATTTTAAAAATACGAACGCGGCAGAATACAAAATATAAAATACGAATCTCGATTCAACGAAAAATAAACTAACAGAAAAAAACGGAAACGGAAAAAAGAGTGTTACGAAAATACTAAAGAGTACGAATACGATAACTAACGTCTTACGAAATTATGACTCGTTACGAATCACGATAAACGAACAGAAACGAAACAGAAATAAACGAAAATTTTTGCTGTGCACATGTCTAGTGATCACTGTGCCCACGGAACAAATCCACCATCATTTCCCTTTAATCAGCTCAAAGCCGAGGCACACTACCTGTAAAAACAATCCGGCTCTTCACCCGTCTGGGGCCAAATCGCATCTGACGTTTAATTTATGAGCGAAGTTCCCTTCATTTGCAGCTGCAGTACGACATCCCGAGTAACGTAATGAGGCCTTTCCATAGTAATGTTTTCCTTTCTACTTACTCAGGATAATGTTAGTTACCAGTAATTGAACATGCAATCCAAAGCATTTCAAATTCATTCCTGTTGATGGTCAATTATGCGAAAAACGTTAACAAGCTGTGCAGGAGGTTCAAATATTTCACCGCACAGGAAGTAAAGGGTTACTCCAATCTGCGTTTTAAGTTCAGTGTTTGGCGCTATTATGCGATTTCTTTTGTGTCTTGATCAACGCAGTGATGACATCTTTATTTACTGGATCTGACCTCCGGCCTTCCCTTCAGTCTGGCACAGTTGTACCGGCTCCTCTCCTGGACTGAAACGGCTTCCTCCGATTTCACTGCACACTGTGAGCTTTTCACTACACATTGCCGCGTACACTAATGCCGCAAGCTTTTGGTTGGAAATTGTGACCGTGTGTAGGTAGGGTAACCACGTGTCCCGGATTGCCCGGGACAGTCCCGCATTCTGCAGGTCTGTCCCGGGCAGCTTCACTCTGGGACAATACAGTGTCCCGGATTGAAACTGAAACAGGCCCCAGCATAAACCCCTCAGAGCTTAAGATGTTACACCCCCCCAACTAGTGACGAACTACATGTCCCAGTATGAACCCCTCAGAGCTGAAGATGTGACCGCCCCCCCAACCAATGAAGAACTACAGGTCCCAGGATGAACCAGTGAAATCTATGGGGCCACGAAAAAAGGTATAAAAAAATAAATTTTTTTAGGAGGGGGGTGTCTCTGAATGGCAGTTTGGAAATGTGGTCACCCTATATATAAAATACAAAACGAATGCAAAAAATAAATGGAATACAAAATAAAATACAAAACAAATGCAAAAAAATAAAATAAAATACAAAATGAACGCTTCATTAAGTTTTTTTTGTTTTTTTTGCCAAGGCAAGCATCAACCTCTTGCAATCTCCTGCACAGCAGAGCTCATATGGAGAAGCAGCACAAAACGCCAATCAGTTGTGCTGCAGTGATCAAGGGGCATGCTTATAGGAGGAGAGAGCGCATAGTGACAGCAGAGATACCCCTATCAGTCTGTTGCTTCTCCTTTCACTGTCCAATCACAGGTTTGGGGAGGGACATGATCTGTAAGTGTTACTGAACTGTAGCAGAGAAAAATTAGGTCTCCTGTCCTGCCAGACAGGGCTATGCTCAGCGGCGGTGTGCGTCCAAAAAGGGCGCAGCAGCGCCACCCCCCCACCTCTCCTGTCACTCTCTAATTACCATAGATTCATGCATTGCATGAATCTATCTATGGTCGCTGCCGACACCCCCTATTCAGGTGTCCGGTCCCTTTTCGCGCACCCAAATTACAGAGGCGGGGGTGTTTTTTGGAGGCACCTGATTAGAGACATAGGCTCTAATAGGTGCCCAAAAATGTGAGAAGTGGGCACAACGCTGTGCGTTCGCTTCTCACTCAGCTGTATATTAGGAAAGTGAAGGAATTCGCTTTCCTAACATTGAACCGCCTCTCAGCCAATCAAGTGCACCGGGTCTGTGTTACCTGTCACCTGGCTGAAGTGACAGGCGTTGTGATTGGATGCCTATCAGGTGCCCAATCACAGCAGAGGATGAGAGGAGGAGCGGGCGGGAGAAGACACTGGGGTTGGGGAAGATGGAGGGCACCGGACACCGCTCGCCGCCTGCCCCCGTCACCTGCTGCCCACCAGAGACAAGGTAAGTGCCGTGTAGATGACGGGGGGCACAGTGGCAACAATTGGGGCACAGTGGCAGCACTTGGGGAACAGTGGCAGCACATGGGGCACAGTGGCAACACTTGGGGCACAGGGGCAATATTTGGGGCATAGTGGCAATATTTGGGGCATAGTGGCAGCACTTGTGGCAACTTTTGGCGCACAGTGGCAACATTTGGGGCACAGTGGGAGCATTTGATAGGCACAGTGGCTGCGTTTGATGGGCACAGTGGCTGTGTTTGATGGGCACATTGGCTGCGTTTGATGGGCACAGTGGCAGCACATGGGGCACAGTGGCAGCACATGGCTTACAGTGGCAACATTTGGGGCACAGTGGCAACATTTGGGGCACAGTGGCAACACCTGGGGCACAGTGGCTGCGTTCGATGGGCACAGTGGCTGTGTTCGATGGGCACAGTGGCTGTGTTCGATGGGCACAGTGGCTGCGTTTAAAAAAAAAAATCCTTAATTTTTTAGTTCGTTTGCGCCCCCCCCCCCCCAAAAAAAAAAATTGAGCACCAGCCGCCACTAGCTATGCTATGTGGCAGAGCTTTGTAAATCTCAAGCCTGGAGGGACAGATATACAAATCCTTCGGCAGGTCGCACATCTCTCATCTATGTATTCCATCAGTGTATTTAGCAGCCTGAGGTTAAGCTTTTAAAGAAAAGCCTGTAGAGTCCCTTTAAAGAGGTATTGTTCTATAAAGTCACTTGATCTTCCCATAGAGAACAATGACACTGCTGTCAAATCGCATCGATCCGCCGGCCTTCCCTGTGTGACAACCTATACCGGTCATGCCCAGGCACTCAGAATCACAGCGGAGGACAATGTCACATCAGAAGTCACCAGATTAGTGTTTTTTTCCGCTTCTCCCGGCCGTTCTTATCCTTCCGAGGCCGGAGGGCGTTCGGCTATTTCCAGGACCAGTGGGAGGCAGTTAGAAGGCTACTTTAGCCTTTCATTTCCACAAATGAGGTTCAACCCACTGGCTAAATGGTGTCCCCGTGTTTCCTGGAACTCTTCATGCAGTAAATGGGAATCTATGCTGTGAAGAGGACAGTCACCGTGACACCGAGTCACCAATGCCGAGGGATGGGACCCGATCTACAGAGACCTGGCGTCTAAAAGTTTTATCAACATTGAAGGGCAAAAAAGATTCAGTAAGTCTGTTCTTAGATCACACGTAAGACGTATCCTTCAAATGCTGCTCCAAAGCCGCTTCCATGAGAACAAAGTTACTGCTTCTTTCTACTTCGCATACTGATCACGTGAGTAAGTCAACTGCTAGTTACGACACAACTCACGAGTGATTTTCTAGAACTATTGCAAGTTCTGTCATAACTAGCAGCTGACTTAAACACGTGATTAGCCCCACTGGATAAACAAAGACCCTGGCTGACCCCACTTGATTATCAAAGGCCTTGGCTGGTCCCCCTGGATGATCAAAGGCCCTGGCTGACCCCACTGGATTATCAAAGGCCCTGGCTGGTCCCCCTGGATGATCAAAGGCCCTGGCTGGTCCCCCTGGATGATCAAAGGCCCTGGCTGGTCCCCTGGGATGATCAAAGGCCCTGGCTGGTCCCACTGTATGATCAAAGGCCCTGGCTGGCCCCACTGGAGTAAGTCAACTGCTAGTTACGACACAACTCACGGGTGATTTTCTAGAACTATTGCAAGTTCTGTCATAACTAGCAGCTGACTTAAACACGTGATTAGCCCCACTGGACAAACAAAGACCCTGGCTGACCCCACTGGATTATCAAAGGCCCTGGCTGGTCCCCCGGGATGATCAAAGGCCCTGGCTGGTCCCACTGTATGATCAAAGGCCCTGGCTGGTCCCCCGGGATGATCAAAGGCCCTGGCTGGTCCCCCGGGATGATCAAAGGCCCTGGCTGGTCCCACTAGATGATCAAAGGCCTTGGCTGGTCCCACTGGATCATCAAAGGCCCTGGCTGGTCCCACTGTATGATTAAAGGCCCTGGCTGGTCCCGCTGGATGTACAAAGGCCCTAGTTGGCCCCACTGGAGTAAGTCAACTGCTAGTTACGGCACAACTCACGAGTGAACTTCTTGAACTATCACAGGTTTTGTCATTACTTGCTGCTGACTTAATCACGTGATCAGTCTTTTCGGGTGGTGGAAGCTTGACAGCGCGATCTCCCTGGATGATCAAAGGTTCTGGCTGGTCCCCACTGGATGATCAAAGACCCTGGCTGGTCCCCCTGGATGATAAAATACCCTGGTGTGTCCCCCAGGATGATCAAATGCCCTGGCTGGGTATATTGCCACAAGCACGGAAGACCTCCCATAACAGGAGGTCATGAGTGGCTGGTAAGCAGCCATTTTTTGAGGTGGAGGCTTTTCTTGAGAATCCACAAATATTTTTCAGTGAAAGTATAAAGTACATTTTTTTGGGGGGCGGCAAACAGTCTTGGCCAGCTCACTCGCACTAGCAAGCCCCCCACAACTCTCAATTATTCGATCGATCAAAGCGGCAATCCTCTCGCGATCCATAGCCTTACCTTACAAGCCTTGTCATAATGTGCCCGGCAGTGCCGGTAATGGAGCCGTTTCTGAAGAAAGCCATCTCTTTTCCAAACCTAGTGGTGCGGGGAGGAGGACGAGGTGGTGGTGCACTGCTGAATCCAGGGTAGGGCTCCTACTACCTCCTAGAAGTGACTGCTGCTGCCGGGGGCCAAAGCTTTTCCTCCTGGCCGAACAGGAGGTGGGTCCTGAGACCCGTCCTAAGACTGCCCCGGCCAATCGGATCACCAGATCCGCTTCCTGATTGGCCGGGAGGAGAAGCAGGAAGACATTAGTGAAATATTAATTTGTCACACAAGTTGGTGGGCAGAGCACTGTGCCACAAGCTCACCCATTTTGAATCCAATTAGAGCCTCCAGTTCTAATCACGTGCTTCAAAAAAATAAAAACTCACATTGAAATTCATGCGTTCGGCGCCCTGCATGGAGATTAGGGGCCGGGCGCATGGATTAGGGGGTAGCTCCCCTGCGCCACTGACCTCTATCCCTCCCTTCACCTTCCTAAATAACATTTTATGCAGATGTCGGGGGAGGACCGAATGGGAGTACTATACAGTGTCACTAGAGTGATAGCCCTGGGTCTGCTGACATCACATCCAAGATGGCGACATGCAGCAGCAGTGTTTTCAATGTCTACCATAAGGGATGCTTATACGGCAAATAAAATGGAGAAAATATAGTAAATGCACATTCAATATAATGATATTGGAAGACTTTTGTTAAACTGAATGTTCTGGTGACAGGGCCTCTTTAAATATGCCCTAATAGCATAGATAAAAACCTCAAAGCATGAAAAACACATTCTTTTGGCAGCACATGGATCATTGCATTCGTATTTTGTGCTTGTGTTGCATAGAAGCGTAGGCGCATGTGGGTGGCATTCAGAATGCATGGGATTGCACAAATACAGTGAGATGATATACAATGTAGTACTTTATTTGAACTGGGTTTTGTCGGGTCGGGTTGGGTTTGGTTTAGTTTGGTTTGATTGGGTGTGATTTGTTGGGTTGTTTAATTTTTTTTTTGCTCGGGTTAGTATGGTTGGGTTGGGTTTGGCTTCGTCTGGTTTGGTCAGGTCTATTTGGTTGGGTTCGGTTTGATCCATATGATTGGGTTGGGTTTGGTTAGGCTGGGTCCATTTGAATTGGCTAGGTTTAGTTTGGCTTGGTTGGATCCGTTTGATTGAGTTGGGTTGGGTTTGGCTTTGCCGGGTTGGGTCTGTTTGATTGGGTACAAGTGCATAGATGTGGAGGTGTATATGGGTCTGTTTGATTGGGTTAGGTTAGATTGGGACCGTTTTATTTGTTTGAATTTGGTTGGGTCCGTTTGGTTGGGTTAGGTACGAGTGCATAGGCGTGGAGACCGCCTAAATTATATTGGCAAGCACTAAAATAGGTGTATCTGGGTCAGTTTAATTGGGTTAGGTTGGGATTGGTTTGGTTTGGTTCAGTTGGGTACAATGGCATAGGCGTAGAGCCAGTCTAAATTATATTGGCAAACACTAAATTAGGTGTATGTGGGTCCATTTGATATGGTTGGGTTTGGGTTGGCATGATCAAGTTGAATTTGATTGAGTTGGGTACATAGATGTGGAGCCAGCCTAAAATATATTGGCAAGTACTAAAATAGGTGTATCTGGGTCTGGTTGACTGAGTTAGGTTAGGTTGGGACCGGTTGGGCACAAGTGCATAGGTGTGGAGCCAGGCTAAATTATATTGGCAAACACTAGAATAGGTGTATGTGGGTCCATTTGATTGGATTGGGTTGGGTTGGGTTTGGCATGGTCAGGTTGGGTTTGATTGGGTTGGGTACAAGTGCATAGGTGTGGAGCCAGTCTAAATTATATTGGCAAACACTAAATTAGGTGTATGTGGGTCCATTTGATATGGTTGGGTTTGGGTTGGCATGGTGAAGTTGGGTTTGATTGAGTTGGGTACCAGTGCATAGATGTGGAGACAGCCTAAATTATATTGGCAATTACTAAAATAGGTGTGTCTGGGTCTGGTTGACTGAGTTAGGTTAGGTTGGGACCGGTTGGGCACAAGTGCATAGGTGTGGAGCCAGTCTAAATTATTTTGGCAAACACTAGAATAGGTGTATGTGGGTCCATTTGATTGGATTGGGTTGGGTTTGGTTTGGCATGGTCAGGTTGGGTTTGATTGGGTTGGGTACAAGTGCATAGGTGTGGCGCCAGTCTAAATTATATTAGCAAACACTAGAATAGGTGTATGTGGGTCCATTTGATTGGATTGGGTTGGGTTAGGTTTGGCATGGTCAGGTTGGGTTTAAATGATATTGACTATCACTAGAATAGGTGTATGTGGGTCCATTGGGTTGGGTTTGGTTTGGCGTGGTCAGGTTGGGTACAAGTGCATAGGTGTGGAGCTATTCTAAATGATATGTGCAAACACTAAAATAGGTTTATCTGGCGTCTAATCTGCCAGATCCCCTTTCTCCAGCACTGACTGGCAGCTGGAGGTATCACTCAAGCCGTCATGTTCCGAGTTCCATTCATCCTCTCTTAAAAGGAAGATGAACTTCACCCGGCTCGCTGGTAGTTGTTCTGGAATCCATTACCCGGAGTGAGATATTGTCTTCTTTGCACTGCTCACCTGGCTCCCAGCACCCCCAGGGGTCCATCTCACCCTGACGTAGCTCAATTCAATCAAACCCAATCAACTCAAGCACTCTTTACAGCAATCAGCCTCTTTATTTATTGATGCTCCGTGTCTGGTCTCACAGCGTGCGCCGCTCCTTGCAAGACATTACTACGCTCTTTGTGCTTCCTTTGTGGATAGCTTGCCAAACTGTTAGCGTGCAGCTTCCCAAAAAAAAAAGAAAAAAAGAAAGGAAGAAATCAATCCGCCATGATGTCTCCAGTGCTGATGAAAGCTTCAGGCGTGTCAGTCGTGCCCCTGTGTGTAGTTTGTCTACGTCTCGGGTGTTCCAGAGAAATAAAGATTTTAAAAGTGGGTGGCTGAAAAAGAAAATGGCCACATTAGTGTCAGGGAATGTGACGAAAAGGCTCCCCAAGGAAGATGCACTCGATGTACTGACAGGGATATGGGGCGGCCATTGATTATTTTTTGACAATGTTGATTTTTTTTTTGGGGGGATATAGAGAGTATCCAATGGCTTGGAGTCAGTGTTTTCAAAAAAGGATGCAGACGAGGAGTCAAAACCTTCTTCTATCTCAGACTTTGGCTGCATGCTTCTCCTGAGATGGTGACTTGAACAGTACTGAAGCTAAAGATAGAAATTGGCCGCCAGGACAAGGGGTGGGCAGAATGGGTAGTTGCCCATAGCACAGAGAAGCAAGGGGTCAAGGAATGGATGTAGGGTGGTACAGTCATTGTAAAGCATGTATTAACAGTGGGGGAGGGGCACGCAATTCTGGATCTTGCCCTGGGCACTGGACAACCCTGTCCTGGTACTCATGGCAGCCTACGTATTCCTCTTCGAACAGGTTTTATTTAATGCTCAATAAATGGCAACACGCCTGTTGTGGTGTCATTCATTGTGAAGGACATCTTAGATGCAGGGCTGTCTTAATGCATGGGCACTGCCCAGGGGCCTCAGGTGCATATGGGGCCCCATGATAGTTTTGCATTAAAGCATACATGCCAACTGTCCCGGATTTCCCAGACCAGTCAAGCAACTTACTAAGCTGTCCCAGGACAGGGATGAACTGGCCATCGGGACTACAGGGAGTTTCCCGGTGGGACGGTGGCTCAGTGGGCCGGCTTCAGTGACAGCGGACCGCTGCCCCCCTCTGCTCCTCTGTCTCTCCCTTCCCGCAGCGCTCACCTCCTCTCCCTCCCCGCAGCACTTACCTGGGGGGAACAAAGAGGCAGGGGGAGGACTAGAGGAGCAGGGGGGACGACAGAGGAGCATGGGGGAGGGGACAGACAGCTGACTCAACAGCTATGGCCTGGGAGTTTCTCACTTCTGCCTAATCTTGTCCCATAAGGGGGGGGGGGCACCGAACTGATTCTTTGCCCCGGGTGAAATAATGTCTAGCTTTCCCACTGGTACTGCCTATAAGAGTACCAGTCGCTCTTCTCTAATAAAGTAGAACGGCTAGTGGCTAGTGAAGGGGGAAAGGGGGCTTGGGTGGCCAGGGGGAGGGGGGGGGGGTGCGGGAGTTGTCCGGCCGCCATTGGGAGAGACCTATCAAAGTGGGCCAGTCTGGATGAAGTCCAGGGCCAAATTTTTGTCCCAGTCCAGCCCTGTCCCAGGATGGCCATGTCCTGGGCAGCATTCTGGAACCTGTGCTGTGCCCTCCTGACCCCCCCCCACATACTATGCCCCTTCTTTCTACAACCCTGAACTATGCCCTTTGTGTTGATTTGCCTTTGATTTAGCCAATGCTTTTTGTATTGTTTAAATTCTATTTTATTGAAAGTACTAATAAATATATGTTTAATTCTATCAACAAATTCTTGAGAGTAGGTGAGTAAATTGGGGCAGGCCTGTAGGGGCCCAGTGCATTACTTTGCCCAGGGGCCCATGATGCTATTAAGACGGCCCTGCTTAGATGTAGGATTTTAGGTTCAAATGTAGAGGTTCGAGGTCCATTTGTCAACTTGCTTTTTTTAAGGACATTTCTGCCCAATTTAATTTAAAAGAAAGATTCCTTTACACCAAGGTTTCCCTTGCAGGGATTCATCATCGTCACACGTTGTCACAAAGCAATATGAACCTTCAGCCTCCTGGCTAATGAGCTGCCCACCTTCTCTTCTCCATGCCTTTTGGAGCCCAGTCTCTTCTGTACAAGACAGTGGTCCGCCATGTCCTTCTAGCTGTTTGGACTGCTTAGTCCAGCCTTTTCCACACTTTTTCCCCCCCAAGGAACTCTTATAATAATTTTCAGGTCTCTAAGAACCCTGGCTAAAACCAATTAAAGTGGGGCTCCGGGGGAAACCACTCAATGCACCACACAACATCGCATGTACCATATATTGTCACTTGAGCTCCAGAAAGTTTTACCCCTTTCATGGTAGTAATAAGAGGAATAGTGCTCCATCGTTCATGTCAATGGGAGGAATCGTGCCCCATCACTGGTGTCAGTGGGAGGAATCGTGCCCCATCACTGGTGTCAGTGGGAGGAATCATGCCCCATCACTGGTGTCAGTGGGAGGAATCGTGCCCCATCATTGGTGTCAGTGGGAGGAATAGTGTCCCATCATTGGTATTAATAGGAAGAATCATGCTTCATCATTGGTATTAGTGGAAGGAATAGTGGCCTATTATATTGTCAGTGGAAAGAATAGTGCCCAGCTGTTTATATCAGTGGAAGGAATTATGCCCCATCATTGATTTTAGCAAAAGGAATAGTGTCCTATTGCTGGTGTCAGCAGAAGAAATAAGACCCTTTTGTTAATGTCAGTGGGAGGAATTAGGCCCTACTGTTGGTGTCAGTGGAAGGACTGCTTCCTTGTTGTTGGTGTCAGTGGAAGGAAGAGTGTTTTGTATCATTGGGGGGAATATATCAGTGAGAGAAACTATGCCACAAGTGCCCCTTATATCAGTGAGAGAAACTATGCCACAAGTGCCCCTTATATCAGTGAGAGGAACTATGCCCCGAGTGTTTCTTATATCAGTGGGAGGAACTATGCCCCAAGTGCCCATTATCTCAGTGAGAGGAACTATGCCCCAAATACCCCTTATCTCAGTGAGAGGAACTATGCCCCAAGTGCCCCTTATATCAGTGAGAGGAACTATGCCTCGAGTGCCCATTATATCACTGGGAGGAACTATGCCCCAAGTGCCCGTTATTAGGGATGCACCGATACCAATATCGGTACCGATACTAACCATTTTCGCGAGTATCGTTATTCGCAAAAATGCTCCGAAACCCTACCCTCCTCTGCGCCGTCGGCTGCATCTCCCCCAGGCCAAGAGCGGGGGTATGTGATGTCACCACCAGAAAAAGAAAGGGAACCTGCAGTCACTGTACCATGCCTGCAGTCACTTCTGCCTGTTGAGTCCTCCTTCCCTCTACCAGCTGTCACCCCTGCCCCCATGTTTCCCAATAACCCTCCTATCCCCCATCCTCTTCCCCCCAGAGATCACAGCCTTTTCCATCCCAACTCTCCCACCACACAATCCCTATTTCACCCCACCCTCAACTACCGCCACCTCCCAAACCACCCCTCTTCCTAGGCGATAGGTATCGGTAATTGGTATCGGCACGTACCTGAGGTAAAGTATCGGTACTCGTACTGAGTGTTCAAAAAGTGGCATCAGTGCATCCCTACCCGTTATATCAGT
Organism: Rana temporaria; assembly: GCF_905171775.1. Classification (NCBI taxonomy): domain Eukaryota; kingdom Metazoa; phylum Chordata; class Amphibia; order Anura; family Ranidae; genus Rana; species Rana temporaria. The sequence continues at coordinate 174,868,927 of NC_053497.1, read as the reverse complement.
GAGAGGAACTATGCCCCAAGGGCCAGAACCATGCTCCATCATTGGTATTAGTGGAAGGAATAGTGGCCTATTATATTGTCAGTGGAAAGAATAGTGCCCAGCTGTTTATATCAGTGGAAGGAATTATGCCCCGTCATTGAATTTAGCAAAAGGAATTGTGTTCTATTGTTGGTGTCAGCAGAAGAAATAAGACCCCTTTGTTAATGTCAGTGGGAGGAATTAGGCCCTACTGTTGGTGTCAGTGGAAGGACTGCTTCCTTGTTGTTGGTGTCAGTGGACGGAAGAGTGCTTTGTATCATTGGGGGGAATATATCAGTGAGAGAAACTATGCCACAAGTGCCCCTTATTTCAGTGAGAGGAACTATGCCCCAAGTGCTCCTTATATCAGTGAGAGGAACTATGCCCCAAGTGCTACTTATATCAGTGAGAGGAACTATGCCCCAAGTGCTCCTTATATCAGTGAGAAAAACTATGCCCCAAGTGCCCCTTATATCAGTGGGAGGAACTATGCCCCAAGTGCCCGTTATCTCAGTGAGAGGAACTATGCCCCAAGTGCCAATTATCTCAGTGAGAGGAACTATTCCCCAAGTACCCCTTATCTCAGTGAGAGGAACTATGTCCCAAGTGCCCCTTATATTAGTGAGAGGAACTATGTCCCAAGTGCCCCTTATATTAGTGAGAGGAACTATGCCTCGAGTGCCCGCTATATCACTGGGAGGAACTATGCCCCAAGTGCCCGTTACATCACTGAGAGGAACTATGCCCCAAGTGCCCGTTACATCAGTGAGAGGAACTATGCCTCGAGTGCCCGCTATATCACTGGGAGGAACTATGCCCCAAGTGCCCCTTATATCAGTGAGAGGAACTATGCCCCAAGTGCCCGTTAAATCACCGAGAGGAACTATGCCCCAAGTGCCCGTTATATCAGTGAGAGGAACTATGCCTCGAGTGCCCGTTATATCACTGGGAGGAACTGTGCCCCTTATATCAGTGAGAGGAACTATGCCCCAAGTGCCCCGTTAAATCACTGAGAGGAACTATGCCCCAAGTGCCCCTTATATCAGTGGGAGGAACTATGACCCAAGTGCCCGTTATCTCAGTGAGAGGAACTATGCCCCAAGTTCCAATTATCTCAGTGAGAGGAACTATGCCCCAAGTGCCCGTTAAATCACTGAGAGGAACTATGCCCCAAGGGCCAGAAAAAGGCAAGAAAAAGGCCGCAGTTTGAAGACCACGGTGTTATACCATGTTTGGCGTGCCACCTAAATATGAAACGTGGTATATGAAACTTTTTGACAAAGTTCTTGTTTTTAAAACATACCGGAGCCCGATAACAAGCTACCTCAGTCAGTGATCACCGGAAAGAAACCGACGGTACCGTATACCAGTGCTGTTCACCATTATAAAGCACTGTGGGACAGGTTGGAGAAAGATAAAGACTTATCTCTACCGCCGTTCTAAAATATATATAAAAGCACGTTTGTTGCTCGCTACCTGTGGCTCATTACATCTGGGAGACCTTGACAAATAGTCTTAAAAATAATCACAGCTCTCATGAAAGGGTTCTAATTCCTACCAGTGAACTCAACACGAAAATATATGCAAGAAAGACGAAGGCAGAGAGACAAACACGATGAAATGCCCTTGAAACACGCAGCAGCTTGAAGTGTCTTTGAAAGCCCAGGCTCGCTCCTCGTTCCTTTTCTCAAGACGCATCCGGAGCGTCCTTTTCATCCCGTGAGCAAAGCTTTGTTTTTGCTGCTATTCAAAATGATTTCCACCATTGAGAATAATAAACAGAAAGTCGCTATCACAAGGAATTTACTTCTGTACAAATGAGATGCGCTTCTTAAACACCTCGGTGTTATCTTGAAAGGCGCGTCGCCTTTATCTTAAGTTTTTGTTTTAGGCAAAACCAGGCTATTATTCCCATCAAAAAAAAATAAGTTACTGTAGGGTTCTGCGGCACATTCTTTTGACTGTATAAACTATCAATACCTTAGGCTAAAAAAAATCGAAATGTAGCGTACAGACCCCCTGACGCTGTTTGTCCCAAGTTCCATTCCCAAGTGGGTGCAAGCAACCAGGCACACAACAGTTCCCCAGTCTCTCAACACAATAACGAGGCAGCAAGCGTCTTTCTTTATGAGGTTTAATGCGGGTTACTTGGTGGGGGAGTAGGGCAGTGTTGCTACCCTACCAGGTTGAAATTTACTGTCACGACACCCGAAATTTACTGGCGCAGCCATGTTTTTACTGGCATTTCACAAAAGTTACTAAATTACATTTTTAGGTGCAAATTTCAGTATTTAGGCTACAAACAAGTACGCTAGGCAAATAACAATGTGATTTAAGGTACATATTAAGGTAAAAAAACATATTTTTGTTATTTTCAATATAATAAGGGCAAATTATTTAGTCACATCACCCCCTGCCTCCATCCCCCTCTGCCACCAACACCCCCTGCCTTCACCCCCCCTCTGCGGTGCCACAATCTCCCCCTGCCTCCAATCTCCCTCCAATCACCCCAAGGCCCCCTGCCTCCAATCACCCCCTGCCTCCATTGTCCCCTGCCTCCATCCCCCTCTGCGGTGCCACCAACAACCCCAGTCTCCATCCCAACCCTCTGTGATGCCACCCTCCCCCTCTGCGGTGCCACCAACACCCCCTGACTCCAATCACCCCATGCCACTAACACCCCCTGCCTCCATTCTCACCCAGGCCCCCTGCCTCCAATCACCCCCTGCCTCCATCCCCCTCTGCGGTGCCACCAACAACCCCTGTCTCCATCCCAACCCTCTGTGATGCCACCCTCCCCCTCTGCGGTGCCACCAACACCCCCTGACTCCAATGACCCCCTGCCTCCATTTTCACCCAGGCCCCCTGCCTCCATCCCCCTCTGCGGTGCCACCAACAACCCCTGTCTCCATCCCAACTCTCTGTGATGCCACCCTCCCCCTCTGCGGTGCCACCAACACCCCCCGACTCCAATCACCCCCTGCCACTATTCTCCCCCAGGCCCCCTGCCTCCATCCCCCTCTGCGGTGCCACCAACAACCCCTGTCTCCATCCCCCACCCTCTGAGGTGCCACCATTCCCCTCTGCGGTGCCACCAACACCCCCTGCCTCCAATCTCCCCCTGCCTCCATCCCCCTCTGCAATGCCACCGCAGCCACCATCACCCCCTGCCTCCAATCTCCATGCGCAGTTCCAAGCCAAACATATCTCAGCTATTTTTACTGGCACATTCCCGCAACCACGGACATTTACGATCAGGGGGGGGATGCCCGTTTTTACAGACTGTCCGTAAAAATATGAACGGTTGGCAACACTGGAGAAGGGTGAGACTTGGAAAATCTTCAAATTTGATGCAAACTGAATCACTGAGGACACTTTCTGGTAGTAGCTAAACTCTTCAGGATGAACCTCCTGTAGTTTGTCTGCAATCCCATAGGGAAGCATTACAAGTCCGTTTACAGACTTCTAAAAAACGTACCGTTCGTCCGTCCGTACGTACGTACGTACGTACGTACGTACGTACGTACGTGTGAAAGGGCCCTAAGCCGGTCTCTCAAACAGTTTAGTGGCAACTGTCCCTCCACTATCTCTCACTTTCTCAGGACTCTACTCACTGTATCCCTGTGTTGTACATTGATGCCTCCATACATTAACAGCCAGACCCTGTACTGTGAGTCTCCAGCCCAGATCTTTAGCAGACATTCTCCAAACTGTTCCCCTTAGCTTTAGAAGCAGGTCCCCCAGCTCTCTCTGAAACTGGGACCTTGTTGAAACCCCTACAGTCTTCAGCTAATATGCCCTTCCAGGCTGGGTATTCTCCTTCAGGACAAGGACCCCCCTGTTCCAGGCTCCAGACAATTTATACACACGTCAGTGCCCTCTTGGTCATCCCCTTGACCAGGGATTGGCCGACGTTGTATGACTGTTTAGCCCAGGTTCTGCCTCTTCCAGCCCACTAAATTATAGAACAGTCTCCAAACTTTTCAAACAAAGGGCCAGTTTACTGTCCTTCAACTTTCGGGGTGCCAGAATGTGGCTAGTGGAAGAAGAAAATGTCCCGGCACAGCATCAGTAAGAATAGACATGACTTCAGGGTTGGTGGCCGGTAGGGGGAGGAATAGTGCCCTATCGTTGTTATTAGTACCCACCGGTACCACCTATCAATGCCCACCAGTGGTGCCAATCAGTGCCTCATCAGTGACACCTATCAATGTAACCTACCAGTGCTGATCAGTGCCCATCACGTCTAACTATCAGTGCCACCTATTAGTGCCACTTCTCAGTGCCCACCAGTGCCACCTATCAATGCCCTTCATTGCCACCCATCAGTACCACTTCTCAGTGCCCACCAGTGCCACCTATTAGTGCCCACCCTTGCTGCCTTATCGGTGCCCATCAGTGCAGCCTCATCAGTGTACACCAGGGGTGGCCAACCAGTGACCAGGGGTGGCTAACCAGTGGCCCGGGGGCCAAATGTGTCCCGCAGAGCCCTCTGATGTGGCCCGCGACCTCCTGTTCGGGAATAGCGGGTTGGCAAGCCCAGATCGCAGGTTGCCGATCTGCCATACCACAGCATTAGTGTTGTGAATGAAGCTGGTGGTAGAGGAAGAAAGCGGCTGCAGACAAGATCCCCATAAGCTGATGTTTCCTCTACAGCGCCAGCTTTGCCACAGAAGGAGTCTATGGCAAAGTTCAGCTAACCCGCAGGATAGACACAGGTGCACTACGCTGCACCCGTGGTGTGGGTAGCACATCAGTTAAAAGCAGTCTAGGCCTTTTTCACATGATCAGCCCGACCAAATGGGACCCTCAAGATGTCCATTTACGCTTGCCTACCTCCAATCCAAAAAACAGAAGGGAATTCATCCCCTTCCATCTGGGCAGATCGGAGGGCCCATAGAGTAGCCGTGACCTGTCATCTGCCCGCTTCGCTCATTGTGGCCCAACTTGGTTACCAAGTTGCTTAAGTGGCCCTCGCTATTCAAAAGGTTGGGCACCCCTGGTGTACACCAATGAAGGATAAAAATTACCCGTTTGGTGTTTTTTTTTTAATATATTTTGTTATAAAATTTTGTACATTTCCCCCCCCCCCCAAAAAAAACCCCCAGAGGTGAACAAATACCACCAAAAGAAATCTCTATTTGTGGGAAAACAATGATAACAATGTCATTTTGGTACAGTGTTGTATGACCGCGCAATTGTCATTCAAAGTGCATCAGTTGAAAATTGGTCTGGGCAGGAGGGGGGGGGGGGGGGGGTTAAGTGGCCAGATTGGCTACCATGCACAGCAGCAGCCCCAGATTCTTGCACTCTCCAGATTTAGCAAATCTCCTGAAAAATGTCACATTCAACTGGACTTGGAATGCCGGAGATGTTTGTGTAGCTTCTTAAAGCAACGTCTTTGGTTCTAATGAGTGTCAGGAGACATAGCCCAGAACTTTTATCCACCCGGGTAACCCAGACACCTTAATCCAATCACCAAGCCTGAGCTCCATTGACCATTTTTCTTGGACAACCAACATCTGTTTTGACATATTCCATGATGATTGGATTAAGGCGCCTGTGCTACCTGGATATACATGTTGGGTTATCTTCCTGACACTCATTAAAACTGAAGAAGTAGCTTGGATAAACAATGAAAGGTCTTCAACAAGAGCGGTTGAATGTAAGTGACTATTACTAGCTATATTTATAAAACATATGGAAAATAATCTGTTCCAATTCCTCAAGGATACCATTCCACCAATGTATAAGTACCACGGGAACTCCCAGCAAAAATACAGGACTTTACATTTTCCAAGAAATAAATAACTTCAAATCCCCAAATCATATATCCATAAAAATATCCTTTTTATATACTAATTAACTAATCAATCATCATGAAGATCCCCAATAATTTCATAAAAAAATATACACTTTGGGCCAGATCCACAAAGAAGTTACGCTGGCGTATCTATTGATACGCCGCGTAACTTCTAGTTTGCTCTGTTGATCTTTGTTTTGTATCCACAAAACAAAGATACGCCTGAAGCTGGGCTAGATCCGACTGGCGTACGTCTTAATACGCCGTCGGATCTAAGGTGCATATTTACGCTGGCCGCTAGGTGGCGTTTCCGACGATTTCCGCGTCGAGTATGCAAATTAGCTAGATACAGCGATCCACGAACATACGTCCGGCGCATTTTTTTACGTCGTTTCCATAAGGCTTTTTTCAGCGTATAGTTACCCCTGCTATATGAGGCGTATCCTATGTTAAGTATGGCCGTCGTTCCCGTGTCGAATTTTTAAAATTTGACGTTGTTTGAGTAAGTCGTTCGCGAATAGGGCTTTGCGTAGAATGACCTTCACGTCGTAAGCATTGGCTTGTTGCGGGTTAATTTCCAGCATGCGCACTGGGATACCCCCACGGACGGCGCATGCGCCGTTCAGAAAAAAACGCCATTTACGTCGGGTTAAGACGTATTACCATAAAACACGTCCCCATCTCATCCATTTGAATTGTGCGCCCTTACGCCGACACAGTTACACTACGCCGCCGTAACTTACGGCACAAATTCATTGAGAATACGGGAAATACGCTGTAAGTTACGGCGGCGTAGTGTAACTTTGTCGGCGTAAGGGCGCGCAATTCAAATGGATGAGATGGGGTTGTGTTTTATGGTAATACGTCTTTACCCGACGTAAATTACGTTTTTTTTTAACGGCGCATGCGCCTTCCGTGGAGGTATCCCAGTGCGGATGCTCCAAATTAACCCGCAACAAGCCAATGCTTACGACGTGAATGTAATTCTACGCAAAGCCCTATTCGCGAACGACTTACGTAAACGACGTAAAATTTTCAAAATTCGACGCGGGAACGATGTCCATACTTAACATAGGATACGCCTCATATAGCAGGGGTAACTATACGCCAAAAAAAGCCTTACGGAAACGACGTAAAAAAATGCGCCGGCCGGACTTACGTTTGTGGATTCGCGTATCTAGCTAATTTGCATACTCGACGCGGAAATCGACAGAAGCGCCACCTAGCGGCCAGCGTAAATATGCACCTTAGATCCGACTGCGTACTAAGACGTACGCCAGTCGGATCTAGCCCAGCTTCAGGTGTATCTTGTTTTGTCAGTTAAAGCAACGCAAAAAGTGGCCCGGTCTTTAAGCTGCATAATGGTTAAGTGGTTAAGCACCGCTATAGTCCCATCCTTTTCCTTCTCTTCAAAATATATTAAAAAAAACATTTGTAGCCCTGTGACTTTTCTTGCGATCCCCGAAGCCGTTGTAGAAAGGGCTCGGGTCCATCTCACCACCAGCCCGGTCATTAAAAAAAAAAAGAACATGCGCGCGGGGTGAAAGAAAGGCTAGTCCACCGTTAAACAGCCACGTGTGGAAAATACTGGATATTACATCGGGCCGTTTATTACAGCGCGGACGCCTGAACAGCTGAAACAAAAGAGCGAGCAAAGTCACTTATTGAAAAGATTACATAAAGGAACGGCGGCGGCACTTAAGTAAACACATTTTATTACACTGTCCTTGGTGGAATCTTAGAAGGGTGTATAAAAGGTTGCCGAGAACGCAGAGGTTATGTTTTATTTCCTGTCTCTGTAGGTAACTAACAAAGCAGGCGAGAAAAATAGGCCGCGTATGAGAAACCCAACTGAGCGGTCCGAGGAACGTGCCCAGGAACTGAAGGAGGATGGAAATAAGCTTTAAAAAAAAAAAGATTTATTCTATATACCGTATTTAGCTGATTTTACATTGTAACAAAGTATCAGTATACAGTATATTTGCAATATAATTTTACTTTTTTCCAGAAGTAGCCTGCAGCTCCATCTAAAAGAAAGCTGTTCAACTCCAAATCTTAGCACAATATATATATCTATCTATCTATATATCTATATATCTATATATATCTATATATCTATATATCTATATATCTATATATCTATATATATATATATATATATATATATATATATATATATATATATATATATATATATATATACACATATATATATATATATATATATATATATATATACATATACATATATATATATATATATATATATATATATATATATATATATATATATATATATATATAAATAATAAATATATAAAAATAAATACATATATATATATATATATATATAAAAAATAAATATATATATATATATATATATATATATATATATATATATATATATATACATATATATAAAATATATATATACATATTTTTTATATATATATATTTATTTTTAATATATATTTTATACTTGCAGTGACCCCCCCCCCCTCCCCCAAGTTGACTGGCCTGCACAGAGTCCTGACCTTAAAGGGGTTGTAAACAATTTTTTTCCCCCTAAATAGCTTCCTTTACCTTAGTGCAGTCCTCCTTCACTTACCTCATCCATACATTTTGCTTTTAAAATGTCCTTATTTCTTCTGAGAAATCCTCACTTCCTGTTCTTCTGTCTGTAACTCCACACAGTAATGCAAGGCTTTCTCCCTGGTGTGGAGTGTCGTGCTCAACCCCTCCCTTGGACTACTGTGTCCTTCTCATCCTTGGTGGTCTAGGGTGGCAAACCTTTTTTTTTTTGCATCCCTGGTGGTCTAGTGGGCATCCCTGATGGTCCAGTGGGCATCCCTGGTGGTCCAGTGGGCATCCTCGGGGGGGCTGTGCTGATAATCGATCAGCACAAACCCCCCCCCCCCTGTCACAGGAGCAGCCGATCGGCTCTCCTCTAAGGAAAAGCCGATTACCGGCTTTTCCTGTTTACATCGATTGGACACGGCTGATCACGTGGTAAAGAGTCTCCGTGAGAGACCCTTTACCTGGATCGGTGTTGCGGGGTGTCAGACTGACACCCTGCAACAACGATCGCCGCGATGCGCGCCCCCGGGGGCGCGCAGCGGCTCAGAATCCTGAGGACGTCCAGTCAGGATTCTACAACCACTTTGCCGACGTCAATATGTCATTGGCGGGCGGCAAGTGGTTAAAAGAGAAGTGCATTTAATCACTTGCAGACCACCCACGGCACATATACTGCGGCAGGGTGATCGCTATGTGCCAGATCACGTACCTAGTACGTGATCTGACAGTTACAGGTGTGGGCAGGGTCGGCACTAGCGCAAAGGAAACATGGGCACTTGCCTTACGGCGCCAGCGCCAGCAAGGGAACAGGGCGGAAAATCAGTCGCCAGATCGAGACCAGCACTCCAGCAGGCAGCAGCAGGGCCGTTTCTACTTTCTAGACTGAGGCCCAGATTCACAAAGGAGATACGCCGTCGTATCTATGCGCCTGATTCTTAGAATCAGTTACGCATTGATTTCTATTAGATCCGACAGGCGTAAGTCTCTTACGCAGTCGGATCGTAACTGCATATTTACGCTGGCCGCTAGGGGCGTGTACGCTGATTTACGCCTAGAAATATGTAAATCAGCTAGATATGCGAAGTCACGGACGTACGCCCGGCCGAGGCAGTACAGTTACGCCGTTTACGTTCGGCTTTTCCCGGCGTAAAGTTACCCCTGCAATATGGATTCTACAACCACTTTGCCAACGTCAATATGTCATTGGCGGGCCGCAAGTGGTTAAAGTTCATGTGCGTCAATCCAGGCGTCCCAATACTTTTTGTAATATAGTGTATATATATATATATGAATTTTGGAACGCATATAATGTATTATTGGGAGACATTGGGTAATCTCCGCCGTTTTGGAACATACCGGCCGGGAACAATTATTATTAACCAGTTCCCGACCTCCTCATGTACATTTACGTCGGCAGAATGGACAGGCACATGTACGTACCTGTACGTCCTCTGCTAGACGTGGGTGGGGGGTCCGATCGGGACCCCCCCGGTACATGCAGAGGTCGGGTCCGCTCGGGGAGCGATCCGGGACGACGGCGCGGCTATTTGTTTTTAGCCGCTCCGTCGCGATCGCTCCCCGGAGCTGAAGAACGGGGGGAGCCGTGTGTAAACACGGCTTCCCCGTGCTTCACTGTGTCGGCGCATCGATCGCGTCATTCCCTTTATAGGGAAGACACGATCGATGACGTCATTCCTACAGCCACACCCCCCTACACTAGTAAACACACACAAAGTAAACCCTAACTCCTACAGCGCCCCCTGTGGTTAACTCCCAAACTGCAACTGTCATTTTCACAATAAACAATGCAATTTAAATGCATTTTTTGCTGTGAAAATGACAATTGTCCCAAAAATGTGTCAAAATTGTCCGAAGTGTCCGCCATAATGTCGCAGTCACGAAAAAAATCGCTGATCGACGCCATTACTAGTAAAAAAAATTAAAAAAATCAAAATGCAAAAAAACTATCCCCTATTTTGTAAACGCTATAAATTTTGCGCAAACCAACCGATAAACGATTATTGCGATTTTTTTACCAAAAATAGGTAGAAGAATACGTATCGGCCTAAACTGAGGAAAAAAAAAATATTTTATATATGTTTTTGGGGGATATTTATTACAGCAAAAAGTAAAAAATATTGAATTTTTTTTAAAATTGTCGCTCTATTTTTGTTTATAGCGCAAAAAATAAAAACCGCAGAGGTGATCAAATACCACCAAAAGAAAGCTCTATTTGTGGGGAAAAAAGGACGCCAATTTTGTTTGGGAGCCACGTCACAAGACCGCGCAATTGTCTGTTAAAGCAACGCAGTCCCGAACTGTAAAAACCCCTTGGGTCTTTAGCCAGCATATTGGTCCGGGGCTTAAGTGGTTAAACAAAAAGATACTAAGAAAGAAATAAGAATCATTCCTATAAAAGTCAATTATTCGGCGCCTATCCTCAGTCCTCTCCGAGTCATTCAGCAAATAGATTTTTTTATTTTTTTTTTGTCTTTCCGTCGATCCTCGCTCTTATTCAAAGCCTGAAAAACCGGCGTCCCTTTTTGAACTGATTCATGCGCGGCTCTTGCCCGTCTCTGACATTTGGTTAATTGAGTTGTAAGGTTTATCTTCTTTATATGGCGCAGTGTCATTATACATTACAGAGCTCACTTTCTAAAATTTCCTTCTTTATGGCAGATCGCTAATGAGGACGGCTAACGGTCTCATTATTTGCAGTGCTAAAAACTCATATTTCTTTTCCGATAGTTTCATCCGGGACAGGCGCGCTAATGTGGAGAGAGCGGGGGGGTGGGGGGGGGGCAGCTTATACTTTTCACCTTCTAGAGATTCACAAGGTGCCGCAGAAAATCAGAAGAAAAAGAAAAGAAAAAAATTGATATATATTTTTCGTAATTGGATGTTCAGGAGTCGTATACATTGTTATGGCGACTTATTAACGAGCGAAGCTACGCATGTAAATCCGGGAACTTTGGTCGCTTAACCCTTTTATTAAACCTAGATGCTGAAATTTAGAATCAGTATGCATTGGTTAGCTTGAGAATAACGCTATTACTAAGTTGCCTTATAATATAGAGCAGGGGTCTCCAAACTTTATACACAAAGGAACAGTTTACTGTCCTTCAAACTTCATGGGGGCCGGACTGTGGCCAGTGGGAGGAAACAGTGTCTCCTCATTGGTGTCAGTGGGAGGAATAATGTCCCCTCATTGGTATCAGTGGAAGGAATAGTGTCCCGTCATTGGTGTCAGTGGAAGAAATAGTGTCCCCTTATTGGTGTCAGTGGAATAGTGTCCCCTCATTGGCGTCAGTGGAAGGAATAGTGTCCCCTCCATGGTGTCATTGGGAGGAATAGTGTCCCATCATTGGTATCAGTGGAAGGAATAGTGTCCCGTCATTGGTGTCAGTGGGAGGAATAGTGTCCCATCATTCGTGTTAGTGGAAGGAATAGTGTCCCCTCATTGGTGTCAGTGGGAGGAATAGTGTCCCCTCATTGGTGTCAGTGGGAGGAACAATGTCCCCGCATTGGTGTCAGTTAGCTGGATTCACGTAGGGCGGCGTATTTTTGAGCCGGCGTAGCGTATCGTATTTACGCTACGCCGCCGTAAGTCAGAGAGGCAAGTGCTGTATTCACAAAGCACTTGCCTCCTAAGTTACGGCGGCGTAGAGTAAATGGGCCGGCGTAAGCGCGCCCAATTCAAATTGTGAAGAGGTGGGCGTGTTTTATGTAAATAAACCATGACCCGACGTGATTGACGTTTTAAACGAACGGTGCATGCGCCGTCCGTGGACATATCCCAGTGTGCATTGCTCCAAAGTACGCCGCAAGGACTTATTGGTTTCGACGTGAACGTAAATTACGTCCAGCCCCATTCACGGACAGCTTACGCAAACGACGTAAAATTTTCAAAATTCGACGCGGGAACAACGTCCATACTTAACATTGGCTAGGCCAGCTTTTTGTTGGACTAACTTTACGCCTGAAAACGCCTTACGTAAACGGCGTATCTTTACTGCGACGGGCAAGCGTACATTCGTGAATAGGCGTATCTCGCTGATTTACGCATTCTAGGCGTAAATCAGCGTTCACGCCCCTAGCGGCCGGCGGAACTAGACAGCTAAGATACGACGGCGCAGGCTGCCTGTCGCACGCTTGCCCGTCGCAGTAAAGATACGCCGTTTAAGTAAGGCGTTTTCAGGCCTAAAGATATTCCACCAAAAAGATGGCGCAGCCAATGTTAAATATGAACGTCGGAACTGCGTCGAATTTTGAAATCTTTACGTCGTTTGCGCAAGCCGCCCGTGAATGGGGCTGGGCGTAATTTACGTTCACGTCGAAACCAATAAGCCTTTGCGGCGTAATTTGGATCATTCGCACTGGGTTACGTCCACGGACCAGCGCATGCGCCGTTCGTTAAAAACGTCATTTACGTGGGGTCATGCTTTATTTACATAAAACACGCCCACCTCTTCACAATTTGAATTAGGCACATTTACGCTACGCCGCCGTAACTTAGCTTTGTGAATACAGCAATTGCCTCTCTAACTTACGGCGGCGTAACGTATATATGAGATACGCTACGCCTGCCTAACGTTAGGCACGTGTATCTGAATCCAGCTAATAGTCACTTTAGGCCCCTGGGCACCAATGAGAGCAGGCCGTACAGAAAAAGGATAATTAGGGACCGCCCAGTGTGCACTGATCATCCACACAACACGGATTTAAAAGGAACAGACGGAAGATCCACCCACAGACATATCCCGGACGAACCCCCACGTCCCATCCAGACGTTCCAATAAGCTATATTAGGAAGATCGGCAGTGACATTCGGGGCTTTTTTTTTCTATAATGCGCCTTTAAGATTTATTGTAAGTGGCATATGCAGAGTGATAATACCGCTAAATGATGCATTTGTAATTCATCTGAAACAATATAATTAGTTCTCGGAGGATTGCGCGATCTATTATTCCAACTAAACAGAAGCATGGAGCCTACACTTGAGCTTAAAACGCGGCATATCGTCTTTCGAACGCGGCTGCTTTTCCTGTTGCCATAATTAATTTCCAGTGTTCCGAAATTATTTTTTAATTATTTTTTAATATAGATCGTCTGCACTACAGAAGGCTTAAACTTTAAATATTAAAATGGATTTTCGTGTTTGTTTTCCAACATGATTGGCAGACTTGAAAGATTAAAATAAATACTGTGCCGCGTCCCTCTATCAAGATATTTGGATGAAGGGAAGAAAAATTGGGACTTTAACTACCGTATTTATCGGCGTATACCGCGCACCTTTTTGCCCTGAAAATCAGGGCAAAATCGTGGGTGCGCGGTATACGCCGATACCCGCTTTCCCGCGCCGAGTTTGAAGACTGCGCCGACATATACCGAGCGCAGTACACTCGTGTATTGTCGGGCTGTCTCGGCTCCTCCCGCGCTGACGTCGTGGACGTACAGGACGTCAGCTCGAGAGTAGCCGAGCATTGCCGACAATACACGAGTGTACTGCGCTCTGTATATGTCGGCGCAGTATTCAAAATCGGCGCGGGAAACGAGCGGGGAGGACGCCGCAGAAGGACCCCTGACCCGACGAAGAGGACACCCGCAGACGAACGCCGGACCCGACGAGGCCGCCGATGGACGCCGCGCAAGACATCAAAACTGTAAGTACAAAAAAAAAAAAATTCCCACAGGATTCGGGGCAACTTTAGGGGTGCGCGCTATACGTGGGAGCGCGCAATACCCCGATAAATATGGTACTTAAGGACTGGCTCACGTACATATACGTCATCAAAAAAATTAATATCTCGGTAACGGCAGAAGCTTCTGCCACAACCGAGATATTAATCTTTAACGTGGCCGGTCCTGTAAACGATAACGGTGGCCTCCGCAGCGAGTTCGCCACGAGATCACCGTTATCGGCGGCGGGAGAGGGGCCGCCGTTCTCCCGCGCCGTCGGCAGCGGCGGAGGTGATCGGGTCCTTCACGCTGCTTGGCTGGGATACGAGTGAGGGCAAGATGGCCCCCACCCGTCTGCATAGCATAGCAGGGCGGAAGTGACGTCAAAACGTCACTTCCGCCCATGCTTCTTAAAGGCACATTTTTCTGTTGTAATTTTTTCAAATTACAATTATTTATTTTCTTTTTTTTGCATTTTGGTCTAAATATGAGATGTGAGGTCTTTTTGACCCCCAGATCTCACATTAAAGAGGTCCTGTCATGCTTTTTTCTATTACAAGGAATGTTTACATTCACAGTAATAGGAATAAAAGTGACCCATTTAAAAAAAAAAAACTGTGTAAAAATTAATAAAATCATTTAAAATAAATAAGAAAACAATTTTTTTTTTAAAGCCCCCCATCCCGACGAGCTTGTGCGCAGAAGCGAACGCATACGTGAGTAGGGGCCGCACATGAAATCGGCACAAGTGAGGTATCGCCGCAATCGTTAGAGCGAGAGCAATAATTCTAGCCCTCGACCTCCTCTGTAACTCAAAAGATGCAACCTCTAGAATTTTTTAAATGTCGCCTTAGACTGTCCATGGTCCTAATCATTATTGGACCATGGACAACAGAAAACATTTCCCCTATGTTATAGAAATCAAGAGAAAAAGTTGGTAGTTTAGCAAGAGACAGTTGGGCAGGGCTGACACCATTTCTTGTGATTTCAGTCCAGAAAAATGGCCTCAGCAAAACATTAATGACTGAGTACATTTCTGTCAGATCAACAGGCTTGCGGGATCTTGTTTTCTCTGACATGCACTTTAAGTCCAATTTCAGAAGGCAAGAGGGGGAGGGGCAGGGCTGGACTGGGACAAAAATTTGGCCCTGGACTTCATCCAGACTGGCCCACTTTGACATGTCTCTCCCATGGCGGCCGGACAACTCCCGCACCCTCCCCGGCCACCCAACCCCCTCTCCCCCTTCACTAGCCACTAGCCGTTCTACTTTATTAGAGTAGAACGGCTGGTACTGGTACTCTTATAGGCAGTACCAGTGGGGAAGCTAGACATTATTTCACCCGGGGGAAAGAATCAGTTCTGTGCCCCCCCTTTATGGGACAAGATTAGGAAGAAGTGAGAAACTCCCAGGCCATAGCTGTTGAGTCAGCTGTCTGTCCCCTCCCCCATGCTCCTCTGTCGTCTCCCCTGCTCCTCCCCCTGCTTCTCTGTTCCCCCCAGGTGAGCGCTGCGGGGAGGGAGAGGAGGTGAGCGCTGCGGGAAGGGAGAGACAGAGGAGTGGAGGGGGCAGCGGTCCGCTGTCACTGAAGCCAGCCCACTGAGCCATCGGCCCACCTGGAAACTCCCTGTAGTCCCAATGGCCAGTCCTTCCCTGGGGAGGGGGGGGGGGTCCTACAAACAAAGCCCAGATGAGAAAGGGACTCAAAACCCCCAACACACAAAGACCTTTTTTTTTTTTTGTCCTTCGTTAGCCCAACAAGACCTGTTTTGCTTTAGTGTCCAATTGAAAGCCTGTTTAGTGTATCGGTACTTGACACAGCTTGGGGCTCCCTTTTCAGCAGCACAGGAAGTGCCGGTTTCGGTTAATCGGTCACCGGGAACCAATTTGATTCCTTTTCTTTCAAACATCTATTGTTTCCTTAACCGTCAAATTTCCCAATTCAGCGGGAGATGTCAGAATTCAGGATGTGGGCCTCATTATCGCCCCCCACCCGTCTCACCATGGAAAATGTGTTGGGACAAGATTCATCTTGCCATTTATAGACGTCACTAAAGCAGATTTTTTTTTCCTCTGCTAAACTGGCATTATGTTTTTCACAAAAGAAACTTCAGCCAATGGGGTCTGTGTGAAATCTGATTATTTCTGGAGCCGTTGTCTAATACTTTCTAAGATGTCGAAAAATCTGCACCTGAATCTAAATGGCCAACTTCTGTTCCAAAAAAGATTCGAAGAGGAATAAAGGTAAATTTGGACTTAACCACTTAAGGACCTTGCCTGTTTTCAGACTCGGGGTTTACAAGATTAAAACAGGTTTTTTTTGCTAGAAAATTACCGTATTTATCGGCGTATACTGCGCACTTTTTTCCCCTTACAATAAGAGGAAAATCGCGGGTGCGCGATATACGCCGATACCCGCTTCCCGCGCTCAGTTTGAATTCCTGCGCCGACATATACCGAGTGCACTGCACTCGGGTACATTTGGCCAGGCTCGGTTTCGCTCGTGCTCACGCATAAACGTCACAGAGCGTGAGCACGAGCGAAGCCGAGCCTGGCCGAATGTAGCCGAGTATACTGCACGACGGTATATGTCGGCGCAGGCATTCAAACTGAGCGCCGGAAGCGGCGATTCGACGGGTAACAGCGCGGGAGAACACCACCGAAGCCGCAGACGGATGCCGGACCCGACGAGGACGACACCACCAAAGCCGCAGACGGAAGCCGGACCCCGGACCCGACGAGGAGGACACCACAGAAGCCGCAGACAGAAGCCGGACCCGACAAGGAGGACACCACAGAAGCCACAGACAGAAGCCGGACCCCAGGAATGCGGGTCCACATTAGGGGTGCGCGCTATACGCCGGAGCGCACAATACCCCGATAAATACGGTACTTAAAACACCCAAACATTATATATTTTTTTTTCTAACACCCTAGAGAATAAAATGGCGGTCATTGCAATACTTTTTGTCGCACCGCATTTACGCAGCGCTCTTACAAGCGCACTTTTTTGGGAAGAAATTCACTTTTTTTAATTAAAAAATAAGACAACAGTAAAGTTAGCCTATTTTTTTTATATCGTACAATATAATGTTACGGCGAGTAAAATGATACCCAACATGTCACGCTTCAAAATTGCGCCCGCTCGTGGATTGGCCTCAAACTTTTACCCTTAAAAATCCCCATAGGCAACGTTTAAAAAATTCTATAGGTTGCATGTTTTGAGTAACATAGGAGGTCTAGGGCTAGAATTACTGCTCTCGCTCTGACGATCGCAGCGATACCTCACATGGGTGGTTTCATATGCGGGCGCTACTCACGAATGCGTTTGCTTATATATATTTATATATATATATATATATATATATATATATATATATATATATATTTAAAAATATATATATATTTGTGTAAAATGATTTGTTTTGATTTTTGTTGTTAAATGGTTTACTTATTCATTAAAAAAAAATATATATATATATACATACACAGAGAGAGAGAGAGAGATATATATATATATAAAGAGAGATATATATATATATATATATATATATATATATATATATATATATATATATATATATATAGAGAGAGAGAGAGAGAGAGAGAGAGAGAGAGAGAGAGATATATATTTTAAATGATTAAGTAAACCATTTAACAAAGAAAAAAAAAATCAAAACTAATCGTTTTACACAAATATATATATTTTTTAAAGTAATCATTTTTTTAAAGTAATCATTTTTTCAAAAAAATTGTAAAATGATTAGTTTTGATTTTTTTTTTGTTAAATGATTTACTTTAAACAAATAAATGATTTACTTTAAACAAATTATATATATATTTGTTTAAAGTAAATCATTTAACAAAAAAAAAAAAAAAACTAATCATTTTACAATAAATTTTTTAAAATGATTACATTTTATAAATTAGATTTTTTTTCTAAATGATTACTTTTGCTAAATATTTACACAACCGATACCTAAAACCTTGTTAGTTGTTAGTAATTAAGTAAAAAAATAAAAAAAAGACAAAAACACTTATCATGTAACAATTTGTTTTTTTATAATTTTTCAAAAATCAAATGTAACAAAATAATAAAAAACTATTCTACAGTCTAGAAATCTCCCAGTGTTAGCCAGATTGAATGTTATTAACGCGACCGTTTCATTCTCTGAGCTTGCTGCTCGCCTTTTTTTTTTTTTTCACACATTTGTTACTTTTATTTATTTATTTGTCTATTTGTGAGTATGTGTTTTTTTTTTTTTTACCCTCTGCAAAAAGCATGTTTTTAATGCTCTGCAAAAGTGGGCCACATGCCTCTCAAGAGAAAGTAGAAACATCATTTCGTTCCCACCTTTTTATTTTTTTTCCTCGCCGTCGCAGACGCCTGTTATGCCCAGAAGTGCTTCCACTCAAGCCGGACCATCAAATCAATTATCACAGCGGTCGGTTTTCTAAATATGAATGGCAGTGAATGACAACAGGCACAAAAACTTTCAGCTTAGATTTGTCATTGGCAATGTAAATGTTTTACCGCCCCCCTTCCCTTCCCCTCCAATCTCTCTTTGCTTATTTTATTTTTTTCTCTCGTTTCTTAGATTTCTTAGATATTTCCCTTTGTGCGCGGGCAGTTTGGTCACACATTCCCCCCGCTGTCTGCGGTGCCATTGTCGGATGATCTGAGGAAAACGTTTCACCTTTTGCTGAGTCAAAATTGGAGGAGAAAAATCCGTCACGCTGACCTTTTGACGCAGATATTTTTTTCTGCTGTACAGTTTTTCACTATTGGTGGTTCTGTCATTATCACACTAATGGGTTCTAAAAGTATTGGGGCAGATTCAGGTACCGCTGCGCACTTCTTACGGAGGCGCAGCGTCCAGTTTTTGCCCTGCGCCCCCGCAAATTATTTGCGCTACGCTTCATCCACGAAGCAGTAGCCACGTAATTTGCGTGGGCGCTCCTCAAAAATGCCCGGCGTAAGCGCGCGCAATTTAAATGATCCCGTAGGGGGCGTGGATCATTTAAATTAGGCGCGTTCCCGCGCCGAACGTAGTGCGCATGCTCCTTCGGGAAACTTTCCCGACGTGCATTGCGGCAAATGACGTCGCAAGGAGGTCATTTGCTTCAAAGTGAACGTGAATGGCGTCCAGCGCCATTCACGATTCACTTACGCAAACGACGTTAAATTTTAAATTTGCGACGCGGCAACGACGGGTATACGTAGCATTGGGCAGCCTTACGCAAAAACCGACGTACGCAAACGACGTAAACTGCGTACGCAGGGCTCGCGTAGGGTTGTGAATCGGCGTTAGTATGCAATTTGCATACTATACGCTGACCACAACGGGAACGCCACATAGCGGCCTGCGTAAGAATGCAGCCTAAGATATGACGGCATAAGGAGCCTTATGCCAGTCATTTCTTAGGCTGCAGTCGGCGTAACGAGGTTCCTGAATCAGGAGCATTCATAACGCCGGCGCAAGTAAGCAATTGCGCTGCGTAACTATGGTTACGCAGACGCAATTGCTACCTGAATCTGGGCCACTAAAAATAGTTTTTTTTTTATGCAATCATCAGCTTGAAACTTATTCAAATGGAACTTCCAATAACATTATTGAATTTTGTATAAATCATTCACAGTCTTATCACAGTATAAAGCCATAGGCCCGGATTCGCAAACAGCGGCGCATATTTATGCCGCCGTAGCGTATCTTCTTTACGCTACGCCGACGCAGCGCATTCACAAAGCCAGTGCTGCCAAATCTGCGCTGGGTTTCCAAGTCGTAAGTCGGCGTAAGTGGAAGTAAGCGTGAGCCATGCGAATGAGTCGTGACCCCATGCAAATGATGGGCCGAGCGACAGACAGATACGAATCGCCAACTGCGCATGCGCCGGGACGTTGACGCATCCTTCTGCGCATGCTCAGAATCACGTCGGAACAACTGCCTAAGATACGACGGATCACTGCCTATGGCGTGAACGTAACCTACGCCCAGCCATATTCACGTCCAACGTAAACAACGTAAAAGACGACGGCTTGTGTTCCCTGGTCCGTACCTTTGCATGGGTTGCGCCTCCTATATGGGGAATAACTTTACGCCGGACGTACGACTTACACAAACCGCATATTTTAATGCGCCGGGCGCTAGTACGTTCGTGAATCCGCGTATCACCCTCATTTGCATATGTGCATAGAAAATCAATGGGGGCGGCAAATGCGCCCAGCGTAAATATGCGCTCACGATACGACGGCGTAGGAAAGTTATGGCGGTCGTAGGAAGCCTATTTTTAGGCGTATCTTAGTATGTGGGTCGGCGCATAGATATGACGGCGCACATTTGTACTTACATTGGCGTATCTTGAGATACGTCGGCGCAAGTGCTTTGTGAATTCGGGCCATAGTCTCCAGATTGTGGCCCTTTGTTTGCCTTTATCCGGCCCTTGGGACACCCTTTCTCCCATTAACACCAATGATGGGACACTATTCCTCCCAGTAACACCAATGATGGGACACTATTCCTCCCAGTAACACCAATGATGGGACACTATTCCTCCCAGTAACACCAATGATGGGACACTATTCCTCCCAGTAACACCAATGATGGGGCGCTATTACTCCCAGTAATACCAATGACAAGGCACTATTACTCCCAGTAATACCAATGATGAGGCGCTATTACTCCCAGTAATACCAATGATGGGGCGCTATTTCTCCCAGTAACACCAATGATGAGGTGCTATTCCTCCCAGTAGCACCAATGATGAGGCGCTATTCCTCCCAGTAGCACCAATGATGGGGCGCTATTCCTCCCAGTAGCACCAATGATGAGGCGCTATTCCTCCCAGTAGCACCAATGATGGGGCGCTATTCCTTCCAGTAGCACCAATGATGGGGTGCTATTCCTCCCAGTAACACCAATGATGAGGCGCTATTCCTCCCAGTAGCACCAATGATGGGGCGCTATTCCTTCCAGTAGCACCAATGATTGGGCGCTATTCCTCCCAGTAACACCAATGATGGGGCGCTATTCCTCCCAGTAGCACCAATGATGAGGCGCTATTCTTCCCAGAAACACCAATGATGGAACGCTATTCCTCCCAAGTAACACCAATGATGGGGCACTATTACTCCCAGTAACACCAATGATGGGGCGCTATTTCTCCCAGTAACACCAATGATGGGGCGCTATTTCTCCCAGTAACACCAATGATGAGGCGCTATTCCTCCCAGTAACACCAATGATGGGGCGCTATTTCTCCCAGTAACACCAATGATGGGGAGCTATTCCTCCCAGTAACACCAATGATGAGGCACTATTCCTCCCAGTTACACCAATGATGGGGCGCTATTTCTCCCAGTAACACCAATGATGGGGCGCTATTTCTCCCAGTAACACCAATGATGGGGCGCTATTCTTCCCAGAAACATCAATGATGAGGCGCTATTCCTCCCAGTAACACCAATGGTGGGGCGCTATTCCTCCCAGTAACACCAATTATCAGTTTTTATTGCTGTCTGTACCCCCATTAAGGAGATTCCCCCTCTCTATTTGTCCTGGTTTACCATTATCATTGAAAGTGAAAGTAAAAGAAAATCCTAAATGTTGGGTTGTCCCCAGAAAAGTAAGAGAGGGGAAATCTTCCAATGGGGACACTAGTTCGGGGTGACCTGGGGGTCCCCAAGGAATTCCCTTAATTTGTTGGGAGTTCCTCTCACTTCCTGTTTGGCTATGGGAAAGGAAGTGAAGGGAAATCTCCGCGAAGGGACACAGATGGTGAATTTTTTTTTTGATAGAGTAAGGGAGGGCTATAATGTTATACTTTAAGGGTAGCCCTGCCGTAGTACATGTACAAAGGGCGGTCCTTAAGTGGTTAAATATGAGGCAGCCCCTTTAAGAGATGCACACCTATGACATCATGGGCTATGACACCTTAGGAGGAACCCAGAAGCGCCACTGACCTTGCAAGAAAAGAGGGAAGGTAACGGACAGTAGTGCTAACCCCCCGGCTCTATCCAAAACTAAGAGAAACATTTTGGCTGGAGTTGGACTTTAATACCTCCAACCTGTATATAATAAAATGCTGGATTATCTGTGTTCCCGTCTCTTTTTATTTCAAAACAGATGCATGACTCCGGTGTTCTGAGTCTTAGTGTAATTGCAATTTCTTCTGTTGCAAATCACTGAAACACAGCGCGGTAAACAAGAGTCGGACTAAGCCGAAATTATCTGCCGAATGCTCCATCCAGCAACAAATGATTTGGAAAATCTATGCCGCAAGTCATTTTCCACCTAAAGGCAACTGAATTCTTTTCACAAAGCAATTGAATACTCGCGAAATACAATGTCTATTGTGGGAAAACAAAGTTTTGCTTCTATAAAGAAGTATGTGAGCGGCTGGTCTAAAAGGGGCGCCGCCCCCCTAGTTTGCATGCGCCCTACCTGCTCCGCTTTGAAGCCCAGTGCGCATGCTCCAGCTCACGACGGAAAACGTCAATGACGCTGACGTGAGCGTCATTGACGTAAAGTCGTATACGTGGACGACTTAGGAAAACTACGTAAACAACGGAAAAAGACGACGCTGACCCGATGCCATACTTAACATGGCATACGACGGACCTTCGTAAACTTACCCATCATATAGTAGGGGTAAGTTAAGGCTTACGTAAACGTCGTAAATTCACTGCGTCGACCGCGCGTACGTTCGGGAATCTCGCGTAAATAGCTAATTTGCATAGACGACGGGGAAAATGACGAGGCGACACCTAGCGGCGGGAAAAAAAATTGCATTTAAGATCTGACAGCGTAAGAGCCTTACGCCTGTCGGATCTAATGGATATCTATGCGTAACTGATTCTAAGAATCAGTCGCATAGATACGACGGCCCAGATTAGGACTTACGACGGCGCAAATGGTGTTGCGCCATCGTAAGCCCTTTGAGAATCTGGGCCAGTGAGGCTGCATTTTTTTTTTTTTTATCGTTTGCGCCCCCCCAAAAAAAATTGTCATCATTCCATCCACTGCACAATGTTCCTTCTACCAGACGCTTTCATAAATGAGGCCCATTAAACGCCTTTTGTGGTCTGAATGATGAGGGTTTTGTATGCGGCTGCTCGGGAAATCTTCCCCCCCTGCCAGAAGAAATGAAGCCCCTTGGAACGAAGGGAGACCTCGGCACGCAACGGAGAGCAGTTGGTGTGGAATAGAATGCCGAAATTTCCATGCGTTTGGGGAACAGCTTGTTCAGCACTTTTCATTGACTCGGAATACATTACACAACGCTCAGGCGGCTGTCGGAATTCAGCTGGCAAAGCATCCTTCGCAACCCTGACAATGATGCCATCTAGAGCCGTGTGACCTCATTTTCATTGTAACCCAAAGAAGTGGAAGTAAAGCCAAGTTCTACTTAACTGAGCAGCTATCAGATGCTTCATTATAATATACTGGATTTATACGACGCCAATATTTGAGCGTTTATAAAAAAAAAAAGACAGTACCGTTACAATACAAGACACTATATTACCAAAAGTATTGGGACGCCTGCCTTTACACGCACATGAACTTTAATGGCATCCCAAGTCTTAGCCCGTAGGGTTCAATATTGAGTTGGCCCCGCCCTTTGCAGCTTCAACTCTTCTGGGAAGGCCATCCACAAGGTTTAGGAGTGTGTCTATTGACCATTCTTCCAGAAGCGCATTTGTGAGGTCAGGCACTGATGTTGGATGTGAAGGCCCAAAGGATTTGGCTGTCAAATGACCGGGCCACTTTTTGCGATTCGGCACTGCGTCGCTTTAACCACTTAAGACCCGGACCAAAATGCGGCTAAAGGACCTGGCCCCTTTTTGCGATTCGGCACTGCGTCGCTTTAACTGACAATTGCGCGGTCGTGCGACGTGGCTCCCCAACAAAATTGACGTCCTTTTTTCCCCACAAATAGAGCTTTCTTTTGGTGGTATTTGATCACCTCTGCGGTTTTTATTTTTTGCGCCATTAAACAAAAATAGAGCGACAATTTTGAAAAAAAATGCAAACTTTTTACTATAATAAATATCCCCCCAAAAATATATAAAAACACTTTTTTATCCTCAGGTTAGGCCGATACGTATTCTTCTGCATATTATTGGTAAAAAAAATCGCAATAAGCGTTTATTGATTGGTTTGCGCAAAAGTTATAGCGTCTACAAAATAGGGGATAGTTTTATGGCATTTTTATTAATATTTTTTTTTTACTAGTAATGGCGGCGATCAGCGATTTTTATCGTGTCTGCGACATTATGGAGGACACATCGGACACTTTTGGCGCTATTTTGGGACCATTCACATTTATACAGCGATCCGTGCTATAAAAATGCACTGTGATTACTGTGTAAATGACACTGGCAGGGAAGGGATAACCACTAGGGAACTAGGAAGGGGTTAAGTGTGTCCTAGGGAGTGATTCTAACTGTCAGGGCGGGGCTTACTGTGACACGACACTGATCACTGCTCCCAATGAGAGGGAGCAGACGTTCAGTGTCCTGTCACTAGGCAGAACAGGGAGATGCCTTGTTTACAAAGGCATCTCCCTGTTCTGCCTTTCTGTGACCCGATCACGGGACACCGGCGGACATTGAGTCCGCAGGTCCCGCGGGCACGGTCACGGAGGCCACCGTGCCCGCGGGACCTGCGTACTCAATGTCTGCCAGTGGCGCACGCACGCGCTAGGTGGCAGATTCAAAGCTATGTATATATATACGTTGCTTTGCCTGCCCGTGCCATTCTGCCGACGTATAAGTGCGTGTGGCAGTCGGTAAGCGGTTAAAAAACGTAATTTGTGTTAACAAAATATTGTTTGCGTTTTTATTTTATTTATTTCCATAAAAAGATCCTTCAAAATCCTCAGCGCCAGGCCCATGATGCTATTAATCCAGCCCCGGCTATATAAACAGACGGATTGGGGTGAGAAATGTCCAAACTCTGTAGATAACAATGTATCAAATTGAAAAGAAAAAAATAAATAAATTGTGATGCCGGAAATAAAATCGCCTTGATTATGCAGAGAACGGTACAGCAGCCGGTGGATACCGGTAGAGGGGGGAGTAAAATTTCCTTATAATAACACGTTATGTACGTCTCCGGGAAGTTGTTGAGACGAAGCGTCTCGCTGTCACACCAGCCACGGAGGGTCTATGTATGTAGAAGTCAATAAGTCACTGCGGACGGCCACTTCCAGTAATGATTCCGCCACACGGGCTGCGGCATGACAAGAGAAATACGACAGGGCAGGAAGAATCATCTCCAGAGACCTCGCCGTGCATCTATTTCCATTATACGAGACCTAAATAATGTCCGACTATCCTTCCCTTCTATTTATAGAATCGGCTTTCATGTCCCGCATCTATCAAGCGTCAGGAAAACACACGGGTGTGCCTTCATCTGTACGGGCGACCGAGATTCTCTACTTATTTTATCTCAACGACTTGTATTGTTTTTTTTTTTAAGATATGGGAATACGGTTAGCTAAAGTTAACTTAGAAGACAAGCAGAATCATGAAAATTACGGCCCAGATTCACGTAGATGGGCGCAAACTTGTGCGGGCGTAACGTATATCATTTACGTTACGCCGCAGCAAGTTTTTCAGGCAAGTGCTTTATTCACAAAGCACTTGCCTGTAAAGTTGCGGCGGCGTAGCGTAAATCACCCGGCGGAATTCAAATTTGGCGGGTAGGGGGCGTGTTTCATTTAAATGAAGCGCGTCCCCGCGCCGAACGGACTATGCGTGCTCCGTCCCTAAAATATCCCAGCGTGCATTGCTCTAAATGACGTCGCAAGGGCGTCATTGGTTTTGACGTGGACGTAAATTACGTCCAGCACCATTCACGGACGACTTATGCAAACGATGTAATTTTATAAATTTTCGACGTGGGAACGACGGCCATACTTAACGTTGACTACACCTCATAGACCCAGGGGCAACTTTACGCCGGGAAAAGCCTAACGTAAACGTTGTAACTTTAATGCGTCGGACGCGCGTACGTTCGGGAATTTGCGTATCTCGCTAATTTGCATACTCTACGCGGATTTAGATGGAAGTGCCACCTAGCGGGCCAAAAAAAATGCAGTTAAGATCCGACGGCGTATGAGACTTACGCCTGTCGGATCTAATGGATATCTATGCGTAACTGATTCTAAGAATCAGTCGCATAGATACGACGGCGCTAGGCAGAGATACGACGGCGCTAGGCAGAGATACGACGGCGTATCTGGAGATGTGCCGTCGTATCTCTTTTGAGAATCTGGGCCTAGGAGTTTAGTGCATGGGGGTCATCAACACATTACCATCTGAATGTACAATCAACCAATTCTAGGTTTACCAAAATTTTGTACAATGAGGACCTACCTAGTCTATCCAATTAATTTGTATCCAGTCATGCGGGCCCTGGCAGTGGTTGGTAGATCTACAGGAGGTTGTACAAGCAGATTGTAAGGTCAGAAGCCAATAGGTGGTGATGGACAACCAGTAGAAGTGCAAACTTCCATATTTTTAACAGGCAGATAGGTTAACATGTGGTCTACAAAGGTACGATTATAAACATCCTGGTATTCGAGGGGTTTAAACAAGCCCTCGAGAAGGTGTTGCCTCCCCCAGTCATCCTCCCAGTAACGGCCATGGTGGTTCCCAGGCTCTTCTGCTCCTCATTGGAGCCTGGAACTGCGATAAAATGCCCCACCCTGTTTTTTGGGAGTAGACGGAGTAACATCCATTCCCCAATCCCCTCTGCAATTAATGAAACCTCAAGTGGTGTGTAGTATAGGTTCACATCTGTCGTTTCCCAGCTATGGCAGTACGGAGAAGGTGCTGGCCCCCCATCCAAAATCACCCCCCTACAGAGGAGGCTCTCTAATTAGGCAAATTAAGTTGTCGCCTAAGGCCTTGCACTCCCAGGGGCCTCGTGGCTGCCTAATTTGCCTAACGTGTGGGGGAGGGAATATCCCCCAGTCGGTGTCCCCAGGGCCGTCTCTCTGCCCGCTACTACTTTTCCCCTGCCAGGAGCGGACTATTCCCTTGAGCACTGTCTGAGGTCCCAGGGTAAGTGGGTGGCTCCATCATGTACTCCCCTCCTCCGGAGTCCGGCCCCTCTGGCTCTGCGGATCTCCTGCCATGTGCAGAGCCTGGATAATACCAGCAGTGGCCGAGAGAAGCTCTCACTGTGACTAGGGATGAGCATCATATGTTCAATTGTTTGTCGAATTACGAACGTTTTGGGCCGTTCGCGCCAAATTCGAGTGGCGTGTCACAGCCCATAATTCACTGCGGCATCGCAGTGCATTGCTGGCTGATGATTGGCCAAGCATGCACTATGACCCGCATGATCGGCCAATCACAGCGCGCAAAAAACAGAGAGCCATAATTGGCCAAAGCCAGGGTGGCTTTATTGGCTGCGTTTCCACAGCCCGAAACTGCGCTAAACTGCTCCAACCCATAGTTCAGGAGTAGATCATCCCCCAGTAGTGGCCAACGTGGTTCCTTGGCTCTCCCGTTCCCCTGGGGTAAACACAACTGTGCTAAACTGACCCAACCCATTGCTTGGAAGTAGAATGAGTAACATCCATTCCCCGATCTCCTCTGCAATGAATGAACCCTGAGGTGATGTGTATTACGTCACTTCCAGGTTCATCACTAGCGCCGACAGTGGTTTCCAGGCTCTCTTGGTCTTCCATGGAGCCTGGAATTGTGGAAAAATGCCCCATCCTGTTGTTTAGGAGTAAACTGCAGAGGAGATTGAGGAATGGATGCTACTCAGTTTACTCCTATACAACAGGATGGGGCATTTTTCCGCAATGCCAGGCTCCATGGAAGAGCAAGAGAGCCTGGGAACCACTGTGGGCGCTAGTGATGAACCTGGAAGTGACGTAATACACATCACCTCAGGGTTCATTCATTGCAGAGGAGATCGGGGAACGGATGTTACTCATTCTACTTCCAAACAATGTGTTGGGTCAGTTTAGCACAGTTACGTTTTCCCCAGGAGAACGTTAGAGCCCAGGAACCACCATGGCAGCTACTGGGGGGGTGATCTACTCCTGAACTATGGGTTGGGGCAGTTTAGCGCAGTTTCGGGCTCCGTGAACCACACCGACCACTAATAGGGGGATGACTTGGAAGGGGGGACAGCATCTTCTCGTTACAGCTGTAGCCGGTAAATGACCGTTGTGAACCTGGAAGTGACGTACTACACATCACTTCAGGTTTCATTGATTGCAGAGGAGATTGGAGAATGGTTGCTACTCAATGAAACCTGAGGTGATGTGTAGTAAGTCACTTCCAGGTTCACAACGGTCGTTTCCCGGCTACAGCAGTAACGAAAAGGTGCTGCCCCCTCCAAGTCATTCCCCTAGTAGTTGTCTCGGATTGCGAGTAACACGGTTAACAAACGTTTCGCAAAACGAGCACTGTATTTTTAAAAATCCTGACTCAGTTTGTGAGTGTTGTCTTGCAAAACTAGCAAAAATTAAGCCACAGCGGTGTGTGCAGTACCGCGTTTGGACTGAGGTGGGGGGGGGGGGGTGCGCCGAAGCTGATCAGAGCCGATCGTAAATGCTTGGAAAACCTAGAAAATACTCAGTTCCCGAGCCTTTACAAGGTATTCCGAGTTCAGCCGAGCTGTCCTCAGGTCTTTCCGAGTGTTTCCGAGGCTGTCTGGCACCCCCCACCTTTGGCCACATGCGGTATTGCATGCCATTGAAGTCAATGCAGAACAAATTATTTTCGTTTCCATTGACTTCTATGGGGAAGCGAGAACTTTGGATTACGAGCATACTCCTGGAACGGAATATGCTCGTAATCTGAGGTTCCACTGTAAAAGCTTCTGACTGATTTTTCCTCCTTTAGCCGTTCCTGGTGGCAGGAGAAAGACCTGTACGGCGCGTCATGTGTCCCTGTGATGGATGAAGGGCACGCGGCGTAGAAAGCTAAAAGTGGAAATACGACTTCTGAGACGGAAATTAAAGAGCTAAAGAATCCCACATATAATTGATCTGGGACTTCTCTCCTGATGAACGGGGAGAGAGCTACAAATGACACTATAAAGTATGGAAAATTAAGGTCATAAAATGTAAATGTGCGATGGAATAGTTACGTACGGCGCATAGTTTTAGCGAGATTCCCTAACAAAGTGGCAACTGGTCAACTACAAAAGAAAGGCCAGTTGTCCATGCAAGACCATCCATAGGTATAAAACAGATCCAGACCTACAAGCAAGGTTAATAAAAAAATAAAGTTTTGGAAAAAAGCAATGGCAAATAAAATTGTAAATGTAAAAAAAATACACATGTGAGAGTATTGGATTGTATCCAGAGACAGAATCCCTAGTGTGTACGGACGTTCCATTATCTATAAATGGATGAGGAGACATGCAAAAAAAAAAGATATTACTGGGTCGATTGCAAACAGCTGGAAACCTTCTTATCCACAGGTAGAATTTATTGGCCATCTACAAAAGATCTTCTGTATAATCAACCTCTTATAAAGAGACCCTGTCATATCATAAAAAGCTTTCAGAAAGCCGAGGATACATCCAGGGTTGTCGGGAAGAGGCCCTGTCCTTTCGGCGTAGGGGGGTCTCCTTACAACCCATACCAGACCTAAGGGCCTGGTATGCTCCTGGGGGGGGAACCCATGTCATTTTTTTATTTAAAAATTGGCGTGGAGTTCTCCCTCTCAGGAATGCATACCAAATGCCGACGCTAGAATTGGCGGGAATCCAAGTCGGATCCCGGTCGCTTCTATGACGGCTTTGTCTCCATCGCGGCAAGCCAGCTCGGCGCTGGCTCCCGCGATGGGGCTCGTAGGTGGTCAATCTCGCCGAGAAAGGGAGCGAGATTGACACAATATCGCGGTCACCCACTGTACAGTATCTCACAAAAGTAAGTACACCCCTCACATTTTTGTAAATATTTTCTTCTATCTTTTCATGTGACAACACTGAAGAGATGACACTTTACAAAGTAGTGAGTGTAGAGCTTGTATAACAGTGTACATTTTCTGTCCCCTCAAAATAACTCAACACACAGCCATTAATGTCTAAACCGCTGGTAACAAACGTGAGTACACCCCTAAGTGAAAATGTCCAAATTGGGCCCAAAGTGTCAATATTTTGTGTGGCCACCATTATTGTCATGGATATGCAGTAATGTCTGGCAGCTTACCTTCCTCTCCATGTGTTCACCTTTGAGTAAGGTGACCAGATTTTTAAAATGAAATCCGGGGACATATTTTTTCTTTACTAGTAATGGCAACAATCAGCGACTTTCTCTGCCCGTCGCCGCCCGCCCCACAGCCTCTCAAGTCTTACTTTTCGGCCCCGGCTACTACTGGATGGGGAGCGGAGGAAGATCACTCCGCCAGCGGGGCAAGGAGATAGGCAGGTGGCTGGCCAGGATTTGAGCCAAGGCAGAAGAACATGCGAGCGAAGCTGAATGGGCATGCGCCCGAAACCGAATACATATTCCCTCCGCTCTGACCAGCACATGATCATCAGAAAGGGGCACAGATAATGGGCAACAATACAACCCACCTATGCTAGTAGGCACGGTGGAGCAGGGGTGTGAAATTCAGATTTTTTTATTTTAATTCTGCACTGACTGTCTTTGAAATTGCCCCTGCCCCCTATTAAATCCAATCTGGGGACAAAACCAGGGACAGACTTGGTCCGGGGACAGTGTCCCCAATCAGGGGACTGTCCCCCGAAACTGGGGATGTCTGGTCACCCTACCTTAGAGGCCTGACACTCTCACCTGGCTGCTTTTATCATCTCTCCTCCCTATATGGCTCCACCCCAGCCCATATCAGGAAGTCTATATTAACCAGTGCACTGCAGGTCTGCCTTGCTGATCAACGTTGTTTGTTAAGCATTGTGTGTTTGGGTTCCTGCTTACCAGGGCTCAAGTCCTGCGGGAACGCGTGGGAACGGAGTTCCTGCACTTTTTTCACAGCAGGAACGCAGTTCCCTTTGCAGGACTAGAGCAGCCGAGCCGCCCGAGCCGATCCTTCACTAAGCGGCGATGCCCGGCTTGAATCACTGTCAGGGGCAGGCGAACCTTAGTAATCCTTTATGTTACTGCCCGCTTCCTGTATATGGAATCATCAGGTAGTGTGCGTGTATTCCGTCACTTCCTCGATGCCGCAATGTCTCCTGGGAGCTTTTGTCATTGTTCCCAGGAGACATTGCGGAGGTCTGCCGCGAGTTAACGCGGGATTTAGAAAGAACTTGCTTGGGGTAGATTCAGGTAGGGGCGCGCAAAACTGCGGCGGCGTAACGTATGACATTTACGTTACGCACCTGCAAGTTTTATAGGCAAGTGCTTGATTCACAAAGCACTTGCCTATAAAGTTGCGGCGGCGTAGCGTAAAAGGTGCCGGCGTAAGCGCGCGTAATTCAAATGATCCCGTAGGGGGCGTGGATCATTTAAATTAGGCGCGTTCCCGCGCCGAACGTACTGCGCATGCGCCGTCCCTAAAATTTCCCGACGTGCATTGCGGTAATTGACGTCGCAAGGACGTCATTGGCTTCGACGTGAACGTAAATGGCGTCCAGCGCCATTCACGAACGACTTACGCAAACGATGTAAAATTTGAAAATCGCGATGCGGGAACGACGTCCATACTTACCATTGGCTGCGCCTCCTAATAGCAGGAGCAGCCTTACGACGAAACCGACGTACGCAAACGACGTAAAAAACGAACGCCGGGCGCACGTACGTTTGTGAATCGGCGTAAGTATGCAATTTGCATACTCTACGCTGACAACTACAGGAGCGCCACCTAGCGGCCAGCGTCAGAATGCACCCTAAGATACGACGGCATAAGAGACTTATGCCAGTCGTATCTTAGGCTAAAGTCGGCGTATCTAGCTTTCTGAATACAGAAAGTAGATACGCCGGCGCAACTAAGCAATTACGCTGCGTATCTATGGATACGCAGGCGTAATTGCTCTCTGAATCTACCCCCTTATTTCTAAATCCCGCGATAACTCGCGGCAGACCTCCGCAATGTCTCCTGGGAACAATGACAAAAGCTCCCAGGAGACATTGCGGTATCGAGGAAGTGACGGAATTCCCGCACACTACCCGATGAATCCATATACAGGAAGCGGCCAGTAACATAAAGGATTAATAAGATACAGTGGATCGGAAAAAAAAAAAAAACATGCGGTTTAGTAATTATGCATATGAGCGTATCTTTTTTTTTTTTTGGGTGGGGGGGGTGGATTTTGGGTGGGAGTTCCCACACTTTTTTCCCCAGGACTTGACCCCTGCTGCTTACCGTGTGCTACGTTTATCTCTGTGTACCGATCTTGGCTTGTCCCCGACTATTCCTGTTTGCTTGTGACCCTGACCTTTGGCCTGTCCTTTGTTTATCCTTGTCTGCTTGTCGCCCGGACCTTGGCTTACCCCTTACTATCTCTTGTATCCTGAGTGGCTGCTTCCCCTCTCTCCTCTATGCCCTACGGAGCGTGAGCTAGGGGACTCTGGGGGCAGCGACCTGGGTTCAATAGCAGCTAAGGCCATCCTCACCACTAGAGGCTCTGGTGAATACCTGCTGAATCTTAGACACCGAGCCCCGAGGAATCTTGGGCTCAAGCTTCCTGTGGGATCCCTGTTTGTGCGCCAGTGGACCTGCCTCCCATATCCACTCTGTGTTCCATCCACAGCAGTCTGTAATAAGGTTAACTACCTTGTGGTGCACTCCTGACTCCAACGGGGTGCATCTGTCATCTGGCCACAGGTGACCTGACAATTATTTTCCAGCACTGCCTTAACCCTCTTGGGGATGGAGTTCACCAGAGCTTCACAGGTTGCCACTGGAGTCCTCTTCCCCTCCTCCATGATGACATCACGGAGCTGGTGGATGTTAGAGACCTTGCGCTCCTCCACCTTCCGTTTGAGGAAGTCCCACAGATGCTCAATAGGGTTTAGGTCTGGAGACATGCTTGGCCAGTCCATCACCTTTACCCTCAGCTGCTTTAGCAAGGCAATGGTGGTTTTGGAGTTGTGTTTGGGGTCGTTATCATGTTGGAATATTGCCTTTGCGACCCAATTTCTTGAAGGGAGGAGATCAGCTCTGTTTCAATATATCACAGTACATGTCATCATTCATGGTTCCCTCAATGAACTGTAGCTCCCCGGTGCCGGAAGCACTCATGCAGCCCCAGACCATGACACTCCCACCACCATGCCTGACTGTAAGCAAGACATACTTGTCTTTGCACTCCTCACCTGGTTGCAGAGTAGCAACCCTATTGTTGACTGTGTGTAGCTTTTAAACCCTGGATGTGGTACAAGTCACCAACACCATAGAGATCCTGTGGGAGATTCAGCAGTCTGTGAAGTGCAACTAGAAATAGAAGAGTCCTCAAGTTATGTAGTTCTGCAGTTTTGGGGTATCCCATGTTTCCTCTCCTTATCCAGTTCATAGTTCCAATAAAAACCCCAAAAAGAAACCCCTAGACCAGGGGTCTCCAAACTTTCTAAGCAAAGGGCCAGTTTACTGTCCTTCAGCGTTTACGAGGGCTGCACAGTGGGATTCAAAATAGGCCCGAAATCAGTGGGAAAAATTTACGCCCCATTGTTTCAGTGGGAGTAACTGTGCCCGGTTATTGGGTCCCATTGTTGGTGTCATTGAGAAAAACTGTGCCCAATTGTTGGTGTCATTGGGAAGAATTGTGTCCCATCGTTGGTGTCATTGGGAAGAATTGTGACCCATCGTTGGTGCCATTGGGAAGAATCGTGTCCCATCGTTGGTGCCATTGGGAAGAATTGTGACCCATCGTTGGTGTCATTGGGAAGAACTGTGACCCATCGTTGGTGTCATTGGGAAGAACTGTGACCCATCGTTGGTGTCATTGGGAAGAATTGTGTCCCATCGTTGGTGCCATTGGGAAGAAATGTGTCCCATCGTTGGTGCCATTGGGGAGAATTGTATCCCATCGTTGGTGCCATTGGGAAGAATTGTGTCCCATCGTTGGTGCCATTGGGAAGAATTGTGTCTCATCGTTGGTGTCATTGGGAAGAATTGTGACCCATCGTTGGTGTCATTGTGAGGCATTGTGTCCCATCGTTGGTGTCATTGGGAAGAATTGTGACCCATCGTTGGTGTCATTGGGAAGAATTGTGACCCATCGTTGGTGCCATTGGGAAGAATTGTGACCCATCGTTGGTGCCATTGGGAAGAATTGTGACCCATCGTTGGTGCCATTGGGAAGAATTGTGACCCATCGTTGATGTCATTGGGCCCCTTTGTTGGTGTCAGTAGGAGAAACTATACCCCACGGTATCGGTGACTGAAATAATGCCCCACGGACCGGATAAAAACAAGCAAAGGGCCGCATATGACCCCCGGGCCGCAGTTTGGAGACCACTGCCCTAGACTGTCCTTTGGAGCCAATAGAATAATTCAGGAAATGCCCTGTGCCTGGCGGTGTGTGCTCTAAGGAGGGGAAAGAGAACCAACATTACCAGCAACTCCCCAAGTAGTGCGCTACACTAATGTGATGGTCAGGTATGCAGAAACCTTCGATCGTAGAGTGCAGTTACAAATGTAAAAAATAAAAAGTTTCCTGCGGTAACTACTTTACAAAGTACATCTCTGCAGTCGGCAATCCTCTCTGGAAGCAATCACATTAGAGTACTCTTTAGACAGACGCAAGTAAATGGCTTTTTACAAGATGGAACATGTTACAGAACAAATGTAAAAATAAAAACATAAGTATTTTCCTTGGAGAAGACATTCGAAAAAAAAAAAACAAAAAAAAACTGTCTTGGGAAGAAAAAGCCTTTTCTGAGCATCTCCATCCATTTACGCTGCTGGTCACTGTGTGAAAAGGCCTTTCCTCCTGTGACACAGACATATATAATTAAACCCATACACCCCCTACTAGGAAGAGAGAGAGGCGGCACACAGTCAATGGAACTGTTTTCTAAGGTGCTCTCGAGGTGGCTACAAGTATTGAGGCACTTATGGAACAGGCAAGACAATAAAAATATCAAAGTTTAAAGTAAGTTTTGCAATAAATAGATACTTTGTAGAGTTATGGCTCTGTCCTTTCATCTGTATTAGGGATAGGCAACCTCGGCACCCTAGCTGTTGTAGAACTATAAGTGCCATAAGCAGGGCAGGACTTAGGGTGGTGGGGGCCCCTGGGCTTAATAATCGAAGGGGCCCCCTGGAGCAGAGAAGCGAGGGGGTGGGTTGATACCGCCGACCGATCATAGTTGTTGAGGTGGGGGGGGGCTGGATCCACCGACCAGCCTATCGAAGTTGTTGAGCAGGGGGGGGGGGGCAGCCGCTGGACGGACTTCTTACCTCTTCCCAGGGCTGCCTTCATTAATTTTGGGGCCCCTTACACAGCTGCAGTGAAGGGGCCCCCTGGAGCATCGAACAGGGGGATTGCTGCGATTGCCGCAAAATTGCGGGAGGGGGCTGCCACGAAATTGGGGGAGGGGGCTTCTGTGATTGCCGCGAAGAGGGGATTGACGCGAAATTGCAGGGGGGGATTGCCGCGAAATTGCGGGAGGGGGTTGCCGCAATCGGGCGATTGCCGCAAAATTGCGGGAGGGGTTTGCCGCGATTGGGCCTGGGGCCCCCTATTGGGCTTGAGCCCAGTCAAGCCCAATGGCAAGTTCGGCCCTGCCCATAAGCATAGGTGTGCACAGCCTATTGCGTTAGGGTGTGCACCTCAAAGCACAAACAAATATGTGTGTGTGCAAGGATGGACTGGCCATCGGGACTACCGGGAGTTTCCCGGTGGGCTGATGGCTCAGTGGGCCGGCTTCAGTGACAGCGGACCGCCGCCCCCCTCTGCTCCTCTCTGTTTCTCCCTCCCCGCAGCACTCACCTCCTCTCCCTCCCCGCAATGCTCACCTGGGGGGGAACAGAGAAGCAGGGGGAGGACCAGAGGAGCAGGGGGGGTGACAGAAGAGCATGGGGGGGATCAGAAGGAGCACGGGGAGGGACAGACAGCTGAATCAACAGCTATGGCCTGGGAGTTTCTCACTTCTGCCTAATCTTGTCCCATTAGGGGGGCACCAAACTGATTCTTAGCCCCGGGTGAAATAATGTCTAGCTTTCCCACTGGTACTGCCTATAAGAGTACCAGTCGTTCTACTCTAAAAAAGTAGAATGGCTAGTGAAGTGGGGGTGGGGGCTTGGGTGGCCATCAGGGTTAGCTGGCCGGGTGGGGGGGGGGGGCGGGATTGTGTCCGGCCGCCATGGGAGAGACCTGTCAAAGTGGGCCAGTCTGGATGAAGTCCAGGGCCAAATTTTTGTCCCAGTCCAGCCCTGTGTGTGCGCATGTGTGTATATACTGATGATGTCATAAGGTTTCTTTCTTCCTAATATCAGCAATAGCAAGCTTAACCGGTTCCCGACCGACTCCTGTAGATTTACGTTGGCAGAATGGCACGGCTGGGCAAAGGGACGTATATTTACGTCACTGTGAAATTCCCACCCTGCCGCAAGCTCTGTGACCGTACCTGCAGGACCCACAAACTCGATGTCGGCCGGTGTCCCCGCGATTGGGTCACACAGAACTGCAGAATGAAGAGAGGCAAGTGTAAACATGCATCTCCCTGTTCTGCCTAGTGACACTGACCCTGATCGTCTGTTCTCTGTGATCGGGAACAGCGATTGGTGACGTGTTACATGTAGCCATTCCCCCTAACAGTAAGAATCACTCCCTAGGTCACACTTAACCCCTTCAGCCCCATTTGTTACCATAGCAAACTAATACAGTAGGTGACCGCGATATTGTGTCAATCTCACTGCTTTGACTGGCGAGATTGACCACCTACGAGCCCCGTCGCGGGAGCCAGCATCGAGCTGGCTCGCCAGGAAGGGAAAAGTGTGTTGAAGCTGACATATGTCCGACTTTCAATGAACGTGGATCTGACTTGGATTCCCGCCAATACCAGGCACTATTTGGTATGAATCATGAGGGGGGAACTCCACGCCAAATTTTAAATAAAAAAAACGGCATGGGTTCCCCTCCAGGAGCAAACCAGGCTCTTTGGTCTGGTATAGGTTTTAAGGGGAACCCCCTACGCTGAAAAAAACGGCGTGGGGGTTCCCCCAAAATGCATACCAGACCTTTATCTGTACACCCAGCTCGGCCGGGCAGGGGGTGGGGACAAGCGAGTGCCCCCCTTCTGAACCGTACCAGGCCGCATGCCCTCAACATGGGGGTGGGTGCTTTGGGGCAGAGGGGGTGCCCTGTAGCCCCCCCACTCCAAGGCACCTTGTCTCCATGTTGATGAGGACAAGGGCCTCTTCCCGACAACCCTGGCCATTGGTTGTCAGGGTCTGCGGGTGGGGAGCTTACTGGAATCCGGGAGCCCCCTTTAATAAGGGGGCCCCAAGATCCCGGCCCCCCACCCTAGGTGAATAAATATGGGGCACATCGTGTGCGGGTGGGGGGGGATCGCCACCTTCCCGTCCGTCTCCTGAGGAGGGAGGGGGTCCATACGGGGCGTTTTTTTTTAAGCACGATTAGAACCTGGAGCTCTAATTGGCTTAAAAATAAGGAGACCTCCGATTGTCCATCTCCCGTCGGTGGGGCGGAATCGCCACCTTCCTGTCCGTCTCCCATGGAGGGAGGGGGTGATTATCGCCTCCCTGTCATTCTCCCATGCAAAGGGTGGGTAGTTGGTTTGCCACCCCCCCAAAAAATATATTGAGCACCAGCCGCCACTGGTATTCAACTGAATGGGCTTCCAAATGAGCGACGCGCTTTAAAAAAAAAAAAATGGAGCAGGAACTCACGAGATGAAAAAAATGTAGAACACTGGACATGATGTGAAAAACTTGGGAGACTAACACCTGTGTCTCTCCAGATCAAACTGTCCCCCTTCCCGTACCCAGGGCCGGATTTGCTCTCCCTGCCGTCCCAAGGCCAGGTTCCACAATGCACCCCCTCCCCACCAACCGAACCCCCCCCCCCCCAAATCAATGGAGAATGTGCGGCACGGTTAGTTCAAGTATGTTTTGTTGTTTTTTTTACTTTTTTATCACTTTTTTTACTTATTTATTTGTAGCCTGTCGCTTACTTTTTTAAATTTTTGTATAATTTTCTTATTATTTTTGTTATTCTTTACTTTTTTATTTTATTAATTTAATTATTATTTCTTATTATTTATTTATTTTTTATCAATTTTTTTTCACTTAACTTTTTTGCTATCACACAGGAGAAAACAATTTCCTGTGTGATAGCAATTGGAGGTGACATTTTCTCTTTATTGACCCTGTCACCTCCAAAACAGGAGTCCTAGCACTGTGCTAGAACTCCTGTCACAGCTGAAAAGGGAAGAGCACAGCTCTCCCCTTTCACTGTGTACATCGGCAGCAGGGACAGGAGACGGACTCAGTGGCCGGGGGAGGATGGAGTCCCGGAGATACAGCCAGCAGAGAGGGGTATGTGGGGTGGGGGGGGGGGGGGGGGGGGGGGAGGGTAGGACGGAAGTATTTCAGCGACATCGCCGCAATCACTTGTTAACGAGCGAGCTGATTCCCCCATAACTTACCGCCCTTAACTGTATGTTACGGGCGTCGGGGGACTCCTTGCCACTTTCGCCCCTTGGAGCCCTGCCGCCCCAAGGCCTGGCCTCAGTGGCCTTGTGGGAAATCCAGGCCTGCCCATACCCTCCCTGCTCATTAATATTCTAGCTATAGATTACACGCGTGGAAATCATATAATAGCTGATTACTAATCGGCAATAGGATTGGGCGCGCAGAGATTATGTAGGACGTGGGTTGGTGTGCCGGAGAATAAGAGAGTTTCGTGCCGCATCAAGGTCACGCGAAGCCGTCACTCAGATGAAAGGATGAAATATAGAGCCCAGTAAATCTCGCCTTCTGTCCCGGAGAAATAAAGATTTTTTCTGCGGAGTCGCACAGCAGCTGTGCCGGCAGGGGGTTGATGCCGGAGGTCCCACCGCCTTGGCTAACAACCCTCAGCTGCCTGCCTTTGAGTGACATCCTTTGTCGGTGAACCTAATGAGCCCTCTAGTTCTAAAGCCGGCCACGTATCGGTGATCAGCGACAAACAGAAGCTGCGGCACAAAGGCGTCATCGCCGGAGCCGATGCCAAGATCCCCCCCAAGCGCCAGCACCGGGCTCTCAGCTG
This sequence comes from Rana temporaria, assembly GCF_905171775.1. Classification (NCBI taxonomy): domain Eukaryota; kingdom Metazoa; phylum Chordata; class Amphibia; order Anura; family Ranidae; genus Rana; species Rana temporaria. The sequence continues at coordinate 174,829,694 of NC_053497.1, read as the reverse complement.
GAGACCTCTCTGATGTTTCCCCTGATGATCAACAGCTCGGCGACTAACGCTCCACCACTTCTGCTCAGTGCGCCGGACTTTCCAAATGGCATCGAATTTCCATTCATTGATGCTGCGTGTCTTTAAACGCTGTTTTCGGTCCATTTTTTGTTATTTTTGTTTTTTAAACGTATGCTTTTATAACATTTTCCTTTTATCAATACTTATACAATTTTTACCCCCCTTAATGACCAGGGCTTTTTTTGCTACTTTAAATGGAAATTGTGTGGTCAGGCAACACTGTACCCAATGCTGTGTAATTTTTTTTCACACAAATAGAGATTTCTTTTGGTGGTATTTGGTCACCTCTGTGTTTTTACATTTTTTATAACATAAACAAAAAAAAAATTAAAATTTCGAGAAACCCCCCCCCAAAAAAAAACAATATTTTTACTTTCTGTTCAATAAAATCAAATTTCTTAAAAAAAAATAAGACGAAAAGTATCCTGCTACATGCCTTTAGTAAAAACTGGGACACTATACTATTGGGAAGACTATACCACTGGGGACACTATACCACTGGGAAGACTATACCATTGGGTAATCTATACCATTGGGGACACTATACCACTGGGGACATTATACTATTGGGGACACTATACCACTGGGGACACTATACCGCTGGGGACACTACACCGCTGGGGACACTACACCGCTGGGGACACTACACCGCTGGGGACACTACACCGCTGGGGACACTACACCACTGGGAAGACTATACTATTGGGGACACAATACCATTGGGTAATCTATACCAGTGGGGACACTATACCACTGGGGACACTATACCACTGGGGACACTATACCACTGGGGACACTATACCACTGGGAAGACTATACTCTTGGGGACACAATACCATTGGGTAATCTATACCACTGGGGACACTATACCACTGGGGACACTATACCACTGGGGACACAATACCATTGGGAAGACTATACCACTGGGGACACTATACCACTGGGGACACTATACCACTGGGGACACTATACCACTGGGGACACTATACCACTGGGGAGACTATACCATTGGGGACACTATACCACTGGGGACACTATACCACTGGGGACACTATACCACTGGGGACACTATACCACTGGGGACACTATACCATTGGGAAGACTATACCACTGGGGACACAATACCATTGGGGACACTATACCATTGGGAAGACTATACCATTGGGGAAACGATACCAGTGGGGACACTATACCATTAAGGACATTATACCACTGGGGACACTATACCACTGGGGACACTATACCACTGGGGACACTATACCACTGGGGAAACTATACCATTGGGAAGAGTATACCACTGGGGACACTATACCACTGGGGACACTATACCGCTGGGGACACTATACTATTGGGGAAATTATTCCATTGGGGAAACTATACCACTGGGGACACTATACCACTGGGGAAACTATACCATTGGGGACACTATACTATTGGGGAAATTATTCCATTGGGGAAACTATACCACTGGGGACACTATACCACTGGGGACACGATACCATTGGGAAGAGTATACCACTGGGGACACTATACCACTGGGGACACTATACCGCTGGGGACATAATACCATTAGGAAGAGTATACCACTGGGGACACAATACCATTGGGGAAACTATACCATTGGGGAAACTATACCATTGGGGAAACTATACTATTGGGGACACGATACCACTGGGGACACTATACCACTGGGGACACTATACCATTGGGGACACTATACCATTGGGGAAAAGGGGCCTTAACCACTTGCCGACTGCCTAATGTAGATATACGTCAGCAGAATGGCAGAATGGCACGGGCAAGCAAAGCAACGTACCTGTACGTTTCTTTGAATCTGCTGCCTAGCAGGCACGTGCCCGCTGCGAGCTCCATTACTGTCCCTGCGGACTCAATGTCCGCCGGTGTCCTGCGATCGCGTCACAGAGCGGCAGAATGGGGGGATGCCTATGTAAACAAGGCATCTCCCTGTACTGCCTAGTGACAGGACAGTGATCTACTGCTCTCTGTCATCGGGAGCAGTGATCACTGTCGTGTCACTTGTAGCCCATCCCCCACATAATCACTCCCTAGGACACACTTAACCCCTTCTTCGCCACCTAGTGGTTAACCCCTTCGCTGCCAGTGTCATTTACGCAGTAATCAGTGCATTTTTATAGCCCTGATCGCTGTATAAATGACAATGGTCCCAAAATAGCGTCAAAAGTGTCCGATGTGTCCGCCATAATGTTGCAGCCACAATAAAAATCGCTGATCACCGCCATTTCTAATAAAAATGCCATAAAACTATCCCATATTTTGTAGACACTATGGGCCAGATTCTCGTAGATCCGCGTATCTTTGCGCGGGCGTAACGTATCTGATTTACGTTACGCCTCCGCAACTTAGACGGGCAAGTGCTGCATTCTCAAAGCACTTGCTCCATAAGTTGCGGCGGCGTAGCGCAAATAGGCCGGCGTAAGCCCGCCTAATTCAAATTTGGAACAGGGGGGGCGTGTGTTATGTAAAATAACCATGATCCGACGTGATTGACGTTTTTCACGAACGGCACATGCGCCGTCCGTGGACATATCCCAGTGTGCATTGCTCCAAAAACGCCGCAAGGACGTATTGGTTTTGACGTGAACGTAAATGACGTCCAGCCCCATTCACGGACGACTTACGCAAACGACGTATCTTTTTCAAATTTCGCCGCGGGAACGACGGCCATACTTAACATTGGTGCGCCGCACTTATGCCTCATATAGCAGGGGCAACTATACGCCGGGAAAAGCCTAACGTAAACGTCGTAACTTTACTGCGTCGGTCGGGCGTACGTTTGTGAATTCGCGTATCTAGCTAATTTGCATACTCAACGCGGAATTCGACGGAAGCGCCACCTAGCGGTCAGAAAAAATATGCAGTTACGATCCGACGGCGTAAGAGACTTACGCCTGTCGGATCTAATGGATATCTATGCGTAACTGATTCTAAGAATCAGGCGCATAGATACAACGGCACAACTCAGAGATACGCCGTCGTATCTCCTTTGTGAATCTGGGCCTATAACTTTTGCGCAAACCAATAAATAAACGCTTATTGCGTTTTTTTTGTTTTTTTTTACCAATAATATGTAGAAGAATACGTATCGGCCTAAACTGAGGAAAAAATATATATTTTTTTTGTATATTTTTTGGGGATATTTTTTGCTTTTTATGCAAAATTGTCGCTCTATTTCTGTTTATAAAAAAAAACCGCAGAGGTGATCAAAAAACACCAAAAGAAAGCTCTATTTGTGGGGAAAAAAGGACGCCAATTTTGTTTGGGTGCCCCGTCGCACGACCCGCGCAATTGTCAGTTAAAACAACGCAGTCAAATCCTCCGGGGGCTGAAGTGGTTAAAGGGATAAATCAAATAGGAAATGTGAATATGTGAATACGCAGCCAGCCACAGAACGCACATTATAATTCATTCTATTACCTATAATACAGTTAATTTCTAGAGAGATCTGAGCGAAAAAGCTTAGAATTTGCCGTGCTGAGAATCTTGGCCTACAGCTCATTTTTAGAAAGTGTAAACAACCCAATCAAGCCTCGGAGCCGAGGATTTAAAAAGTCGCAGCCATCTTGACTCCAGATAGAATATATTTTTTTTAAGCCCCTATCGACTCCACTTTACCATTTGCATAAACCATTTCCCGACTCATCTTAAAATTTCCTGCAAACTAAAAATATGATTTTTTTATTTTGTTTTTGGGAATATTAACCGCTACAGTCCCGAGCCTCTTTCTGACATTTGGTGTTTACAAGTTAAAAACAGTTTTTTTTTTGCTCGAAAATTACTTAGAACCCCCAAACATTATATATATTTTTTTCTAACACCCTAGAGAATAACATGGAGGTCGTTGCAGTACTTTCTGTCACACTGTATTTGCGCAGAGGTCTTACAAGTGCACTTTTTTTTTTGGAAAAATTCAATTTTGTTAATTAAAAAAATAAGACAACAGTAAAGTTAGCCCAATATTTTTTTTTATATTATGAAAGATAATGTTACGCCGAGTAAATTGATACCCAACATGTCACGCTTCAAAATTGCACCCGCTCGCGGTATGGCGCCAAACTTCGGTACTTAAAAATCTCCATAGGCGACGCTTTAATATTTTTTACAGGTTACTATTTTCGAGTTACATGTCCCCCACATATACAGCCATGTCTCCCATATATGCAGCCATGTCACCCACATATGCAGCCATGTCCCCCATATATGCAGCCATGTCACCCATATATGCAGCCATGTCACCCACAGATGCAGCCATGTCACCCACCTATGCAGCCATGTCCCCCCCCATATGCAGCCATGTCCCCCACATATGCAGCCATGTCCCCCCCCATATGCAGCCATGTCCCCCACATATGCAGCCATGTCCCCCCCATATGCAGCCATGTCCCCCCCATATGCAGCCATGTCCCCCACATATGCAGCCATGTCCCCCACATATGCAGCCATGTCCCCCCCATATGCAGCCATGTCCCCCACATATGCAGCCATGTCCCCCATATATGCAGCCATGTCCCCCATATATGCAGCCATGTCCCCCCCATATGCAGCCATGTCCCCCACATATGCAGCCATGTCCCCCACATATGCAGCCATGTCCCCCACATATGCAGCCATGTCCCCCATATATGCAGCCACGTCCCCCACATATGCAGCCATGTCCCCCCACATCTAGATGCCGCCGCCGCCGCATTAATCAGCGTGCGGGGAATATTACAGCTTTCATTTGAATAGCTGTGTGTTCCCCGCCGCGCCGCGTATAGACACTCCCCCTTACTCGGGATTAGACGGGTGATCTGCACTTTGATAGACAGATCACCTGTCCAATCCCGAGCAAGGGGGAGTGTCTATACGCGGCGGGGAACACACAGCTATTCAAATGAAAGCTGTAATGTTCCCCGCACGCTGAATAACTAGGCGGCGGCGTTGCGGTATGCGGCGGCGGGGGGGAGGGGTAGTATCGGATCTGGCATCGGGGGCATCGCGAGTACAAGTACTGCCCCAAATGCTCAGTATCGATACTGGTATCGGTATCGGGACAACCCTAGTGGAAAGCTTACTGAGGAGAAACAGGAAGTGAGAAATTAAAACAAAGAAAAAAAACATTTAGAAGGGAAATGGAAGGAAAAGGTAAGTGAACCAACAATGCACGAGCTTAAAGGAACCAATTTAGAAAATAAAAGACGAACCTTTACAACCCCTTTAAGCTGTCGGAAAGCATTCATCATTCGTTATACAATATAATGGAATAACTCCAGGTCTGTATCGTTAAAAGGGAATCAAGGAGTCGGTGACATCTGCCCCCCCCCCCTCCCCCCAGGCGTCTGTAGATAATGATCCTTTAGCGAGATGGGATTTTTCTAGAGTGGACAGGCCCTTTCAGGATCATCTCTGCCCAAAGCGGAGAATTATTTTCTGCTCCCCTCCTGTATTTTCTCATTTCCAGCGAGCCACGGGACGCTGATAGCTTTTTCCATTTGCTGGCGACGCAAGGTATAATCACAAAGTAAAAATATTAATTTAGTATGTGGAGCTTCTGACAGAGTCAAGGTATTCACCAACGCTTCCAGTCTTGGAATCCTCCAAAAAAACTATTTATCACCCGTTATGGACCCCTGTGTGAGGATAACAATAAATAAAAAGTGAAATTAATAGCTTCGGAAAATACTATTAACACTGGTTGTCACGTCATAAATCCTGGAAAAACAGTTAAAGTAGACGTGAACCCGAACTGGGGTGGGAATTTATGGTAGTTTAACCACTTCAGGCCCGGAAGAATTTACCCTCTTCCAGACCAGAGGAATTTTTGCAATTTGGCACTGCGTCGCTTTAACTGACAATTGCGCAGTCATGCGACGTTGCACCCAAACACAATTGACATCTTTTTTTTCCCCACAAATAGAGCTTTCTTTTGGTGGTATTTGATCACCTCTGCATTTTTTATTTTTTGCGCTATTAACAAAAAAGAGTGACAATTTTGAAAAAAAAAGCTATATTTTTCAAAATATTTAAAAGCAGTAAGCCCTCCCAAGAATTCAAAAAGTACCATTGGAAGTCCTGGTAGGCATTCTGCAAGTACCGCTAAAGTCCTGGGAGGGAATCTGGAAGTTCTGCTAGAGGTTCTGCAACTACCATTGGAGTACCTGGCACAGATTCTGCAAGTACCATTAGAAGACCTGGTGGGGATTCCAGAAGCCCTACCAGAGGTTCTTCAAGTACCATTAGAAGACCTGGCAAGGATTCTGCAAGTACGTTGGAAGTTCTGGCACAAGTTCTGCAAGAACCATTGGAAGTCCTGGTGGGGATTCCTGAAGCCCTACCAGAGGTTCTTCAGGTACCATTAGAAGCCCCGGTAAGGATTCTGCAATTACCATTAGAAGTACTGCCAAGGATTTTGCAAGTATCATTCAAAGTCCAGACAGGGGTTCTACAGGTGCCATTGAAGTCCCGGGAGGGATTCTGGAAGTCCTGCTAGGCGTTCTGCAAGTACCAATCTGGCAAAGATTTTGCAAATACCTTTGGAAGTCCTCCCAGGGATTCCGCACGTACCATTAAAAGTTCTGGCAGGGATTCTACAAGTACCACTGAAGTCCTGGGAGGGATTCTGGAAGTCCTGCTGGGCATTCTGCAAGTACCATTAGAAGCCCTGGCAAAGATTCTGCACATACCATTGGAAGAAGTTCTGACAGGGATTCTACGGGGTACCATGGAAGTCCTGGAGGGATTCTGGAAGTTCTGCAAGTACCATTAAAAGTTCTGGCAGGGATTCTACAAGTACCATTGGAGGAAGTTCTAGATGGTAGGCTGGAACTTCTACCAGAGGTTCTTCAGGTACCATTAGAAGACCTGGCAAGGATTCTGCAAGTACGTTGGAAGTTCTGGCACAGATTCTGCAAGTACCATTGGAAGTCCTGGTGGGGATTCCCAAAGCCCTACCAGAGGTTCTTCAGGTACCATTAGAAGCCCTGGTAAGGATTCTGCAATTACCATTAGAAGTACTGCCAAGGATTTTGCAAGTATCATTGAAAGTCCAGACAGGGGTTCTACAGGTGCCATTGAAGTCCCGGGGAGGGATTCTGGAAGTCCTGCTAGGCTTTCTGCAAGTACCATTGGAAGTCCTGGCAAAGATTTTGCAAATACCTTTGGATGACCTCCCAGGGATTCCGCATGTACCATTGAAAGTTCTGGCAGGGATTCTAAAAGTACCACTGAAGTCCTGGGAGGGGATTCTGGAAGTCCTACTGGAGGTTCTGTGAGTACCATTGGAAGTCCTAGATGGTAGGCTGGAACTCTACCAGAGGTTCTTCAGGTACCATTAGAAGACCTGGCAAGGATTCTGCAAGTACGTCAGAAGTTCTGGCACAGATTCTGCAAGTACCTTTGGAAGTCTTGGTTGGGATTCCCGAAGCCCTACCAGAGGTTCTTCAAGTACCATTAGAAGCCCTGGCAAGTATTCTGCAATTACCATTACAAGTACTACCGTACCAAGGATTTTACAAGTATCATTGAAAGTCCAGACAGGGGTTCTACAGGTGCCATTGAAGTCTTGGGAGCGATTCTGGAAGTCCTGCTAGGCATTCTGCAAGTACCATTAGAATAAGGTGACCAGATTTTTAAAATGAAATCCGGGTACATATTCTTTGTTCACTAGTAATGGCGACAATCAGCACTCTCTGCCCATCGCCGCCCGCCTCACAAGTCTTACTCTTGGGGCCCCGGCTACTACTGGATGGAGAGCGGAGGAAGATCACTCCGCCAGGGAAGGCAAGGGGATAGGCAGGCGGCTGGCCAGGATTTGAGCCAAGGCAGAAGAACATGCGAGCGGAGCTGAATGGGCATGCACCCGAAACTGAAGAAATATTCCCTCCGCTCCGACCAGCATATGATCATTAGAAAGGGGCACAGATAATGGGAAAAATACAACCCCCTATGCTAGTAGGCACGGCGGAGCGGGGGTGTGTAATTCAATTTTTTTTATTTTAATTCTGCACTGACTGTCTTTGAAATTGCCCCTGCCCCTTATTAAATCCAATCCGGGGACAAAACCAGGGACAGACTTGGTCCGGGGACAGTGTCCTACATAAGAAGCCCTGGCTGGGAATCGCGGCCGTGTGTACGCTCCCTAGCAGTTTTCCCGTCAGGAAAACAGCCCAGAATCCCAACGGGGAAAAAAGAGAACCCTGCTCTCCATTTTCTCGTCGGGTTTCCCGGGAGAGTGGGCCAGATTCACAGAAAAAGTACGCCGGAGTATCTGCCGATACTCCGGCGTACTTTCAAATTTGCCGCATCGTATCTTTATTTGTGATTCACGAACATAATACGATGGCTTTTGGCTAAGATCCGACAGGTGAACGGCTTCATGCGCCTTCGGATCTTAGGTGTAATTTTCCGGCGGCTGCTGGGTGGAGTTTGCGTCGTTTTGCAGCGTCGGGTATGCAAATTAGCTGATTACGGCGATCCACGAAGATACGCGTGTTCGTCGCATTCTCTTACGTCGGTTTTTCCCGTCGTATAGTTAAGAGTGCTATTTAGATGGTGTAAAATTACACCATCCATGTTAAAGTATGGCCATCGTTCTTGCGTCAAATTTTTATTGTTATTTTTTTTGCCTAAGACGTCCGGGAATACGAAAGGACGTTACGCACGTCGCCGTTCAAAAAACACGTCGGGGCGCCGTAATTTCGTGCAAAGCACGGCGAGAAATTTCCTAACGGAGCATGCGCAGAACGTTCGGCGCGGGAACGCGCCTAATTTAAATGGTACACGCCCCATTTGAATTAGGTGGGCTTGTGCCGGACGGCTTTACGCTACGCCGCTGCAAGTTTACAGGCAAGTGCTTTGTGAATCAAGTACTTACGCCGAAAACTTGCGGCGGCGTAACGTAAAGGGGATATGTTACGCCGCCGAAGATATTCGTGAATCTGGCCCAGTGTTTCCTGCCGAGAAAACCAGTTGTCTGTATGCTTACCTGTCCCAGGTAAACCTGCGCATGCTCGATAAGAGTTCGACGCATGCGCGGTAGCATTGAATGTGACGAGCACCGGCTCGTCGTAGTCGATGACGTCACTGCGTTCTTGCGGTTTTTTTTGAATGGCCATCTGTATGCACGGCTTTGCAAGAAAAGCTTGCCAGGAATCCCGTCAGGAAAACCATCGGGATTCCCGGCTGTGTGTACAGGGCCTAAATCTCCTTAGCAGGACACAGACAGTAAACATTTTTTTTTTTAGCCGATACAGCTTTTACCCTTCTCTACTGTATCCAAAACAAGAAAAAAGTTTTGGCTCTAGTCACACATAAAATTTACGCCGTGTCAAACTTTACGACATTCCATTCCAGCCAAGCCCAACGCTCTACGGATGCCAACTGCTGGATCAGCTGAAGCTTTTGCATAAACATCATTTCTAATGGGGAAAATATTGTAAGGTTAAATTGAATATTAAAAAATAGAATTATAATCTCTTATTCCAGTCATTAAGCAGTAAAAGCGACGGAACAGCACATTAGACTCGGCCCGGGTTTACGAGGCCAATGAAAATCTCCTCTCAGGTGTCCAAAGCAAGCTGACTCCAATGTTAGTACCCCCCTTTTAACCGGTTAACGCCCGCCGCATGTACATATACGTCCACAGAATGGCACGTACAGGCATATGGGCGTACATGTACGTCCCCGCCTTTCCGGGGGTCGGGGGTCCGATCGGGACCCCCCCCCCCGCTACATGCGGCGGTTGGTAACCCGCGGGGAGCGATCCGGGACGAGGGCGCAGCTATTCGTTTATAGCCCCCCCTCGCGATTGCTCCCCGGAGCTGAAGAACGGGGAGAGCCGTATGTAAACACGGCTTCCCAGTGCTTCACTGTGGCGGCGTATCGATCGTGTGATCCCTTTTATAGGGAGACTCGATCGATGACGTCAGACCTACAGCCACACCCCCTACAGTTGTAAACACACACTAGGTGAACCCTAACTCCTACAGCACCCCCTGTGGTTAACTCCCAAACTGCAACTGTCATTTTCACAATAAACAATGCAATTCAAATGCATTTTTTGCTGTGAAAATGACAAATGGTCCCAAAAATGTGTCAAAATTGTCCGAAGTGTCCGCCATAATGTCGCAGTCACGAAAAAAATCGCTGATCGCCGCCATTAGTAGTAAAAAATAAAAATAATAAAACTATCCCCTATTTTGTACACGCTATAAATTTATTAAACCAATCGATAAACGCTTATTGCGATTTTTTTTTAACAAAAATAGGTAGAAGAATACGTATCGGCCTAAACTGAGGGAAAAAAAATGTTATATATGTTTTTGGGGGATATTTATTATAGCAAAAAGTAAAAAAATATTGAATTTTTTTCAAAATTGTCGCTCTATTTTTGTTTATAGCGCAAAAAATAACCGCAGAGGTGATCAAATACCACCAAAAGAAAGCTCTATTTGTGGGGAAAAAAGGACGCCAATTTTGTTTGGGAGCCACGTCGCGCGACCGCGCAATTGTCTGTTAAAGCGACGCAGTGCCGAATCGCGAAACCTGGCCTGGGCATTTAGCTGCCTAAAGGTCCGGGGCTTAAGTGGTTAATAATAATAATAATAAATATATATACATATATATGTATATATATATATATATATATATATATATATATATATATATATATATATATATATATATATATATATATATATATATATAAAAAATAAAAAGATATAAAAAAAAAGTGGTTAAAAAAAAACAAAAAAAATAAAACCTTCAGCGCCATATATTTAAATGACATTAAGCTAGGTAAAGAAATTTTCGACTTATGAAGACATTTTTCTGTTCTAACCGCCACCGAACTCTGATCGGGATTCAATAAGGAGGTTTAGAAATATATTCTATAATGTATTATTTAATGCATCTCTGTTGCCTTGAGGGATTTTTTTATTTTTTTCCCATTGCACTTGAAGTGACCAAAAGGTCAGGAGCATTTTATTGCAAATATAAATATTAAAAAGGGGGGATTACTGCCTCAAACTGCGGGAGAATGAAAGAATTTGCACTTATTTCCTGGTTTTGGCTTTATGCAAAGGCCGGGTTATTAGAGGAGCAAATCCATCCATCCCGGAGAAGCTGAGGGACGGACGCAGAGGACCAGGCGCTACGAGGCAGATGGAAACATAAAAGAGAGATAAAAGATCTAAATAATAAATACAAACCAATCGATTGGCTTTTTTTTCTTGGTATCTAGATAAAATATATAGATTTGTCGGAATAAACACATATGTTCTGTTTGTGAAAACTTTCTGTGGATAAAATCTGAAGTGTGATGTGCCGCCATTAGTAGTAAAAAATAAAATATTAATAAAAATGCAATAAAACTATCCCCTATTTTGTAAACGCTATACATTTTGCACAAACCAATCGATAAACGATTATTGCATTTTTTTTTACCAAAAATAGGTAGAAGAATACGTATCGGCCTAAACTGAGGGAATTTTTATTTTTTTTTATATATTTTTGGCCAGTGGCAGCTTAATATATAATGCAGCCCCCCCATATATAATGCATTCTCCCAAAATCTAATGCAGCCCCCCATATATAATGCAGCCCCCCAAAAATATAATGCAGCCCCCATTATAAATAATGCAGCCCTCCAATATATAATGCAGCCCCCAATAAATAATGCAGCCCCCACATTATATAATGCAGCCCCCCAAAAATATAAGGCAGTCCTGCAAAAATATAAGGCAGTCCCTCAATATATAATGCAGCCCCCCAAAAATATAAGGCAGTCCCCAAATATATAATGCAGCCCCCATTATAAATAATGCAGCCCCCATTATAAATAATGCAGCCCCCATTATAAATAATGCAGCCCCCATATATAATGCAGCCCCCCCCATATATAATGCAGCCCCCCAAAAATATAAGGCATCCCCCCAATATATAATGCAGCCCCCATTATAAATGCAGCCCCCAATAAATAATGCAGCCCCCACATTATATAATGTCGCCCCCCAAAAATATAAGGCAGTCCCCCAATATATAATGCAGCCCCCATTATAAATAATGCAGCCACCATTATAAATAATGCAGCCCCCATATATAATGCAGCCCCCATATATAATGCAGCCCCCCAAAAATATAATGCATTCCCCCAAAATCTAATGCAGCCCCCCATATATAATGCAGCCCCCCATATATAATGCAGCCCCCATTAAAAATAATGCAGCCCTCCAATATATAATGCAGCCCCCCCAATATATAATGCAGCCCCCCCAATATATAATGTAGCCCCCCAATATATACAATGCAGCCCCCAAATATATAGTGCAGCCCCCTTAATATATAATGCAGCCCCCCTTAATATATAATGCAGCCCCCCCTTAATATATAATGCAGCCCCCCCTTAATATATAATGCAGCCCCCCCAATATATAATGCAGCCCCCCATGTCTCCCATACACACAGATGATAGGAAAACACAATGCGGCGGCGGCGGCGGCTCCTGACGCTGAATAATGTAGCGCAGTGTATCAGGAGAGAACACATTGCACCCCTCCCCCTCCCCTCACAGGTATTAACTTCCTTTACAAGGCCAAATCCCATGGAATGAATGGCTTCCTCTGTAATGCGGGTGAGTGTCGGCCACGCTCTCCGCTCCGCTACGTCTCTGCGCACGCTTCTCCCTACACATTTAAATAGCCGGAGGAGAGGACAGGAATCCCATCGATTGGAAGCTTTTGTGGAAAATATTTCGGGGGTGTCTTCACGTTTCCCCCGGGGGGGGGGGGGGGCGTTGTTTGACAACGTATTCACCCGACGGCCAGAACTTCATGACCGCTGACAGAGCGATATTCACCCCGAAACAAGCAAACAATTATTATACTGCAGCTTCTTAGATGTGACGGCTGCATTCGTTTTCTTTTCACCACTTCCTGTCTGTGCTATAGACGAAAGGCGTTCACAGCGCGGGAGAGTTCACTTTACCGGGACGTCCTCCTGTAATCGCCGCGCGCTCTTCGGACTCAGCTGATCACAGATCGGGGTAAAGGCCCAATCACAGCAGCCCTTTATCATGTGATCAGCTGTGTCCATCGACAGCCGATCACTGTATGTAAACCAGTGGCGGCTGGCGTTTTTTTTTGGACCCCATTAGAGTCTTTGGAAGAAAGCCAGGTTCTGTTACAGATACATTGGTCCCAACACTGCCCACCAGTGCTCCTAAACAATGCCCATCAGTGCCACCTATCAGTGCCCACCAGTGCCACCTATCAGTGCCCACCAGTGCTGCTAATCAGTGCCCACCAGTTCCACCTATCAGTGCCCACCAGTGCTGCTAAACAATGCCAACCAGTGCCACCGATCAGTGCCCACCAGTGCTGCTAATCAGTGCCCACCGGTTCCACCTATCAGTGCCCACCAGTGCTGCTAATCAGTGCCCACCTATCAGTGCCCACCAGTGCTGCTAATCAGTGCCCACCAGTGCTGCTAATCAGTGCCCACCAGTGCTGCTAATCAGTGCCCACCAGTGCTGCTAATCAGTGCCCACCAGTGCTGCTAATCAGTGCCCACCAGTGCTGCTAATCGGTGCCCACCAGTGCTGCTAATCAGTGCCCACCAGTGCTGCTAATCAGTGCCCACCAGTTCCACCTATCAGTGCCCACTAGTGCTGCTAAACAATACCTATCAGTGCCCACCAGTGCTGCTAATCAGTGCTGCTAATCGGTGCCCACCAGTTCCACCTATCAGTGCCCACCAGTGCTGCTAATCAGTGCTGTCAATCTGTGCCTCATTATCAGTGCCACCTATCAATGCTGCCTATCAGTGCCGCCTACCAGTGCCCATAAGTGCCGCCTATTAGCGCAGCCTCATCAGTGCCCATCAGTGAAGGCGAAAAATTACTTATTTGCAAAATTTTATAACAAACTATGAAAAACAATATATACATTTTTGATCTTTTTTTTGTTTGTTATTAAATTAAAACCACAATGGTAATTAAATGGCACCTAAATAAAGCTCTATTAGTCTGGAAAAAATGCTAAAAATCTCATATAGGTACAGTGTTGCATGACCGCGCAATTGTCATTCAAAGTGTGACAGCGCTGAAAGCTGGAAATTGTCCTGGGCAGGAAGGGGGGGGGGGGGGAGTGCCCGGTAGGCTTGCGTTTTGATCGCAGCAAAATTGAATCGCATTTTACCGCCGTACGTTCGTGAATTGGCACACAAGCTCATTTACATAATCTACGCCGGCCGCAATGGAAGCGCCACCTAGCGGCCATCCAAAATATTGCAATCTAAGATAGGCCGGCGCAAGCCGTCGTATCTTAGATATGTTTAAGCGTATCTCTGTTTGAGCATACACTTAAACATAGGTCGGCGTAGATTCTGAGTTAGGTCGGCTTATCTACTGATAAGCCGGCCTAACTCTTTCTGAATCTACCTATGTGTCTTTTCTGAGCTCCGCACAATGTTTACCGGTGACAACAAACACACCGCCGCACAACTTATAAAAATATCACCGCCATCAGCTGCGGCTTCTACTAAAACATCCGTAGCGGCAATGTAAACAGGCCAAACGTTACATTGTAACAATACAGCAAATGTGAAAAAAAATAAAATAAAACAATATTTTATTCGTCGCTTTAATAGCTTTGCAGCTGGCCGGAGTCGTTACTGGAGAACACGATCGTTTTTTTTTTTTTAAAGGTTTCCGCAGATGTAAAAAAAAAAAAAAAGTTCGATGTTAAACAAAATAGACAATTTTACTGAGCGCTTATTACAACGGCGCTTTTCTCAGCAAGCCGATAAACGCAGACCTCTGCTCTCCATGCTCGGGGAGCCTCCATCTGAAGACAAACACCTGCAGTCGTGAGATTCCTTCTTTTATACTGATTTGTATATATTTTATTTTTTTTTACGTTTTTGGAGACGTGGTGAAAACAACCCGAACGCACAATCAAAACGTTAGACGGGTCGTCTGTATTTAAAGCTGAACTCCGGCCTTCTCTTCAGTCTTGTGCTTCCTTGGATTTCACTGCACACTGTGGGCCAGATTCAGAGAAGAAATACGCCGGAGTATCTACTGATACGCCGGCGTACTTTTTAAATTTGGCGCGTCGTATCTTTATTTTGAATTCTCAAACCAAGATACGACGGCTTCTGGCTTCGATCCGACAGGCGTACGGCTTCATACGCCTTCGGATCGTAGGTGTAATATTTCGGCGTCTGCTAGGTGGAGTTTGCGTCGTTTTTTGCGTCGGGTATGCTAATTAGCTGTTTACGGCGATCCACGAAGGTACGCGTGGTCGCATTCTCTTACGTCGTCGCTAGTCGGCTTTTCCCGGTGTAAAGTTACGGCTGCTATTTCTTGGCTTATATTTAGACTTGCCATGTTAAAGTATGGGCGTCGTTCCCGCATCGAATACATTTTTTTTTGCGTAAGTCGTCCGTGAATAGGAAAGGACGTAACGCACGTCGCCGTTCAAAAAATTACGTCGGTGCGACGTCATTTCGCGCAAAGCGAAGAGGGGTGCTGACAGTGCCACGCAACCGCCCCTGGTGCGGGGGGGGGGGGGTACATCAGTGCTGCGCCACCCGGAGAACATAGGAGTAGAGGAGGATACAGCCTGTACCATAGTAAGTGTCGGACCTCTCGGGGGGTGGAGGGTGCAGTCCCAACATAGTCCACCAGTGCTGCCAATCAGTGACCATCAGTTCCTCCTCATCAGTGTCACCCATCAGATCCACCCATCAGTGCTGCCTATTAGTGGGCATCAGTGCCACCTATCAGTGCCCTTTAGTGCCACCTATCAGTGCACATCATATTAGTGCTGCCTATCAGTGCCACTCATCAGTGCCACCTATCAGTGCCACTCATCAGTGCCACCTATCAGTGCTGCGTATTAGTGCCCATCAGTGCCACCTATCAGTCCCCTTTAGTGCCACCTATCAGTCCCCTTTAGTGCCACCTATCAGTCCCCTTTAGTGCCACCTATCAGTCCCCTTTAGTGCCACCTATCAGTCCCCTTTAGTGCCACCTATCAGTCCCCTTTAGTGCCACCTATCAGTGCACATCAGTGCCACCTATCAGTGCCACCTATCAGTGCCACCTATCAGTGCACATCAGTGCCACCTATCAGTGCCCATCAGTGCCTCCTATTAGTGCCTATCCGTGCCGCCTATCAGTGACCTTTAGTGCCACCTATCAGTGCACATCAGTGCCACCTGTCAGTGCCTCCTCATCAGAGCCGCCTCACCAGTGCCCATCAGTGTCACCTACTAGTGCTGCCTATCAGTGCCGTCTATCAGTGCTGCCTATCAATGCAGTCTCATCGGTGCCCGCCAGTGTCATCTTTCAGTGCCCATCAGTGAAGGAGAAAAATTACCTGTTTGCGAAATTTTACAACAAACTATGAAATGTATTTTTTTTTTTTTTTTTTCGTTTGTTTAGCAAAAAATTTAAAACCTCAGCGGTGATTAAATACCACCAAAAGAAAATTCTATTTTGTGTGAAACAAATGATAAAAATCTCATCTGGGTACAGCGTTGCACGACCGCGCAATTGTCATTTAAAGTGTGACAGCGCTGAAAGCTAAAAAATTGGCCTGGGCAGGAACGGGGGGGTGAAAGTTCCCGGTAAGCAAGCGGTTAAAAATGTCTTTGGTATGTTGATTAGGCGGGGGGGGTGTAAAATATAAGCAGATTAAACTTCAGCTTTAAACAGATACAATTACGGGGATATAAAACTATAATGGGTCCTATAATCTCCTTTGTAGAAGAGGGAAGGAAGCCGGGAACGCCGGAGCGCGGCGTATCAGTATGCACGGGACGCCGCGCCGATAGATTCTGTAAGAGGAGAAGATTGTAATTGGCGGTGATATTGTCGCCGTCTCTCCATTACCTCCTCCCTCCCCCTCCCATACACATAACACTGTGTAATCTTTAATCTAGACTCCCTTCCACCCCCCTCCCGGCGGCCCGGGGTGGCCATCGCCGACAAGACGCAGCCTCCGACTCGCTCTTCTCCATCTTATCTGCCATTAATTAGTGGGACTGGATTGTTGGTGTCACTCTAATAGGACCAGTCAAGCAGAAACTCCCACTGACCAGAATATGCCACGTCTGAGGAGCTGTGACAGCACGGCACTTCCTACAGATATATATTTGGCTTCTGGTTTATCGAATGTGGAGGAAAACATTCATTCTTCATTCTCTCCTCTCATAGGTATGTTGTGCGTATCTGACAACAACCGTAGCAGTTGGACGCCCCTCGTGTGCATTGTGTCGAGTGAAACATGAGTTCCCTTCACTGGAACTAAGGGGCCCCCTGAAAAACAACCCCCGTACCATAATCCCCCCTCCACCAAAGGATTTGGACCAGCGCACATAGCAAGGTCCATAAAGAGATCGAAAGTGAAGGAAAATCTCCCAACAGTAAAGAAACAAAAATAAGTTTAATGCCGCTTACACACGATCGGAAATTCCGACAAGAAAAACATGGACTTTTTTCCCGACTGAATTCTGTCTCAAACAAAATTCTGACCGTCAAGAACGCGGTGACGTACAACACTACAACGAGCCGAGAAATATTAAGTTCAATGCTTCCGAGCACGCGTCAAATTGATTCCGAGCGTGCGTTTTTGTTTTTGCATACAGACGATCGGAATTACCAAGAAATTTCAGGAAAACTTCAGAACCAGCTCTCAAAGTTTTGCTGTCGGAAATTCCGACAGAAAAAGTCAGATGGAGCCTACACACGGTCGGAATTTTCCGACCAAAAGCTCCCATCGAACTTTTCTTGTCGGAAATTTCCGACCGTGTTTACGCAGCATTAGCTATTCCTTATAGATTAGGGAATAGCTAAAGTTAAAAAAAGTTTTGGCTTTGGAGGTACGTAAAATATTTAAGGGAGTAAAAGTCCCGCTGCGTTGTCGCGCCAAGATTAGTTTTCACTATCTTCCCTACCAGGACATAACACTTCATTTTTATTGCTTTAATTACAAAAAAAAGAAAAATCAAATCAAATAAAACCCAGATGCAATAAAAACAGATTATCCGACAAACGCGTCCTTCCAACCGTCCAGGGACCATTTTTTTTTTAGCGGACGCGATTTTACCAACTCTATTTGTGCACCTTTATAAATAGACTTTCTTTATATAACCCCCCACCATCCTTTTTTTCTTTCTGTTTATCAATAAAAGCAGAGACACGAGTCTTGCAATAACGCTTTGGCAGAGTGAGCGAGGCAAATTTATTATCTTCGATCTTGACTTTATCTCTTGCTATTAGATTTGGGATGGCTCTCAAGTGCTCAGATGATATGAGTAAATCACTCATTAGGCCGCGTGACTCCGCCGTTATAAGCAAGCCGCTTCGCCGATGGAGGAGCGAGATTTGGGAGGAGAGTCGACCCAAGAATAGAAAAGGAAAGAAAGAAACAGAATAAACAGAGTAGGGGTCGCGGGGTCACGCGCTACATTACTGGCGCCGAGTTTGCGCGTTATTTGGAGTTAATAAAAGTTTAACACCCCACCGCAGACGGGTTTATGATGGTAAAGTGCGTGCCTGAAGTGTACTGAGATTTTATTGTTTTGGCTGGTGGTTGTCCAGAGGTTTAGACAAGACGGCACCTTCCCCGAGACCTGAGAGTTGATGACTGCGGGGGAAAAGGAGGGAATATCGCATGTAGGCCAATTAGGGCTGATGAGGGAGCGGCCATTCATCAAGGGCTCTGGGCCATTTAGAGAAAGTCAACTGTTTTCTTTTTTACCGATAGGCAAAGAAACGGGCAGGGGTCTCATCGGTAAAGGGAATTTCTGGGTTATCTATAAATATATCTAATTACTTATAGAAGGATTTAGTTCAGGAGGAATTTAGGATTTCATCAGTGGCGGCCGGTGCTCAAATTTTTTTTTTTTTTGGGGGGGGGGGGGGCGCAAACAAACTGAAAAAAAAAAAAAAACATCAATTGCAGCCACTGTGCCCATTAAACAAGCCACTGTGCCATCAAACGCAGCCACTGTGCCCATCAAACGCAGCAACTGTGCCCAAACGCAGCAACTGTGCCCAAACGCAGCAACTGTGCCCATCAAACGCAGCCACTGTGCCCATCAAACAAGCCACTGTGCCATCAAACACAGCCACTGTGCCCAAACGCAGCCACTGTGCCCATTAAATGCAGCCACTGTGCCCATCAAACGCAGCCACTGTACCCATAATTTGTCACTACTGTATGTGCCCATCAATTGCTGCCAGTGTACTCATCAATTGCCACTACTGTGCCTATCAATTGATGCCAGTGTGCCCATCAATTGATGACACTGTGCCCATCAATTTTCCGCTAATGTGCCCATCAAACGCAACCACTGTGCCCATCAGACGCAGCCACTGTGCCCATTAAATGCAGCCACTGTGCCCATCAAACGCATCCATTGTACCCATAATTTGCCACTACTGTGCCCATCAATTGCTGCCAGTGTGCCCATCAATTGCTGACACTGTGCCCATCAATTTTCCGCGAATGTGCCCATCAAACGCAGCCATTGTGCCCATCAAACACAGCCCCTGTGCCCATCAAACACAGCCGCTGTGCCCATTAAATGCAGCCACTGCGCCCAAACGCAGCCACTGTGCCCATAATTTGCCACTACTGCATGTGCCCATCAATTGCTGCCAGTGTGCTCATCAATTCCCGATACTGTGCCCATCAATTGCTGCCAGTGTGCCCATCAATTGCTGACACTGTGCCCATCAATTGCTGACACTGTGCCCATCAATTTTTCGCTAATGTGCCCATCAAACGCAGCAACTGTGCCCATCAAACACAGCCACTGTGCCCATAAAACACAGCCACTGTGCCCATTAAATTAAGCCCCTGTGCCCATTAAATTAAGCCCCTGTGCCCTTTAAACGCAGCCACTGTACCCATAATTTGCCACCACTTGCCAGTGTGCTCATCAATTGCTGCCAGTGTGCCCATCAATTGCTGACACTGTGCCCATCAATTGCTGCCAGTGTAATCATCAATTGCCGCTACTGTGCCCATCAAATGCTGTCAGTGTGCATCCCCTGCCCGCCAGGCACTTACCTTGTCTCGTTGGGGCAGCGGTGTCCTCCACGCTCCTCGTCTTCTCCCGTCATCTCTTCCCGTCCTCTGCTGTGATTGGACGCCTGATTGGCTGAAACGACAGGTGCTGTGATTGGATGCCTATCAGGTGACAGGTAACAGACCCGAGCACCTGATTGGCTGAGAGGCAGTTCAGTGTTAGGAAAGCGAATGTCAGAATTCAGCAGGAATCAGCCAAAGATCGACATCTATGGGGGCCTTAAGACTAACCCGTCCACAGGGTGTCGACGCTAATTTTATATTTCCGTCTTCACAGGTTCGCTTTAACTTCGAATACTCTGGAAATGAGCTGGAAGACGAAGCACACTTTATATCTGCCAAAGATTTTACTCCCTTGTGTCTACCTATAGAAAACAAAAACAAGTCGTGACAGGTTCTCAAACCCATGCATAAAATATTCTGCTTAGTGTCAAAGTTGAGCAAAGCGAGTTTGTTTCAAGATTTCTCTGCCTGCTGAACGGCGGCGCTTGCTTTCAACGTTAATGGTGGCAGCCGGGGCGTCTTTGTTCCCATGATGTTGCTCGGGGATCTAGTCTAACAGGGGGGCAGACAAGTAGGGGTGCACCCTAATTAAAGCTTCGGTGATGCACATTAATTAGAACTGGCGGAACTGGAAAAATCAACTTTACTAGACATTCCTAGAGTACGCTGTTTGCTTAAAGAGTCACCAGATTATACATTTCAATGATGATCTTCCCATAAGGGGATATGTGCATGCAGGGCCGCCATCAGGAATTATGGGGCCCCTTACACAACTTCAGGCATGGGCCCCCTGGAGAAGAGAACCGGGGGGGGGGATGTGCTGCCGCCTGAAATTGAGAAGCGGGGAGGCTGCAACAAATTGAGAAGTGGGGGGGGGGGGGGGGGGGCATCCGGGCCCTCTGGCTGGGCCCTTAAATAATATATATAAAATAATATAAAAAATAAATATTTTTTTGTTATAAAAAAAGGGGGGTTGCCATGCCGGGCCCTTTAATAATATATATATATATATATATATATATATATATATATATATATATATATAATAAAATATATAAAAAATATATTTTTTTTTATGAAAAAGGGGGGTTGTCATCCAGGGCCCTGGGGATCTCCAGGCCCCTGGGGACCTCCGGACCCCTAAAAAAAAAAATTGTCCCTTTAATAAAAAAATAAATAAAAATATATTAAAAAAGATATATTTTTACAGTGTTTACTTGAGTCACCTTTTTGCGCCTGATCTCCCGGACTTTGGGGACCCGATACCGACTGGCCATAGGTCCCCTGGACCCCAAACTTGTCACGCATGTAGCCCAATTTCTCTTCTATAAGTGTGCACAGTTTGTTGTCTGGGGGACCTACGGCTCGGGAGCACCGATTTTTCAAAGCCGGGAACCCCTTCCATAGACTCCCATGTTTAATGTGAGTCTAGTCAAGGGGACAGTGAGGCAAGGGGACAGTGAGGCAAGGGGACAGTGAGGCATGGGCACAGTGAGGCATGGGCGCAGTGAGGCATGGGCGCAGTGAGGCATGGGCGCAGTGAGGCATGGGCGCAGTGAGGCATGGACACAGTGAGGCATGCACATGGACACAGTGAGTCATGCAGACGGACACCCTAAACTTATACTCGAGTCAATACGTTTTCCCATCTTTTTGTGGTAAAATTAGGTGCCTCGCCTGATATTCGGGTCGGCTTATACTCGAGTATACATGGTACTTCCCACCCGGCCACTGCGTATGTACGGCCAGGTGGGCGCTCTCTCCTTCTGAGTGGACGTTCAGGAACGTCCCTCAGAAGGAGGGGGATCGCACGCAGGAGCCTGCGCAGCGGCGCGATCCAGATGCACTCGTGTCACCCTGACACGGCGCATCTCCGATTGGCAGGAGGGCTCTGTGATTGGCCCTTTTGATCACATGCCGGCTGTGTCCAATCACAGCCATCATGTGATGTAAACAGAGAGCCGGTTGCTAGGCGATCGGCTCTCCTCTCCTCACACATTAGTTGTCGGCTGGTGATCAGTGAGTATGAGCTGTTTTTTTACAGGTTTTTACACACTGATCACCAGCCTAGTACCACACAAATGTCCCCACATAGTAAAAACACCTGTCCCCCACATATGTAACAGTAAAATCACTTGTCCCAATAATCATCTGCGCACATATGTCCGTGATCACCCACGCAAATCTGTACATGATCACCTGCGTACATCTGTCCATGATCACACGAACCAATAATTATACACTTTTTTTTTTTTACCAAAGACATGTAGCAGAATACATTTTGGCTTAAGTTTTCGACAAAATTCGATTATATTGGGGATCTATTATTGCTGGGGGGGGGGGGGGGCTCTTATGCTACTGGGAGACAATCATTGCTTGGAGACATCAACTGTTGAGGGAGGGGTCTATAGTTGCTAGATGTTCAGAGTCTATTGTTGCTGGGGGAGCTCTATTGTTGCTGGCTACAGGGGATCTATTTTACTTCCTATTATATGCAAATTACTTAGCACCACAAATCGATACTTGGTTCTGTATACATTACTGAGAGGTGGAACCAAGAGATGGTGCTCGGAGGATGGTAGGGAATGGAACCAAGAAACGGTGCTCGGAGGTGGTTTAAGGGAGTGGAATCAAGGAATGGTTCTTGGAGGGGGGTAGGGAATGGAACCAAGGAATGGTACTCGGAGGTTGGTAGGGAATGGAACCAAGGAACGGTGCTCGGAGGTTGGTAGGGAATGGAACCAAGGAACGGCGCTCAGAGGTGGACAGGTAGTGGAACCAAGGAATGGTGCTCAGAGGTGGTTTAGGGAGTGGAACCAAGGAATGGTTCTTGGAGGTGGGGTAGGGAATGGAACCAAGGAATGGTGCTCAGAGGTGGTTTAGGGAGTGGAACCAAGAGATGGTGCTCGGAGGTTGGTAGGGAATGGAACCAAGGAACGGTGCTCGGAGGTGGTTTAGGGAGTGGAACCAAGGAATGGTTCTTGGAGGTGGGGTAGGGAATGGAACCAAGGAATGGTGCTCAGAGGTGGTTTAGGGAGTGGAACCAAGAGATGGTGCTCGGAGGTTGGTAGGGAATGGAACCAAGGAACGGTGCTCGGAGGTGGGTAGGGAATGGAATCAAGGAACGGTGCTCGCAGGTGGGTAGGGAATGGAACCAAGGAACGGTGCTCGGAGGTGGGTAGGGAATGGAATCAAGGAACGGTGCTCGGAGGTGGTTTAGGGAGTGGAACCAAGGAATGGTTCTTGGAGGTAGGTAGGAAGTGACTCGGAAATAGGGAGTTCCTGCACCTATTCTCTGAGAAAAAAATCCCTGATTCTATGCATTAAGTTAAAAAAACATCCGACGATTGAGCCCTGGAAAGTCCTGCGTCGAAAACACACTCTTCCTTTGCCCAGGGTTCTCGGCTCTTCATTGGATAGATTGATAGTGTTCTGACTTGATCTAAAGAAGGGCGTAAGCATGTAAGCCCGAAACGGATATCATATCATCCACGTTTGAATACTTCTTTGGTATGTAACCTTGAGGATATTTGAAAAATAAAGAAACGATTTTAAGTGCAGTAACTCTTGAACTTTATATATATATATATATATATATATATATATATATATATATATATATATATATATATACACATATATATATATATATTATTTATTTTTTATTTAAAAAAAAAATCTTATCATACAATAAAGGAAAGGGCCCAGACTCTCCTCTGATATTCCAGTGTTGCAAATACGTGACTGACTTACAAAGGAGAACCCATTTTCCGAAGTGGGGCCTGATTTCATTTTGGTACAATATGGCGAACAGCGGGAAAACGCATTCCAGGCACCAGCAAGCCGCTCATGTGACACATAATCCGGCTGAAATAAATTGCCGCAAAAGAAGGTAACTCGGTAAAGCACAGACGCACTCGCAAAGCAAATCTTCATCCCCCCCCAAGCCTGGCCGAGGCACAGAAAACGTATCATTCCCCCGCAGTCATTAAGGAAAAAGGACAAAATATAATGCAGTAGCTATATATCTGAAATAGGACACTTCAAAAAGGGCACGGGCTATTACAGGCTTCTGAAAATATTACGTATAATTCCATCCGCCAAGATTTCACAGATTTAGCTTAATGGTCGGAGGAAAGAGAGAGAAAAAAAAATGAAAAAGATAAGGCTGCAAAAGAAATTTGCTTAAACTAACATTAAAAAGAATATTTTTTTTTTTATATATTTTTTTTAGAAGTACTATAGTCGCTTTTTATTATATCCAGAGGCCGGATCTAAAGGTCATGGCTAATTGGCGACGTAGACACCGGCCTACGCTACCTAAGGATGGATGTCACTTAACCGGTGACCTTTTTGCATTGTAGCAAGGTTGGTGTTCTGCTACAAAAGTAAAGAAAGTGACTATAATAAAAAATAAATACAAAATAAAAACCATAAAGCAACACGCCTAATTGCTTATTTTTTTCCACGTTCGGGTTTAACAGCCAATTTAGAAAAAGAGGGAAGGGAGAGGATTCAAGGTACAAAATACGGAGCCAGAATCTTGTTACTAGTAATTGATGTACATTACGGCAGTGATAAAAGCGTAATACGCGGAGAATCGTCCAAGAAGGTGTCATTTTTTTGGGGGGGGAAATGAAAGTGGAAATCCTGCATATCAATGGCTCTGTATAATGTGATGGATTTGTGCTGCCGCGGCGGGGAGAGCGTTTAATACAACAGATTTTCTTACAGACGGTGGAAAGTGGAAAACAATTAAAGTTAGCGGGAATGAAATATGTCTTAGTTCGGCCCCGTTTGATGTTTTATTCATTTGAGCGGATTTGGCGCTTTTTTTTTTTTCGGTCACACGGAGTGAGCAAAAAGGCGGGAGAGTAAACAGGAGTACAAAGCTCAATTTACAAGAAAACTATTACAAGAAGCTATTCTTGGGTTTAAGTGAGTATATATTCAGAGTTATTACTGCAATGCCTGCCTTAGAGAGGAATTCCAGGTATAGCAATTTTCTCATAGCTACAACGCTATATCCTGGCCTAGGCCAACAAAGCCCAGGCCTAGGGCAGCACTTTGCAGGGCGGCATCATGGAAAGGGTCCCCGCCGGCTTGCGCTACACTGTTAGTGTAGCGTCACTCTTATGGGGAGGACTGGGCTGAGAGGCAAATAAAGCCTCGTACACACGATCAGTCCATCCGATGAGAACGGTCTGAAGGACCGTTGTCCTAGGTTATCCGATGAAGCTGACTGATGGTCCATCGCGCCTACACACCATCGGTTAAAAAAAAAACGATTGTGTCAGAACGCGGTGACGTAAAACACAACGGCGTGCTGAAAAAAACGAAGTTCAATGCTTCCAAGCATGCGTCCCCTTAAATCTGAGCATGCGTGGATTTTTAACCGATGGTTGTGCCTACTAACGATCGTTTTTTTAGAAAAGTAAAACCAGAGGAGATAGAGGTGGTGGCATCACTGTCCCATGTCCCCACCTCACCCAATTGGAGAACACTTTACACTCACTGAGAAAAGTAAAACCAGCCAGGTTGTCATGTGGTGGACCTAAAGCAACCAAAACAAGTCCACTGAACCAGTGTGAAACACAGCATTGGAAATACATATATTTTTTTAAATCAGCAGCTACAAATTTATCTGTGCAGGGAGCCCATGATGTTGGCTTCCGAGGCCGATCCGTCCTACTGCGCACCTGTGCCAGCAAAAGATTGAGAGCTGGTTCCGATCGTCTGTAGCAATTCTGACGCGCAAAATTCCGTTCAATGCTCGGAAGCATTGAACTTTATTTTCTCGCCTTGTCGTAGTGTTGTAAGTCACCACGTTCTTGACGGTCGAAAGTTCCGAGAACCTTTGTGTGACCGTGTGCATGCAAGCCATGCTTGAGCGGAATTCCGTCGGAAAAAAAAAAAACATCCAAGGTTTTTCCGAGGGAATTTCCACTCGTGTGTACGGGGCATTAAGCTTCAAGTGGTCTTCAATCTATACCAAGCATTGTTTATATCGACTGTTATCTGGTCAGGGCTGGAACCAAAATTGGGCCCTGGACTTCATCCAGACTGGCCCACTTTGATAGGTCTTTCTAATGGTGGCCGGACAACTCCCGCCCCCCCCTCCACCCACCCAAGCCCCCTCTCCCTCTTTACTAGCCACTAGCTATTCTACTTTATTAGAGTAGAATGGCTGGTACTCTTATAGGCAGTACCAGTGGGGAAGCTAGACATTATTTCACCCGGGGCAAAGAATCAGTTCGGTGCCCCCCCCCCCCCTTATGGGACAAGATTAGTCAGAAGTGAGAAACTCCCAGGCCATAGCTGTTGAGTCAGCTGTCTGTCCCCTCCCCCATGCTCCTCTGTTGTCCCTCTGCTCCTCTGGTACCTCCCTGCTTCTATGTTCCCCCCCAGGGGAGCGCTGCAGGGAGGGAGAGGAGGTGAGTGCTGTGGGAAACGAGAGACAGAGGAGCGGAGGGGGGGGGGGGGGCGGCGGTCCACTATCTCTGAAGCCGGCCCACTGAGCCATCGGTCCACCAGGAAACTCCCTGTAGTCCCAATGGCCAGTCAATCCTTGTATCTGGTCCAATCTCAGCCCAAGTCCCAACTTCTTTTAACACTTCCTTTTTTTACCAGTTCATCTATCTGCACCCTGGTGTCATTGAGACATCAGACTGCTATTTAATTATGTACACAACCCAGATGTTATCATGCAGAACTTGTGATATTGCGACTCCCTTGTTGCAGTAAACTGTGTTCAATGTTGCTGCTATATAAATGCTAATTGCAATGATAAAGCTGCCATAGAAAATAAGGTCAGGAAAATGTTCCCTCTCTGTTTTTTTTTTATGGTTTCTCAGCTCCTTCCACTCTCAGAGACTCTTCCGGACTTGCAGGGACTTTGACTGGTTACATGTCATACATTGCACAGCATAATTAGGTCACAAAGCAATTAAGTTCATTCTGCACCCCCGTTGTGTATTGCTGCAGTATGAAACTGGGGAAATCAATGTCTATAGGCTTTCAGACACCGCTAAAAAAAATATATTTTTTTTAACATTTTAAAGTGGGGTTGTGTCAGACAGAATACATTATTTTAGCTTTTGGATTTTGGTCTGACAAAGAGACAGCAATGTCAAGGATGGAGAAGGAAAAAACGTAGGAGCATCAAGTGATAGATTTTTACTACACTGCTGCATTATAGAGATTTGCATGGTAGGATGCCATTAAAAAACTTTTAAGCATCGTACACACTAGACATGTGCAAAAACAAAAATTTTCGTATTTTTTTGTTCCGTTTCGTCTCGTTCCGTAGGTTCGTAAAGATTCGCAATTTCATAAGACGCAAGTTTTCCTATTCGGACCCGTTCGTATTTCGTAAAACGCAAGTTTTCCTATTCGGACCCGTTCGTATTTTGTAAGACGCAAGTTTTCCAATTCGGACCCATTCGTATTTCGTAAGACGCCAGTTTTCCTATTCGGACCCGTTCGTATTTCGTAAGACGCAAGTTTTCCTATTCGGACCCGTTCGTATTTCGTAAGACGCAAGTTTTCCTATTCGGACCCGTTCGTATTTCGTAAGACGCAAGTTATCCTATTCGGACCCGTTCGTATTTCGTAAGACGCAAGTTTTCCTATTCGGACCCGTTCGTATTTCGTAAGACACAAGTTTTCCTATTCGGACCCGTTCGTATTTCGTAAGACGCAAGTTTTCCTATTCGGACCCGTTTGTATTTCGTAAGACGCAAGTTTTCCTATTCGGACCCGTTGGTATTTCGTAAGACGCAAGTTTTCCTATTCGGACCCGTTCGTATTTCGTAAGACGCAAGTTTTCCTATTCGGACCCGTTCGTATTTCGTAAGAAGCAAGTTATCCTATTCGGACCCGTTCGTATTTTCGTAACAGTTTTATTTTCGTTTACACTGAATGATTCGTAATTCTGTCTAATTTATTTTCGTTGATTCGAAATTCGTAATTTTGTTAATTAATAATTTTGTACTTTCGTAAATACAGCGCAACGCGCGGCTAATCCATATTAAGATAGACTTACTCTTAAGCCCCATACACACGGTCGGACTTTTTGCCAACAAACGTCAAAATGAGCGTTTTCCAAAAAATCAGACCGTGTGTACGCTCTATCGGACAAACGTTTTCGGTTTCGAAAAGTCCGGGCCAACTCCCTTCAGACAAAAATCCACGGAAAAGTTAGTTTGAAGTCCGATCGTGTGTACGAGGCTTTACACTGTCCAATGTGACTCAGCACAAAAGAGATAAGCTGATTGGCTAACTACACTGCCCAGTGCCCATTCGAAAGAACGATGTGGGCGTCCATTTTTTAAAACTCGCGGCTTCCTCCTGGTCCTGTCCCGTTCTGTGATAGGCGTTCGACACTGTGTTCAGTGTTCTGCCTATCACGGACGTTCTTTCATCCTCGGACATGAGGAGGTCCGTGATAGGCGGAACACTAAACACAGTGGCCCAGATTCAAGTAGTAATTGCGCCTGTGTAACCATAGGTTACACAGCGCAATTGCTTACTTGCCCCGGCGTTACGAATGCTCCTGATTCAGGAACATCGTAACGCCGACTGCAGCCTAAAATCTGCATGGCATAAGGCTCTTATGCCACGCATATCTAGGCTGCATTCTTGCGATGACCGCTAGGGGGCGTTCCCATTGTGGTCAGCGTATAGTATGCAAATTGCATACTAAAACCGATTCACAATGTTGCGCGAGCCCTGCGTACGCAATTTACGTCGTTTCCGTACGGCGTGTTTAGCGTAAGGCTGCCCCTTCTAATAGCAGGGGCAGCCAATGCTAAAGTATACCCGTCGTTCCCGCGGCGCGACGTTCGAATTTTACGTCATTTGCGTAAGTGATTGGTGAATGGCGCTGGACGCCATTCACGTTCACTTTGAAGCAAATGACGTCCTTGTGACGTCATTTGCCGCAATGCACGTCGGGAAAGTTTCCCGACTGAGCATGCGCTCTACGCTCGGCGCGGGAGCGCGCCTAATTTAAATGATTCCCGCCCCCTAAGGGATCATTTACATTAGGCGCCCTTACGCAGGGCAAGTTTACACAGCGCACACGCAATTTACGGAGCTACTGCTCCGTGAATCGCGGGTAGCGCAGTAAATTTGTGGGGGCGCAGGGCAAAAATGCTGCCCTGCGACTCCGTAAATAAGGGGCAAATCTACCTGAATCCGGGCCAGTGTCTGCTGGGAGTCCGAGGATGAAAGAACGTCCGTGATAGGCAGAACACTGAACACAGTGTCAAACGCCTATCACAGAACAAGACGGGACCAGGAGGAAGCCGCAAGTTTTAAAAAATAGACGCCCAAGGTACACTGACTTAAGTATAAGTAAAGGGCTGAAAAACTCGGCTTATACTCGAGTATATACGGTACATTCCCACAGACCCACTCCAAAATCTTGTGGAAAGCCTTCCCAGAAGGGTGGAGGCAGTTACAGCCACAAAGGGGAACCAACTCTACAATAATGCCTATGGCTCTGAAATGGGAAGGTCAACAATCTCCAATAGGTGTGATGGTCAGATCTTCACCAACATTTGGCTATATAATGTATAAACTAGGGTTGTCCCGATACCACTTTTTTAGGACTGAGTACGAGTACCGATACTTTTTTTCAAGTACTTGCTGATACCGAATACCAATACTTTTTTTTCAATGTGTCCCCAAATGCAGCCATGTCCCCCCACAAATGCAGCCATGTCCCCCCACAAATGCAGCCATGTCTCCCCCCATATCCAGCCATGTCCCCCCCATATCCAGCCATGTCCCCCCATATGCATCCATGTCTCCCCCCATATCCAGCCATGTCCCCCATATGCAGCCATGTCTCCCCCCCATGCAGCCATATCCCCCCATATGCAGCCATGTCTCCCCCCCATATCCAGCCATGTCCCCCATATGCAGCCATGTCTCCCCCCAATGCAGCCATGTCTCCCCCCCATATGCAGCCATGTCCCCCATATGCAGCCATGTCTCCCCCCATATCCAGCCATGTCCCCCATATGCAGCCATGTCTCCCCCCATATCCAGCCATGTCTCCCCCCATATCCAGCCATGTCCCCCATATGCAGCCATTGTCTCCCCCCCATATCCAGCCATGTCCCCCATATGCAGCCATGTCTCCCCCCATATGCAGCCATGTCCCCCATATGCAGCCATTGTCTCCCCCCATATCCAGCCATGTCCCCCATATGCAGCCATTGTTTCCCCCTATATCCAGCCATGTCCCCCTTACCTGCATCCCGCTGCCGCCGACTGGTTAATACGCGCGGGGAACATTACAGCTTTGAATAGCTGTAATGATTCGCGCCGCACTGCATATAGACACTCCCCCTTGCTCGGGATTGGACAGTTCACCCGAGCAAAGGGGGAGTGTCTATACGCGGCGCGGCGCGAATCATTACAGCTATTCAAATGAAATCTGTAATGGTCCCTAAGTGTATTAACCAGTCGGCGGCAGCGGGGATGCGGCGTAACGGCGACGGGATGCGGCGTAACGGCGGCGGGGGGGGGGGGAGTATTCTATTTCGGTATCGGGGGTATTTGCGGGAGTACGAGTACTCCCGCAAATACTCAGAATCGGTCCCGATACCGATACTAGTATCGAGATCGGGACAACCCTAGTATAAACGGTACAATGATGGACTTATAGTTGTACAAAAAAAAAAGTATATTCCTTATAATCCATATGCATTACAACTAAAGAGTTGAATGCTTTCGGTGGGCGTTCCACTTTAACGGTTTCGAATTTTTCCAGCGCTGCAGCGCACAGTATAACCTTTACAAATGCTGCCTATCCTTTATTCTGCCTCCTAGAAAGTAATGTCATCATTTGGCTACCTAGGTTATGAGATACAATAAAAACCAAATATAAAAAAAAAAAAAGAAAAGGTCATCAAAAATTGCATTAATTTGAGCTCTCTTTGTTCAACGAGTAATTTGGAAGCAAAGTCGTTTCTCGTTTTTTGCTGTTCTAAGTGGTTGTGGAGTTTGCGATTCTTTCAGTACTTTATGAAACTTTTAAGTGGCCGTTTTTCTTTTGCATACACGTTAAAAAAATTGCCGTGTTAAAGTGCTCAGCAGTAATGAGGCAGTTCAGGTTGGTGTGAGCTGTAGTTCGGCTCTGACATGGTGCACCATTGCTCATATCTGCTTTACATATCTTTAACCTGACTCCTTTCCACAGTGGGATTAAAATCGGTAGGCTCCTTGTTCCAGGTAACCAATGGGAGTCAGGAACCTGCTATATTAAAATAACTACTCCCGTCTCATCCAAACCTTTCAGGTCATTTCTTAAGGCGAAGCCGTATAGATTACCAAATATTATAGCTTTGCTTCTTAAGCTTAAAAGGGCTGATAATTAGCAAATTACCATATATACTCGAGTATAAGCCGACCCGAATATAAGCGAGGTACCTAATTTTACCCCAACAAAAATGGGAAAACGTATTGGGGTAGATTCAGGAACGATTTACGCCGGCGTATCCATAGATACGCCTCGTAAATTCAAAGCTACGCCGGCGTATCTATTTTCTGTATTCAGAAAGCTAGATACGCCGACATTAGCCTAAGATACGACTGGCATAAGTCTCTTACGCCGTCGTATCTTAGGGTGCATTCTCACGCTGGCCGCTAGATGGCGCTTCCGTAGTTGTCAGCGTAGAGTATGCAAATTACATACTTACGCCGATTCACAAACGTACGTGCGCCCGGCGGTAGTTTTTTACGTCGTTTGCATAACTTGTTTTCGGCGTAAGGCTGCTCCTGCTATTAGGAGGCGCAGCCAATGTTAAGTATGGACGTCGTTCCCGCGTCGCGTTTTGAAAATTTGACGTTGTTTGCGTAAGTCGTCCGTGAATGGCGCTGGACGCCATTTACGTTCACGTCGAAACCAATGACGTCATTGCGACATCATTTACCGCAATGCACGTCGGGAAATTTTAGTGACGGCGCATGCGCAGTACATTCGGCGCGGGAACGCGCCTAATTTAAATGATCCACGCCCCCTACTGGATCATTTGAATTACGCGCGCTTAAGCCGGTCCCTTTTATGCTACGCCGCCGCAAATTACGGAGCAAGTGCTTCGTGAATACACGCTTGCTCCTGTAATTTACGGCGGCGTAGCGTAAAGACGATACGCTGCGCCGCCGTATCAGTGCGCGCCCCTACCCGAATCTACCCCACTGACTCATGTTTAAGCCTAGGATGAGAATGCAGCAGCCACTGTAAGCGGAAAAGAGGGTCAACAGTGCCTATTTGCACGCCTCACTGTGCCCATTGCCACCTCACTGTGCCCATTGCCACCTCACAGTGCCCAACCTCACTGTGCCCATTGTCACCTCTCTGTGCCCAACCTCACTGTGCCCATTGCCACCTCACTGTGCCCATTGCCACTGTGCCCATTGCCACCTGACTGTGCCCATTGCAGCCTCCCTGTGGCCGAGTCACTGTACCTGAAATTCTTACAGGCTGTGGGTGTCCATTCATTGTTTAAAAGTTGCGCCCAGCGGAAAAGGTCTACAATGCCCATTGCAGCCTCACTGTGCCCTTTGCCACCTCACTGTGCCCAACCTCACTGTGCCCATTGCCACTGTGCCCATTGCCACCTCACTGTGCCCAAGTCAGTGTACCTGAAAATCTTACAGGCTGTGGGTGTCCATTCATTGTTTAAAAGTCGCGGTCTCCTCCTGGTCCCGTTCCGTGATAGGCGTTTCCCAGCAGCCTATCACAGACGTCTTCTCATCCTCGGACTCGGTTTCCCAGCAGACACTGTGTTCAGTGTTCCGGACATCACGGACGTTCTCTTGTCTGAGGATGACAAGATGTCCGTGATTGGCAGAACACTGAACACAGTGTCTGCTGGGAAAAACGCCTATCACAGAAAGGGACCAGGGGGAAGCCGCGACTTTTAAACAATGGACTCTCGCGGCCCTTAGGGTACACTGACTCGAGTATAAGCCGAGGGAGGTATTTTCAGCCCTAAAAAAAGGTCTGAAAAACTTGGCTTATACTCGAGTATATACGGTAGCTGATTTCTAAAACCGTACAAAGCAATTTCTGGTCATATCTAATTTCTGAGATCAGATGATAAATTTCATCTTTCGGTGTCACCCAATGCACCACACAAAAGATCCTCTATAAATGATATTGACCTATAACTCACCAACCCAGCCTGCTTCAAGCGGGGCCGATCCTGGGTAGGTGCGCGGTGTGCACCACACCCAGGCGCCGCAGAGGTAGGGGCGTCGAAGCGCCAGAGTGCTCCCCTCCCTCTCTCTTCTCCTTGGTCTTGTCTGTGTCACACACATAGTGGCATTGCAAGAGGAGAGCAAGTGTATTCTTTGCCCCCTGCTTGTGCCCCCCCCCTCCACTGGGAGCCGGGGGGGGTCACATGCAGCAGCACGCAGCGGCTGGGAGCTTTCTCTGTCACCCAGCGCACACAGCACCGAGCAAAGGGAGGATCCACCCATCACCCTGCCCACCTAGGTACTGATGATCGAGAGCTGAGCTCCCTCGGAGACTGTGCCCAGCCCCATTGCCATAGAAACATTTGTAATGGGGAGGAGTTAGTAAGATGACTACGCCCATGTGGGGGCACCAGAAATATTTCTGCACCCAGGTGTCAGTGACCCTAGGATTGGCCCCGGCTCCAAGCCATTTTCAAAGACTCTCTCTTTGCAATGGATTCACGCCTACCTGTTGGCCGTACATAGAGCCATACCTAAAAATGGACCTCACCCATCGTGCCAACTATCTCAGCTATCAAGCATGAGCTGAAAACTCTATTTTATAGAGAGAATTTTTACATGGATCTATTTCACTCCATCTCCCTTCATGGTTTCTTAACTACATGACAAGCATTTATTGATCTTGCGCTACTCAGTTTGGAAAAAGATGCCCTGATGTCCTCATTTCACTGACAAGCTGATAACCGGAATTTTTTTTGACTTGCTCACTCAACCGGTAGTACCTCCGAGGCACGTGGCTCTCTCATCTACACCTTTGATGCTCTGGATCCTCCGGGACTATGGTCTCTGACTTCCTGTTATTTTTTCCTGTGTTGTTTTTACCTATTCAAGTTTTGAAATCTCCTTTTACTCCTTCTCCTTTCTTCCTGTGTTCTACCCATTCCATTTGATCTGTAGAAAACTCTTGGGCTCCAGCTTAATGAATTGAGAGTCAATGGGAGGAGTGCCATGGTGTGTCTGCCCATGCTATGGGGAGAAGTGAGCACATTCGTCCAGATACATTTCTGTGTAACTCTTATGCCGTGTACACACGATCGGACTAGGGGTGCAACAGATAAAAAAACTCACGGTTCGGATCGTTCCTCGGATCAGGAGTCAAGAAACGGATCATTTTTCGGATCGGCAAAAAAAAAAATCTCCCCCACTGTAATATATCCACCATTGCCCCCACCTCACTGTAACATCCACCATTGCCCCCACCTCACTATAACATCCATCATTGCCCCCACCTCACTGTAACATCCATCATTGCCCCCACCTCACTGTAACATCCACCATTGCACCCACCTCACTGAAACATCTACCATTGCCCCCACCTCACTGTAACATCCACTATTGCCCCCACCTCACTGTAACATCCACCATTGCCCCCACCTCACTGTAACATCCATCATTGCCCCCACCTCACTGTAACATCCATCATTGCCCCCACCTCACTGTAACATCCACCATTGCACCCACCTCACTGAAACATCTACCATTGCCGCCACCTCACTGTAACATCCACTATTGCCCCCACCTCACTGTAACATCCACCATTGCCCCCACCTCACTGTAACATCCATCATTGCCCCCACCTCACTGTAACATCCACCATTGCACCCACCTCACTGAAACATCTACCATTGCCCCCACCTCACTGTAACATCCACCATTGCCCCCACCTCACTGTAACATCCAGTCATCCACCATTGCCCCCACTCATTTTTCGGATCGGCAAAAAAAAAAAAATTCTCCCCCATATCCACGTCATCTCCCCCACAGTAATATATCCACCATTGCCCCCACCTCACTGTAGCATCCACCATTGCCCCCACCTCACTGTAACATCCAGTCATCCACCATTGCCCCCACTCATCACTAACGTCCACCATTGCCCCCACCTCACTGTAACATCCACCATTGCCCCCACCTCACTGCAACATCCAGTCATCCACCATTGCCCCCACTCGTCACTGTAATGTCCACCATTGTCCCCCACTCGTCACTGTAATGTCCACCATTGTCCCCCACTCGTCATCACCATCACTGTTCCAGTCCAACATTGCCCCCACACTAGTAAGCACTGTAATAATAGCCAGTTTAACATTGCCCCCACTAGCATAATCACTGTAATATAATAGCCAGTCCAACATCCAACTCACTGTACTTGCACTGTAATGTCCACCATTATCCCCCACTCGTCATCACCATCACTGTTCCAGTCCAACATTGCCCCCACACTAGTAAACACTGTAAATATATATCCAGTTTAACATTGCCCCCACTAGTATAATCACTGTAATATAATAGCCAGTCCAACATCCAACTCACTGTACTTGTTGCACTACGCGCTCTTGCAGAATAGAAGATCCACGAGCAGAGGGAGGGGTGATGACGTCAGCGCGCACTGCCGCCGGGTGTACCAAGATGGCCGACCGCTCCGGAGCTAGGCCAAAGCCGCGGCCTTTCCTAAAGCCGCGGCGGCAGGGGGGCTCCGCGGATCGCATTCTGTGCCGATCCGAACAGGTCGACCCGTTCGGATCACGGATCGGTCATGATCCGTTGCACCACTAGATCGGACATTCTGACAACAAAAGCGCAGATTTTTATCCGACGGATGTTGGCTCAAAAAGTAAAAAATATAATTTTTTTTCAAAATTGTCGCTCTATTTTTGTTTATAGCGCAAAAACTAAAAACCGCAGAGGTGATCAAATAACACCAAAAGAAAGCTCTATTTGTGGGAAAAAAAGGACGCCAATTTTGTTTGGGAGCCACGTCGCACGACCGTGCAATTGTCAGTTTAAGCGACGCAGTGCCGAATCGCAAAAAGTGCTCTGGTTTTCGACCAGCAATATGGTCCGGTAGTTAAGTGGTTAAGTGACTTAGCTTTAAGTGACTTAAATTCAAGGAAAACTTAACAGTGTAAGCTATATTCTACAGTAAAGAACCGAGAAGGGAGGGGTTATGAGCTCAGAATTCTATCTTTAACAATGTGAAGTAATGACATGTCTCACAACATCTGCATCACACAAATAAGTAACTTTAAAAAAAGGACTTTAAAACATGTAATTTAGTCCACCAATCAGCATCAAGAAAGGCAATAATGATTTGAAAAGAGTATTATTAAAAAAAAAAAAAGTGAGATTCTTCCTTTAAGCGTCGTGATTTGCATGCTAACAGCCATAATGAATTGCCGAGCCCCTCTCTCACCCTGTCTTGTCATCTATGTGACTATAAGACGTACGCCATATTACAATACCTGTGAGAGATGGCTGTGGACCACGCATTAATTATACCATCTCACGTAGCGCCAGGGGACTCCTTTACATCAACCGTGCTACAACTACTTATCAATGTAGATTGCAGGAATGGCGTACGTCACGCTACGGGATGAGTGGAAACATTGTAACCCAGTGATAGATGGCAGACCCTGGATAATCACAACTTATGGAAGCGTTCCCTTAATTGCAAGGCCATTAGGAATATCTTCGACAAAATATCCAACCGTGCTTTGCCGGAGACTGATGACTGATGGATTTCACTCATGGAAAACCGCGAGCTCATAATTCATACATCACGTACGACATCTTGGCTGAAATTCTTTGTTCGTTAGCTGCCATTTTGTGGACATTCCATGGCTACGCCCAATGAGCATGAGCAGACAAGGAATGGTCAATGTTTTTTCAATATGCATAAACAGAACCCCAAGATGTTTAACAGGATGCCAACACATTTAACAGAAATTACAGCCACTTATATATTATTTCTAGGTAAATTGTCTTAAAGAAGTGCTGGAATAAAGTTTTGACCACAATGGACTACCATTTGCTTGGTATGATCACCGATAAGTCAAGTTACCAACTAGCTGTGGACAACCACAACCAGCATTGGTCCACAATGGACTAGAATTTGCTTAATATGGGCACCAATAAGCCAAGTGGCCATCTGTGGATAATCACAAGCCGCAATGGTTCTCAATGGACTACCGTTTGCTTGGTATGGGCACAGATAACCCAAGGCATCATCTGTGGACAACCACAACCAGCATTGGTCCACAATGGACTACCATTTGCTTGGTATGATCACCGATAAGTCAAGTAACTAACTAGCTGTGGACAACCACAACCAGCATTGGTCCACAATGGACTAGAATTTGCTTGATATGGGCACCAATAAGCCAAGTCGCCATCTGTGGACAATCACAAGCAGCAATGGTCCTCAATGGACTACCGTTTGCTTGGTATGGGCACAGATAACCCAAGGCATCATCTGTGGACAACCACAACCAGCATTGGTCCGCAATGGACTAGAATTTGCTTAATATGGGCACCAA
The DNA here is from genome assembly GCF_905171775.1 of Rana temporaria. Classification (NCBI taxonomy): domain Eukaryota; kingdom Metazoa; phylum Chordata; class Amphibia; order Anura; family Ranidae; genus Rana; species Rana temporaria. The sequence continues at coordinate 174,791,923 of NC_053497.1, read as the reverse complement.
TAAGCCAAGTCGCCATCTGTGGACAATCACAAGCAGCAATGGTCCTCAATGGACTACCGTTTGCTTGGTTATGGGCACAGATAACCCAAGGCATCATCTGTGGACAACCACAACCAGCATTGGTCCACAATGGACTACCATTTGCTTGGTATGGGCACTGTAACAGAATGACCCATGACACCCAGAGACTTTTGAAGGATGAGGGGTACTCCTGTGCCAGCGTCACTAATGACTCTTGGGTCATCCTGTGCCCCTTTTGGGCATAGGGTGACTGGGAAATATTAATTATAAATTACATGAGATGGGACATTACTGATAATTCATGTTGCAGGATATCTTGAGATATTACAAGTGGTTATTCTGACCCTACCAGGTCAGTGGAGTGTTTTCATTCAATGTGAGGACACATGCTTTTGAGGTGTTAATTGGGGCTGCTCCTAGACATTCCATTGTGAGATGCTAATTCAGTCCATAAAGGTCAGATGTCTAGGCTTTAGGTGTTAAGTTTGCCTGGCTCCTAAGACCTCTCATTATGTATGCTAATACTGTTTTATATGTGGAATGTGACTTGTCAAGCTGTAGTAATTAACCCCTCTAATGCAGAGATGGGACGTCTGGGGGATAATTAATTCAACTGAATGTCATTGTCTAAAAGAATATGATTGAAGCCCCATTGTGTGATGTGTGGGTGGAGAGTTCTTTGTCCCTGTGATTAACTGAAACATGTTGTACTGTATATAAGAAAGCTAAGATACCATTAAAAGTGTTCATACATTTTGAAACCAGTAACAGGAGCGTATGTCTCGTTATTCTGGGAAATGAGATGGATCGTGTCTGATGTCTGCTGGCTTGTCGAATAAGCTGTCGTGGTTGATGAAATGGGGAGATTGTTAACGGTGGTGACCGTTACAGGCACCAATAAGCCAAGTCACCATCTGTGGACAATCACAAGCAGCACTGGTCCTCAATGGACTAACCTTTTGCTTTACACTTATGAACATATTACCTGCTTCCCCACAGAAAATAAGGTTGGTTGTCAAGAGCCCATCTGCATGAAGACCATCAATGACAACCTGCCCATCTTAATGTCATCACAAGCTAACCATAACTGAAGTGTACATCAACAGGTTGCCCAGTTTTTCTGAAATTGTCAGGATGGGCATCAACAGGTCAGATCATCAACCAGTCTCTAATAAACATTTTCACCACAATGGACCATCATTGCTTTATTCTTATGAACGGAATACCTGGTTGACTTCACAGAAAATGAGGTCAGTTGTCAAGTGCTCATCTGCATGAAGATCATCTATGAGAGACATCTTGTTGACATTACAAGCTAATCAAAAACTGATGATGTTCCATTGGACGAAACGCCACGTAGGGTGGAGCTCTGACATCACGATGCTGTCACGTGTCGACTGCGGCCATCTTTGTGTTGGAAACAAATGCTATTCATGACAGACTGCAACTTTTGATATGCCTGTTTTTATCTGACAAATGGTGAGTACCCTGGCTGTTTTTTAGAAATACATTTTGCTTGGTTTTAATACTACACCATGAGGAGTTGCCTTTCTTGTATTTTATGTATGTACCTATGATCTCCTATTTGGCGAGACTACAAGACCCATCTATGATCCAATTGAAGTGGTTTCGTGGTGCTGTGGACATATCATACTTGTTTGACCACCTGTTTGACCACCTTGTTTGACCACCAGTGGTCCATTTTCTTTGGTAAGAGGCCCGGTGTGTTGATGTTCGGTGGAGGATAATTTCACGCTCACCTGATTGTGTCTTTGTTTACACCGTGGGTGACTCCAGCTTCCTTTCCCGAGCAAGGACTTTACATTAAACTTTATGGACTCTTACCTTTAATTTTATGCTACTAGCACAGCATACACCCATTTTTTATAAAAAAACTGAAGTGTACATCAACATTTTGCATGAAATTTTTAGGCTGGACAACAATAAGTCAAATCACCAACCAGTTTCTAATAAAAGTTTGGACCACAAGGGACTAGTATTTGCTTGGTATGGACAGCCTGCCCCTCTTGATGACATCACAAGCTAACCAAAACTGAAATGTACATCAACAGGTTGCCCAGTTTTGCTGAAATTGTCAGGATGGGCATCAACAGGTCAGATCATCAACCAGCCTCTAATAAAGCCTCTAATAAACATTTGACCACAATGGACCATCATTGCTTTAGTCTTATAATTGCTATACCGGCTTGACTTCACAGAAAATTAAGTTGGGTGTAAAGAGCGCATCTGCATGATGATCATCAATGACAGCCTGCCCATTTTGATGACATTAGAAGTTGATCAAAAATGTTAACATACATAAACATGTTGCTCAGTTTTGCTGAAATTTTCGGGATAGACGCCAATAACTCAAATCACCAACCCGTTTATAATAAAAGTTTTGACCACAATGGATCACCATTTGTTTTATTCTTATTTTTGCTATGTTGTGTCCAACGGGGACACTAGTTCTGGTGACCTGGGGGTCCCCTTAATTTGCAGGAATTTCATCTAATTTCCTGTTTTAGCTATGGGACTGGAAGCAAAGGAAAATCTCCCCAGTGGGACACAGATAAAAAAATGAAAACACAGGAGTTAAACCCGGGCAAGATCTAGGGGGGTGCTGGGGTTGACTGAGCCCTCTAGATTTTGTTCTTGCCCCAGGACCAGTGACATTGGTGAGGAGTTGAGGGGCACTGCTCAGTCTCGGTAATGCAGAGTCATCAATGGCTGAACAGTGCCTGGCCCCAAGGTAGAAATAATTGTAAAGGGGGACTGAGGGAACTGATGTGATGTGGGATGTGAAGGGCGTATTCTAATGTGATGAGGAGACTCTGATGTGTAGGGGGGAGATAGACGTTCATCACTTTGATCTGAAGATGAATAAAACAGAGTAGATACAAAAGTAACAATGACCCCCATTTGACAACGTCCTATAGTGACGAAACGCGTCTGGGAGGATCACGCAGTGACGTCACCACGCAAGGAGTAGGGCTCCTGTTATGCCGGCCGGCAACTTTGTCAGATTTATTTTTTAATTAAAAGTTACTGTCTCAGAGTTACGCTATGTGCGTTTTTCTCTTCATTCATACATTCTAAACGGGGGAGTTGGAAACCTAGTACTTAGGGGACGGAGGACTTCACACCGCAAGGAGCCAAGGACCTAGGCTGGGTCATAGCCATCTGCCTGTCATTGTTTCTCTTCTGGTAAGCAGCCATTCTGGCTGGTGGAGGGTCACCTTACGGTTAGGTTCACTGGGTGGTGTGGACTACATGCAATAACCAATTCCAGGGCATTACGCAGAGGGGAAGAAGGACCCCCTACTACAAGGAGAAAGGCCTGGGCTGGGTCATAGCCAAACGCCTTAACCATTCACCTTCTGGTAAGCGGCCACTGTTATTGGTGATGGGTCACGTATGCACACTTATGGATAGCTGTCACTAGGTGGTGTGGACCTTAGACACTATTGTTAGGATTTGTCCCAGTATCACGCTATGTGCGCTCTCTGTTTTATTTTCATACAAACACGGTGGAGCTGAGGACAACATTTTCAGAGGACGGAGGACTTCCTGGTGCAAACCTCAGGGACAAAAGGCCTAGGCTGGGTTATAGCCATCTGCCCTAACCGCTTGCCTTCTGGTAAGCGGCTTTCTTTGTCATATTTTCCGGGTCATTCTGAGTATGGTGTTTTTGGGTTGCGGATTGGAGGAGCCATCATAGTTCGGAACGATCCGGACTTTCTTTTCAATTCCTTTCAATACGGACGCAATACACCCTCATAGACTGTGTATATTTATGGACTGTTAGCTGGGGCGCGGCTTTTTCTTTGTTTATAAACAATGTTACTTTGTATCTCTCTATCTCCCCTGTGAACCTATGAGCAATGATTAAGCATCCATGTTGAAGATTTGAAGGTAGGACTATTTGTGAAGGGGGGGACAGATGGTTTTGTTGTGATGTAGCACTCTAATGTGAAGGGGGACTCCAATGTGTAGAGGTATTCTAATGTGAAGGGGGACTCTGACTTAGCTGCTGACTTTCAATATTAGGACACGTAACGGTCCACGAATCCAGTGTCCTACCCTAAGCTGATTTTTCCATCGGCTCCCTGGTGCTGCTGCCACCATCTCTACTAAGGGAAGCCAGCAGTAAAGTCTTGTGGCTTCACAGCCGGTCCCCTACTACACATGCACAAAGTGCACATGCACTTTGTGAATGGCCCAGCTGCAGGGGAAGGAGGAACGGGGCCGAACTTCAGGCTGAGTTCCCGTGACAAACTCAGCCAGAAGTGGGAGCGGGTACCCGTTAAAACCAGGCACTCGCTCCCCCCCACCCGAAAGGTGCCAAATGTGGCAGCGGAGGGAGAGGAGTCAGATAAGCGCAGCTTCCCCTTTGTGCCAAATGTGGCAGCGGAGGGGGAGGAATCAGATAAGTGCAGCTTCCACTTTTGGGTGGAGATCCACTTTAAGCATCCACACTGAAGATTTAAAGGTAGACCTATTTGTGAGGGGGGGGCAGATGGTTCTGTTCTGATGTGGGACTCTGATGTGAAGGGGGACTCCAATGTGTAGGGGGTATTCTAATGTAAAAGGGGACTCTGATGTGATGAGGGGAAATAGAAGCTCATCACTTTGATCTGTAGATGAATGAAAAGTAGATACAAAAGTAGCAATGTTACTTTGTATCTTTCTAACTCACCTGTGAACCTATGAGCAATGTTTAAGCATTCACAATGAAGATATGAAGGTAGGACTTATTGTAAAGGGGGGAACAGATGGTTCTGTTGTGATGTGAGACTCTGATGTGAAGGGGAACACCAATGTATAGGCGGGTATTCTAATGTAAAGGGGGGAAATAGAAGCTCATCACTTTGATCTGTAGATGAATGAAACAAAGTAGATACAAAAGAAACAATGTTACTTTGTATCTTTCTAAATCACCTGTGAACCTATGAGCAATGTTTGAGCATCCACAATGAAAATTTGAAGGTGGGAATAATTGTAAAGGGGGGAACAGATGGTTCTGTTGTGATATGGGACTCTGATGTGAAGGGGGACTCCAATGTATAGGGGGGTATTCTAATGTGAAGGGGGGCAGGATAAAAGCTCATCACTTTGATCTGTAGATGAATGAAACAAGGTAGATACAAAAGTAGCAATGTTACCTTGTATCTTTCTAACTCACCTGTGAACCTATGAGCAATGTTTGAGCATCCACGATGAAGATTTGAAGGTAGGACGTATTGTAAAGGGGGGAACAGATGGTTCTGTTGTGATATGGGGCTCTGATTTGAAGGGGAACTCCAATGTATAGGGGGATATTCTAATGTGAAGGGGGGAAATAGAAGCTCATCACTTTGATCTGTAGATGAATGAAATAGAGTAGATACAAAAGAAACAATGTTACTTTGTATCTTTCTAACTCACCTGTGAACCTATGAGCAATGTTTGAGCATATATAATGAAGATTTAAAGCTAGGACTAATTGTAAAGGGGGGAACAGATGGTTCTCGGATGTGGAGGGGGACTCTAAAGTGGGTTGATGGTATGTGCCGTGATTTTTTTTACTGCACCCCGAGATCAGACAGTATCAATCCGCCCTTGGTTATGACTCTCCCTTACTCTATCCAAGATTTAAAAAAAAAAAAAATTTGCCTATAGTTCTAAATGCAAAATATTTGCCTATAGTTCTACTTGAACTCCTTCTAAAATAGTTAGTTGCTTGGCTTGTCGAATCACTGAACTGGAACCAGCATCTCCTCTGTATTTGCTTCACCACCAGACAACTAGCATTTTTCGGGAGGAGACCTCAGTAATTGCAGACCCAATATTTTTCTCATGGCAGGTTTCCTTTAAACAGAAGCCAAGCTTCAAGCCAACAAACTCATTCCAAAAAAAAAAAAGGAAGAAATAAAAGCCTACATTTTGCATTTAAATGTAGCATTAAGAACAACCAAACAAGGCTTTTAATATCACACAGCACAGAGCGCCGTCAACGAGCAGCATTGTGTGATGGCGCACGGGCAACCCGCTGGGTCCCTCGCACACAAGACAAGAGAGGCAGAGCGCAGCCACGCTGCTTAAACGACATTCAGAAGGAATCACGCACGGAGGCGCGTCAGGAGGGCCTCACTCACCGTTTGCTTTCGGAGTCCGCTTCCTGCGATCCCTGAACGCCGCGCCTGACTGCAGGGCTTCCAGCAAGCTATCCATCACGCCTGTCTCGTCGCCCTCTGTGAAGGGAGGAAAAAAAAAAAGGAAGAACAACGCAAAATTAATCTCGGTGCAATTAAACTTGGACAATAAAAGGCGTGCATCAACGGTCGCATTTTCATAAAGACAATACAATTAAAGGCATACATCAAGTTTTAGCGTTTCGAGCGCTGTCGCTCTGGGTAGGCCACGCTCCAGCTCAGTTTTTATGAGACTCTATTGAACAAAATTCAATTCTTGCCCAACTAGGAAAAAAACAAAAAAAAGCAGGGGGCCTTGTCTCTTTTATAATTTACAGCCTGTCGAAATTTAATATAAATACGGCTAATAAGTCGCTGCTGATTCGTTCCTAACGTCCCTTCCAGTGGGCCCCCGACCAAGACATTGATGGCCTAATTTAATGAAATCAATCCTCGGCATGTTCACACGGTGAAGTTTATTTCCGCTGGGCTCTCGTTGTAAATACTACAAATATATCAGCTTCGGCTGCAACTATTTAATATCCTGAAATGTCATGGACCAGGCAGGGGGTGTTATAAGACCATCAAAACTATCCCTCTGCTTTTTCTTTTTAAAGCCTCTAAAAATAAAACCGGACTCTGTTATTGCCCATCAGAAATTTTAATAATCGTGATCTGCTGACAGCTGATGGACTGAGGCTGCCATGCTAAGTTCACGAGAGAGGAAAAAAAAAGAATTACGGAAGAGCTACATGGTATGTGGGCTGAAGAAATATATATATATATATATATATATATATATATATAGATAGATAGATAGATAGATAGATAGATAGATAGATAGATAGATAGATATAGGGCCAGATTCTCGTACACCCGCGGGCGTAACGTATCCGATTTACGTTACGCCTCCGCAACTTAGACGGGCAAGTGCTGTATTCTCAAAGCACTTGCTCCGTAAGTTGCGGCGGCGTAGCGTAAATCGGCCGGCGTAAGCCCGCCTAATTCAAATGTGGGACAGGGGGGGCGTGTTTTATCTTAATGCTACGTGACCCGACGTGATTGACGTTTTTCACGTCGTCCGTGGAAATCTCCCAGTGTGCATTGCTCCTAATACGCCGCAAGGACGTCATTGGTTTTGACGTGAACGTAAATTACGTCCAGCCCCATTCACGGACGAGTTACGCAAATAACGTAACATTTTGAAATTTCGTCGCGGGAACGACGGCCATACTTAACATTGGTACGCCGCACTTATGCCACCATATAGCAGGGGTAACTTTACGCTGGGAAAAGCTTAACGTAAACGGCGTAATTGTACTGCGTCGGCCGGGCGTACGTTCGTGAATTCGCGTATCTAGCTGATTTACATATTTAGACGCGTAGAATCAGCGTACACGCCCCTAGCGGCCAGCGTAAATATGCAGTTACGATCCGACGGCGTAAGAGACTTACGCCTGTCGGATCTAAGGGAAATCTATGCGTAACTGATTCTAAGAATCAGGCGCATATATATGACGGCGCAACTCAGAGATCCGACGGCGTATCTGGAGATACGTCGTCGTATCTCTTTTGAGAATCTGGCCCATAGTGTGTGTATATATATATTTTTTCAATTTTTTTTATTTATATAAATATATATAGATATGCATTAACCACTTAAGACCCGGACCAAAATGCAGCTAAAGGACCAGGCCAGGTTTTGCGATTCGGGACTGCGTCGCTTTAACAGACAATTGCGCGGTCGTGCGACGTGGCTCCCAAACAAAATTGATGTCCTTTTTTTCCCACAAATAGAGCTTTCTTTTGGTGGTATTTGATCACCTCTGCGGTTTTTATTACAAAAATGGAGCGACAATTTTGAAAAAAATGCAATATTTTTAACTTTTTGCTATAATAAATATCCCCCAAAAATATATATAAAAAAAAAAAAAAATTTCCCTCAGTTTAGGCCGATACGTATTCTTCTACCTATTTTTGATAAAACAAATTGCAATAAGCGTTTATCGGTTGGTTTGCGCAAAATTTATAGTGTTTACAAAAAAGTGGATAGTTTTATTGCATTTTTATTAATTATTTTTTTTTTACTACTAAATGGCGGCGATCAGCGTTTTTTTTTCGTGACTACGACATTATGGCGGACACTTCGGACAATTTTGACACATTTTTGGGACCATTGTCATTTTCACAGCAAAAAATGCATTTAAATTGCATTCTTTATTGTGAAAATGACAGTTGCAGTTTGGGAGTTAACCACAGGGGGCGCTGTAGGAGTTAAGTGTGACCTCATGTGTGTTTACAACTGTAGGGGGGCGGGGCTGTAGGTGTGACGTCATCGATTGTGTCCCCCTATAAAAGGGATGACACGATCGATGACACCGCCACAGTGAAGAACGGGGAAGCCGTGTTTACATACAATGAAAAAAGAAGGGCTCCCCAGTGGGGTTTTTAGGCAGCAAAAATTATATAAACAATTACAGAGACGTACCAATTTGTTGTAAAAAAGTAGAAAAATGTATTTAATAAGTACAAAGTCGTAAAACAATGAACTCTGGTACAGTTTATACTGAGGACACATACATATGAGAATATAGCACCAAAATTACATGACACTGATCAACATGAATGGCTGATCTTCAGGTCAAGTTGTTCCTGACGCATTTCGACCCCCACAATAGGGAGAAAGCCTCGCATTACTGTGTGGAGTTACAGAGAGAAGAACAGGAAGTGAGGATTTCTCAGAAGAAATAAGGACATTTAAAAGAAAAATGGAAGGATGAGGTAAGTGAAGGAGGACGGCACTAAGGTAAAGGAAGCCATTTAGGAATTTTTTTTTTACTTTACACCCCCTTTTAATGAAGGAAAAATGTCATCAACGTTTTTTTAGCAAATAAGGTGTTCCTTTGCATTATTGTTGTTTCTTTGCACTTTACGAGGCAAAATTGACCGGCGGCAGCTTCAGCCATTCTGTATGTCCCGTCACCTCGAGATCAATTCTAACAAATGGAAGATGGCTACACAGGAGAAGCTATACAGCCCGACATTAATGGACTCCAGTCTTTTTACGGCGTAAGCCGCGTAAATGCAATTTGGGAAAAAGCTTCAAAACTGTCATCATGGAGCAACGCAGGCGCCTTCAATTCCAGCTTCGGCGTTTCCTTGCTGAGGTATTGTTAGCGCCATATCGGATTTTGGGCAACAAAGTGAAAAGAGAGGAAAGAAAGTCTATATTTTTTTTTAACTTGCTGGATGTGGAATTATTACTCCAGACATCTTGATGAATGAGCGCAGTTTGGCTCTCCGAATAGGTCTATAGTCCATCAGCGGTGCTCGCCGTATGAGGAATGAAGGAGAATGCTTCGGAAAGTGTCTGGACTTCAGGTGCTCACAGAGACGCGTGGTTCTCTCTTAAAGCCTTTCAGTTTAACCACTTGCTTACTGGGCACATATACCCCCCCTCCTGCCCAGGTGAAATTTCAGCTTCCGGCACTGCGCCGCTTTAACTGACAATTGCGCAGTCGTGCGACGTGGATCCCAAACAAAATTGACGTCCTTTTTTCCCCACAAGTAGAGCTTTCTTTTGGTGGTATTTGATCACCTCTGCGGTTTTTATTTTTTGCGCTATAAACAAAAAAAAGCGAAAATTTTGAAAAAAAATCTATATTTTTTACTTGTTGCTGTAATAAATAGCCCATTTAAAAAAAAAAAAAAAAACCATAGGGGCAGATCCACATACATTTAGATAGGCGCAGCGTATGTGAGATACACTACGCCGCTGTAACTTACTTTTGAATTCCTCGAATCCACAAAGAATTTGCGCAGTAAGTTACGGCGGCGTAGTGTATCTCTCGGCGTGTAATTCAAATCAGCAAGTAGGGGGCGTGTTTCATTTAAATGAAGCGCGTCCCCGCGCCAAATGAACTGCGCCGTCCTTAAATTTCCCGCCGTGCATTGCGCGAAATGATGTCGCAACGACATCATTTTTTTAACTTAGACGTGAATTACGTCCATTCCTATTCACGGACGACTTACGCAAAAAAAAAAAAATCAAATTTCGCGACGGAAAGGACGGCCATACTTAACATGCCAAATCTAACTATACGCCGCAAAATACCAGCTTTAACTATACGCCGGAAAAAGCCGACTAGAGACGACGTAAGAGAATGCGACGGCCGCGCGTACGTTCGTGGATCGTCGGAAAAAGCCAATTTGCATACCCGACGCGGAAAACGACGCAAACTCCACCCAGCGGACGCCGAAGTATTGCATCTACGATCCGAAGGCGTACGAAGACGTACGCCTGTCGGATCTAACCCAGAAGCCGTCGTATCTTGGTTTGAGGATTCAAACTAAAGATACGACGCGGGAAATTTGAAAGTACGCCGGAGTATCCGTAGATACGCCGGCGTACTCTCTCTCTGGATCTGCCCCAAATTTTTTTTCTCAGTCTAGGCTGATACGTATTCTTCTACAAATTTTTGGTAAAAAAAAATAAAAAAATCGCAATAAGCGAATGGTTTGCGCAAAAGTTATAGCGCCTACAAAATAGTGGACAGAATTATTATTTTTTATTATTTTTATTAGTATTGGCGGCGATCTGCAACTTTTATCGGCACTGTGACATTATGGCGGACACATCGGACATATTTGACACATTTTTACTCACTAGGGGGTGAGGAAGGGGGTAAATGCGTGCCCTGCATAGTGTTTCTAACTGTGGGGGAAGGGGGGTGACTGGGGGAGGTGACCGATGCTGTGTCCCTATGTACAAGGGACACAGATCGGTCTCCTCTCTCCCTGACAGGACGTGGATCTGTGTGTTTACACAAATAGATCCACGTCCTTGTCTCTGTAACCACCAATCGCGGGCGCCTGGCGGACATCGCGGCTGCCAGGCATGCGCATCGGCATCTCAGTGATGCTGCGGGCACGCGCTGCCACCGGCGTAGCTCGCATGCCCCCCAGTGGCTGGAGGCCAGGGGCCCCGCTAGCGGCCGAATAGCGCAGCTAAAACGATGGTAAAGCGCCACTTTTTAGCGGCGCTTTACCGATAACGTGGCCAGCTGGCAGTGTGAAATAGCTCTTCAGATAATTCAGCTTCACTCAATGCCCATATAACTATAGCCTAGAGAATGTACAGACCCCCCCTCAGCAAAGATGGACGCCTCCATTCAGCACAGATGGACCTCCCATTCTGCACAGACCCCTCCATTCAGCACAGACCCCTCCATTCAGCACAGACCCCTCCATTCCGCACAGACCCCCTTTAAGCACAGACCCCCCCCCCTTCAGCACAGATGGACCCCCCCTTCAGCACATACCCCCCCTCAGTACAGACCCCCTCTTCAGCACAGATGGACCCCCCATTCAGCACAAACCCCCCCCCCTCTTGAGCACAGACAGACCCCCCCTCCCCCCATCTTATTCAGTACCTCAGATCAGCCATCAGCGCGGCACAGGCACAGCAGGTGGGGGAGGCGGCTTCACTCTGCTCGCTGTGTCGGTGTGATATCCGACCCTTCTTGATTTTTCCAGGGGGGGTCAATTGCCCCCCTTGCCCTATGGAGCAGACGCCCATGCTCTTTGTCAATCAATCAATCAAAAAAAAAATCTAATATCCACTACTAATTTGTGATTTCGATAAAACTTGGATCTCAAATCAAAATTCCACATGTATGGCCATCTCCAGGCTACATATAGCGGATAGCAAGAAGAAGGGGAGACCCCCATAGGGGGTATGAATGAAATGTATGAATGAAATGTATGCATGTCTCTGGCAGGGAGGTCTCTCCATAGATACTGGAAATCTTTCATGATTACCTTAAAGCGGGGGTTCACCCTTAGAGGGCACTTTCTCCCCTTAGATTCCTGCTTGTTTTGTCTAGGGGAATCGGCTATTTGTTTTAACCACTTAAGCCCCGGACCAATATGCAGCCTAAAGAACCAAGGTGTTTTTACAGTTCGGGACTGCGTCGCTTTAACAGACAATTGCGCGGTCGTGCGACGTGGCTCCCAAACAAAATTGGCGTCCTTTTTTCCCCACAAATAGAGCTTTCTTTTGGTGGTATTTGATCACATCTGCGGTTTTTAGTTTTTGCGCTATAAACAAAAATAGAGCGACAATTTTGAAAAAAAAGCAATATTTTTTACTTTTTGCTGTAATAAATATCCCCCAAAAACATATATAAAAACATTTTTTTTCCTCAGTTTAGGCCGATACGTATTCTTCTACCTATTTTTAGTAAAAAAAATCGCAATAAGCGTTTATCGATTGGTTTGCGCAAAATTTATAGTGTTTACAAAATAGGGGATAGTTTTATTGCATTTTTTTTTTTTTTTTTTTTTTTACTACTAATGGCGGCGATCAGCAATTTTTTTCGTGACTGCGACATTATGGCGGACACTTCGGACAATTTTGAGACATTTTTGGGACCATTGTCATTTTCACAGCAAAAAATGCATTTAAATTGCATTCTTTATTGTGAAAATGACAGTTGCAGTTTGGGAGTTAACCACAGGTGGCGCTGTAGGAGTTAGGGTGCACCTAGTATGTGTTTACAACTGTTTGGGGGTGTGGCTGTAGGAATGACGTCATCGATCGTGTCTTCCCTATAAAGGGAATGACGCGATCGATGCGCCGCCATAGTGAAGGACGGGGAAGCCGTGTTTACACACGGCTCTCCTCGTTCTTCAGCTCCGGGGAGCGATCGCGACGGAGCGGCTATAAACAAATAGCCGCGCCGTGGTCCCGGATCGCTCCCCGAGCGGACCCGACCTCCGCATGTAGCGGGGGGGGGTCCCGATCGGACCCCCCACCCGCTAATAGGCGAGGACGTACCTATACGCCCATGTGCCTGTACGTGCCATATTGTGGACGTATATGTACATGGGCTGGTCCTTAAGTGGTTAAAATATGTGCAGTACTTACCCGTTTACGAGATGCATCCTCTCCGTCGCTTCCGGGTATGGGCTGCGGGAATGGGCGTTCCTTCTTGATTGACAGTCTTCCGAGAGGCTTCCGACGGTCGCATCCATCGCGTCACGATTTTCCGAAAGAAGCCGAACGTCGGTGCGCAGGCGCAGTATAGAGCCGCACCGACGTTCGGTTTTTTTTCGGCTACGAGTGACGCGATGGATGCGACCGTCGGAAGCCTCTCGGAAGACTGTCAATCAAGAAGGAACGCCCACTCCCGAAGACCCATACCCGGAAGCGACGGAAGAAGATGCATCTCGAAAACGGGTAAGTACGGATCATATTTTAATACAAATAGCCGATTCCCCTAGACCGAACGAGCAGGAATCTAAGGGGAGAAAAAAAAAATTTAATAAATGGGTGAACTCCCGCTTTAAACACATGTTTGAAGAAAAAGAAAGGATGCATGTTGTAAATATACGGCATTTATCACGGTGAGAGGTATGGGAGGATTCCAAATCCTGCAGAGCTGTCATATGTTCAGAAGAAGGACATACATGGACACATATGTTTCTCGTTTTCAACTTCAAAAGAGTAAATGAATTCCCTGCGGATCCCGACTGACAGTCACAGCTCCCCGCAACTGGCGGCACGCGCTGATCCAAGGTTAGAGAACGCAGCGAGCTTTACATTGAGAAAGCAGGACTTGCTTAATGCAAAAGAAAAAGGTAATACAGTAGAAAAAGAAAACTGTACCCTACATTCTGAAATATATATATATATATATATATATATATATATATATATATATATATATATATATTTAATAAAATAAATAATATATATAGTATGTGTGTATATATATATATATATATATATATATATATATATATATATATATATATATGTATATATACATTTAATAAAATAAATAATATAATAATCTGTGTGTGTGTGTTTATATATATATATATATATATGTGTATGTGTGTGTATATATATATATATATATATATATATATATATATATATATATATATATATATTTTTTTTTAAATAAAATAAATAATATAATAATATGTGTGTGTGTGCGCATTATATATATATATATATATATATATATATATATATATATATATATATATATATATATATATATATATATATATATATATATATATACACATACTCGTTTATTTCAAAAAAATATATATCAAACTGAAATCACTTATCTACTTTAAACAGTCATAAAATATATATATATATATATTTTTTTAATATATTATTTTTATTTAAAAAAATATATATATTACTGTATTGCTGTCTATCTGCAGTTACATCTACAGTAGAATGCTGCTTGCATTTTTCTTCCCCTCTAGAGGTGACCTCTATTATTAGACAATACGTCCCTGTCAAAGCTAAAATAAATGCAGGATAAGTCACCTAGAGATTGTATTGTATTTCTATAGGTCTGAGCTGACCTATAGATTTACAGCTGAAGTTTAATGGGTAAGTTCCCCTTTACAGAAAGTGAACTTACACAGGTGCCCCTCCTCGCCCCCCCAACAGTCCCGCTGACCTGGACCGCCGCTTAGAGTTCCTTTCTGCTGAATGTCCAAAACATCCCCCGTCAGGAGGGACGTTTGGAGCATTCTAATTGGTCAGCGCCATCACACGGGCGGTGCCGACCAGTCAGCAGCCGCATAGCCATCCTGTCAGCTATGGAGAAGGCTCGAGGAAGGAGAGGAGATTTCTAAGCCTCAGGCTCCTGGTGTGGATATATCGGGGCTTAGAACCGTAGAAAGAGGCGGTCCAGGTCAGCGGGACCGAAGAGGGGGGGGGGCATATTTTTCTGTAAAGGTGAACTTACACTTTAATCTGCTTATATTTTGCCTTCCCTGGATTGATCCTGCTGGTTTCTATCTCCCCCTTCTGTCCATTAGTGTTGAGCAGAATATGCCATATTCGATTTCGCGATATATCTCGAATATATATTCGAATATTCGAGATATATTCGCTAAATTCGAATATTCGTGATATTTTATCGAAATTAATTGAATGCGATTTTTCGCTATTGCGAATGCGAAAATAATTGCGATTTTTTTAATAACTGCGGTAGGAGCGCTCTGATTGGCTTAGAATATTCGTGATATTTTATCGAAATATCGCAACATGCGAATGCGATATTTATTGCGGAATTTCGAGATATGCTGGAGGAGCGCTCTGATTGGCTTAGAATATTCGTGATATTTTATCGAAATATCGCAACATGCGAATGCGATATTTATTGCGGAATTTCGAGATATGCTGGAGGAGCGCTCTGATTGGCTCAGAATATTCGTGATATTTTATCGAAATATCGCAACATGCGAATGCGATATTTATTGCGCAATTTCGAGATATGCTGGAGGAGCGCTCTGATTGGCTCAGAATATTCGTGATATTTTATCGAAATATCGCAACATGCGAATGCGATATTTATTGCGCAATTTCGAGATATGCTGGAGGAGCGCTCTGATTGGCTCAGAATATTCCTGATATTTTATCGAAATATCGCAACATGCGAATGCGAAATTTATTGCAGATATTTCGAAAACTGCTGTAGCAGCACTCTGAAATCGAATATGTATGATATTTTAACCAAAATACATATTGCGATTGCGTTTTTCCGATCGCGCATGCGCAATTGCGCGAACAACACGCGACCATTTCCTGGAGCCTTGCCAGTTTCCAACTTATGATCGCAGCGCAATCACACAGCAACATGGTTGGAAGCAATTTCACTAAGTCTGAGGAAAAGTTGCTGATTTGTGTAAGTATTTTGACCACTGTTATTTCATCATCTTCAACTGCATTTTAGTCTAGTTTAAAAGTTAGTATATATGATCAGATATTAGTATTTAACCAAAAATGTGTCTCCTGCTTTTACAAAACTACAAGTCCCAGCATGCCTGGACAGCTGCAGACACCCTGGTTGGCAAATGTGTATTTAGGCACTTTTCCTTGTTATTTAGCATAATGAATTTAACATTTTATTGGACATAGGACGTATGCGAACGTCCTGACTTCAGTGTCCTCAAGGCCCAAGGACGTTCGAATACATATTGCCCTTTAGATGTTGCAGAACTACAACTTCCAGCATGCCTGGGAATGCTGGCACTTCTAGTATTGTAAGTTCTGCAGGCCCCCATTTTTCAGGCCTTTATGCACGGGTCTCTAAACTGTGGCACCCTAGATGCAGCAAAAGTAAAATTCTTAGCATGCACTGACAGACCGTGGCTGATGGGAGTAGTAGTTTTGCAACAGCTGGAGGTGGACTGGTCTTGAAACCCAGAGTTAGGTAACAAACCCGTAGTGTTTTGCAACCATTCTGCCTCCAGCTGGTTATTTTCTGTTGAAAAGCCTGTGGCGTGCAAAACACAACCCAAAAACTCCACCCGGTGCAAGGAAAAATTTGCACACACCTAAAGAGTGACATCACAAAAAACTGCGACGGTTGCATACGTCAGTGGTCCTCCGAAAAGGTCCCGTCTCTGACCCCCCGGGGCGTTAGGCTCCTAGGCTCCTGACAGGGAAAAGAGTTACTGTGGTCCATACAGCCGAAGCCATATGGACCCATCTCGGTCCAAGCAGCGCAATCAACACGCGAACAACACGCGACCATTTCCTGGAGCCTTGCCAGTTTCCAACTTATGATCGCAGCGCAATCACACAGCAACATGGTTGGAAGCAATTTCACTAAGTCTGAGGAAAAGTTGCTGATTTGTGTAAGTATTTTGACCACTGTTATTTCATCATCTTCAACTGCATTTAAGTCTAGTTTAAAAGTTAGTATATATGATCAGATATTAGTATTTAACCAAAAATGTGTCTCCTGCTTTTACAAAACTACAAGTCCCAGCCCAGCCCAGCATTTTAGTCTAGTTTAAAAGTTAGTATATATGATCATATATTAGTATTTCACAAAAAATGTGTCTCCTGCTTTTACAAAACTACAAGTCCCAGCATGCCTGGACAGCTGCAGACACCCTGGTTGGCAAATGTGTATTTAGGCACTTTTCCTTGTTATTTAGCATAATGAATTTAAAAATTTTTTGGACATAGGACGTATGCGAACGTCCTGACTTCAGTGTCCTCAAGGCCCAAGGACGTTCGAATACATATTGCCCTTTAGATGTTGCAGAACTACAACTTCCAGCATGCCTGGGAATGCTGGCACTTCTAGTATTGTAAGTTCTGCAGGCCCCCATTTTTCAGGCCTTTATGCACGGGTCTCTAAACTGTGGCACCCTAGATGCAGCAAAAGTAAAATTCTTAGCATGCACTGACAGACCGTGGCTGATGGGAGTAGTAGTTTTGCAACAGCTGGAGGTGGACTGGTCTTGAAACCCAGAGTTAAGTAACAAACACGTAGTGTTTTGCAACCATTCTGCCTCCAGCTGTTTTTTTCCTGTTGAAAAGCCTGTGGCGTGCAAAACACAACCCAAAAACTCCACCCGGATGCAGTGAAAAATGTGCACACACCTAAAGAGTGACATCACAAAAAACTGCGACGGGTACATACGTCAGTGGTCCTCCGAAAAAGGTCCCGTCTCTGACCCCCCGGGGCGTTAGGCTCCTGACAGGGAAAAGAGTTAGCAACGCATATCTCCCCTATACGTGTATCCTGTGTTGTTAATAATATATTCATAATTATGCAAATGATAATGGCTGCTATATTTATGCAAAAAAGGTGGCGACCGAAATGGCAGGATATAAAATCTTTCATGTTACCCCTGTCATTGATTAATAAGGCGAGAATGCTTCCAATTGTTGAATAGCATACATTTACGTCATATATCCATAAGGCTGTCAACAGAAGTATTACAATATACTTTGTTCTTCATCTTGCAGAAGTTCCTGGAAACAGGATACGATGAGCTGCGGAGGCAGCCACAGAAAAGGGCTGTGGTCAGCGCCCTAATCGCTGACTTTGGCGGCCAACATGACCACAAGGCAATTGTTAAGAAGTGGTCTGACCTGAAGAGGCGCCAAATGGTTCAGGTCAGACGTCTTCGGGCTAAATATCATCCAGGTAAGTTATTGTTGACAGTTATGTTTTTTTTTTAAAAAGTGTATTTTGTGCGTGAACTCGAAAGAGAGAGGAGCCGGCCTGCAGGAGTTGGGAGGCCTCCCCCAGAGGCAATCTGCCACCTTTCTCCATGCCCCGGTTGGCAATGGCGGGTGTGAGGGGGTCCTCCCAACCCAACCTCGCATAGCACACCCACCAGGGGCGGGGCTGAGACCACCAAACTCAATTCACAGGTAGCCGAGAGCGGGATCCGAACCCCTAGCTGCAGAGGTGAATCAGTTGTCAGTGCAGTGGCAATCGCGTGGAGCCACCGCAGCTCCTTTGGTGACAGTTATGTAAGGTCATATGTAATTCATGTAAGGTCAGATGTTGTTAACCAAGATGCCATGTTGTGCTAACATATATCACCACCGGCCAAGGTATTCATAGTACTGTTGAAAAAAGACATGGGACAGCAGACAGGAACACAGAAGTTATGTGGGAACATAATTTTCCCATTGCTTTGCATGGGACTTTAAAGAAAAACCCCGACCATGGCAAGTGGGGGTGGGTAAGGTTTAAACCACCTATCCTATGTTTGTGGCTGACATATAAGTAACCTGTGTGCCAAGTTTCATATAAATATCTTTAGCCGTTTGTACGTGATGCTGGAACATACATACATACATACATACATACATACATTTATGCACACACACACGTTGAGTTTTATATATATAGATTACCACTAAATTCCTGTGTTAGGAGTGGGGTTGTTATAGTAATCCCGTGTGCTCCATCAGGCCCTTTTTTTAACATGAGATGGTCTGAACAAAACAAAGTAGACAAAAACAGCTCATTTTAACATGGTTGCATCCCAGCTCACGCTCAGTCCCCTGTAGTGCCCACAAGACCCTTTAATATAACATTGTCCCATTGGTTAACTGTCTATATAAATCAATTTGTATTCATATACAATACAGCAGAGTACACTGAATTTGCATACGTCATTAGAAAACATTTTTATAATATATGAACATTGTGTTATTATAGGAGCTCCAATGCCAGTTGTCCGCGCCAAGCGCAGAAGGCGCCAGGCCGATGAGGAGGAGGAGGATGCGGCAGAGGAGGATGCGGCAGAGGAGGAGATGCATGAGGAGGAGCAGCCAGGGCCCTCCCACTCCCCAACCCCAGCTCCTGTTGAGGAGCAAGCTGAGGAGCTTCCCCCCCCCACCACCCCAACTTCTCAAGCAGAAGAGCAGGAGGAAGAGAGCGGTCCTGTGAGCCTCATTCAGGAAGGTAAATATGTGCACAATGATTAATAACATTTCAACAACAAAATGTAGATATAAAAATGGACAACATATAAAGCGCACCTGTCAGATTGTAGAACCATAATATGGTATTGATGCTAGAAGTATACAGGTAGTGCATAATTATTAGGCAAGTTGTATTTTTTGAGGATTCATTTTATTATTGAACAACAACCATGTTCTCAATGAACCCCAAAAACTCATTAATATCAAAGCTGAATTTTTTTGGAAGTAGTTTTTAGTTTGTTTTTAGTGTTAGTTATTTTCGGGGGATATCTGTGTGTGCAGGTGACTACTATTACTGTGCAGAATTATTAGGCAACTTAACCAAAAAATAAATAGATAGCCATTTCAATGATTTATTTTTAACAGTGAAACCAATATAACATCTCAACATTCACAAATACACATTTCTGACATTTAAAAACAAAACAAAAACAAATCAGTGACCAATATAGCCACCTTTCTTTGCAAGGACACTCAAAAGCCTGACATCCATGGATTCTGTCAGTGTTTTGATCTGTTCACCATCAACATTGCGTGCAGCAGCAACCACAGCCTCCCAGACACTGTTCAGAGAGGTGTACTGTTTTCCCTCCTTGTAAATCCCACATTTGATGATGGACCACAGGTTCTCAATGGGGTTCAGATCAGGTGAACAAGGAGGCCATGTCATTACTTTTTTTTATTTAATACCCTTTCTTGCCAGCCACGCTGTGGAGTACTTTGACACGTGTGATGGAGCATTGTCCTGCATGAAAATCATGTTTTTCTTGAAGGATGGTGACTTTTTCCTGTACCACTGCTTGAAGAAGGTCTCTTCCATAATCTGGCAGTAGGACTGGGAGTTGAGCTTGACTCCATCCTCAATCCGAAAAGGCCCCACAAGCTCATCTTTGATGATACCAGCCCAAACCAGTACTCCACCACCACCTTGCTGGCGTCTGAGTTGGACTGGAGCTCCCTGCCCTTTACCAATCCAGCCACGGGCTCTTCCATCTGGCCCATCAAGACTCACTCTCATTTCAGCAGTCCATAAAACCTTAGAAAAATCTTTCTTGAGATATTTATTGGCACAGTCTTGACGTTGCAGCTTGTGTGTCTTGTTCAGTGGTCATCGTCTTTCAGCCTTTCTTACCTTGGCCATGTCTCTGGGTATTGCACACCTTGTGCTTTTGGGCACCCCAGTGATGTTGCAGCTCTGAAATATGGCCAATCTTGTGGCAAGTGGCATCTTGGCAGCTGCACGCTTAACTTTTCTCAGTTCATGGGCAGTTATTTTGCACCTTTGTTTTTCCACACGCTTCTTTTGTTTGATGATCACGCTTCAGAAGCTTTGCAACTTTAAGAGTGCTGCATCCCTCTGCTAGATATCTCTCTATTTTGGACTTTTCAGAGTCTGTCAAATCCTTCTTTTGGCCAATTTTGCCAAAGAAAAGGAAATTGACTAATAATTATGCACACCTGATATAGAGTGTTGATGTCATTAGACCACACACCTTCTCATTACAGAGATGTACATTACCTAATATGCCTAATCTGTAGTAGGCTTTCGAGCCTATACAGCTTGGAGTAAGACAACATGCATAAAGAGGATGATGTGGTCCAAATACTCATTTGCCTAATAATTCTGCACTCCCGGGATGTGTTAGACACATAACAAGTGTATACACATGATAATGATTGATTAATAAGCAAAAAAAAATATTTATTTATTTGGTAACGTTATTTGAAATCCAAATGTTTTTTTATTATATCCTAAAAGCATCAAGAGATATGAGGAGGCAAAACAGACTCATCGAAAAGACGCACCAGAAGATCCTTCAGAACCAGCGGAAGATGAGCTACCTCACCCAACAAAATGCTCTGCTAGAGCAGCAGCTATCGGGTCAGATTGCGGAAATGCACCGCATTCAGAAACGGATTGAGAGCTATATTTAAATTTATTTTTGTATTAAAAAAACGTATTTTTTGGAAATGTTTCATTTCTTTTTGAGATAGAGTTGTAGGTTTTTCAACACATCTAACTTCACATCAAACAAATCAACATCAACACATTTAACTTCATAATAAGCAAAAACATTTTATACTATTATTTTATTTAACATTAACCTAGGACAAACTAAAGCACACGACACAGACACGACGAACACAAAATAAACTGTTGAAAAATGAACATAACAAAAGCAACAATATATATATATATATACAAAGAGAGAGAGAGGGAGAGCAAGAAAGAGAGAGAATGCAGATGAGCTCTTGCAGTCAGCCCAATGGTTGCAGTATAAATGCCGCAAAACAGGGTTTAACATAAGGTTCATTGTTATAGTTACACTTGCTGTTTAGATCCGGTCTGGTAGTCCGGTCTGGTAGCTTGTAGCGGAGGCTGTTGGTGGATCCGCTGTGCCAGAGAGGTCATGAAGCTTTACTCAGCATGGAGGCAGCAGCAGGAGTATTAAAATATAATATAACTAGACAATGCATTTCCTGAGGAAAATGCGAGTGGGAATGCTGAATAGCTTAATTGGTGAGCCCCTTGCCAAAGACATTCACCATAACCACTACACTATCTTTAGGACACACAGCTTCTTTCTCTATCTGCAAAGTATAGAGTATGCTGACTTCCTGGTCGCCCCTCCCCCCTCAATAGGTTTCCCCTCCCCCCCAGGTCAGTGAGGAGGAATATTGCACTGAGGTCAGGAAAGTTATTTATGGAAAGAAATAACATTACAAACGCTTTTAATTCACAGATCTAATACATGATTTAAGCCTCCAAACAAAGCTTAATAAATCCTCAAACGTACATGCAATTGATACAACGACTACACCGTTTGAAATACACGGCCCTTGTAAACGCATCGATATGAAATTTATGTAGATAAACTTAAAAATGTGGCCATGTCTGCGATTTAGAAAAGAGCGTCTTTGTGAGTTCTGCAGCAACATTTTTTAGATAATTTCACATGAGAGTCTATGAGACATAATTTCTGGCTGTTGCTCCAATAATTAAAACTAAAATACGTATCGCAGAATTGGTCACATTGCCATAAACCAGACAAGCATAGCTACGTTTTGATATAAAAATTGTGTATGAAAAGTAGATCTTGTGGGCGTGAGACCAATTTGTTTCCCCTTTTTGTAAAGATATTTTTAATTACAAAGATCTCCAATGTTAAGGTCACATGACAGACTCTAAATCCCCTCCATAGGATTACATTATAACCTATTGCATTTTTGTGAAAAATTCGCAAAACGTAAATTGCGTTTTCACCAAAAAATTGTAAACGATAACGATCTGAAAAGTCATAGCCGGATAGCTAAATATTTTGTGACCGCTTTAAAGTTTTTTCAGTGTCTGTAAGTGAAAGTATGAAGTAGCTGAAACTTTTGGCATGGCATGTGAATTCAAAGGGGAAAAGGATGTTCTCATTGACTTCAATGTTTAAAAAAAGGGTCTAAAAGCTTAAAATTTATAAAAGTGTAAAAAGTAGAAAAAAACTTGAAGAAGTCCCATCATTAGCTGAACGAGACGAACATTTTTACAGTTGAATGGTCTCAATAGCTGAAAGTATGCCGAAGTTACGCAGAACCAAAAAACGTAAGGAATAATAAGATTACTAAATTTACGGATATCAATACTGGAAATGTTTATTAAAGCATTCACACTAATTAAGATTAATACATTTACGGGTATCCATACTAGGAATGCTTATTAAAGCATTCCCACTAAGTATCACACAGGCATGATTTACAAGCAGTAGTGGTAATAGTAATACATAGCATAAAAACACTTGGGGAATACTTTACAGCATCAGTAGTGGTCATAGTAGTCAATAGTGTACCAAAAAATTGGGACACAGGTGTCTTGACTGAGCTGTAATAGTAGTAGTAGACATTGACAATACAGTGTCAAATCACTCGGGCAAGAGGTGCCATGATGAACAGCAGTCTTAATAAGAGTATATAGGGTGTGAAATAACTGCTGACATAGGTGTCTTGACTGGGCAGCAGAAGCAGCAGTAGTAGTATTAACAGTAGTAGTTGATACAGAGTCATATCACATGGGCAGGAGGTGCCATGATGAACAGCAGTAGGAATAGGAGTATATAGAGTGTCAAATAACTGCTGACATAGGTGTCTTGACTGGGCAGCAGCAGCAGAAGCAGCAGTAGTATTAACAGTAGTAGTTGATACAGAGTCATATCACATGGGCAGGAGGTGCCATGATGAACAGCAGTAGGAATAGGAGTATATAGAGTGTCAAATAACTGCTGACATAGGTGTATTGACTGGGCAGCAGCAGCAAAAGCAGCAGTAGTATTAACAGTAGTAGTTGATACAGAGTCATATCACATGGGCAGGAGGTGCCATGATGAACAGCAGTAGGAATAGGAGTATATAGAGTGTCAAATAACTGCTGACATAGGTGTCTTGACTGGGCAGCAGCAGCAGAAGCAGCAGTAGTATTAACAGTAGTAGTTGATACAGAGTCATATCACATGGGCAGGAGGTGCCATCATGAACAGCAGTAGGAATAGGAGTATATAGAGTGTCAAATAACTGCTGACATAGGTGTATTGACTGGGCAGCAGCAGCAGAAGCAGCAGTAGTATTAACAGTAGTAGTTGATACAGAGTCATATCACATGGGCAGGAGGTGCCATGATGAACAGCAGTAGGAATAGGAGTATATAGAGTGTGAAATAACTGCTGACATAGGTGTCTTGACTGGGCAGCAGCAGCAGAAGCAGCAGTAGTATTAACAGTAGTAGTTGATACAGAGTCATATCACATGGGCAGGAGGTGCCATCATGAACAGCAGTAGGAATAGGAGTATATAGAGTGTCAAATAACTGCTGACATAGGTGTCTTGACTGGGCAGCAGCAGCAGAAGCAGCAGTAGTATTAACAGTAGTAGTTGATACAGAGTCATATCACATGGGCAGGAGGTGCCATGATGACCAGCAGTAGGAATAGGAGTATATAGAGTGTCAAATAACTGCTGACATAGGTGTCTTGACTGGGCAGCAGCAGCAGAAGCAGCAGTAGTATTAACAGTAGTAGTTGATACAGAGTCATATCACATGGGCAGGAGGTGCCATCATGAACAGCAGTAGGAATAGGAGTATATAGAGTGTCAAATAACTGCTGACATAGGTGTATTGACTGGGCAGCAGCAGCAGAAGCAGCAGTAGTATTAACAGTAGTAGTTGATACAGAGTCATATCACATGGGCAGGAGGTGCCATGATGAACAGCAGTAGGAATAGGAGTATATAGAGTGTCAAATAACTGCTGACATAGGTGTCTTGACTGGGCAACAGCAGCAGAAGCAGCAGTAGTATTAACAGTAGTAGTTGATACAGAGTCATATCACATGGGCAGGAGGTGCCATGATGAACAGCAGTAGGAATAGGAGTATATAGAGTGTCAAATAACTGCTGACATAGGTGTCTTGACTGGGCAGCAGCAGCAGCAGAAGCAGCAGCAGTAGTATTAACAGTAGTAGTTGATACAGAGTCATATCACATGGGCAGGAGGTGCCATGATGAACAGCAGTAGGAATAGGAGTATATAGAGTGTCAAATAACTGCTGACATAGGTGTCTTGACTGGGCAGCAGCAGCAGAAGCAGAAGCAGCAGTAGTAGTATTAACAGTAGTAGTTGATACAGAGTCATATCACATGGGCAGGAGGTGCCATGATGAACAGCAGTAGGAATAGGAGTATATAGAGTGTGAAATAACTGCTGACATAGGTGTCTTGACTGGGCAGCAGCAGCAGAAGCAGCAGTAGTATTAACAGTAGTAGTTGATACAGAGTCATATCACATGGGCAGGAGGTGCCATGATGAACAGCAGTAGGAATAGGAGTATATAGAGTGTCAAATAACTGCTGACATAGGTGTCTTGACTGGGCAGCAGCAGCAGCAGAAGCAGCAGCAGTAGTATTAACAGTAGTAGTTGATACAGAGTCATATCACATGGGCAGGAGGTGCCATGATGAACAGCAGTAGGAATAGGAGTATATAGAGTGTCAAATAACTGCTGACATAGGTGTCTTGACTGGGCAGCAGCAGCAGAAGCAGAAGCAGCAGTAGTAGTATTAACAGTAGTAGTTGATACAGAGTCATATCACATGGGCAGGAGGTGCCATGATGAACAGCAGTAGGAATAGGAGTATATAGAGTGTCAAATAACTGCTGACATAGGTGTATTGACTGGGCAGCAGCAGCAGAAGCAGCAGTAGTATTAACAGTAGTAGTTGATACAGAGTCATATCACATGGGCAGGAGGTGCCATGATGAACAGCAGTAGGAATAAGAGTATATAGAGTGTTAAACAACTGCTGACATAGGTGTATTGACTGGGCGGCAGCAGCAGCTGAAGCAGCAGTAGTAGTATTAACAGTAGTAGTTGATACAGAGTCATATCACATGGGCAGGAGTTGCCATGATGTACAGCAGTCTTAATAAGAGTATATAGAGTGTGAAATAACTGCTGACATAGGTGTATTGACTGGGCGGCAGCAGCAGCAGAAGCAGCAGTAGTAGTATTAACAGTAGTAGTTGATACAGAGTCATATCACATGGGCAGGAGTTGCCATGATGTACAGCAGTCTTAATAAGAGTATATAGGGTGTGAAATAACTGCTGACATAATTGTCTTGACTGATCCAAAGGAGTCATGGGAGAAAATCATGTGGTCAGATGAGACTATAATATAATTTTTTGATCATAATTTCACTAACCGTGTTCGGAGGAAGAATAATGATGAGTACCATGCCAAGAACGCCATCCCTAATGTGAAGCATGGGGGTGGTAGCATCATGCTTTGGTGGTGTTTTTCTGCACATGGGACAGGGTGACTGCACTGTATTAAGGAGAGGATGACCGGGGCCATGTATTGCAAGATTTTGGGCAACAACCTCCTTCCCTGAGTTAGAGCTTTGAAGATGGGTCGAGGCTGGGTCTTCCAACATGAGAATGACCCAAAGCACACAGCCAGGATAACCAAGGATTGGCTCTGTAAGGAGCATATCAAGGTTCTGGCGTGGCCTAGCCAGTCTCCAGACCTAAACCCAATAGAGAATCTTTGGAGGGAGCTCAAACTCCGTGTTTCTCAGCGATAGCCCAGAAACATGACTGATGTAGAGAAGATCTGTGTGGAGGAGTGGGCCAAAATCCCTCCTCCAGTGTGTGCAAAGCTGGTGTAAAACTACAAGAAATGTTTGACCGCTGTAATTGCAAAGAAAGCCTACTGTACCAAATATTAACATTGATTTTCTCTGATGTTGAAATAGTTATATTCAGCACTGTAAATACATCAGGTCCGGGGCTTCATCAGGGAATGCATGGCAAGGGACCCTTCAGCGCCCTGAACCGACGACGGGTGCCAGAAAGTCACCGCCGATCCAGGACTCATTCATCTTTATGAATGTGAGTCTGTCCACGGAGTCTGTGGACAGACGGGTCCTCTTGTCCGTGACCACCCCACCTGCCGCGCTGAATGTCCGCTCAGATAGTACGCTGGAGGGGGGGCAAGACAATAACTCCAGCGCATACTGAGCGAGCTCGCGGCAGGTGTCCAATCTGGCAACCCAGTACTCCATGGGGTCGTCGGTGCTCATACTGTCAGAAGCACCGACGGACGCCATGTAGTCTGCCACCATGTGGGCCAGCCGCTGGTGGTGACTGCTGCTGCTGCTGCTGGTGGTGGTACTGGGTCGCTCGGTTTGGAAGAACATCCTCATCTCTTCCATTAGGTCCCCTGCTCGGCTGCAGCTGGGTGCAGCCACCTGCTGGGTGAGATGAGGGGGGACAACTGGAGGCCGGGGAGTTGCCTGCTCCAACCGTCTGACAATGGCTGCCTGCAGTTCCTCCATCCGGTGCTGCCTCCGGCTGGCTGGGATGAACTGCTCCAGTTTCCCCTTGCACCTGGGATCCAAAAGGGTGGCCATCCAGAAATCATCCCTCGTCTTGATGGTCTTAACCCGGGGGTCCCTCCTGAGGCATCTCAGCATGTGGGCAGCCATGGGGAAGAGCACAGCCCGCTGTGACTCCTCAATGCTGGCCAGGTGAATGAGGTGCGACTCTTCTTCCCTGAGGCGCTGCTGGTCAAACTCAGACATGCCCAACCCCCGGACTATCGGTGCCCCCAACACCGGCTCTCCCTCCTGACCAGGCCCTGACTCCGGGACGACACCAGCAACCACCTCCTCCTCCTCTTCATCATCATCCTCCTCCTCCTCCTGGTCCTGGCCCTGGTCTCGGTGGAGCATTGCTGACTCCTCCTGCTCCACCAAGGCACTCTCCCCAGCCTCGAGCAGGCGATCTAGTGTCCTCTCCAGCATGAACAGTATTGGCAGCACGCTATTGAGGCCAATTTGCTCACTGCTGACCATCTTGGTCGCCTGCTCGAAGGAGGACAACACTTGGCAGACACTTTATCTGCCCCCACTGCGCACAGGCGATGAAAGGGAGTTGTGGTGAAGCCCTCTCAGTGCCTAGTTCCATCAGGTACTCCCTCACCGCCCTTTGCTGCTCCCACAACCTCTTCAGCATGTGGAGGGTGGAGTTCCACCGCGTCACACTGTCCACAATCAGCCTGTGAAGGGGCAGATTGTACTTCCGCTGCAATTTGGACAGGGACGCGGTAGCGGTTGGGGAGCGCCTGAAGTGGCTGGCAATCCTACGCGCCTTTGCCACAATGTCACTCAACCCTGGATAAGTGCGCAGGAACTTCTGCACCACCAGGTTGAGGACATGTGCCAGACAGGGCACGTGCGTCAGACTGCCAGCATGGAGGGCGGCGAGTAGGTTGCTGCCGTTATCGCAGACAACCATACCTGGCTGGAGCCTTCGGGGTGTCAGCCACTTCTGGACCTGAGCTTGAAGTGCTTTCAGCACTTCTTCTGCAGTGTGTCTCCGGTCCCCTAAACTAACAAGCTGGAGCACGGCCTGACAGCGCACGTGCCCCACACTTGAGTAGCTACGGGGGCGCTTGCTGGGAGGCTCAGCAGCTGCGGAGACAGTGGCTTGAGGGAGACCAGCAGTTCTCCCCTGGACACCCCGGGGCGGCACCACAAGATCGGTTGCCGACGATCCCTCACCGACGCCTCGGAGGGAAACCCAATGGGCCGTGAAGCTGATGTAGCGTCCCTGCCCATGCCTGCTGGTCCAGCCATCCATTGTCAGATGAACCCTGTCGCTGACAGCGTGATCCAGCGACAGGGTTACATTCTGAACAATGTGCTGGTGTAGGGCAGGGACACCAGTCCTGGCAAAGAAATGGCGGCTGGGGACACGCCATTGGGGTTGGGCCTGCTCCAACATCTGCCTGAAGGGGTTGCTGTCAACTATGTTGAAGGGCAGCAGATGTTGGGCAATAACCCTTGCCAGGAGCCCATTGAGGGAACGCACACGTCGGTCTCCAGGGGGGAAGGGAGTGGTGCGGTCAAAGGCGTCTGAAATCGACGCCTGGCGCCGGACGGCAGTGCGGGACACAGACGTGGAGGGTGCTGTGGAAGTAGAGGTCTGGCTGCCGGTACCAGTACCTCTACTAGAGGGAGCGGGGGGGCATGACCTGCTGGAAACAGATGAAGATGTGGCAGGGGCTGCTGTACCCTGCTCACTTGTGGTGGTGGCGCTGCTACCACCACCACGCTTCATCTCCTCATACAACGCCCAGTGGTTTATCCTGAGGTGCTGGTTCAGGGCTGTGGTACCCACCCGAGCCAAACACTTCCCTCTCTTCACCCTCACTTTACAAATCCGGCAGATGGCCACGGTAGGGTTGTCTGCCACCAGGGTAAAGAAATTCCAGACAGGTGACTTCAGCACCGCCCTCCTGTCAGATGGGGTGACGCTTACTTGCACCTGCTGGGATTCGGTGCGCACAGGTGGAGCTGCCTGCTGCTGCTGCTGCTGCTGCTGCTCCTCCTCCTCACACCTCCTGCTGCCATCACCAGTGGAGACCCTGACGATGGTCTCCCCGGTGGTGACCTGGCGCACCGTTTCACCAGGGTGCCTACCTTCCCCGTCGTCACTGACGTAGTGAGCCGACGCGTCAGATGGCAACCATGATGGGTCACCCTCTTCGCCCCCAGAGATGTCAGACCAAGGGCTGAGATGTGTTGGTCTGAGGGAACCACGTGACATGGAGCCTCTAGCCTGGCTCCGCTGTCCCCTCACCCACGCCTGGGTCTGACTAGGTGCTGCTGTTTCCTGCACCAAAACAGCAGCACCAGTTTGAAGGGATGTCTCTGGGATACTGCCAGCAGGTATCCCATCCTCCTCATCCATCCCTTCAAAAAGGTCCTGACCATCAGGACAGAGCTGGAGGTCTGCCTGATGCATGGCCTCCCCCAAGAGATCCCTATCACTGTCGCTGTCGAACAGTAAGATGCTGGACTCTTGGGGGCTGGGGGGGGGTAGTACAGGCAACGGTGTAATGGTGGTACTACTGTGAGTCGGGACCGACGACTCAGTGGCACTGCTGTGCCCCATGTAGTCCACCACTACTTGAGCCTGAGATGGCAATATCGGGCGGCTGCCCGATGGGAAGAACTCCCGGATCAGGCGTACTCCCCTTGCACCCGATCCTCTACCACTAGTAGGGGCACGAGAGGTACCCCGTGCTGGCAGCGATCCAGCACTGGGAGTAACTCCCCTACCCCTGCTGCCACGGCCACGGATGCCGCTCATTATTGCTGATATGTGTGTGGGGGGGGTAAACTTTATTGGGGGGGGGAAATGTGAACAAAAATAGGATTTTTTGTACTCACCGTAAAATCCTTTTCTCTGAAGTCCATGGACGGACACAGCTCCTTAAATCTTGACAAGTGGGTTATGTTCCCTGTTTACAGGAGAGGACTAGGCAGAAACATGTTAAATAGTTAAATACATGTTACATTAACAGAGTTGAACAGCCCCGCCCAGGGGGCGGTCCCTCCAGACATAACCCTCCTCACTGCAGCTTGCAGCCTCAGTTCGTAACAAGCAGTACAAACCTAAAAAGGAGGGGTGGGAGCTGTGTCCGTCCATGGACTTCAGAGAAAAGGATTTTACGGTGAGTACAAAAAATCCTATTTTCTCTTATCGTCCATGGACGGACACAGCTCCTTAAATCTTGACAAGTGGGACGTCCCCAAGCAGTGTCAAAAAACGAGGGGTGGGAAATATATCAGTAAAAACAATTTTAACTTCACCCCAAAACAAGCAGAGCTCCTCAACGGAGGAGGTGCAACTTTAAACAGCCGCCGGCAAAAACTAGCGGCTGAAAAAAACATCATAAGATGCACTCACAGCAACCATGTAAATTCTGGAAAAAGCGTGAACGGACGAGCAAATCGCCGCCTCGCACACCTGTGAGACCGACGCATGATGTCGGGAAAAAAAAAAAAAAACCCAGGAAGCACCAATTGCCCTGGTCGAAAGTGCCGTGACCGGAAAGGGGGGCCCGCCCTTAGGAGCATAGGCCTGTATGACGGCCTGCCCGATCCACCGAGAAATGGTGGTCGACGAGACCGCCAGGCCCTTTTGTGGACCAGACACCGACACAAAAGAGAGTCAGAAGCTCCGAAATGGAGCCGTAGTAGGCTGGTATACCCGCAAAGCGCGTACCACGCCTAAAGTATGAAAGGCCGAAACCTCCTTCGGAAGAAGGGAAGGTCGCGGGCGCACCATCACCTAATCCTTATGGGGGATCAAGCATGGCGGCTTGCAAGACAAGACCGCCAACTCAGAAACCCCTCTAACAGAGGTAAAGGCCACTAAAGGGGCCACCTTCTGAGATAGTGTCAAGAGAAAATCTCTCTGATGTTTCCAAAAGGAAGGTTCCTGAAGAACCGAGAGCACCAGAGTCAAAACTCATGGGGGAAGAGATGGGCCAAGAGGGGAAAGTATATGACAAACCCCTTGCACACAAAAAAAGGGGACCCACCAGGGAACGGGCCGCAAAAAGGCCACTAAAAGAACACAGCCAAGGCTGAAATCTGCCCCCAAACGGTGCTTTAAGCAATTTTTAGATCCAATCCAAGCTTTAAAAACAGCAGGACCCTGGACATTGAAAGTACGCCCGTGGACGTCACTCCATCCCTTCGCACCAAGAGAGGTGCGACGGTAGATCCTCCGGAAGAAGACTACGGTGCCCTGTTGAGATGACCGAGTCAGACAGACCCTGGTCACCTAAAGTCTGGCTTCCAATAACCATGTTAAGCAAGTCAGTGACTGTACAACAGGAGGAAGTATGGGACCTTGAGACAGGAACCTCCTGCCCTGGCAATCGCCAGGGTGCCTCCGCTACCAGGCGCCCGATATCAGCGTACCAAGGACGCCGAGAGTAATCTGGAGCGATTAGAATCATCGGGATCTCCTCAGCATCCACTCTGTGGAGCGGCCGAGGAAGCAACTACCATGGAGGAATGGCAAAAAATCACCGATACAGACCCCACAGGGCCACCAGCGCGACTGACGCGTCTGTACAAGATCACTAGACCTGGCCACTAACTGACACCCTTGCGGCGGAGACAAGCTGCCAGGAGATCCATGCCATGTGAGGCTCACCTCCTGCAAGGGAGCCGAAACACCCCAAGCACAAAGACCAGTCGCCCTGGTCCAGCATCTGGCGACTCCAGTAGTCTGCCTGCCGGCATACCTGATGGTAGACTGAAGCCACGGCCGTGGCGTTGTCCGGCTGAAACCAGATTGGTCGACCACAAGGAGAAGCATAGCCTGATCGCCTAAAATAGTAGGACAATGAACAGTAGACAGCACCTGGTATTCCCAGGCGGTCTTCCACCAGGCACTAGCCAGGCCCGACCCTGGGTAGCTACCGAGACCAGACACATTCAAGGAGGTGTGGTCATAGGTCCACGCAAGTCCAGCGACTCAGGGCCGACTGGACCCCCCAGTTTTGTGAACCTCCAGGTTCACAACCCGTGAGCTGGCATTCGTCGTAAACACCGACCACTGGAAGGAAGGAACAACTTCCCGGACCGAAGAGTCGGGAATCTCTGTCACCAACTCAGAGAGACTCTGACTAGGTGGCGCACAGGAATCTAATGATTTCAGAGACAAGAGATTTTTACCACCTGGACAGTAGTTCCACTGGAAAACCAGGGTGTGGAACTGGGAATACTGTACCACCTTGAAGTAGGCTACCCACAGACCATGAACCAGCAGGCGCCCGGAGAGAAGACCGATTGCGTGATGCCAATACCTTCTCCGCAGACTGAAGAGTCTGCAATTTCTCCAGGGGAAGAAGGACCTTTGCCACTGAGGAGTCTGGATCAACACTAGATACTCCAACGCTGAGTCGGAACCTAGCATGCCCATAATTTGAACCCTGGGTCGCACACATGTAGGGCAGGCTTGCTGCCACTGAGCTACACTTTCTGGCCTAAACGTTTAACATCCACCCGAATCTTCGGAGGGTCTGAATGGGAATAACCTATCCACTAGGTCGGAGACAGAAGCTGCTCTCAGAAGAAAGTCGTCAAAGTAGCCAATGAGGCAAAGCCTCGCTGTCCCAACAAAATTCAAATAAGTGCGAGCTCCTAGCTGAAAACCCATGGTGCTGACGCCAGATCAAAAGGGAGGGCCACAGGCTGACAGAGACCCTTCTCTCATCACGAAGCACAGAAAAAAACACTGTGACATGTGCAAAACGGGACATGCATGTATGCGTCCCTGATGTCCGAGGACGTCAGGACATCCCCCGGATGAAGCGCAGCTACCACCGAACAAATGGATTCCATGCGGAACTACCCGACGTTCACAAAGGTATTTAGGGCCTGAGGCCCATAGAAAACCCCAAAACTCTCGTCCTGCAGGAAAGGTAAAATTACCTTGCAGCTTAGCAAATCCCACACTGCCCAAGGCAGACCGACGTGCCGGGAGGGGAAGACACAAGGACAGAACTTTGTTCTGTGGATAGGAGGAAACCCTATCTAGTACTCCGAAGAGACCACCTCGCAGACCCACTAGTCGTAGAGCAGGGAGGTTTCACTGAATTGTGAACCTGCAAGCCGCCCCTCCCACCTAGAGACAGGGAGGGAAGGCTATATACATTGGCAGGATTTGGGTGCCGGCGTGATCGGCTTATGCACCCAGGGACAGATTAGTCCCCCAGCTGGGCCTTTGACGGCCTGGGAGGGTTGCCCCTAAATAATACACACACACATAGTGTGTATGTATATTATGTAGGTGTATGCACACATGTCTTTGGAGGAAACCGGAGTACCCGGAGGAAACCCACACAGACACAGGGAGCGACAATGCAAGCTCCAGGCAGATTGGCGTCAGTGTGCAGATTTGAACCAATGACTCTTTTGCTGCCAAGTAATGGAGTTAAGCACTACACCACCGTGTGCATAAAACCATTCTGAAACAGACGCCCTGGATAACAAGGGCGCAGCATTCAATGAAGCATCACAGACCTATATGAGGCCCTGGACCAGCTGGTCCGCTAGGCTAATAACCTCAGGAGAGAGTCGGTGCTCCTCCACTGTCTGGTGCAAAATGCTCACTCTGTGAGTTGTATACAGCACTAGGGGTCAGGACTACTCCAAGATGGCCGCCGAGCGTTCAGAACGCGGCCACAGGAAAAAGGCCAGCACAATGTAAGCTGCGCCATAGCGTGGCTACGACAAAATGGGCGCCAATGGGAGTTTTCAATGTAATTGAAAAATCTCCCAAAAAAATAGCGCCAGCGACCACTGAGACCCCAGTGTAGTGGCCACAATAGGCCGCAAGCCAGACCCCAGCATGGTAAACATGGAACGGGTCAGTACTTCGGATCTTCTATCAGTCAGATCCATACAAGTAGGGGTTCCCGCCCGGCGGTGAGGGACTACAAAAGCCCTCAGTGGCTTTTCTCATTCCGCATCTCAGAAGTTATCAAAGAAGGGCACAGAAGGAAAAAACCTACACAGCGGTCTGATTTGTGTGATCCAAAAAAGACCGAGCCCTCGGCGGAAACCCAGCTGCACTATGCAGCTTAGGAGAGTCCCTTGCAGCAGTAAAAAGCACACCCATAAATGCCTTATTCTGCCTTTTTTTTTTTTTTTTTTTTTTAACTAGGTACCTAGTCCATGGCTCCATAACAGAGCATTCCCCAGGGGATAACGGGGGAAGGGGGCACTCTTTTACCGCCCGCCCGCAGTCCACCCCCACCCTGGCACAAACTGTGTCCAGGACTAACAATAAAAACTCTGTGGGAATCACAGGTGCTAACACCTGCTGCCACCACCAGCATGTGGGGAAGGACCCAGATACTGACTCCAATATTTACATAGTGTGTATTATAATATGCACACCTGTCCATACAAATAGACAAAAGCTCCTAGAGCCCCATACAGGGCCTCTCACTCACTTGCTGCGCTGACCAGGGGTAACCAGGGGACTCCCTCAGGAGGAGACTGCCCAGTGCTGCCTGTGAGAGGAAAAGAACCGTGAGGTAACTTTTGCAGGGACCTGTGTTTAAACAGGAAAAGCCTCCTAGGGCTGTTTTATTTAAGGACAAGTCACAGATACAGCATAAAAAGCAAAACCATTACAGGTGTCACCAATCAGTCAGCGTCTGCTGAAGTATAATCATAAACATCTGTGCTCATCACAAGGCTTTTTACCTCACAGGAAAGCCCAATACAAAAAAGAAAAAGCACAGGCCAGATAACACAGTCCCCTCAGGAAGGCCCCCTCCCCCCTGACAGCGGCAATGTTAGCAATGCAGCAAGGGAAAGGAGCAGGGAAGGGAGAAGGGACCCCCAAACCCCAGGAATGCCCAGCTGTACCAACCCACCGAAGCAGGAGGGACTGTACTTACCCGTCCGAGCGAGGACTCGCTGACGCATTCCTGACAGACCTACAACCGCAATGGAGGTAGCTGTCGGCCCGGTCCACTGTGATTGAGACAACACCACAGCTCAGTCATATGTGGACCTCGGAGCAAAGCTCACCGGCCACCTCAGGAGTCATGAGGTATGGCGTGGCAGACCAAGCCTCTTTGCAAAGGTGTGCCCACGCTTGCTGGTCGGACTGAGTAGACTACAAGGATCTATAATATCCAGCCTGTCTCTCAGCCAACAGTTGAAAGAAGATTCTTCAAGAAAAAGTAAAGTAAAATAAAATAAAATTTCTCCTCAGGGCGCTGGGCCCAAAGGGAGCCATACGTCCTTCTCCTTTGCTAGGCAGAACGAAACTGAGGCTGCAAGCTGCAGTGAGGAGGGTTATGTCTGGAGGGACCGCCCCCTGGGCGGGGCTGTTCAACTCTGTTAATGTAACATGTATTTAACTATTTAACATGTTTCTGCCTAGTCCTCTCCTGTAAACAGGGAACATAACCCACTTGTCAAGATTTAAGGAGCTGTGTCCGTCCATGGACGATAAGAGAAATGTGTTTTTGTGTTTTTTTTACAAGACAGGCACGCAGACAAAGACGTACACAGACAGCTACTAAACTATAAGAAAAGTAGTACACCAGACAAGGACTACAAAATTAAAGAAAAAAAAAAAAGCACTAAACAAACACTAACTTTTTTTTTTTTTTTTTTTTTTAAACACAAAACAGACACTAAACACACACTAAGCTAAGCTAGATGAAATAAATGTACACTAACAGTGTGTACACTTACTACACAAAATTTAACTAAACTGAACACAAAACTTAGCTTTTATAAAAGCTCTTTAGGGAAAACTAAACAAAATTTGAACTGAGATGCCTATCAAATATCACTGAACAGCGAACCTGCAAGATCTAACAGTAACACAAGATGAACAAAACTTAGCTTTTAGAAAAGCTCTTTTATAAAGCTCAGCAAAATGTGTTCTGAAATCTCTTGCAAATATAACTGAACAGGGAGGATTGCAGGATCAAACAGTAACACAAATGAAAAAAACAGCACAAAACAGCACAAAACGTAGCTTTGAAAAAAGCTCTTGGGTCTATTGCTTTGAAAAAAGCAGTTGATATACTGGAAAAGATCCACTGGAATCACTAAATAGCAATGCTGGTGATGATCTAAATCAATCAAGAACAAAGACACAGGAAACCAGGAACACAGAAACAGCCTCCACACTCTATAGCCAGCTTCTGAATCTGCAATGAAATGGTGCTGGGAGTGAGCTTATATAATGTCCATGCAGGCAGGTTCCTATTGGTTGCTAACCTGTGACGAGTGTGGAAGGAGAACTCTGATTGGCTCTGATGCAAAAGGGCGGAGCAAATAATCGCGCAATATTCCTATTGCCGAATATTCGCATTGCGAATATTCGGCAATATAAAATGATCGCTTCAGCTACTCGGCCCAATGGCTCTAATCATACCAGCAATGCTTTCAGACGTCTATGGAGATCACTAGGATGTGATCTGTTTTAAAAATGAAACTGTAAAAATCGCTCTGATGCGGAAGATCGGGGCGAGGAAAATAATCGCGCGATATTGCGTTTGCCGAATAATCGCATTGCGATCTTTCTGGAAAATTCAATGAACGCTTCAGCTACTCGGCCCAGGGTCTCTAATGATACCAGCAATGCTTTTAGACGTCGATGGAGATATCTAGGATGTGATCTGATTAAAAAAAAAAATTGTAAAAAATCGAATATTCGGAATTGCGAATATTCACCGCGAATTTCGAAATATAGCGCGATTTCTCGAATATGCTATATTCGTGAGCAACACTACTGTCCATGTCCCCAATTCAGCTAAGGCTTTTGCAGCTGTGGGGGCATCTCTACACATGCTCAGTTTTCAGTGAGTTTCTATGCTGAGCATTTCCTCCCTATCACATCTGAGCAGCCCATATGACTATAGAGTCACACATGTGGGCGTATACACAGTGGTAAATGACACGCCCCTTCCTCCCTCCTCCTCCTCACCCACTTACCAGCTAAACACAATAGGGGCGAGATATTTCATGTAGATTAATGCTCACACCATGTTATTGCCAAAAAAAATAATAAAGATGCGATCACAAATATATATTTGGATGCCAATATAAAACAGTTTATTGATATTAATTATTCCTGCGTATGTTTCCCTGCAGACAGGCTAGGAAAGAGCTGGGTCACGTGACAGCTGTATATTGAATTAGAAAAAAGGTACTTAGATGTTTTTTTTTATTAAAATAATTACAGTGCCATCATCCCCATACAAAAATAGAATACACAATGTAAATTCAACAGTGTGTGCTTAGTATCACTTTAAGGCTGACAAGTGGGAAGGGCGTAGGCTTCGCCCTTTGCCTGTTGGGTGGAGAGCAGGACCTGGTGTCAGGGCTGGGCTCAGCCCTTCCTTCTCTGAGCTGGCCGCTCAGCTGTCGGCTAATTGCCAACTCCTATCTCTCAACAGTGACTCACCTGTTGATGATCCTGCTCGTCAGTCCTGCCTACTTAAGCCGCCCAGCACAGTTGCTCTCTGCCTTCGCCTTGGTCAACATCACAGAGACTTTCTTTCTGCGTTCCTGTTAAAGACTTTCTTGGTTGACGTTCCTTCTGGCTCCAGACCCTGCTTGATGTTCTGCTACGTTTATCTCTGGCTCTCACTGACATTTGGCTTGGCTGACTATCCAATCCGGTTCCTGAACTCTGGCTATGTTTTGACTAATCTTACTCTTTTTATTATTATTATTATTATTAAACAAGTGTGATTTAACTGTACTCCTGTCTCGGTCTGATTCATGGTTTCTGACACCTGGCAGCACCGCCGATCCGCTCTATAGACTCACTATGCAAGCCGCTTAGGGCCCTGCAAAGCTGCGGAGGGCCCCCCAAATTACTAGAGGCCCCACCTGGTGAGAAGCCATTTTCGGCCCCTCACCCCGCTTCTCAACTCACTGGCTGCATGGGAGAAGAGGTAAGAAGTCAGCAACCCCCGCTTCTCACTTTAATGTAAGATGTCATGTTATTTCCGACAGCACAACACCCCCTCCCCCCACTTCTAAACTTTAATGTGACATGTCATTTTCGGCAGCGCCCCCCCCCGATTCTCAGCCCCCCGAGGTCAGGATCGGCACTGCCTCCTCACATACCCTCACTCATAGCATAACTTTGTTGCCCACCTACCATTGTACACCCTGGAGGGGGGAGGGTTTCTCACATGGCCAAAGCTGCTTGGAAAGGTTGGAAGTGGGACTGCAGCCATCTTTGCAGTCAGGGCTGGACTGGGACAAAAATTTGGCCCTGGACTTCATCCAGACTGGCCCACTTTGACAGGTTTCTCCCACGGCGTCCGGACAACTCCCGCACCCCCCCGGCCACCCAAGCCCCCTCTCCCCCTTCACTAGCCACTAGCCCTTCTACTTTATTAGAGTAGAATGGCTGGTACTGGTACTCTTATAGGAAGTACCAGTGGGGAAGCTAGACATTATTTCCCCCGTGGCAAAGAATACGTTTGGTGCCCCCCCTTATGGGACAAGATTAGGCAGAAGTGAGAAACTCCCAGGCCATAGCTGTTGAGTCAGCTGTCTGTCTCCTCCCCCATGCTCCTCTGTCGTCCCCCCTGCTCCTCTGGTCCTCCCCCTGCTTCTTTGTTCCCCCCAGGTGAGCGCTGCGGGGAGGGAGAGGAGGTGAGCGTCGCTGTCACTGAAGTCGGCCCACTGAGCCATCGGCCCACCGGGAAACTCCCTGTAGTCCCAATGGCCAGTCCATCCCTGTTTGCAGTCCAATGAGGGCGAATGTACTAGCTGCTGGTCTGCAAAGAAGGTTGCAGTTACACTTCTGTCCTTTCCAAGCAGCTTTGGCCATGTAGGAGGGGCAGCAACCCCTCTAGGGTGGACAATGGTGAACTGGTAGGCCAGAAATTTCTGATTGACCTCACACGGGCTGGACAGGGACAACCAAAGAGTCGGATATGGGGTACATAAAATGCCAGGTCTGTCATAGGCTATACACATAAGGACAAGCCTTTTAATATTCACATACATGTACGGGATTACTGACATAAATCTAATGACGTGCCGACAGAGTTCTAAAAGAACTTTAAAAAAACGATGATAAATTCCCTTTAACGCCAGCAGAATAATAATAAAATAATGTCTCGGTCTGATTCATGGTTTCTGACACCTGGCAGCACCTCCGATCCATCCTATAGACTCACTATGCAAGCCGCTTAGGGCCCTGCAAAGCTGCGGATGGCCCCCCAAATTACTAGCGGCCCAGCCTGGTGAGAAGCCATTTTCGGCCCCTCACCCCGCTTCTCAACTCGCTGGCTGCATGGGAGAAGAGGTAAGAAGTCAGCAACCTACGCGCCTTTCACTTTAATGTAAGATGTCATGTTATTTCCGACAGCAGAACACCCCCTCCCCCCACTTCTAAACTTTAATGTGACGTGTCATTTTCAACTTTAAAGGGGAGTTCCAGCCAATATTTATGTTTATTAAAAGTCAGCAGCTACAAAAAGTGTAGCTGCTGGCTTTTAATAAACAGACACTTACCTGCTCCAGCGTTTCAGTGACGCGCCGGCCGGGGCTCCGCTCCTCTCCCCCCTCCCCGGCCGGCGTCTTCATTGTCACTGTGGGCACCCGGCCGTGACAGCTTTCAGCTTCGCGGCCGGGCACCCACTGCGCATTCGTGCGCTGCGCTGTTTGATTGGACAGGCGATCGCCTAGGACCTGTCACGTGTCCTAGGCGATCGCCTACAGGGAGGGGCTGCCAAAAGGCGATCGCCTTACCAGCCCCTTGGCGGAAGGAGGAAGTGGGACAGGAAGTCCCACTCCTCCTGAAGCCCCCACTCCCCCCCAAAAAAATTACATGCCAAATGTGGCATGTAAGAGGGTGAGGAGTGGGATAAGCGGAAGTTCCATTTTTGGGTGGAACTCCGCTTTAATGTGACATGTCATTTTGCTTAGGGCCCCAGGGAGGTCAGGATCGGCACTGCCTCCTCACATACCCTCATTCATAACATAACTTTGTTGCTCACCTACCATTGTCCACCCTGGGGGGGGTTCTTACATGGCCAAAGCTGCTTGGAAAGGTTGGAAGTGGGACTGCAGCCATCTTTGCAGTCCAATGAGGGTGAATGCAAAGAAGGTTGCAGTCCCACTTCTGTCCTTTCCAAGCAGCTTTGGCCATGTAGGAGGGGCAGCAACCCCTCTAGGGTGGACAATGGTGAACTGGTTGGCCAGAAATTTCTGACTGACCTCACACGGGCTGGACAGGGACAACCAAAGAGCCGGATATGGGGTACGTAAAATGCCAGGTCTGTCATAGGCTATAAATAAGGACAAGCCTTTTAATATTCACATACATGGATGGGATTACTGACATAAATCTAATGACGTGCCGACAGAGTTCTAAAAGAACTTTAAAAAAAAACGATGATAAATTCCCTTTAACGCCAGCAGAATAATAATAAAAAATAAAAAAAAAATCTGCAATGACCGCTGGTGGCTATTATTTTCTTTCCAGCTCTGAGCGCATTCTGCTTATACACACGCGGCATAATGTATTTGCCGAACCAAGCTTCTACAATGTAGAAAAGCAATTTATTTTAGCATAGCCCATGTACTGCTAAATTAACCTTGATGAATGTGTTGGGGAAGGTGGAACCCGGTGTCATCATGAAATAGAGGAAGATCGAGAATCTGTTTATTCAACATGTTTTCATCCGCAATCCTTCAAAATAGTCAACGTTGTCCCTTCGCCTTGCCTGGGCCGGCTTTTTACACATTCGGCTTAGGTCAGCCTGACGTCGGCAGCCCAGGTTCTTTTAGATTTTAAAGGTCTAGTACTGGCTGGGGGCTGCCATTAAAATTTGAGCTACTCAAACTCAAACAGTATTATCCTCTGATTAAAAATTGCAGACGATTATGGGTAGGTTATGGCAAAATAAGTCTAAGCCTGAGGCTTAGAAATCCCCTCTCCTATTTAGTTACTCCCAAAATTTGTTGTTATTTATTTTGTTTCGTTAAAAAATGCATTCATCTAAAAATCCGAATTAATAAACCACTTGCCGCCCGCCAATTGCAGATTGACGTCGGCAAAGTGGCTTCAATATCCTGAGTGGACGTCATATGACGCCCTTAGGATATTGAGCCGCTGCGCACCTCCGGGGGCGCGCATTGCGGCGATCGTTGTTGCAGGGTGTCATTCTGACACCCCGCAACACCGATCTAGGTAAAGAGTCTCTCACGGAGACTCTTTACCACGTGATCAGCCGTGTCCAATCACGGCTGATCACGATGTAAACAGGAAAAGCCGGTAATCGGCTTTTCCTCACTCGCGTCTGTCAGACGCGAGTAAAGGAGAGCCGATCAGCTGCTCCTCTGACAGGGGGGGTGTGTGCTGATC
Organism: Rana temporaria; assembly: GCF_905171775.1. NCBI lineage: Eukaryota > Metazoa > Chordata > Amphibia > Anura > Ranidae > Rana > Rana temporaria. The sequence goes on along the minus strand of NC_053497.1, from coordinate 174,750,168 downwards.
GATTATCAGCACAGCCCCCCAAGAATGCCCACACTGGACCACCAGGGATGCCCACTGGACCACCAGGGATGCAAAACCAAAACACAGGTATGCCACCCTAGACCACCAGGGATGACAATGACACAAATAATGGATGCCAATCAGTGCCCGCAATGGATGCCAATCAGTGCCCACAATGGGCATCACTGATTGGCAGGCATTGTTTGGCACTGATTGGCATCCATTAGTACAACACATACGATAGTGCCACCTATCAGTGCCCATCCGTGCCACCTATTAGTGCCCATCCATGCTGCCTATCCGTGCCCATCCGTGCTGCCTATCCGTGCCCATCCGTGCCACCTATCCATGCCCATCTGTGCCGCCTATCCATGCCCATCTGTGCCGCCTATCCATGCCTATCCGTGCCGCCTATCCGTGCCGCCCATCAGTGCCGCATATTAGTGCCCATCAGTGCCCATCAATGCCACCACATCAGTGCCACCTCATCAGTGCCCATCAGGGCCGCCTTATCAGTGCCCGTCAGTGCAGTACCATCAGTGGCCATCAGTGAAGGAGAAAACGTACTTATTTACAATGTTTTATAACAGAAACAAAACAAAAAGTTTTTTTTCAAAATTTTCGGTCATTTTTTAATTTTTTGGGCAGAAAATAAAAATCCCAGAGGTGATCAAATACCACCAAAAGAAAGCTCTATTTGTGGGAACAAAATTATAAAAAATTTGTTTGGGTACAGTGTAGCACGACCGCGCAATTGTCATTCAAAGTGCAACAGTGCTGAAAGCTAAAAATTGGTCTGGGCAGGAAGGTGTATAAGTGCCCGATATGGAAGTGGTTAAGGTCGAATCTGTCAGCGAATTCTTATGATGTCTTTCGAATGTTGTAAGAAGATTCGACAAAGAAACTGTACGACGCCGCAATCGTACATTTTCTGGTTGAATGCTCCGCCCCACAAGCTATAGTAGAATTCCAATGTTGTATGACTAGTAATAATTATATTTATTAATTATTATTACTGGTCAACCAACATTAGAATTCTTCCATAGCCTATGGGCCGAGCATTTGACCATAAATGTCCGCTTGCGGTGATCGTATGTTTTCAGCTGCTTCGTTGAATCTTCATGTCTCTATAATGTCGAATCTTTTCTCTCTATGTCGAATAATCTTGGACTAATAGAGTTACCGTATTTATCGGCGTATACCGCGCACTTTTTTGCCCTGAAAATCAGGGCAAAATCGTGGGTGCGCGGTATACGCCGATACCCGCGCCGAGTTTGAATACTGCGCCGACATATACCGAGCGCAGTACACTCGTGTATTGTCGGGCAGTCTCGGGGTCCTCGCGCTGACGTCCTGTACGTCCAGGACGTCAGCGCGGGAGGAGCCGAGCCTGCCCGACAATACACGAGTGTACTGCGCTCTGTATATGTCGGCGCAGTATTCAAACTCGGCACGGGAAACGAGCGGGGAGGACGCGAGGACGCCGCAAAAGGACGCCGGACCCGACGAAGAGGACACCCGAAGCCGCAGACGGACCCGACGATGGACGCCGCGCAAGACACCAAAATTGTAAGTACAAAAAAACTTTTTTCCACAGGAATTCGGGGCAACTTTAGGGGTGTGCACTATACGCGGGAGCGCGCTATACCCTGATAAATACGGTAAGTTAGGCACATTCAACCACAGGTTCGATAGACACAGGTCGCTATTGTCACCGTCATGTCGAATCTCCTATCTGTATCGAACTGCTGTTGCAACGAAACGCTGAAACAAAAGCCAAAGAATATTCAACCAGTATAGAAACTAACCTAAAAAAACGCTCAAACACATTTAACCAGAATGTTAAATATTCCAAAACATGAATAGGCCCTTAAAGTGGAGGTTCACCCAAAAAATTTTTTTTTTTAACCTTAGATTGAGGCTCGTTTTGTCAAGGGGAATCGGGTGTTTTTTTTACAATCGAAGCCGTACTTACCGTTTTAGAAATGCATCTTCTCCGCCGCTTCCGGGTATGGGCTGCGGGACTGGACGTTCCTACTTGATTGACAGGCTTCCAACAGGCTTCCGAACGTCGATGCGCAGGCGCCGTATAGAGCCGCACCGACGTTCGGCTTCTTTCGGCTACTCGTGACGCGATGTATGCGACCGTCGGAAGCCTTTTGGAAGCCTGTCAATCAAATAGGAATGCCCAGTCCCGAAGACCATACCCGGAAGCGGCGGAGAAGATCGCTCTCTAAAACAGTAAGTACTGCTTCAACTTAAAAAAAACTACCCGATTTCCCTTGACAAAATGAGCATCAATCTAATGTTAAAAATTTTCGGGTGAACTCCCGCTTTAATGTATTATGGATTACTTTCCCTCCACTCCATTTTGCACATTATGCAGAGGTGACGTAGTTTGGTTCGGGGCAGACCAGCTGGCCTTTTTGCCCGTACGTCTAATGGAATGTGGCCCTAGTTTGGACAGGTCCTCTTCCCTTCAGCCAAAACCTACACAGCTAGGCCACTACACCCTGACAAATGCAATCTGAGAGAATCATAAAATGTTATCCGTTTCCAGGAAATCAAGCCAAGGTCATCTTATTTTGCAGCGTACAGATATCTTATTGTGCCTTAAAGAAAGATTAAAAAAATGGAGGCAGCATTAAACATATCTGTAAAGCCAGCAAGGTCAGGACGAGTTGATGCGGAAGATAAAGATGATGGTGCATGAGAGATGTTTGGAATATGAGACTGACACACAGAGATTCAGAAAAGTCTGTGTGTGCACAATGCCCAATTCACTCAGATCAATGTAGGCCCTGGGGTGGTGTAGGAAGCTTAACCCTTCCACCGGTGAAAGAAAAAAAAAAATGACCCAACAATTTTCTAGAAAAGTAACAGGGTCATTTTGCATCTAGCACAGCCTTTCTCAACTTTTTTACTTTAAAGGAACCCAGGTCTCAGTTCAGCTACAGTTCACAGTACATTGGCCGTACCAGTGGCGGCCCGTCCATAGAGGACATGTGGGCGCCGCCTGCCCTATCCATGCATCCGGCCCCTTGATCTACATATTAGTGGCGCCGGACCATGGATTCCAATGCGGGATGATGTTTTTCTGAAGCACCTGATTAGAGGCTCTAATAGACTTAAAAAAAGGGTGAGCGTAGAGCATTGCACTCCGAGCCCACGCAGTTGTGTGACCATAGCGTATAGCAAATACATTTTCGCTATTATCACACTAAAGTTCCTCCCCACCAATCAGGAGGCAGGTCAGTGAGACCTGTTTCCCCAGTGGCCAAAGCCTCAGGCGTTCCTGTTGGATGCCTAGCACTACAGGTGGCACTCGTCCACAGTGGCACCACAGTTTGAGAGAAAGTCAAGTGAAACACAGTTCCACTATGGTTTCCTGGGTCACTGGGGAAGCACGCGATTAAATGCTGATGCCCCATGTGACTCCAACAGCCATCTTGGGTCAGGCAGAGCACACAGTACTTAAGGCCCTGGCTCCCTGGCTTGGTGCGCTTTCGGTGTGTTGGTAGAGTAGGGACAGGTACCCTGCCTGTTAAGGACAGTACTAACGATAGGTAAAAATTTCAGACAAGGAGGGAAAGCGTAGGGTCATAATTCCTTGAACATTATCTTGTTTGGGGTACTGGTCAGGCCACATTCCGCACTCTCTTAACAGACACTGTCAAAACAGCGGATACCTGTCAACTTCACATTGTTGTAATTTGTGAGTGTACCCGGTTGGGCAGGCATCCCTCTGGGTTGTTGTGAACTGTCGTTGATTTACTTCAATACAAGTTTTCCATTGCGCTTGTCTGTATGAGTTACTGCTGCTGCACCACGCTGCACCCCACCAACAAGGATCTCAGAAAAGGAGTAGATCGAGACAGCCTATGAGGGTGAGCAGGTCGAGACAGACTATCAGGGTACAAATGGATGGGGATGGGGTCTCATGATAAGGGAGAAGTCGAGGAAATTGGGCCTAGAGCAAAAATGTTAAACAGTTTCAAAAACGCACAGTAAGGAGGGTTTTCTGGCAGACCAGGATCTCAGAGGAGAAGGTAGAGCCAGAATATGGCGGTAAATGTGGTAAAGCAAAATTATGAGTAGGAGAATCTGGCAATAAGGTCATACAGTAGAGGGAAAGTGTTGACAGAATCTCAGGACAGGAGGGGTGTGGGGGTGTACACAGGACCTCAGGGTAGAAGACGTAAGCCGAGGATGCGGGTCCCTACTCCCTAGTAAGAATGTGAAACAGTTTTAGAGAGGCAGGATCTCAGAGGAGAAGTAGATGGAGCCAGGATATGGAGGGCACAGCCAGAATCTTGGTGTAGAAATGTAAGGCAACAAGCTGTTACAGTAGGGATGGGTTTGACAGAATCTCAGGATAGGAGTTGATATAACCAACATTTCAGACTATTTGGTGGTATAGACAGGACCTCAAGATTGAAGGAGAAAGTCAAGGATGTGGGACCCTACTAAGAATGAAAAGAGAGAAACTAAGGGTATTAGGGAGAAGGCAAAGATGTTGAGCTCATAGCAAAAATCAGAGAGGTACATCAAGGAGGTTTTCCTGGCCAAAAAAAGGGTGGGCCAGAATCTCAGTAAAGGAGTAGATGGAGTTTGAATTTCATGGGGAAGCTTGTTGAGCCAAATCTCAGGGTAGGAAAGGATGAGTTCAAAAGAGTATCTCAGGGTGGGAAGGGAAAGTCGAAGACATTGAGCTCATAGCAAGAACGTGAAATGTGTTTCAGTGAGGGAGGCACACCAAGGCGGGTTTCCTGGCTAACAAAGGTAAAAGCAACCATCTTGTACTGTCTGCTTTCCATGGTTGCCAGGCACATGAGAAGTAGATGGATCCAGGATATGGACGGTGCAGCCAGAAGCTTAGAGTAGAAATATAAGGCAATAACATCTTACAGTGGGTATGGGTGTTGACAGAATCTCAGGATAGTAGGGGATAGGACCAGGATTTCAGAGTATTTGGGGGTAGAGACAGGACCTCAGGGTCGAAGGGGGAAGTCAAGGATGTGGGCCCCTAGTAAGAATGAAAAGAGAGAAACTCAGGGTATTAGGGAGAAGTCAAAGATGTTGAGCTCATAGCAAGAACGTGAAACCGTTACAGAGAGACCCACCAAGGCGGAGTAGTAAAGGAGTAGATCAGTGGTTCTCAACCTTATAGTGCCGTGAACCCTTGATAAAATGTCCCCAGTTGTGGGAACCCCTAACAGTAAAATTTTCTTAGCGTGGGTTGTCAGCACCGAAGGCAAGACAAGTAATTGTGGGCGGCCGCGGACTCCAGGAACAGCCCAGCTAGGCGGCCACAGGCTCCAGGGACAGCCCTGCTGGGCGGCCGCAAAAAAGGCTGGGAGAGTGGTGCGGGCTTCAGGAACAGCACAGGATTCGTGACCCCTGGAAAATCATCATTTGACCCCCAGGTTGAGAACCACTGGAGTAGATGGAGTTTGCATTTCACGGGTAAGGGTGTTGAAACACATCTCAGGGTAGGAGAGGATGAGTTAAAAAAAAAGTATCTATGGGTGGGAAGGGAAAGTCGAAGACGTTGAGCTCATAGCAAGAACGTGAAACCGTTACAGAGAGGCACACCAAGGCGGGTTTCCTGGCTAACAAAGGGTGGGCCAGAATCTCAGTAAAGGAGTAGATGGGAGTTTGTATTTCACGGGTAAGTTCGTTGAGCCAAATCTCACGGTAGAAGAGGTAAGCCAAGGATGCGGGTCCCTAGTAAGAGAATGTGAAACAGTTTTAGCGAGGCAAGATCTCAGAGGAGCTCCACTTACAGTGCCCCCATCATCTGCTCCATCCCCCTCCCCCTCCCTCAACCACACTCCATCTTTCCTTTTTCTTTTTTCTCTTTTCTTCTCTCTCCGCTCTTTGACCATTGTCTATCCTGTCTTTCTTTTTTCTTCTCCCTTTTCACTTTTTGTTTTCTGATTTCTCTTTTTTTTTTATTTTTTTTATTTCTTTTTATTTTTTTATTTTTTATTTATTTTTATTTTAGTCTTTTAGTTCTAGTTCTCACACGAACCCTGGAAGTGTGGACTGACATAGAGGTCGGTCACATCCTCTAATCCTTCTTTAGCTCATAGTACCTTTAGAAGCGACTTTAAATATTATGTTTCTTCTATGGTTCCCCTCACAACGTAACTCAGGCAGGCCTGTTATACACTGCCACATATTTTTTTAACAATACTACCCCAGACGTTGATACGTGTATGTGAGGCCGCCTGATAACCACCACATGGAGACGGCGTTCATTGGATCTACTCCTCTTTTATCTTTTTTTGTTTTCTTGTGAATGCAAAACTCTGTGTATATTGCTAACTGGAATCTTTTGCCTAGCACTTGGTTATATGTATGCTGGTACTACTTGTATTACCTTTGAAAACTTTCAATAAAAATTTATTTGTGGGAAAAAAAAAAGATCTCAGAGGAGAAGTATATGGAGGGCGTAGCCAGAATCTTAGGGTCCAATCCAATCGGATCGGAAATTCCAATCTCCTGTAGCAACTCCAACGCGCCAAATTCCGACGCATGCTCGGAAACAATTTGACGCATGCTCGGAAGCATTGAACTTCATTTTCTTGGCTCGTTGTAGTGTTGTACGTCACCGCGTTCTTGATGGTCAAAAGTTCAGAGAACTTTTGTGTGACCGTGTGTATGCAAGCCAAGCTTGAGCGGAATTCCGTCGGAAAAACCATCCAAGGTTTTTCCGACTGAAAATCCGATCGTGTGTACGTGGCATAAAAGTTACAATGAAACATTGTAGTGTTGCCATTTTGTATCGTTAAGCTCCTTTAGTTTCTTTGATTTATTTTTTTCTTCCTCACATAGCGCATAAAGTTGCCGCAGAATTAACTAGAGACGTTTTCATTGCCTGGCAATCGGCACTCACACCTGGCACACCATGGCAAAGCTTTTTGAGCATTTAATTAGGAAGACAGAAGAGAGTTTAATCACTTTATTAATTTTACTGGAAACCGGCGCGCTCTTAGTGAGAATGTTCGCAACATCCTTTTGTCCTCTTCAAGCTTGGTGTTTGAGGCTTAGAAATCCCCTCTCCTATTTAGTTACTCCCAAAATTTGTTGTTATTTATTTTGTTTCGTTAAAAAATGCATTCATCTAAAAATCCGAATTAATAAACCACTTGCCGCCCGCCAATTGCAGATTGACGTCGGCAAAGTGGCTTCAATATCCTGAGTGGACGTCATATGACGCCCTTAGGATATTGAGCCGCTGCGCACCTCCGGGGGCGCGCATTGCGGCGATCGTTGTTGCAGGGTGTCATTCTGACACCCCGCAACACCGATCTAGGTAAAGAGTCTCTCACGGAGACTCTTTACCACGTGATCAGCCGTGTCCAATCACGGCTGATCACGATGTAAACAGGAAAAGCCGGTAATCGGCTTTTCCTCACTCGCGTCTGTCAGACGCGAGTAAAGGAGAGCCGATCAGCTGCTCCTCTGACAGGGGGGGTGTGTGCTGATCGATTATCAGCACAGCCCCCCAAGAATGCCCACACTGGACCACCAGGGATGCCCACTGGACCACCAGGGATGCAAAACCAAAACACAGGTATGCCACCCTAGACCACCAGGGATGACAATGACACAAATAATGGATGCCAATCAGTGCCCGCAATGGATGCCAATCAGTGCCCACAATGGGCATCACTGATTGGCAGGCATTGTTTGGCACTGATTGGCATCCATTAGTACAACACATACGATAGTGCCACCTATCAGTGCCCATCCGTGCCACCTATTAGTGCCCATCCATGCTGCCTATCCGTGCCCATCCGTGCTGCCTATCCGTGCCCATCCGTGCCACCTATCCATGCCCATCTGTGCCGCCTATCCATGCCCATCTGTGCCGCCTATCCATGCCTATCCGTGCCGCCTATCCGTGCCGCCCATCAGTGCCGCATATTAGTGCCCATCAGTGCCCATCAATGCCACCACATCAGTGCCACCTCATCAGTGCCCATCAGGGCCGCCTTATCAGTGCCCGTCAGTGCAGTACCATCAGTGGCCATCAGTGAAGGAGAAAACGTACTTATTTACAATGTTTTATAACAGAAACAAAACAAAAAGTTTTTTTTCAAAATTTTCGGTCATTTTTTAATTTTTTGGGCAGAAAATAAAAATCCCAGAGGTGATCAAATACCACCAAAAGAAAGCTCTATTTGTGGGAACAAAATTATAAAAAATTTGTTTGGGTACAGTGTAGCACGACCGCGCAATTGTCATTCAAAGTGCAACAGTGCTGAAAGCTAAAAATTGGTCTGGGCAGGAAGGTGTATAAGTGCCCGATATGGAAGTGGTTAAGGTCGAATCTGTCAGCGAATTCTTATGATGTCTTTCGAATGTTGTAAGAAGATTCGACAAAGAAACTGTACGACGCCGCAATCGTACATTTTCTGGTTGAATGCTCCGCCCCACAAGCTATAGTAGAATTCCAATGTTGTATGACTAGTAATAATTATATTTATTAATTATTATTACTGGTCAACCAACATTAGAATTCTTCCATAGCCTATGGGCCGAGCATTTGACCATAAATGTCCGCTTGCGGTGATCGTATGTTTTCAGCTGCTTCGTTGAATCTTCATGTCTCTATAATGTCGAATCTTTTCTCTCTATGTCGAATAATCTTGGACTAATAGAGTTACCGTATTTATCGGCGTATACCGCGCACTTTTTTGCCCTGAAAATCAGGGCAAAATCGTGGGTGCGCGGTATACGCCGATACCCGCGCCGAGTTTGAATACTGCGCCGACATATACCGAGCGCAGTACACTCGTGTATTGTCGGGCAGTCTCGGCTCTCTCTCGCGCTGACGTCCTGGACGTACAGGACGTCAGCGCGGGAGTAGCCGAGCCTGCCCGACAATACACGAGTGTACTGCGCTCTGTATATGTCGGCGCAGTATTCAAACTCGGCACGGGAAACGAGCGGGGAGGACGCGAGGACGCCGCAAAAGGACGCCGGACCCGACGAAGAGGACACCCGAAGCCGCAGACGGACCCGACGATGGACGCCGCGCAAGACACCAAAATTGTAAGTACAAAAAAACTTTTTTCCACAGGAATTCGGGGCAACTTTAGGGGTGTGCACTATACGCGGGAGCGCGCTATACCCTGATAAATACGGTAAGTTAGGCACATTCAACCACAGGTTCGATAGACACAGGTCGCTATTGTCACCGTCATGTCGAATCTCCTATCTGTATCGAACTGCTGTTGCAACGAAACGCTGAAACAAAAGCCAAAGAATATTCAACCAGTATAGAAACTAACCTAAAAAAACGCTCAAACACATTTAACCAGAATGTTAAATATTCCAAAACATGAATAGGCCCTTAAAGTGGAGGTTCACCCAAAAAATTTTTTTTTTTAACCTTAGATTGAGGCTCGTTTTGTCAAGGGGAATCGGGTGTTTTTTTTACAATCGAAGCCGTACTTACCGTTTTAGAAATGCATCTTCTCCGCCGCTTCCGGGTATGGGCTGCGGGACTGGACGTTCCTACTTGATTGACAGGCTTCCAACAGGCTTCCGAACGTCGATGCGCAGGCGCCGTATAGAGCCGCACCGACGTTCGGCTTCTTTCGGCTACTCGTGACGCGATGTATGCGACCGTCGGAAGCCTTTTGGAAGCCTGTCAATCAAATAGGAATGCCCAGTCCCGAAGACCATACCCGGAAGCGGCGGAGAAGATCGCTCTCTAAAACAGTAAGTACTGCTTCAACTTAAAAAAAACTACCCGATTTCCCTTGACAAAATGAGCATCAATCTAATGTTAAAAATTTTCGGGTGAACTCCCGCTTTAATGTATTATGGATTACTTTCCCTCCACTCCATTTTGCACATTATGCAGAGGTGACGTAGTTTGGTTCGGGGCAGACCAGCTGGCCTTTTTGCCCGTACGTCTAATGGAATGTGGCCCTAGTTTGGACAGGTCCTCTTCCCTTCAGCCAAAACCTACACAGCTAGGCCACTACACCCTGACAAATGCAATCTGAGAGAATCATAAAATGTTATCCGTTTCCAGGAAATCAAGCCAAGGTCATCTTATTTTGCAGCGTACAGATATCTTATTGTGCCTTAAAGAAAGATTAAAAAAATGGAGGCAGCATTAAACATATCTGTAAAGCCAGCAAGGTCAGGACGAGTTGATGCGGAAGATAAAGATGATGGTGCATGAGAGATGTTTGGAATATGAGACTGACACACAGAGATTCAGAAAAGTCTGTGTGTGCACAATGCCCAATTCACTCAGATCAATGTAGGCCCTGGGGTGGTGTAGGAAGCTTAACCCTTCCACCGGTGAAAGAAAAAAAAAAATGACCCAACAATTTTCTAGAAAAGTAACAGGGTCATTTTGCATCTAGCACAGCCTTTCTCAACTTTTTTACTTTAAAGGAACCCAGGTCTCAGTTCAGCTACAGTTCACAGTACATTGGCCGTACCAGTGGCGGCCCGTCCATAGAGGACATGTGGGCGCCGCCTGCCCTATCCATGCATCCGGCCCCTTGATCTACATATTAGTGGCGCCGGACCATGGATTCCAATGCGGGATGATGTTTTTCTGAAGCACCTGATTAGAGGCTCTAATAGACTTAAAAAAAGGGTGAGCGTAGAGCATTGCACTCCGAGCCCACGCAGTTGTGTGACCATAGCGTATAGCAAATACATTTTCGCTATTATCACACTAAAGTTCCTCCCCACCAATCAGGAGGCAGGTCAGTGAGACCTGTTTCCCCAGTGGCCAAAGCCTCAGGCGTTCCTGTTGGATGCCTAGCACTACAGGTGGCACTCGTCCACAGTGGCACCACAGTTTGAGAGAAAGTCAAGTGAAACACAGTTCCACTATGGTTTCCTGGGTCACTGGGGAAGCACGCGATTAAATGCTGATGCCCCATGTGACTCCAACAGCCATCTTGGGTCAGGCAGAGCACACAGTACTTAAGGCCCTGGCTCCCTGGCTTGGTGCGCTTTCGGTGTGTTGGTAGAGTAGGGACAGGTACCCTGCCTGTTAAGGACAGTACTAACGATAGGTAAAAATTTCAGACAAGGAGGGAAAGCGTAGGGTCATAATTCCTTGAACATTATCTTGTTTGGGGTACTGGTCAGGCCACATTCCGCACTCTCTTAACAGACACTGTCAAAACAGCGGATACCTGTCAACTTCACATTGTTGTAATTTGTGAGTGTACCCGGTTGGGCAGGCATCCCTCTGGGTTGTTGTGAACTGTCGTTGATTTACTTCAATACAAGTTTTCCATTGCGCTTGTCTGTATGAGTTACTGCTGCTGCACCACGCTGCACCCCACCAACAAGGATCTCAGAAAAGGAGTAGATCGAGACAGCCTATGAGGGTGAGCAGGTCGAGACAGACTATCAGGGTACAAATGGATGGGGATGGGGTCTCATGATAAGGGAGAAGTCGAGGAAATTGGGCCTAGAGCAAAAATGTTAAACAGTTTCAAAAACGCACAGTAAGGAGGGTTTTCTGGCAGACCAGGATCTCAGAGGAGAAGGTAGAGCCAGAATATGGCGGTAAATGTGGTAAAGCAAAATTATGAGTAGGAGAATCTGGCAATAAGGTCATACAGTAGAGGGAAAGTGTTGACAGAATCTCAGGACAGGAGGGGTGTGGGGGTGTACACAGGACCTCAGGGTAGAAGACGTAAGCCGAGGATGCGGGTCCCTACTCCCTAGTAAGAATGTGAAACAGTTTTAGAGAGGCAGGATCTCAGAGGAGAAGTAGATGGAGCCAGGATATGGAGGGCACAGCCAGAATCTTGGTGTAGAAATGTAAGGCAACAAGCTGTTACAGTAGGGATGGGTTTGACAGAATCTCAGGATAGGAGTTGATATAACCAACATTTCAGACTATTTGGTGGTATAGACAGGACCTCAAGATTGAAGGAGAAAGTCAAGGATGTGGGACCCTACTAAGAATGAAAAGAGAGAAACTAAGGGTATTAGGGAGAAGGCAAAGATGTTGAGCTCATAGCAAAAATCAGAGAGGTACATCAAGGAGGTTTTCCTGGCCAAAAAAAGGGTGGGCCAGAATCTCAGTAAAGGAGTAGATGGAGTTTGAATTTCATGGGGAAGCTTGTTGAGCCAAATCTCAGGGTAGGAAAGGATGAGTTCAAAAGAGTATCTCAGGGTGGGAAGGGAAAGTCGAAGACATTGAGCTCATAGCAAGAACGTGAAATGTGTTTCAGTGAGGGAGGCACACCAAGGCGGGTTTCCTGGCTAACAAAGGTAAAAGCAACCATCTTGTACTGTCTGCTTTCCATGGTTGCCAGGCACATGAGAAGTAGATGGATCCAGGATATGGACGGTGCAGCCAGAAGCTTAGAGTAGAAATATAAGGCAATAACATCTTACAGTGGGTATGGGTGTTGACAGAATCTCAGGATAGTAGGGGATAGGACCAGGATTTCAGAGTATTTGGGGGTAGAGACAGGACCTCAGGGTCGAAGGGGGAAGTCAAGGATGTGGGCCCCTAGTAAGAATGAAAAGAGAGAAACTCAGGGTATTAGGGAGAAGTCAAAGATGTTGAGCTCATAGCAAGAACGTGAAACCGTTACAGAGAGACCCACCAAGGCGGAGTAGTAAAGGAGTAGATCAGTGGTTCTCAACCTTATAGTGCCGTGAACCCTTGATAAAATGTCCCCAGTTGTGGGAACCCCTAACAGTAAAATTTTCTTAGCGTGGGTTGTCAGCACCGAAGGCAAGACAAGTAATTGTGGGCGGCCGCGGACTCCAGGAACAGCCCAGCTAGGCGGCCACAGGCTCCAGGGACAGCCCTGCTGGGCGGCCGCAAAAAAGGCTGGGAGAGTGGTGCGGGCTTCAGGAACAGCACAGGATTCGTGACCCCTGGAAAATCATCATTTGACCCCCAGGTTGAGAACCACTGGAGTAGATGGAGTTTGCATTTCACGGGTAAGGGTGTTGAAACACATCTCAGGGTAGGAGAGGATGAGTTAAAAAAAAAGTATCTATGGGTGGGAAGGGAAAGTCGAAGACGTTGAGCTCATAGCAAGAACGTGAAACCGTTACAGAGAGGCACACCAAGGCGGGTTTCCTGGCTAACAAAGGGTGGGCCAGAATCTCAGTAAAGGAGTAGATGGGAGTTTGTATTTCACGGGTAAGTTCGTTGAGCCAAATCTCACGGTAGAAGAGGTAAGCCAAGGATGCGGGTCCCTAGTAAGAGAATGTGAAACAGTTTTAGCGAGGCAAGATCTCAGAGGAGCTCCACTTACAGTGCCCCCATCATCTGCTCCATCCCCCTCCCCCTCCCTCAACCACACTCCATCTTTCCTTTTTCTTTTTTCTCTTTTCTTCTCTCTCCGCTCTTTGACCATTGTCTATCCTGTCTTTCTTTTTTCTTCTCCCTTTTCACTTTTTGTTTTCTGATTTCTCTTTTTTTTTTATTTTTTTTATTTCTTTTTATTTTTTTATTTTTTATTTATTTTTATTTTAGTCTTTTAGTTCTAGTTCTCACACGAACCCTGGAAGTGTGGACTGACATAGAGGTCGGTCACATCCTCTAATCCTTCTTTAGCTCATAGTACCTTTAGAAGCGACTTTAAATATTATGTTTCTTCTATGGTTCCCCTCACAACGTAACTCAGGCAGGCCTGTTATACACTGCCACATATTTTTTTAACAATACTACCCCAGACGTTGATACGTGTATGTGAGGCCGCCTGATAACCACCACATGGAGACGGCGTTCATTGGATCTACTCCTCTTTTATCTTTTTTTGTTTTCTTGTGAATGCAAAACTCTGTGTATATTGCTAACTGGAATCTTTTGCCTAGCACTTGGTTATATGTATGCTGGTACTACTTGTATTACCTTTGAAAACTTTCAATAAAAATTTATTTGTGGGAAAAAAAAAAGATCTCAGAGGAGAAGTATATGGAGGGCGTAGCCAGAATCTTAGGGTCCAATCCAATCGGATCGGAAATTCCAATCTCCTGTAGCAACTCCAACGCGCCAAATTCCGACGCATGCTCGGAAACAATTTGACGCATGCTCGGAAGCATTGAACTTCATTTTCTTGGCTCGTTGTAGTGTTGTACGTCACCGCGTTCTTGATGGTCAAAAGTTCAGAGAACTTTTGTGTGACCGTGTGTATGCAAGCCAAGCTTGAGCGGAATTCCGTCGGAAAAACCATCCAAGGTTTTTCCGACTGAAAATCCGATCGTGTGTACGTGGCATAAAAGTTACAATGAAACATTGTAGTGTTGCCATTTTGTATCGTTAAGCTCCTTTAGTTTCTTTGATTTATTTTTTTCTTCCTCACATAGCGCATAAAGTTGCCGCAGAATTAACTAGAGACGTTTTCATTGCCTGGCAATCGGCACTCACACCTGGCACACCATGGCAAAGCTTTTTGAGCATTTAATTAGGAAGACAGAAGAGAGTTTAATCACTTTATTAATTTTACTGGAAACCGGCGCGCTCTTAGTGAGAATGTTCGCAACATCCTTTTGTCCTCTTCAAGCTTGGTGTTTACAGAAAGGAAGCATCCATTGTTTCGGAGCTGAAAAGCGGAACGTCAGCACTTGCTAACCCCCGTCCCTTCCAACATCTCCCCCCAAAAAAATGTATGTGTTACAGGAGCATACATTAACGTCTCCCAAGTTTCAGCTCCTCTCAGTGACTAAACGGTATCACTGTATTTTCACCTAAACTTGGGAATTAACTCCAGGCTCAGGTGTTTTTAGATCCAAGTGTGACATTGCGATTAAAAACAAAACAGCCATTAAACTCTTTAACCGACGAGGCAATCTCAAGTGTTGGGCACGCCGAAGGAAGGTTTGTTTATTGCATTCACTGATATAGCAGCTGCGTAGCCTTGCGTTCAAATCCACCAGGTACGCTCTTCTTCGTAAGCAACTTGTACAGTTCCCCTGTGATCTGCGATTTGCTTCTGGTGCTTCTGTTTCCAAAAACATTCTGGTAGCTCAATTGGTCTTTTGACAGCTACTATGTCTGTGTGACTCAATTAGGGACATTAGAGTGTGAGATCCTCAGGGGCAGGGACTGGTGTACAATGTTCTATAGATTATGTACATTGGGTGAGATCCTCAGGGGCAGGGACTGGTGTACAATGTTCTATAGATTATGTACAATGGGTAAGATCGGCAGGGACTGGTGTACAATGTTCTATAGATTATGTACATTGGGTGAGTTTCTCAGGGGCAGGGACTGGTGTACAATGTTCTATAGATTATGTACATTGGGTGAGTTTCTCAGGGGCAGAGACTGGTGTACAATGTTCTATAGATTATGTACATTGGGTGAGATCCTCAGGGGCAGGGACTGGTGTACAATGTTCTATAGATTATGTACATTGGGTAAGATCCTCAGGGGCAGGGACTGGTGTACAATGTTCTATAAATTATGTACATTGGGTGAGTTTCTCAGGGGCAGGGACTGGTGTACAATGTTCTATAGATTATGTAAATTGGGTGAGATCCTCAGGGGCAGGGACTGGTGTACAATGTTCTATAGATTATGTACATTGGGTGAGATCCTCAGGGGCAGGGACTGGTGTACAATGTTCTATAGATTATGTAAATTGGGTGAGATCCTCAGGGGCAGGGACTGGTGTACAATGGTCTATAGATTATGTAAATTGGGTGAGATCCTCAGGTGTACATTGTTATATAGAATATGTACATTGGGTGAGAAAAAAAAAGGGAGGAAAAGTAGCGGCTCTATGAAGCTGGAGAAGTATAAGTAAAAAAAAAAAGGAAAAGCATTTTTGAAGGGGAGGAAGACGTTGGAGGGCGTTTTTGACATGTAAATAACACAGACGGTCGCAGAGATGTGTCCTATCATGCGCGCTCAGCCGCACACCAATGCTGATGAGGTCTCCGTGTTACCCTAATGTCATGTTAGGTGGCATGGGGCATTGCGGCCCCAGTTACAACATATCAGTCGCTTGTTTTTTCACACTGCAAGAATGCTTTAGTGACCCGGGTACCGCACCTGGAACGGGGACCCCGCGAAGACTCCCGAACACATGACCCCTGTCCAGATATATCCTCCCCCAGCATGCCCCGCAAGGCATAAACTCCTCCAATTGGCTGCTGGGGAAGGATTGCTCCGCCAGAACCCCTCTGGTGCCAACTGTCGGCCAGAGGTGACATTGCACCCCCTGTCCACAGACTGACCCAGTGGACTTTCTGGAACAATAGAAGTCCCCAAATTTAAGTAAACACTGAATGGGAGCAAAGTAACTCTCCCACTAACTTTAGGCGTAGTGGCCATGCTGAAAGCAAGGGGGCGCTACAATTTTTTTCTAAAATAAATATATATATATATATATATATATATATATATATATATATATATATTTATTAAAAAAAATACATTGTATTTATAAAATGTTATATATATATATATATATATATATATATATATATATATATACCGTATTTTCCGGCGTATAAGACGACCCGGCGTATAAGACGACCCCCTAATTTTCCAGGAAAAATTTTGATTTTGGGATATACTCACTGTATAAGACTACCCCCTTCTTACTGTCTTTCTGGAAGCTGAGGGGTAGCCAGAACCACTGACAGAAACAGGCTTTTTCAAATCTCACTGTGCCATTACATTACATTACTCACTGTGCCATTACATTACATGCCCAGACTGTGCCATTACATTACTCACTGTGCCATTACATTACATGCCCAGACTGTACCATTACATTACTCACTGTGCCATTACATTACATGCCCAGACTGTGCCATTACATTACTCACTGTGCCATTACATTACATGCCCAGACTGTGCCATTACATTACATGCCCAGACTGTGCCATTGTGCCATTACATGCCCCCACATTGCCATTGTGCCATTACATGCCCCCACATTGCCATTGTGCCATTACATGCCCCCACATTGCCATCACTTGCCCCTCACATTGCCATTGTGCCATCACTTGCCCCCACTGTGCCTGAACTTGTTGCCCCCCCAGTGCAATAACGCTCACTTTTTCCCCCAGCGCTGACAGTGTCCCATGCTGCGATCGCGATCGTGAAGGATTTCAAAGCCGCGCCTTCACTGCAGAGTGTTCTGTGATAGGATGAACAAAAATCTTCCCAGCAGCGCCTCTGTTATGTTTCCCGCCTATCACGGACGTCTTCTCATCTCGTCCGAGGATGAGAAGGCATCTGTGATAGGAGGAACAAAGAACAGAGGCGCTGCTGGGAAGATTTTTGTTCATCCTATCACAGAACACTCTGCAGTGAAGGCGCGGCTTTGAAATCCTTCACGATCGCGATCGCAGCATGGGACACTGTCAGCGCTGGGGGAAAAAAGTGAGTACTGAGACTGTACCCGGCGTATAAGACGACCCCCGACTTTGGATGCATTTTTTTGCATCCAGAAAGTCGTCTTATACGCCGGAAAATACGGTATATATAAAACATTTTATAAATACAATGTATTTTTTTAAAAATAAATATCTGTCTATCTATCTATCTATATATATATTTTTTTAATAAATATCTATTTATATTTATATATACATACATTTTTTTTTTTAAATCCATTGTATTTATACACAATTCTATAAATAAAATGTATTATATATATATATATATATATATATATATATATATATATATATATATATATATATATATATATTATTTTTTTAAATGGTCTTTCATACTTGTCTGTTTGCTTGGAGTTCATCTTCTAAATTGGAAAGTGATTTGCCAAAAGGATTAAAATAAAATATTAAGATCCAAATCCTACCTGTCCTTGACAGGCTGACCAGTAAGCAGTTGCCGAATAAAATTAAATAAAATAAAATAAAATGACATGGAGTCATCAGAATTAATGAGAAAGCACTTATCAAAAATGAAACAAAAACCCTAAGAAATATTTAATAATAACTCCTCTGTAATCCCCTGTAATCTCGGACAGATTGAATTGTATTTTTATTTTGTCTGAATATATTTAGATTGCTGCATGTGTTTGCAATCAAAGTGAGTAAAAGCCCCGAACTGCACCGCACCGCCGCAACCTATTTTTCCTGGCCGGGGGGCTTCTCGTCATTCTAATAAAAACATTAGAGTGTTCAATCGCTGGTAGGGGGAGAAAAAAAAAGGCAGCAAATGGTTGTTGAGGGCCGTGTTCCCAGCAGACAAACATCTTGTGTATCTCCAATGTGGATGTAACAAATAGTAATGATAATAAAAGAAAATAATAAATACAGAGAGAGCCAACATGAGCCGAGATAAGGGGCCAGCAGGATGCATTTATGACAAAAGGCCCCCATACATCATCATACATTATAGAGCAAACAAAGACATTCATTTGAGAGGATTCAGGCTTAAAGCTTATAGTATGTCAAAGCAAAAAAATAATAATAAAAAATAAATAAAAAATAAATATATAATAAAAAAAAATAAGAAAAAAAATATATAAAAAAATATTATTAATAATAATAATAAAAATAAAATAATAATAATAATAGCAATAAAAATAGTATTAATAAAAATACAAATAGTATTAATAATGATACAAATAAAAATAAGAAAATAAAAACATAATAATAATAATAAATATTATTAATAATAATACAAATAAATAAAAATAAAATAAAAAATAAGAAAATAAAAACATAATAATAAAACATTTCCTCTTGCTTTTTTTTTCTTTAAACACACTTTTATTAAAGGCACGTTATTATTAAAGGCACCCCAACCTCAGTGTGATTATGCAGCAATTGTCACGTGGTAATAATGGCAAAATACACATTTAGGGCTGGATTCACATATATCGGCGCATTTTTACGGCGGCGTAGCGTATCGTATTTACACTACGCTGCCTTAAGTCAGAGAGGCAAGTGCTGTATTCACAAAGCACTTGCCTCCTAACTTACGGCGGCGTAGTGTAAATGGGGCCGGCGTAAGCGCGCTTAATTCAAATGAGGATGAGCATGCGCCGTCCGTGTACATATCCCAGTGTGCATTGCTCCAAAGTACGCAGCAAGGACGTATTGGTTTTGACGTGAACGTAAATTACGTCCAGCCTCATTCACGAACGACTTACGCAAACAACGTAAAATTTTTTACATTTTGACGCGGGAATGACGGCCATAGGGGGCAGCTTTATCTTTACGCCGGCGAACCTCTTATGGAAACAGCGTGCCTTTACTGCGACGGCCAAGCGTACGTTTGTGAATCGACGTATCTAGTCATTTACATATTCTACGCCGAAATCAAGTGCCACCTAGCGGAAAAATTGCACCCTAAGATACGACAGCGCAGGCCATCGTATCTTAGATAGGTTTAAGTGTATCTCAGTTTGAGCATTAAACTTACGACGGCTTAGATTCCGAGTTACGTTGGCGTATCTACTGATACGCAGGCGTAACTCTTTGTGAATCCAGCCCTTAGAAATCTTTTCGCTCAAAAAAAAAAACAAAAAAACAGGAGCATTGAAGTGAATGGGCTGCTCCTTGCTGCTGAGTGAGTCAATGTCCTGAAACAAGCATGCAGACAGTGAAGTTTAAAAGTCTCATCTTCTATATAGAATGTGCAGCACCCTTATAGTTCAAAGTGAGCTGCAAAGTACATTTAGTTAGCTCCTCAGTGGAGGAGGGATCGATTACATGGGGCCGTTCAGTGTCTTCTACTTCCACCGTTTTCTAGAGATTTCTAGAATAGTGGGAGGGAGAGCAGAACCAGCAGTTTGAATATTAATGAGGCTCTAGCCAATCCCTGGGTAGGTGTGCCCAGAAGATGGAGGGAGAGCCCATAAATGGTTTGAGGCCTGCAGCAGAGTTCCAGAGTCCAGCCTTCTGGAGGTAGGGTTGCCACCTCATCCCTTTAAAACTGAACACATATTAATTACACAGCTTCTGTGGCTGATTAAGGTGGTAATTGAATTCACTTAGTGCCTTATCTGTATTTAATGTGTCATGTTTTCTCCTTGTCCCAGCAACGGCGGAGAGTCTAGGTAGAAGTAAACCAACTAGCATTAAACACATCATACCTCCCAACTTTCTGAGATGGGAATGAGGGACACCTATCAGCAAAAGTATGCAGGCATAGGACACACCCCTTGCCACTCCCCCTTAAAGGGAAATTGTACAAAAAAAACAAGATTGGTTAAACCCACAAGTGCTGTTTTTTTTACCACTGCTATTGTGACGGGCTGGGGTATCACTTGAAAGACAAAACAGGCACCCCATAGCCTACATTCATTTATTTTTATTGTTATTTTTTGATATCCTGCTATTCTATAAAACAACCAGTAGATGGCAGAGAGGGTACCCGAACAGAGTCTATATAAGGCCACATGCACCATGTGACTAAGTGAAACACATTTTAGTCATAAAGAAGCATGGTCATATATTTTCCTGTTCGTGTATTTTTGTAGGTATGTACTTTAAACCATTCTCATTCTTACTAAACTGTACTAGAAAGATTCCTAAACATCTAGAGCAGTTGCAGGAGAAAGTTTTAGTAGATTTTGTGCAATAGTTTTGTTGTAATTAGACTTTCAAAGCAGCATGTGTTGAGAGCAGTGAAAATAGCGAAAAAACCTAGGACTATTGTACTGGTCGGAGCAACTGTTTATTGCAAGCACTAGACTGTTATATATGGGTATATTTCAACCTGATTTATGCAAAGTTATATATATTAGAAGCACATTTTGAAATTATATTATTAGCCACATGGACAGGTTATACACTGCTTGTACATTTATATAATTGCACCATCTAGTGGTCAAAAGAGAGAATTGCTTTAGGA
The DNA here is from genome assembly GCF_905171775.1 of Rana temporaria. NCBI lineage: Eukaryota > Metazoa > Chordata > Amphibia > Anura > Ranidae > Rana > Rana temporaria. The sequence continues at coordinate 174,729,350 of NC_053497.1, read as the reverse complement.
TGTATATATTTATAAGCAATGCAGTGTAACTCTCATTATGACACAGCTAAAGTGTGCTATAGAGATAAAGATAAGTGTCGATAACACGAAATAGAAGGAAAATGTATGTTTATTAAAATATAATGGTATTCACTGTTGCAGCTATGTTTTAAAAGTATTTCAGTCCAATCTGTACTGTTGTTATGTTAACAATTATGAACATGTAACTATAAAAAACTGTATGTATTGTTATGTAAAAGTGAAACACATTTTAGTCATAAAGAAGCATGGTCATATATTTTCCTGTTCGTGTATTTTTGTAGTACCCGCCGAGATGATCACATCACATCAGTACGTCTACAATCATCGGTTCCCTTAATCTATATTTTGGGACCGGTAACACTATTTCTTTATATTGGCTTTTTAGAATTTACAAATGCAGCAATTTGGAAATCAGATGAAAGGTTTAGCGCTGGATAATACTTTTTGATAGAGAAAAAGTGCATTTTATATGCAACTATATGGATCAGATCAAAATGAGGGACAGATGAGGAGGAATGAGGGACATTGCTCCAAATCAAGGACAGTCCCTCCAAATCAGGGACAGTTGGGAGCTATGTACCTCCCAACTTTCTGAGACGGCTACGAGGGACACCTATTAGTAAATGTATGTAGGCATAGGACACACCCCCGGCCACGCCCCCTTAAAGAAGACTTATGCCTAGTACACGCGACCGTTTTTTCCTATCGGAAAAACTGCGATGGAGCATACACTCGGTCGGGATTACCAACGAAAGGCTCTCATAGCAGTTTTCCCGTCTGAAAAAACGGTCGTGGCATTATACAAGAAAATATGATTAGTTCAGTTCCCAAGTGTTTTTTTTTTTTTGTTTGTTTTTTTCCACTACTATTCCTTTATATTGGTTCTTGAAATTTACAAATGCAGCAATTTAGAAATTGGATGAAAAGTTTAGCACTGGGTAGCATTTTATATTCAACTATATAGATCAGACCAAAATGAGGGACAATCGAGGAGGGAAGAGGGACTTTGTTCCAAATCAGGGACAGTCCCTTAAAATCAGGGACAGTCCCTTAAAATCAGGGGCAGTCCCTCAAAATCAAGGGCAGTCCCTCAAAATGAGGGGCAGTCCCTCAAAATCAGGGGCAGTCCCTCAAAATCAGGGGCAGTCCCTCAAAATCAGTTGGGATCCAGTGGCGGCCCGATGGAATTTTTTTGGGGGGGGTCGGCAAACAGTATGCCACCCCCTCGGTCGTTCACACTTCCCCCATCAACGGTGGCATACCCTGCTCGGCAGCCTCCCATTCTCCTGCTGTCCACGGTGTAGCACGACCGCGCAATTGTCATTCAAACTACGACAGCGATGAACGCTGAAAATCGGCTTGGGCAGGAAGGTGCGTAAGTGCCTGGTATGGAAGTGGTTAATACAAGACAACAAAGTATATGAATACATGGGCATGTCAAAAACACCCTCGTCTTCCTCCACTTCAAAAATGCTATTCCTTTTTTTTTAACTTATACTTCTCCAGCTTCATAGAGCCGCTACTTTTCCTCCCTTACAAAAAAACACATATTTCCATTAAGATGTCATTTTTTTTTTTTTGTCAGTGCCGAATGCAGGCGTATGTAAAAAGTCCCCGGCCCCTTGGAGGCTGACATCTCCGCATTTGAGCGCGGCCCTGCGACTTCCATCTGCTGTCAGCTCACATTTGCCCTGTGAGATCCACTTAATCTCTTCCAGCTTCAGACACCGTTCATTAGATGCCAGGAAAACTGCCAAGCCAGGTATGTACTTCCCCCTCGAATGTCATAATATGAAAGCGCGCTTCACATCGCTCGACGTTCGAAGAAGAAAAAAAAATGCCCAAATGTGAGATGACGGGAACAACGTACCACTGGGGGGATGGCAAGTCGTGCCGTAATGAGGATCATCCGACATCGCTTATATCTGACTCTTGTTTTAGTACCGGTACCCCGAGGGGAATGCCAGAGCCTGGTGGGGCCGGTTAAAAAAGAATCTGCTGGAAATATGGAAACCACTGACTTATGTTTTTAAAGCGGAACTCCGGGAAAACCTTTTTTATCCATGCAGTGGGGCTGTGGCCCTACTGCATGGGTTAACTGCTCGTTCTAGGGGTGAACACAGAGGCCCGGTTACGAGGGCGTATCTCCAGATACGCCGTCGTAACTCAGAGTGCGGGCCGTCGCATCTCGGCGTCTGATTCGTAGAATCAGATACGCCTCAATGTTGCCTAGATACGAGCGGCGTAAGTCTCCTACGCCGTCGTATCTTAGGGGGCAATATTTACGCTGACCGCTAGGGGCGCTTCCCTAGACTTCCGCGTCGAATATGCAAATTAGGTAGGTACGCCGATTCAGAAACGTACGTCCGCCCGACGCATTTTTTTACGTTGTTTGCGTAAGGCTTTTTCCGGCGTAAAGTTACCCCTCATAAAGCAGGGGTAAGTCATGTTAAGTATGGACATTGGAAACGACCGAACAGCGTCGTATTTTACGTTGTTTACGTAAGTCGTTCGTGAATACGGCTGTACGTAAGTTACGTTCACGTCGAAAGCATTGACAGTTTGCGGCGTAATTTGGAGCATGCGCACATGGAAACGTTCACGGACGGCGCATGCGCCGTTCGTAAAAAACGTCAAATACGTGGGGTCACAATTAATTTAAATAAAACACGCCCACTCATCCACATTTGAATTCCGCGGGCTTACACCGGACCACATACGCTATGCCACCTTAACTTAGGGCGCAAGTTCTTTCTGAATACGGAACTTGCGCCCTAATTTACGGCGGCGTAACGTATCTGAGATATTGGAGGATTAGGTGAGCAAATCTTGGTGCTCCGAACCCGGAGAGCCGAGATATACTCGCCTAATCTGCCAGCGCAAAATTAACTCTTTGGGCTCCTGCGCCCCCGGTTTGCGGTGAACTGTTCCTGAAGTCATCACGCCCATAAACCAGCTCTGGACGTGAAGGCGCCAGGAACAGCCAATTGCTGGACCTGGGAGAGCACTGTTTTCCAACGGATCTGGTCTATGGGCGTGATAACACCAAAACAGTCCACGGCATAAGACAGCTTGACTGTGGAAGGGACTGCTCTTGCGCTGGGAGGATTAGGTGAGTATATCTCAGCTCTACAAACCCCTAGGTGTGGTGAAATTACAATCCCATCATGCCTCTGCCTCTAGGAGTCATTTCTGTGAGGCCTCGTACACACGACCGTTTTCCTCGACAGAATCCATCAAGAAACTTGGTGGCAGAGCTTTTTTGCCGAGGAAAACGGTTGTGTGTATGTTTTTAATCGAGAAAACTGTCGCGGAACTCGATGAGAAAAAAAAGAGAACAAGTTCTCTTTTTCCTCGTCGGGAGTCTCAATTTCCTCGTCGTGTTCCTCGTCGGGCTGGTTTTCGACGAGAAACACGTTCGTGTGTATGCTTAAAAACCTGCACATGCTCAGAAGAGTGGCGCCAGTGGAATCAAACTTCCCCTTTATAGTGCCGTCGTACGTGTTGTACGTCACCGCGTTTGAGAACGACGAGATTTGGTCTTGACAGTGTGTACGCAAAGAAAGCTTGTCAAGATTCTTGCAATGTCTCATGAGACTTTTAGTTTCAAAACAGCTGGAGGGCCGAGGTTGCCTACCCCTGCCCTAGGGGTTTGAGATATACTCACCTAATCCTCTGATCCTCTCAGCACAAGATCAGTTCCTTTGGCTCCAGCACCCCCCCCCCCCCACCCATGCGCCCTCTTATGCAGTGAATTGTTCCTGATGTCTTTACATCCAGAACCTGTCTATAGGCATCAGGAACAGCCAACTTCTGGACGTGGGGAGCGCCAATTTCCAGAGAATCAAATGATCTGGTCTATGGCTGTGATGACACCAGGAACAGTCCATCGCATAAGACTGCAGGAGGGCAGGAGCCAAAGGGGCTGGTATTGTTCTGGGAGGATTGGCGGATTAGGTGAGTATATCTCAGCTCTCAGAACCCCTAGGTGATCAGAGAGCCGAGATATACTCACCTAGTCCGCCAATCCTCCCAGCGCAAGATCAGTCACATTGGTTTCTGCGCCCCCTCCCCTCACCCCTCTAATGTGATGGACTGCTACTGATGTCATCATGCCCATAGACCAACCCTGGACATGAAAGTGCCAGGAACAGTCCACCGTTGGACGCGGGGAGTGCAGTTTTCCAGAGGATCAAAGGATCCGGTCTATGGGCGTGATGACACCAGGAACAGTCCATCGCATAAGACAGTTGGACTGCGGGAGGGCAGGAGCCGAAGGGACTGGCATTGGGAGAATAAGAGGATTACTTGAGTATATCTCGGCTCTTCGAACCCCTAGGGTTTGCGTCTGATGTCTGACTAAGCTTATGAAGACACAGGCGGACACTGGCTGAAAAAGCGCCTTAAGGCAATTTGGTTTACGTTTGTAGCGCTATACAAGTTACTCATTCATTTATTCATTCATTCATGAAGTGAGTGAACTGCGTAAGCAGAGGAAGTGGAATTACCCTGCAGTGGATGAGATTAATACACATATTCTGTCCTTTTCGTTGGGCAGATAAAGCGATCACGTACTTGGGCACAAACAAAACCAGGGAAATTGAGGGACTCTATGAGGCCAATTTCAAACCCTTTGCTTCAAAAAAATCAAGTGTGATCTCAGGCACTGACATGCACCGACACACACTTGGTTTTGACGCGGTAGTGCCCTGAGAATGAGCATCTTGCCAAGGCCACTTTTCCTCCTTCAGCCCCTGCCGATACTGCTTTCAGCATTGTTCTTCCTTCAGAATACGATCTCTATTCAGAGAATTTCTGTGGTCACATAAGGTACCCAGGTTGAACGCCCAGCTGCTGGATAGACCTAAGGACAGAGGGGGCATTGGCCTCCCGGACATTGATCACTACTAGAGGGCGGTTCATATTACACATATAGAGGACTGATATTACAACAGTAAAGCCAAACAATGGGTATCCATGGAGCTTGAAGACTCTCCTAGCCCACTTCAAGGACTGCCTTTGCTGCAGACTCAGATCCCTTTGATAGTGCAGGCTCACCCCCTGATTGGTGGCACCATTCCAGTGGTGAGGGCAGCCTTTGGGTCCACAGTTATCTCACCTTCCTTATTGCCTATAAAGCCTATCATAGGACACCCAGATTTCCTGCCCAGGTTCAGTATTAGAAATCCTAGGTAGCTACCACAGACAGGGAAATCCCACCTTCTGGATTTTTGGCCTCATGGTAACCTTTCGTCCCAAATAGATTTTTCCTCCTGTTCTAATCCGTCGTTTGACTTTTGGAGCACTACTTAAACACTTTCTTTCTTAAGACTTTTAGCAAAGTCGCCTATGCCCCTCGTAAAAAAAAAAAGAAGAAAAAAAAAAGATATATACCGTATATACTCGAGCATAAGCCGAGTTTTTCTTTTTTTTTTTGCATTTCAATAAGGTTTAATAACTTTATACTTATTTTACAAATTTATAATTTTCTGAGTTAAAAAAAAAATCATTTTGTTAGGTAAATATAAGTTATAGCATATGATTATTTAATATTTACTACAGTGAAACCTCGGATTGCGAATAACGCAGTTAACGGGCGTTTCGCAATACGAGCACTTTTTTTTTTTAAATCCTGACTCAGTTTGCGAGTGTTGTCTCGCAAAATGAGCAGGATTGGTGTGCAGTACCGCATTTGGCCCAAGGTTTGGGGTCACCAGAGCTGAGCGTTCAGCCGAGCTGTCCTCAAGTTTTTTTGTGAGGAAAAAGCCCCCCTCGGCTTATACGCGAGTCTCTCTGATCAGCCCCTGTGTCTTGCAGTCAGACGGCGTCCAGTGTAACAAAGCCCTGCCTCCTCCTTGTTCGTGATAGGCGGAACACTGACTCACTGCTGGGAAACTGAGTATCACGGATGAGGAGGCGGGGTTACACTGGACGGCCGCCGACTGACTGCATGACACAGAGATCAGGTATGCAGATCAATACAGTGAGGCATGCAGTGGGCACAGTGAGGCTTGCAATGGGCACAGTGAGGCTTGCAATGGGCACAGTGAGGCATGCAATGGGCACAGTGATGAGGCATGCAATGGGCACAGTGATGGGGCATGCAATGGGCACAGTGATGAGGCATGCAATGGGCACAGTGATGAGGCATGCAATGGGCACAGTGATGAGGCATGCAATGGGCACAGTGATGAGGCATGCAATGGGCACAGTGAGGCATGAATTGGGCAAAGTAAGGCTTGCAATGAGCACCGTGAGGCTTGCAATGGGCACAGTGAGGCTTGCGATAGGCACAGTGAGGCTTGCGATAGGCACAGTGAGGCATGCAATGGGCACAGTGCACAGTGAGGCATGCAATGGGCACAGTGAGGCATGCAATGGGCACAGTGAGGCATGCAATGGGCACAGTGAGGCATGCAATGGGCACAGTGATGCATGCGATGGGTACAGTGAGGCTAAAGGTGGGAACAGTGAGGCTGCAAATGGGCATTGTTGACACTCTTTTTCATTTAGAGTAGCTGCTGCATTTCCTACCCTAGGCTTATACTCGAATTAATACGTTTTCCGATTTTTTTTGTGGTAAAATTAGGTGCTTCAGCTTATATTCGGGTCGGCTTATACCCGCGTATATATACGGTATATATATTCTGAACTTTAGGAAGTTGAGCATCTCTATTCTTGTTCGTTTCTCACTGGATAGTTTTTTTAGTTCCCCATGGCTAGACTAAAGCGAAGATGAGTGTGTACTGGTGATGGGGCTGCCAATAAATGGTACCTGTTGACTTTTTTTTTGTATTGTCAAATCCCAGATTTGCTTTAAGACATCCATTAATTAACGTAGTCTTCATATTCATCATCAAGTGAACTTCAAAGAACAGCAAAAAACAAATGCCAATGCACAAATCAGCACACAACAGACATCTGAATACAAAAAACAGGCTTTCAACAACCCCTTTCGAGCAAAACATATCTGACAACAACATCAAAAGGCAGAGAGGCAAAGGATTCAGTCGCTGCCACTCACGAATGATGGCATCACTCACACATATTAAGTAAATTGAAAAGATCTGAGCAAAGAATATAATTTTCAAAAATAAAAACCCTCTCTGTGTGTCGGGAGGATGTGAAAAAGTGCGTCACTCTTTACGTCAACTCCCTAATTTGTACTTAGTTGATGGAGAATTTTTTCGGCAGAAGCAGAAACTCCTCAAAGTGACTTCTGAAATGGTCGGGTTCAGTTCAGGAAGCAGCTTTTCGTAACTCTTAAACCTCAAACTTTCTCTTTTTCGTACACATACTCTACAACGTCTCTGCCGCTTTGCTGCCTCTAAACTTAGTTCCTGCTTTGTGGAGGCAGTTAGCTTTGACAAATAAGCAGTACGTACAGAGATTTGACATCACTTCTGCTCCCTCAAGTATAATTGACGAACAGCTGGCTCTGAATTCATAATGAAATGCCCTTTTATCAGCTCGCGAACGTGATTGATAGTTGCTCTAAATTTTACTAGCGTTCCTATAAAATCACTAAGAGCTTTTATGGGTTTTCCGACACAACCAAGTCCGAGGAACCTAGTGGAATTGTCAAGAACCCGCAAACAATTTACGGAAACTTGGATAGCAGAAGAGAAGAAAATAGGCATGTTTTTTGTTTTTTTAAAGTGGAACATCATTCAATATTTTTCTTTTATTTGTGAAGGCTGTGACATTGGGGTGTTTAGATCAGTGGTAGATGCGTTTTTCCAGAGAGTCCACAGCAGTCAGTTTGAGCAGGGGAGGGCTGGGCCAGGGGGTAGGGTGGCAATTGCCTCCCAGGCCATCTTAATTTATGTTCAAAATGGCCGGCAGCCACTGCCCACTACCATTTTCTTTTTTATTCTGGTCTAAGAAGTTGGGCCGGGGGCACGGCCATGGCGACCGACCACTAGCTGTTGCATTCCGTGCTCAAGCTCCAAGTGGGTGGAAAACAGAGCAGCGCAGAGGAAACTACAACTGCCTGGGACCGGATTTTTGGAAGCAGGCAGAGGCAGGGCGTGCCTGGGAGTCAGGACGTGGCATGCAAGGACCTACTGAGGTGAGAGACCCTTACACCCCTAACTGACCCTCCATCTCCCCCCCATACAACCCATGTAACCTTCCCCAGTGATCAGGCTGCATTGATGGGCACTGGTGAGGCTGCATTGAAAAAACAGGTGGACCATGGATGGTGAGCTGATTCGGCGGTTCAATGGGCCACTTGACTGGACTTGCCCCCAAGGCCTAAGGCTGCCAGTCCTCACCTGGGTTTGAGGGCGTGGCAGCCCATTTTTATTAAAAAGAACAAAATAAAAGTTTATACACAGGATTTCCCACACAGGGGTTCTTCTCCAGTAAACTCACACAACAGAAAATGCCAGGTCTCCTGGCTCCTAGGCTTACTTTGCCTTGCAGTTCCCTGCTATGCCAGCCTACTCCTTATCTCAACAGGATTCTCCAGCTCTTCGGGTAGCTCACTGTCCTCAAGGACTCTAGAACTTCCTTCAGCCCCCTTGGACTTGTTAGCCGCCTCGGCTTTCCCTGACCCTTCTCTGGTCTCACAGGCCCTTGTAGCCATCCCAACCTTCCCAGTGCGTCAGACACGAAAGTGACCCCTTCACTAGGGTGACCACATTTCCAAAATGCCATTCAGGGACACACCCCCTCTCTCATCTTCCCCAAAAAAAGATGAGGAGGCGGGGGGGTAATGTAGTCTCGGGGGTTGATGGGGAATTTGGCGGAGAGTTATTTGTCAGGTGAATGTGCCGCCTGCCATCCATAGCCTGCCACCAGAGGCAGTGCTGCTGTCACTCCCTCTGCATGAGCCACGTGCATAGAAGTAAAGGGGTGGAGTCACTATCTGGAGAGTAAAAATCACAGCAGTCCCTGCTGCTTGCCCCTTGGTGCCGGAGAAGGAGGAGGTGCCGAGGTGGGTGGGGACAGCAGTGCTGCACTAGGCGCAGGTCTAGCTCCCGGTCTCACTGTCTGAGAGTAAATTGTCACTGGTTGCAAGATGCCAGGCAGCGCTGGTCCCAGCAACCAGTTCCGGAAATGTAATTATTAGTTAGTAGGGGGTGGCTGTGTCCTCTATTTCATTCCGGGACATTGTATTGTCCCGGAATAAAGGTGTCCGGGAACCAGGACAGACATGTCGATTGCGGGACAGTCCCGGGAAATCCGGGACACACGGGCACCCTACCCCTCATCAGGGATGTAGTCTCACACAGGGAAGGCAGCTTTCCAGACACAGGTCTGTCTTCATACAGCAGCAGTAACAAGCTGCACATACTCCACCTTCCTCCACTCACCAGTCCCTCGTTATTCGGGCTGTGTGAACCTGGGCACACACCCTGCTGGCTGTCCACAAAACCCAGACACAGGGTTGGAGATCCTGCCCCACCCAAGTCTCTAAGGGATCTGAAAAACTACAGAGCCCCATCTGAAGATAGCAAAATCCAGAGAAAGCTGCCAGAGCAGAGGTCTCCTCTCAAAATAACCGCTCTGTAGCCCTGCAGTCACCTAATGTGCAAACTCTGTGTCCTTATTCCATCCCTTTTCATAGTGACAAAGCCTCGTTCTGTCACAAGGCCTAGACCAGCCATTCCAAACCAAGGTTCTGTGAAGCCCTGAGCTTTGGAAGATTGACCTCCCATCTGCCTGCATACTTCTTGGGTCAATGCCACTTGGCAGATGAACCCAATGATAATTTTGGCTTTCTGCACGGGTTGGTATTCTGACCACCACTGTAAGAGAGGGAACTTTTCCCAGTAGCGACAAATTTAAGGGCCATTTTTCCCATGGACAAACAATGAATTGGTTTTAGCAGGGGCTGTGGTTGATTAATCCCCATTTGATTGTGCCTGCATACTTCTGGGATCAATGCCACTTGGCAGAGCAAGCTGCATGAACCCAATGATCTTTTTGGCTTTCTGCAAGGGTGGTATACTCTGACCAACACTGTGAATGAATAAATGAATGAATGAGTAACTTGTATAGCGCTACAAACGTGAACTAAATCGCCTCAAGGCGCTTTTGCAGCCAGTGTCCGCCTGTGTCTTCAGAAGAGATGGGTCTTAAGCTTCTTCCTGAAGGTGGTTTTCTTCCGAGCGGATGTCCGCGGGTTGAGCCGGGGTCCTTCGACTGCGAACTTTCGTTCGCCTTTTGATTTGTAACGGGTCTTGGGGATGTGGAGGAGTTTCTGGTTAGTTGACCGGAGGTGGCGACCTGGGGTGTAGTGCTTTATTTTGTCTCAGAGGTATTGCGGGGCTTTTTCTTGTGTACATTTGTGAGTGAGGCCGAGGGTCTTAAATGTAACCCAATCCTTCACGGCTAGCCAATGGAGGGTCCTCGGAGACGGGGTGATTGATTCCCAGTTTTTTTTTTCCAGTTACCAGTCTAGCTGCTGTGTTCTGGACAACTTGTAGACATGAAGTTTGGTATTTGGGAAGTCCTAGGTAGAGGGAGTTTGCGTAGTCGAGTCGGGAATTGATGATTGTATCCAAGGAGGAACTCTTCCCAATAGCGACCAATGTAAGGAACATGGCGCTGGTGAGGCTGCATTGATTGGTGCTTGCAGGCTGCATTTGATGGGTGCTGGTGAGGCTGCATTTGATGGGCGCTGGTGAGGCTGCATTTGATGGGCGCTGGTGAGGCTGCATTTGATGGGCTCTGGTGAGGCTGCATTTGATGGGCGCTGGTGAGGCTGCATTTGATGGGCGCTGGTGAGGCTGCATTGGATTTGCGCTGGTGAGGCTGCATTTGATGGGCTCTGGTGAGGCTGCATTTGATGGGCGCTGGTGAGGCTGCATTTGATGGGCGCTGGTGAGGCTGCATTTGATGGGCGCTGGTGAGGCTGCATTTGATGGGCGCTGGTGAGGCTGCATTTGATGGGTGCTGGTGAGGCTGCATTTGATGGGTGCTGGTGAGGCTGCATTTGATGGGCGCTGGTGAGGCTGCATTTGATGGGCTCTGGTGAGGCTGCATTTGATGGGCACTGGTGAGGCTGCATTTGATGGGCGCTGGTGAGGCTGCATTGGATGGGCGCTGGTGAGGCTGCATTTGATGGGCGCTGGTGAGGCTGCATTTGATGGGTGCTGGTGAGGCTGCATTTGATGGGCGCTGGTGAGGCTGCATTTGATGGGCTCTGGTGAGGCTGCATTTGATGGGCGCTGGTGAGGCTGCATTTGATGGGCGCTGGTGAGGCTGCATTGGATGGGCGCTGGTGAGGCTGCATTTGATGGGCGCTGTGAGGCTGCATTTGATGGGCGCTGTGAGGCTGCATTTGATGGGCGCTGTGAGGCTGCATTTGATGGGCGCTGGTGAGGCTGCGTTGATGGGCGCTGGTGAGGCTGCATTGATGGGCGCTGGTGAGGCTACATTTCATGGGCACTGGTGAGACTGTGTTGATGGGCGCTTAATTAATAAGGTGGAATATAAATGGGCAGGGCAGAGGGGGTGGAGCCAAGGAAGTGCGGCAGAATGAGGTTTCGCATAGGGTGTCAAAAATCTTTGCACCAGCCCTGCATAGAGCACTAAAATAAGATATGTAATGATAAAAAAATCCTTGTATCTAAAAATTGTATTAGCATGATGTTATCATTTCTGTTTCACAAGCTGAATATAAAACAAAGTATCCAATGCCTGAGCTGTCTCTGTATTGTATGCGGCTCGTTTTCTGAAAGCGCAGTTTATTAAACAGCATTTCAGCGCTCCATTACCATGATCAGATTTTATACCAATAATATTCTTTACAAAACTGCAACAAGATGCAAGACAATAAAAAATAAAAAAAAAACACAACAAAAAAATAGAAACACTCTGAAAGTGTAATTTCATAAGCCGAAGTCGCGTCGACAACACCGAGGAGCAAGGAGAAGGAAAGAGAGGAAAAAAATCACAGCGCAGCTTATTTCTGGCCAAACTAAGTAAATATGACACGCGGGCCAGGGAAAGATCGCGCACATATTTTCTCAAGCTGTCATTTTGACAAAGTGACTTCTCACCGCCGGGATATGGAAACCTAATAACGTTGTTTCGTTCATTGTGTTAACCACATCCGCAGCAAAAAGAGGAAAAAAAATAAAAAAGTGGAAAAAAATGCAAGTCTAATGCAGTGTAGTGTTTAGGCGTGGAGCCAGCCGGCAGACCCGTAAAATGTGCGCGTCTAAACAGAACATGACTGCACGATGAAATACTGTTTAAACGCGAGGATCACGCACGCCTTGCCAGAGATACGCCGCTGTAATATGTTACTGCGGGACCTCAGATTCTAGGAAGAGAAAGAAAATAACGGTGCCTTCAGATATCAAGAACATCTCAAAAAAAGATTCTATTTATCAATTTCTTTTAGGGTCAACTAGACCTGGTTTGAGTGGACAACAAATATTGCCATCACCCAACTATGTCTATTGAGATTTATCTTCACCTCCAGCTGATTAAATGATGGTGTCCATTTTTTTTAAAAGTTAGACACTTCTGACCAGATCCACAAAGAAGTTACGACGGCGTATCTATTGATACGCCGCGTAACTTCTTGGTTGCTCCGGCCTATCTTTGTTTCGTATCCACAAAACAAGATACGCCTGAAGCTGGGTTAGATCCGACTGGCGTACGTCTTAGTACGCCGTCAGATCTAAGGTGCATATTTACGCTGGCCACTAGGTGGCGCTTCCGTATATTTCCGCGTCGAATATGCAAATTAAATAAATACGCCGATTCAGAAACGTACGTCCGGCCGGCGCATTTTTTTACGTCGTTTACGTAAGGCTTTTTCCGGCGTAAAGTTACCCCTGCTATATGAGGCGTATCCAATGTTAAGTATGGACGTCGGGCCAGCGTCCACTTTTCCGTCGATTACGTCGTTTGCGTAAGTCGTTCGCGAATAGGGCTTTGCGTAAGTTACGTTCACGGCTAAAGCATTGACGATTTGCGGCGTAATTTGGAGCATGCGCACTGGGATTCTTTAACGGACGGCGCATGCGCCGTTCGTAAGAAACGTCAAATACGTGGGGTCGTGATAGTTTGACATAAAACACGCCCACCACCAGCCAAATTTGAATTAGGCGGGCTTACGCCGACACATTTACACTACGCCGCCGTCGCCGCTGGCGAAGCTGTCTCCGTGATGACCCGTGGAGAGCAGGAGAATGGGAGGCTACTGCCGGTAATGGGGTAAGTGCTACCTACCAAACCGGGGGGGTTTGTCATACTGTTTGCCGCCCCACCAAAAAAAAATAATCCACTGGCCACCACTGGACATATATTTGCAGTGTGTTTGCATTAAGGCCAACCCTCACTACCACCACACACAGGTGTTATATGGTAGGCAAGGTATTATGTACTGTATGTGCTGGGTGTCATACAACCAAGAACCTTTGAAATCATTTTTAAGCCTCAGGAATCCACTGGTAAAACCAATTCATTCATGGTCAATGGGAAAAATGTCCCTATTATTGGTCGCTAGTGGGAAGAATATCCTCTTTACATGGTGGTTGTCTCTGCCAAGTGGTAATGACCCAGCAACTATCCAGGCACCATCAGATGGGAGGTCAATCAGCCACAGCACTAGTCAAAGCAACCTCTAGAGCAGTGGTTCTCAACCGTTCTTGACCCCTTGATAACATTTCCCAAGTTGTGGGGACCCCCAACAGTAAAAATTTACGTAGCGTGGGTTGTCAGCACCCAAGGCAAAACAAGTAATTTGCGCCCCTAACCCTTACATTTGTGAAGTATTAAAACCCCTTATGGTACATTTTAGTATGTACCACTCTTTGTTCTCCTTTCTTTCCATTTTATCTCTCTAGCCTAAGTTCTTCTTTTTTTTCCCCATCCCTCAATCTAGACGTCTTTCTTGCTCTTTCTCTTAATCTTTCTCTCCCTTTTTATTTATTGTTCCCACTGTTTTCCTTTCCTTTCCAGGTATTCTCTATTTTTATTCTTTCCCCTACTGCTTGGGGGTGGAAGAGTTGGGATGAGTGGCAGTGCTGGTGGGAGAGTTGGAATGAGTGGCAGTGCTGGTGGGAGAGTTGGGATGAGTGGCAGTGCTGGTGGGAGAGTTGGGATGAGTGGCAGTGCCAGTGGGAGAGTTGGGATGAGTGGCAGTGCTGGTGGGAGAGTTGGGATGAGTGGCAGTGCTGGTGGGAGAGTTGGGATGAGTGGCAGTGCTGGTGGGAGAGTTGGGATGAGTGCCAGTGCTGGTGGGAAAGTTGGGATGAGTGGCAGTGATGGTGGGAGAGTTGGGATGAGTGGCAGTGCTGGTGGGAGAGTTGGGATGAGTGGCAGTGCTGGTGGGAGAGTTGGAATGAGTGGCAGTGCTGGTGGGAGAGTTGGGATGAGTGGCAGCGGTGGTGGGAGAGTTGGGATGAGTGGCAGTGCTGGTGGGAGAGTTGGGATGAGTGGCAGTGCTGGTGGGAGAGTTGGGATGAGTGGCAGCGCTGGTGGGAGAGTTCTGATCAGCCAACATAGGTGCTCTTGATCAAGGTCATTTGCTGATCTGAGAACTGTAGTGGGGACTTTTAATGGGAACTATAATCACAGGTAGTGTGTTACTCACTGTGTCTCACACTTCACATTCCTCACCAGTCAACTGACCTAGAGTCTCTGCCCCCCCAGCCATGTTGTTAACTGAATGGGCGGCTGCAAAGAGGCTGAGTGGGCGGCTGTGGGCTCCAGGAACAGCCCTGCTGGGTGGCTGCAAAAGAGGTGCAGGCTTCAGGAACAGCCCAGGATTTGGTGACCCCTGGCAAATCATCATTTGACCCCCGAGGGGGTCCCGCCCCCAGGTTGAGAACCACTGCTCTAGAGGAACCCTAGTTGAGAATGCCTGGTTTCAAGTTAATCTTTTATCCTAATATTTAACTGTACCCCTTCCTTTGACCTTAAAGGATCAATGTCGTTTCCGAAGAAATTGCAATGGGGATTTTCCAAAGAAACTGTATAGTTGGACTTCAATCTAAATGTACAATATGCAGTACGGTAACGGGAAGAGGTTAAGATGAGCCGGAGGAAAAGGTTTGTCTGTTATTATGAATAGAACAAATGAATTGTTTTAAATTATTCATGAATAAAAGATACTTTATGAAAAAATCAAATATTTATTTTGAGCTGAATTCAATGAAAAACCACACATATAATTTGCTGATAAAACAAACTTACAGAATAAGATGGTGATACCGCATAATTAATGATAAATATAAAATGTAATTCCTCCACTCTCATAAGTTTCGTGCAGGAGAAACTTGCAAACAATGTGAACTTCTGCCACCCCCCCCCCCCCCCCCACCTAAAATACCTCCTCCACCTTCCCCTAATGCATACATACCTGTACCCTTTGTCTGCAACCTCATAAATCAATCATATTTTATAAAATTTGAAGTATTATCAATAGAATTACACTGCCGATAAGTAAAGAACATAGATTTCAAATCATAACATTCCAAGAGTTGGTGTCCAATCTTGGACATATGGTACATTTTCAAAACATTTTGCCAAGGAAGGAAAAAGAAAAAAAAAAGAGACCAGTGAGAATGACCCAAACATTCTGTAGGGTGAAGCTCAGGATGTCAAGTTCTGTAAGGCTGATCAGCTGTGTAAAAAAGTGTGGGGGGGGGGGGTACATAAATGCAGTAACTAGTTTCAACCAGGGGCGGACTGACAACTCATCGGGCCCCCGGGCAATAGAAGATTATGGGGCCCCCCGGGCTTACAGATGGCCACCACGCCAGGAGGCAGTGCAGAGGCAGGGCAGCTAAAATCTCAGGATTTTCACATCAAAAGCATGTCGGTTTCGGACATATCAGGGACAGATGTAAAAAAAAACACAGAATTTTACATACTGTTCCTGGTTTTATTGAGCCTGGCAACCCTGATGGGGCCCCCTAGTGGCATGGGGCCCGAGAGCCTCAATCGTCAGTCCGCCCCTGGTTTCAACCACTCTAGGGAGAAGAACCCATCCGGGTTCTTCTAAAAGAGGGGAGATCTCAAAGGGTAGGCTTGGGAAACAAAGGATGGCTTCCCGGTAAAACATGGGTGTTATCAGGCCATCATTACCGAAAGGCTGTGCAAGATGGATCTTGAAGCCAAGGTGACCAAAGGGACCAGAAGGCTTGGCTTTCACCATTCTTGAAGGAGAACATAAGTTAAAATTGAGACGGAGTGTTGAGGTTATCCGTGAAAGAGGAGAGATCGGGAGGTTCTGCTTGCTTCCATTTAGGATGGATCAGGAAGAGGGAGGAGCATGATTAGCCGAGAGGAGAAGCAATCATATTGGCCGGGCGGGGCAGGGGGATGTACAGGAAAATTTGGGACTCTGAAGATGGCAGCCCAGAGCGATCTCTCAGTGCTCTGTATCTGAGCCGATTGAGAGCCTGATCGGGTAAGTACCAGGGATGGACAGGCCATTGGGACTACAGGGAGTTTCCCGATGGGTCGATGGCTCAGTGGGCTGGCTTCAGTGACAGCAGACTGCCGCCCCATCTGCTCCTCTGTCCCTGCAGCGCTCACCTGAGGGAACAAAGAAGCAGGGGGAGGACCAGAGGAGCAGGGGGGTGACAGAGGAGTATTGGGGACGACAGAGGAGCATGCGGGAGGGGACAGACAGCTGACTCAAGAGCTTTAACCTGGGAGTTTCTCACTTCTACCTAATTTTGTCCCATAAGGGGGGCACCAAACTGATTCTTTTGCCCGGGTAAAATAATGTCTAGCTTCCCCACTGGTACTGCCTATAAGACTACCAGTACCAGCTGTTCTACTATAATAAAGTAGAACGGCTAGTGGCTAGTGAAGGGGAAGAGGGGGCCAGTCTGGATGAAGTCCAGGGCCAAATTTCTGTCCCAGTCCAGCCCTGGTAGATACCACCCGCAGAGGGGGTGTCCAGTGGACGGGTGGCTTTTTTTCCGCCCCACCCCCCACCCCTCTGGAGGAACCCTAGTTGAGAAACCCTGATCTAGAACATCTGTGGAGACCCTGGCAAACAGCATCAGAGAAGCAGTTTGTTAACCAAACGGATCAGGTTCCACCATCATTGGAAGCACCCTAGGATTCCATGGAACCTTGGTTGAGAAGCCCTGGCCTATGCAGAGGTAGGCTAAAGTTAGCCAAAATTAGCCAGGAGGCTGAAGGTTTATTTTGCGTCCACTTATATACAGCAATCCCACAACTAATACTTCCATGGCATCAAATTCCAACCATTGCGTCACCAACACATATTCTAATAGGCCCTTTGTAAAGGAAACGACTGGGTTTTACAAAGAAGCGATATGCGCTGACCCATTACGCAGAAGCCTTTGCGTGTGACATAAAAAAAAATAACCGTATTAAAACACAGCCGCATTACCATATTAATGAAATATTTCTCATATTTGTAGAAGAGATCAAAGTCTGATTAATTAAAAGACCATGATGAATCACATCAAACCTTGAGATGGAAGCGCTTACAAAAGCTCTGAGCTTGAGCGGAATTCCAAAAAAAGCGGTAAAACAAAGGGCTGAAGGTCTATATTCAGGCCCCTCGATGCCGATTCAAGGATAAGGTTGGTGGGGGGTGATAGATGAAGGGAAATATCTGTGGCATGATGATGAACGGGAAGATGAATACACAGATTGTGGAAAGAAGTGATAATAAACAGGTGTGAGTGGCGGTGAATCTGCATAGTGTAATGAAATGTTGGCGCGCGCCCTTTGAAAGCGGTGTAATATACATACTCCGCCAAATGTTTGCTCTCCTTGTCTTACCTTTATTCATATCAATAAGCTGCTTCTTCTTCTGCATCCGTTCCATCTTCTCACGCTCGGCTTTTTCCTTTGCGATCTTGGCCCTTTTCATCTTCTCTTCCATTTCTCGCCTCTTGTTGTTTTCTTTGACTGCCTCCTGCAAAATATGGGAGGGATACCCATTACCGGCATGACCTTCTGATGATAGGAACATAAGGGCAGACTTATCGAAAGGAACTCTATCTATTAGCAATTGTGCTCATATACAAAAAACTATATACAGTCCGATATATATATATATACAGTGGAACCTCGGATTACGAGCATAATACGCTCCAGGAAAATGTTCGTAATCCAAAGTACTCGCATATCAAAGTGAGTTTTCCAATTAAAGTAAATGGAAATGAAAAGAATTTGTTCCGCATTGACTTCAATCGCATGCAATACCGCATGTGGCCAGAGGTAGGGGGGGCACCGGAGAGCTTTGGAAACAGCCGGAAAGGCCCGAGGACAGCTCGGCTGACCTTGACACACCTCGGAAAGGCTCAGGAACGTTACATTCATAATGTTTCTATTTTATAATATTTAAAATGTATTTGATTTTTTTATTATCAATATCAAAAGGGGGTTAATTTTAACAGGTCATTGATGTCACTGCCATATTGGGCTATTAGATGACAGTCCAGGCCTAAATATCCCCCAGGGCCTTGTATGATGGACCAGGCCTAAATATCCCCCAGGGCCTTGTATGACAATCCAGGCCTAAATATCCCCCAGGGCCTTGTATGACAATCCAGGCCTAAATATCCCCCAGGGCCTTGTATGACAGTCCAGGCATAAATATACCACAGGGCCTTGTATGACAATCCAGGCCTAAATATCCCCCAGGGCCTTGTATGACAGTCCAGGTGTAAATATCCCCCAGGGCCTTGTATGACAGTCCAGGCGTAAATATCCCCCAGGGCCTTGTATGACAGCCCAGGCCTAAATATCCCCCAGGGCCTTGTATGACAGTCCAGGCGTAAATATCCCCCAGGGCCTTGTATGACAGTCCAGGCCTAAATATCCCCCAGGGCCTTGTATGACAGTCCAGGCCTAAATATCCCCCAGGGCCTTGTATGACAGTCCAGGCCTAAATATCCCCCAGGGCCTTGTATGACAGTCCAGGCATAAATATACCCCAGTGCCTTGAATGACAGTCCAGGCCTAAATATCCCCCAGGGCCTTGTATGACAGTCCAGGCCTAAATATCCCCCAGGGCCTTGAATGACAGTCCAGGCCTAAATATCCAACAGGGCCTTGAATCACAGTCCAGGCCTAAATATCCCCCAGGGCCTTGAATGACAATCCAGGCCTAAATATCCCCCATGGCCTTGTATGACAGTCTAGGCCTAAATATCCCCCAGGGTCTTGTATGACAATCCAGGCCTAAATATCCCCCAGGGCCTTGTATGACAATCCAGGCCTAAATACCCCCCAGGGCCTTGTATGACAGTCCAGGCCTAAATATCCCCCAGGGCCTTGTATGACAGTCCAGGCCTAAATATCCCCCAGGGCCTTGAATGACAATCCAGGCCTAAATATCCCCCAGGGCCATGAATGACAGTCCAGGCCTAAAGATCCCCTAGGGCCTTGTATGACAATCCAGGCCTAAATATCCCCCAGGACCTTGAATGACAGTTCAGGCATAAATATCCCCCAAGGCCTTGTATGACAGTCCAGGCATAAATATACCCCAGGGCCTTGAATGAGAGTCCAAGCCTAAATATCCCCCAGGGCCTTGTATGACAGTCCAGGCATAAATATCCCCTAGGGCCTTGTATGACAGTCCAGGCCTAAATATCCCCCAGGGCCTTGTATGACAATCCAGGCCTAAATATCCCCCAGGCCCTTGTATGACAGTCCAGGCATAAATATCCCCCAGGGCCTTGTATGACAGTCCAGGCCTAAATATCCCCCAGGGCCATGTATGACAGTCCAGGCCTAAATATCCCCCAGGGCCTTGTATGACAGTCCAGGCCTAAATATCCCCCAGGGCCTTGTATGACAGTCCAGGCCTAAATATCCCCCAGGGCCTTGTATGACAATCCAGGCCTAAATATCCCCCAGGGCCTTGTCTCAATCACCATTTTTAAGGAGCCTTTTTATTATACATTGATCGTAAAATGTGCCTTCCACACCAATTCCTGGTGGGCGTCAACATGACCTGGTTGGTGTCCACCAGGAGCCGACCCTCAGGGATAGGCACAGTTCTCCTTCTTAAATGCTCCATTTCTCACGACTGTACAAATGGTGCAAAATTCAGGTCTCTAGGTTTTTTCTGTTTTTTTTTTCTAAAAATAGTCTTTTTATTACTGGAATGAAAAGAAAATCTGGTTGAGGGGAACCGTGCCTAATACGTGTCGTCTTAAGTCTCTTTGAAGTTACAGAGCCGATGTGGCTCTCTCCAGTATTTTTATAATGAGTTTTACATACTGTGACTTTCCCTACCTGCGAGCGAGGTTTTCCTTTCCTCGCCTGCTTGGCTGTTTCTTGTCCTAGATTGCTGTGGGATTTGGGAGCGGTTGCCCCCTGTGGGCTCTTAATGCGCCTCTGGGTGCCGGCTCCCGCTCACTCACTGGCGATAATTACAATTTAGAATGTACAGCTCAGTACTGACTATTACACAGAGTCATAGTGTGACCAGCCCAGCTGCAAAGCACAGCAGAACTGGGCAAAGCAAAAGCATAAAGTGAGCATAAAGAGGATAGCGTGTGCAGTATACAGGAATATAATATACAAACTGTAATACAGAGTGTACAGAGGCCCCGCTCAACCTTCTTACCATTGGGGAACCCTTGAAATAACTTAAATAACCAGTCCGAAACAAAATAATCGATCCATTTTTATAAAATCAATAGGCATCTGTAATTATAAATACTAAATTTGTGTTTGCAAAATAAATACACATTAAAATAACTAAAATATTAAAGTTCTATTGTGCTTAGATCTGGTTTGATGAAGACTTTGGGGCAGATTCACAAAGATCTGCCCCGGCGCAGCGTATCTGAGATACGCTACGCCGCCGTAACTTACTTTTTTTGTTTTAAATCCTGGAAGAATTTGCGCCGTAAGTTACGGAGGCGTAGTGTATCTCTCGCAGCGTAACGGCGCCTAATTCAAATCGGCGAGTAGGGGGGCGTGTTTTATTTAAATGAAGCGCGTCCCCGCGCCAAACGAACTATGCATGCGCCGTCCCTAAATTTTCCGCCGTGCATTGCGCTAAATGATGTCGCAAGGACGTCATTGTTTTGATGTGGACGTAAATTACGTCCATCCCGATTCACGGACGACTTACACAAACGAAAAGAAAAAATTCGAATTAAACGCGGGAATGACGCCCATACTTAACATAGCAGGTTTAACTATACGCCGGAAAAAGCCGACTGGAGACGACGTAAAAGAATGCGACGGCCGCTCGTATGTTCGTGGATCGTCGGAAATACCTAATTTGCATACTCGACGCACATTACGACGGGAACGCCACCCAGCGGGCGCCGAAAAATTGCATCTTAGATCCGAAGGCATACGAAGACGTACGCCTGTCGGATCTAACCCAGATGCCATCGTATCTTGTTTTGAGGATTAAAAACCAAAGATACAACGCAGGAAATTTGAAAGTACGCCAGCGTATCAGTAGATACGCCGGCGTACTCGCTTTGTGGATCTGCCCCTGTGAGTTACCTATTTATTTTCTTTTTTTTTTAATAAAAATGCACATTTCTAAAATAACAGTTTAAAGCGGAGGTCCGGTTTAAAAAAATAAATGAATACAAGTCAGCAGCTACTAACACTGTAGCTGCTGACTTTTAATAAGGAGACTTACCCGTCCAGGGTGCCCCGCGATGACGGCAGCCAAAGTCAAGCAAACGCTCGGCTGCCCCGCCGCCATCCTCGGTGAGGGAATCAGGAAGTGAAGCCTTGCGGCTTCAACGCCCGATTCCCTACTGCGCGGCGCAACGTGAATGGGTGATGTCTCCTGGGACACACACAAGGTCCCAGAAGACACTGCTCCCCCATTCCCCAGGAGGCAGCCGAGGAGGAGAAGAAAAAAGATGGACCGCGGATCAGGAAGTGGCAAATTAGGATGATCTGCCTAGCAACAGGCACTTCAGGTATGTATAAACAAAAATAAAAAAAATAATAATTTTTTTGCAGCATTTTTTATTTTATTTTTTCTTGGTGGAGCAATTAAGCCCCAAGCCTCTTTCTGATATTTGGTGTTTACAAGTTAAAAATGTATTTATTTTTTGCTAGAAAATGACATAGAACCCTCAAAAATGATATATATTTTTTTGTAACACCCTAGAGAATAAAATGGCGGTCTTTGCAATAGTTTTTGTCACACCGTATTTGCGCAGCAAATCAAAGGAATAGACTTCTGTGTGTAAATTAGGAAAGTTTAACCACTTAAACACCAAACCTTTTTCTGACATTTGTTGATTTCAAGTTTAATTTTTTATTTATTTTTTGCTAGAAAAACGACTTAGAACCCCCCAAACATTATATATACATTTTTGTAGAGACCCTTGAGAATAAAATGGTGGCTGTTACAATATTTTATATCTCACTGTATTTTACGCCTCGAAAATCGCGATCTTTATTCTAAGCAAAAAAAAATTGTGATTCTCATTTTGGCCAGAATTGTACAGCTCTACTGTATATGTTATTAGATTGTAAGCTCTAATAAACAGGGCCCTCTGATTCCTGCATATTAATAATAATAATAATAATAATAATAATAATAAATATATATATATATATATATATATATATATATATATATATATATTAGGGCTGTTACTGATTAAAATGTTCATGTTTGATTAATCGATTTTTTTTTAATCGATTAATCGACTAATTTCGAATAAATTATAACGCACATACAGATCCAACTACTTTAAGCTGATCTCCTTGCATTGCAACTCTGCATTAGTCAGTGGTAAACGTGGTATACACTATCTACAATCACCCGACACTAGTTAGTTTCCACAATCCATGACTTAACTTCACAGTTCACACAAATACGTTTTAAATTCAAACTGTAGCACTGACGTAAGTAATTTTTTTCCTATTAAACTTTAAGAAAAACTTAGAAAGTTTGTTTAACTTTAATTATAAAATGTATCTAGTATATTGAGTGTAAGTAACTTTATAGTAGGCAAGTAGGCATCACTTTAGCCAGTCACGCAGACATACCAGAGTGTTTACATTTTCTGGAAGCATTTTATTGACAATATACCCTGAAGAACTGAACAGTCTTTCGCACGGAACAGATGTTGCAGATACACAAAGAATTGTCTGCACAAAACTGCTTAGGACAGGAAAACGATGGTTATTTTTGCCCCCTTCCCCTGATGGAGCCTGATGCATCCTCCTGCTCCACAGATGCAAAGGTACCAATGGGTGCAGTTTGCTCGCATCCAGCAGGGTCTCACTGTACGGTGACCTCAAGAATTTTGATCGATCAAAAGAATTTTGATCGATCAAAAAAATTCAAGATTAATCAAGGAATTAATCTTTAATTTCCCCAGCCCTAATATATATATATATATATATATATATATACACGCACACATATATGTATTTATTTATTTTTTTAACTTTGAGTTTAGCTTTTAACTTTATTTTTTTTCCCAGTCTCAGCTCGGGCCGGGATGAGCCTGTCTTCCTGCAATGTTAAATGGAAAGCATTGTGCTGGAGGTGAGTGCTGCTCTTGTGTTTTACGTTATCATTTATTTATTTCCCCTGCAGTCCGCTATTGTATTCCTGAATTTTCTGTGTGCTCAGAGACCAATTAGCTGGCTGGAGGGACACACAGAAGAGGTGGCTCGGGTGGACTGGCAGCGTGTGACAGTTTCATGAAATGACGCCTGTTAAGGGTATATCCGGGGGGGTTAACCCCTGCAAGACTGGAGGCGATTGCTTTAGCATCCACTGGATGCTGCAAAAAAATAACAAATAACAAACATTTATTTTTCTATTAATACATTTAAAAAATAATAATAAATGTATTAATTGAATTATTGATATTTATTATTGGACTATGAATAATATTACTCTAATAATAATAATAATAATAATAATAATAATACTACACTAAGAATAATAATAATAATAATAATAATAATAATAATAATAACAATACTACTACACTAAGAAGAATAATAATAATAATAATAATAATAATAATAATAATAATACTATAATACTACTACTACTACTACTACTACTACTAATAATAATAATAATAATAATAATAATAATAATAATAATAATGATAATAATAATAATAATAATAATAATAATACTACTACACTAAGAATAATAATAATAATAATAATAATAATAATAATAATAATAATATTACTATAATACTAATAATACTACTACTACTACTACTACTACTACTACTACTAATAATAATAATAATATTACTAATAATATTACTATAATAATAATAATAATAATAATAATAATAATACTAATAACACTATAATAATAATAATAATAATAATAATACTGCTGCTACTACTACTAAAAATAATAATAATATTACTAAAATAATAATATTAGTATAATAATAATAATAATAATACTATAATAATACTATAATAATAATAATAATAATACAATAATACTAATAATAATAATAATAATAATAATAATAATAATAATAATAATAATATTACTAATAATATTACAATAATAATAATAATAATAATAATAATAATAATAATAATAATAATAATAATAATACTACTACTAATAATAATAATAATAATAATAATACTATAATAATATAATAATACTATAATAATAATAATAATAATAATAATAATAATAATAATAATAATAAAACTAATAAAACTATAATAATAATAATAATAATAATAATAATAATAATAATACTGCTGCTACTACTACTACTAATAATAATAATATTACTATAATAATAATAATAATAATAATAATAATAATAATAATAATAATCATAATAATAATAATCATAATAATAATAATAATAATAATAATAATAATAATACTACTACACTAAGAATAATAATAATAATAATAATAATAATAATAATAATAATAATAATCATAATCATAATAATAATAATAATAATAATAATAATAATAATATTACTAATAATATTACTATAATAATAATAATAATAATAATAATAATAATAATAATAATAAAACTATAATAATAATAATAATAATACTGCTGCTACTACTACTAAAAATAATAATAATATTACTAAAATAATAATATTACTATAATAATAATAATAATACTATAATAATACTATAATAATAATAATAATAATAATAATAATAAT
This sequence comes from Rana temporaria, assembly GCF_905171775.1. NCBI lineage: Eukaryota > Metazoa > Chordata > Amphibia > Anura > Ranidae > Rana > Rana temporaria. Next base: position 174,704,219 of record NC_053497.1, on the reverse strand, counting down.
AATAATAATAATAAAACAATAATAATAATAATAATAATAATAATAATAATAATAATAATAATAATAATAATAATAATAATAATAATAATAATAATAATATTACTAATAATATTACAATAATAATAATAATAATAATAATAATAATAATAATAATACTACTACTACTACTACTACTAATAATAATAATAATAATAATAATAATACTATAATAATAATAATAATAATAATAATAATAATAATAATAATAATAATAATAAAACTAATAAAACTATAATAATAATAATAATAATAATAATAATAATAATAATAATAATAATAATAATAATAATAATAATAATACTGCTGCTACTACTACTAATAATAATAATAATATTACTATAATAATAATAATAAAAAAACAATCATCTGTTTTTGGCCCAATCCGTATTTCCTAAAAGCTGAACTGCAGGCAAGCAGCTAAATGCACAGATAAAATACATATATGAGAGCCGCTGTAGTTCTGCCCATCCAGTCCTGGGATTTACAGCCCTGTCCCTGGTAAGACTTGATTTTTTTTCCTCTCTTCTGCAGTAACACTTAATTGTGCAGTGACAGAGGATGCATAAGACTGATGAGCTCATCTCTCCTTCACTCTGCTCTCTCATCCTGTCAGCATGTCCTATGTTAGCACCGCAGCACAACAAACTGGTTCCTTGTGCTGCCTTCCCCTCTCCCAGTTTGGACTCAACAGAGATTGCAAAAGAGATGGTCAGAGATTGCAGACATGATACACGAGAAGGTCAGAGACTGCGGACATGATACAGGAGATGGTCAGAGACTGCGGACATGATACAGGAGATGGTCAGAGACTACATACATAGGACAGGAGAAGGTCAGAGACTGCAGACATGATACAAGAGAGGGTCAGAGACTGCAGACATAGTACAGGAGATGGTCAGAGACTGCAGACATGATACACAAGATGGTCAGAGACTGCAGACATGATACACGAGATGGTCAGAGACCGCAGACATGATACACGAGATGGTCAGAGACTGCAGACATGATACACGAGATGGTCAGAGACTGCAGACATGATACACGAGATGGTCAGAGACTACATACATAGGAAAGTAGATGGTCAGAGACTACATACATAAGACAGGAGATGGTCAGAGACCTCAGATATGATACAAGAGATGGTCAGAGACTGCAGACATGATACAGGAGAGGGTCAGAGACTACATACATAGGAAAGTAGATGGTCAGAGACTACATACATAAGACAGGAGATGGTCAGAGACCTCAGACATGATACAAGAGATGGTCAGAGACTGCAGACATTATACAAGAGATGGTCAGAGACTGCAGACATGATACAAGAGATGGTCAGAGACTGCAGACATGATACAGGAGATGGTCAGAGACTGCAGACATGATACAGGAGATGGTCAGAGACTGCAGACATTATACAAGAGATGGTCAGAGACTGCAGACATGATACAGGAGATGGTCAGAGACTGCAGACATGATACAGGAGATGGTCAGAGACTGCAGACATGATACAAGAGAGGGTCAGAGACTGCAGACATGATACAAGAGATGGTTAGAGACTGCAGACAGATTACAGGCGATGGTCAGAGACTGCAGATACAGTACTACATAATAATTCTACCTGGGTGCGTCCCCTGCAGGGATTTTCTGGAAATCCAAGAACTGAGTCAGGCTTTCCTTGGCATTGTTAAAAAGCCATTAAAGAAGACTTTGATTTTTGGAACAGTCTTTCTGCCACCTGAGCTATAAAACCTTTATAGCCGCTGACATAAAACACTCATTAATATGCCTCTCACACGCATCCAGCACAGCATGGCGTCCGCGAATCCAGCACTAATCAAATAGGGGGAAAATCTGATTGGTCTAGAAGAGTTTTAGATAGAGAGATAGATAGCTCAGTTCTCTGGCCCACTCTGAGCACAGAACAGGGACTGCCAGTCAGAAAGTCTCTGTTCTCCCCTCCAGCTGCGTGGCGGGGGGGGGCTCAGGCTCTCAGTGACGTGCATCTGGGAGGATCCCGACATTATTGTCAGGATGTCTGCAGAACTTGGACCGCCTCTGTGATGTCAGCCAACAGGGAGCTTTATCCCAGTGTCGGCTGGATCTGGGACACAGCAGGGCAAAACTAAGTGCACGCCAGTGATCCCCAAGAGTATAGACTAAGGATCTTTGGCCAGAATTCTCCTTTCCCCCAGGATCACACTCAGGTCCGATTTGAATTCAGCTGAACCCGCACAATTTTAAAGCGGTTGTAAACCCGCATATGGATTTTTTTTTTTTTTACACCTGCAAGGCAAGAGACATAGGGCCAGATCCACAAAAACGGGCGTATATTTAGGCGGGCGTAGCGGATCTCATATGCGCTACGCCGCCGTAAATCAGAGTGGCTCGTAGGGTATCCACAAATAACTTGCTCCCATATGTGGGCCAGCGTAACGTAAATCTGCCGGCGTAAGGCCGCGTAATTCAAAGTAGGCTTGGAGTGGGCGTGTTGTATGTTAATCTAGTATGACCCCACGGAATTGACGCTTTTTACGAAGGGCGCATGCGCTGTCCGTGGACGTGTCCCAGTGCGCATGCGCGAAATCATGTCGCAAGTAGTCAATGCTTTCGACGTGAACGTAACTTACGCAAAGCCCTATTCGCGAACGATTTACGCAAACGACTGAAAATTCTACGCTGCCCTGACGTCCATACTTAACATTGCGTACGCCTCATAGAGCAGGGGTAACGTTACGCTGAAAAAAGCCTAACATAAACGACGTTAAAAAATTGCGCCGGGCGGACGTACGTTTGAGAATCGGCGTATCTAGCTAATTTGCATACTCTACACGGAAATCAACGGAAGCGCCACCTAGCGGCCAGCGTAAATATGCACCTTAGATCCGACGGCGTACTAAGACGTACGTCGGTAGGATCTAGACCACATTCAGGCGTATCTTGTTTTGTGGATACAAAACAAAGATACGACGGCGCATCGTAGAACTTACGCGGCGTATCAATAGATACACCGACGTAACTCTTTGTGGATCTGGCTCATAATGAGCTAGTATGCACCGCATACTAGCTCATTATGAAATACTTACCTCGGAACGAGGAGAAGAGAACTTACCTGGTCCACGCCGAGCGAGATGTCATCTTGACTTGGTGTGTCTTCTGGGTATCGCCGCTCCAGCGCTGTGATTGGCTGGAGCGGCGATATGCGCGGGAGACTTCAATTCTGCAAGGTCCGGCGGCTGCCGGTCCTTTAGCCGAGGATCCCCCCGGCGCATTGCGAGGGGAATGTCTCCTAAACCGTACAGGTTTAGGAGATATTCTCTATACCTGCAGGTAAGCCTTATTATAGGCTTACCTGTAGGTAAAAGTTAAAAAAATGGCTTTACAACCACTTTAAACCGGCATTTCAGTCGGACTTCGGGGGGCCATTTGACAGACATCTGTGCGGGTTCCTGCACAGATATCTATTCAAATCGCCCACAAAGTTGCCAGAAGTAGTTCAGGATTCACCGATTCAGACGTTGCCGGCAATAGGTGGCAATTTGACATGTCAAATTGCATATCAATATTGCCCAAAGTGAACGTGGGCTTCAGGCTACTGAGTACCAATCAAACCACATGTTCTCCCTGTGCAGCCAGTGCGAGGCGCTATTGTTCCTGTAGAGCAGGGGTGTCAAACTCAATTTCATCATTTTTTTCTCAGAGAATAGGTGCAGGAACTCCCCCCTTCTGAGTCACTACTTGCCTCCGCCCCCTACCCACCCACGAGCATTTTCCCTTGGTTCCACCCCCTACCCACCTCCCAGTACCGGCCCTTCTAGAGAATACAGAACTAAATGTTATTTTGTGGTGCTTTTGTATGGTATTCGTTCATAACAAGAAGAGCAATCAAATAAATCCTCTGCAGCCAGCGAAAATAGACCCCACATCAGCAATAATAGATCCCACCCAGCAATATAAATTTCCACAGCAATAATAGATACCCCCAGCAACATTAGACCCACCCCAGCAAACATTAGACCCACCCCAGCAACATTAGACCCACCCCAGCAAACATTAGACCCACCCCAGCGACATTAGACCCCCCACACAAAATAGATTCCTGACAGAATACCCCATTACCTATTGCCATTACATACGGTATATTCAGCGCTAGAGGTGCCGGTGACTTGTCGGTATTGTTCCCCCATCCAGATGGTTCCTTTAAGGACTGCGCAGGTGCAATCCTTGCCGACGGAAATCTCCGAACCTCAGCCGGCATCCAGGCTCATTCCTTAACATCCCCGTGGATTGGAGGATGTAAAAAAAAAAAAAGCCAGGAGGGCGAGCGAGCAGAGCGAGCCTTCCGAATTTTCACGTCGCCCTGGATGCCGGCCGAGGTTCGGAGATTTCCGTCGGCAAGGTTTACGCCTGCGCAGTTCTTACAGCAGGGGTGCCCAACCTTTTGAAGAGTGAGGGCCACTTAAGCAACTTGGTGACCAGTCGAGGGCCACAATGAGCGGAGCGGATGGATGACCGGTCACGACTACTCTATAGGCCCTCTGATCCGCCCAGATAGAAGGGGACAAATGTTTTTCGGATTGGAGGTAGGCGGGTGTAAACGGACATCTGTCGCTCTGTAGAGGTGAATTGAGGGTCCCATTTGGTCGGGCTGATCGTGTGAAAAGGGCCTAAGACCGCTTTCACACTGTTGTGCTGCGGTTTACCCACACCGCAAGTGCCGCTGTGTCTATCCTGCGGGTTAGCTGAACTTTGCCTTAGACTCCGCCTGTGGCAAAAGCCGGCGTTGTAGAGGACGCATCGGCTTATGGGGCTCTGCTCCGCAGCCGTTTTCTTCCAGCTTCATTCACAACACTGATGCTGAGGTATGGCGGGTCGGCAACCTGCGATCTTTGCTTGCTAACCTGCCATTCCAGAGCAGGAGGTCGCGGGCCACATCAGAGGGCTCCGCTGGCCACATGTGGCCCCCGGGCCACTGGTTGGTCACCCCTGCCTTACAGGAACCATCCTGATAGCCGGAACCATATTGGCAGATCACCGGAAAAAATCCCTGGCCAGTTGTATCAGTAAGATTAGATGTCCAGCGCAACCACTCCCCATATATTAGATGTCAAGACTCATCATACCATCAGAAGTTGAGTCCCCTACTCTCCCTTACATCACATTGCACCCCCCTTACCTTATGCTGCTTCTGGGAAAGAAGATGGATGCATTGCTTGAAAGCAGAAAGTACAGGGTCCGCAGCTGCAGGATAGGTGTGAGGGCCACACGAAATGGCCTTGAGGGCCGGATTCGGCCCGCGGGCCTTGTGTTTGACACCTGTGCTGTAGAGTCTGAGACTCCCTCCTCTAATTCTTTCCCCATGAAGTCTCAGCTCCGCCCACTCAATCATGCTGAATGTCAAGCTTGCCCCTCCCCCATTGACTGCCTACACTGCGCCCCTCGCCCCTGCACTAGTCATTTCATTCTGTAGTTTGACAGTTTAGTTCCTTCTACTGCCAGCCTGTTTTCAAATTTCAGCTGCTGTGGAAGGGACGTTGGGGATGTTCCTATGAAGAAATGTTATAGGGTAAGCGGATTACACATGGCGAGACTAATCGGATTGTTTGTCGGTGACAATCCACATGAGCTGAACGTCGCCTTCTCTCACTCTGGCCTGTAGTAAAGCCGGTAAAATATATATATATATATCTCCGGTGAAATATTCATAAACTTTGCCGTTCCTCTCCGAATTTGTCATCCGTCAAGCCCGATAATACGATCAAATATCAGGATACAGGATGAGCAGATGGCGTCGGAAGTCCTCAATGACCACGATCCAACCAAGCAGATGTTTCCCCCCAAGAAGACAGATTTGTAAATAGCCGGCGGCGGTGATGTTATATTTAAAGCTTCTGGATGTGCCACATAACGCAGTGCGAGCGTTTAGCCGAAATGAGATTGTATTCTAATAGAATTCCCCATCGGGGACGCCCGTCTTCAAATCCGTGACATGGAATGATGGGGAGAGGGCAAGGGTACAATGTAAGCCGTCTGAAATGAGATTTAAGTACAATGGGGTGGATTCAGAGAGAAATTACGCCGGCGTATCCATAGATATCATACGCCGCGTAATTGCTAAGTAGCGCCGGCGTATCTACTTTCTGTATTCAGAAAGCAAGATACGCGGACTGTAGCCTAAGATACGACTGGCATAAGTCTCTTACGCCGTCGTATCTTAGGGTGCATTCTGACGCTGGCCGTTAGGTGGCGCTTTCGTAGTTGTCAGCGTAGAGTATGCAAATTGCATACTTACGCCGATTCACAAACGTACGTGCGGCCAGCGGTCGTTTTTTACGTCGTTTGCGTACGTCGTTTTCGCCGTAAGGCTGCTCCTGCTATGGCGCAGCCAATGTTAAGTATGAACGTCGCGATTTCAAAATTTTACGTTGTTTGCGTAAGTTGTCCGTGAATGGCGCTGGACGCCATTTACGTTCACGTCGAAACCAATGACGTCCTTGCGACGTCATTTACCGCAATGCGCGTCGGGAAATTTTAGGGACGGCGCATGCGCAGTACGTTCGGTGCGGGAACGCGCCTAATTTAAATGATCCACGCCCCCTACGGGATCATTTGAATTACGCGCGCTTACGCCGGCCCCTTTTACGCTACGCTGCAACTTTACAGGCAAGTGCTTCGTGAATCAAGCACTTGCGCGTAAAACTTGCGGCCGCGTAACGTAAATGTCATACGTTACGCCGCCGCCGCAGTTTTGCGCGCCCCTACCTGAATCCACCCCAATGGGGAAGATTCATAAAGACTTACGACTGGCGTATCAGTTGATACGCCGTCGTAAGTCCGTCGTATATAAGCCATCGTATATAAGCGTATTCTCAAACTGAGATACGCTTAAATATTGCTAAGATATGACCGGCGTAAGTCTCCTATGCCGTCGTATCTTAACTGCATATTTACGCTGGCCGCTAGGGGCGTGTACGCTGATTTACGCCAAGAATATGTAAATCAGCTAGATACGCCTATTCACGAACGTACGCCTGGCCGTCGCAGTAAAGATACGCTGTTTACGTAAGGGCTTTTCAGGCGCAAAGATAAACCACCAAAAACATGGCGCAGCCAATGTTAAGTATGGACGTCGGAACCGCGTCAAATTTTTCAAATTTTACGTTGTTTGCGTGACTAGTCCGTGAATGGGGCTGGCCGTAATTTACGTTCACGTCGAAAGCATGACGATTTGCCAACGTCATTTGGAGCATGCGCACTGGACTACGTCCACGGGCGGCGCATGCGCCGTTCCATCGAAACGTCATTTACGTGGGGTCACAGTCAATATACATAAAACACGCCCACAGCTTCAAAATTTGAATTAGGCGGGCTTACGCCGGCCCTAATAGGCTACGCCGCCGTAACTTCGGCGGCAAAATCTTTGAAAATACCATACTCGCCTCTTAAAGTTACAGCGGCGTAGCGTATAGGAGATACGCTACGCCTGCCTAAAGGTACGTGAATCTACCCCAATGTATCCAGAATCTCCCGTGTTCGATCTGTACTATGAGAACAACACAGAAGGACAGCAAGGACTGCCTAGAACAGAAGGTACTCATAAATCTCATTACTAGGGATGGGCGAACGGTTCGGCCCGAGCATAAGTTCGTGCCGAACTTTGGTTGTTCTGGTGAACACCGAACAATATGCTGAGTTCGGGGAAAAATTTGAAAGCCGCGGAAACCCCGTTAAAGTCTTTGGGACACTAATGTGAAAAATTGAAAGTGTGAATTTTAAAGGCTTATATGCAGGTTATTGTCATAAAAAGTGTTTGGGGACCTGGGTCCTGCCCCAGGGGACATGTATCAATGCAAAAAAAAGGTTTTAAAAACTGCAGTTTTTCCTGGGAGCAGTGATTTTAATAATGCTTAAAGTGAAACAATAAAAGTGAAATATTCCTTTAAATGTCGTATCTGGGGGGTGTCTATAGTATGCCTGTAAAGTGGCGCATTCTTCTCGTCTTTAGAACAGTCCCTGCACAAAATGACATTTCTAAAGGAAAAAAGTCTAAAATAAAAAAAAAAAAGGTGTGGGGTTCCCCCCAAAAATACATACCAGACCCTTATCTGAGCATGCAACCTGGCAGGCTGCAGGAAAAGAGGGGGGCTCTTTTCCTGCAGCCTGCCAGGTTGCGTGCTCAGATAAGGGTCTGGTATGGATTTTTGGGGGGAACCCCACACCCTTTTTTTTTTATTTTGGCACAGGGTTCCCCTTAAAATCCATACTAGAACTTAAGGGTCTGATACATAATTTGGGGGGACCCCCACGCACTTTTTTTTTACAACCCCTTAAAGGGGTTGTAAAGGTACAATTTTATTTTCCCAAATAGCTTCCTTTACCTTAGTGCAGTCCTCCTTCACTTACCTCATCCTTCCATCCTTCCATTTTGCTTTTAAATGTCCTTATTTCTTCTGAGAAATCCTCACTTCCTGTTCTTCTGTCTGTAACTCCACACAGTAATGCGAGGCTTTCTCCCTGGTGTGGAGTGTCGTGCTCGCCTCCTCCCTTGGACTACAGGAGAGTCAGGACGCCCACTAACACACAGCTCCTTTCTCTATCTGCAACGTAGAGAGCGTCCTGACTCTCCCGTAGTCCAAGGGAGGGGGCGAGCACGACACTCCACAACAGGGAGAAAGCCTCACATTACTGTGTGGAGTTACAGACAGAAGAACAGGAAGTGATAATTTCTCAGAAGAAATAAGGACATTTAAAAGCAAAATGGAAGGATGAGGTAAGTGAAGGAGGACTGCACTAAGGTAAAGGAAGCTATTTAGGGGGAAAAAAATTGTACTTTTACAACCCCTTTAAGGGGTTGTAAAAAAAAGTGCGTGGGGGCCCCCCCAAATTATGTACCAGACCCTTCAGTTCTAGTATGGATTTTAAGGGGAACCCCGTGCCAATATAAAAAAAAGGGTGTGGGGTTCCCCCCAAAAATCCATACCAGATCCTTATCTGAGCACGCAACCTGGCAGGCATGTGTGCACCTTTACAATCCCTTTAATATTCATACTAGACCCAAAGGGACATTTTTTTCAATGACTTATCTGTATTGCCGGGACCCGACAATTCATTATAGCCGCGAGTAGTTTTAAATGACTTTTTTTCCTTTAGAAATGTCATTTTGCTGCCGGACAGTTCTAAACACGGGAAACATGCACCACTTTACAGGCATACTATAGACACCCCCCAGGTACAAAATTTAAAGGAATATTTCACTTTTATTGTTTAACTTTAAAATTGTTGCTCTCGAAAAAGCGTCCGTTTTTAAAACTTTATTTTTGGAAATTGATACATGTCCCCTGGGGCAGGACCCCGGGTCCCCATACACTTTTTATGACAATACCATACATATAAGCCTTTAAAATTAGCACTTTTGATTTTACATGTTCGTGTCCCATAGACTTTAACGGTGTTCGAACAAATTTTTTGCCTGTTCGGCAATTTCTGGTTTGAACCGAACCAGGGGGGTGTTCGGCCCATCCTTACTCATTACATCACATGTCCCGAAAATTTGAGGATTTGTCCTCATTTCAGGACGGTGGACGAAGCCAAAAAAATCATTCCTTTACAGCCCAACACATGCAGAGCCAATGGTGTATAGTGCAAATACACTCACCGACCACTTTAATAGGTACACCTTGCTAGTACCAGGCTGGACCCCCTATTTGCCTTCAAAACTGCCTTAATTCTTCGTAGCACAGATTCAACAAGGTGTTCCTCAGAGATTTTGGTCCAAATTGACATTGGTGGCATTACGCAGTTGCTGCAGATTTGTTGGCTGCACATCCATGATGCCAAATCTCCACCACATCCCAAAGGTGCTCTGTTGGATTGAGATGGTCCATCATTGGATTGAGATGGTCTCCACCTTGAGTGGTGAGTGTGGAGGCCATTGGAGTACAGTGACCTTAATGTCCAGTGGTGAGATGATTGAAGCTTTGTGGCATGTAGCATTATCCTGCTGGAAGGAGCCATCAGAAGATGGGGACACTGTAGTCATAAAGGGATGGACATGGTCAGCAACAATACTCAGGTAGGCCGTGGTGTTTAAATGATGCTTAATTAGTACTAAGGGGCCCAAAGTGTGCCAAGAAAATGTCCCCCACACCATTACACCACCACCACCAGCCTGAACCAGGGCCGTCTTACCGAGTGAGCACCCCTGGGCATAGCCTGGGGGCCCCATAAGAGACAGACAAATAGCATTGGCAGTGGGACAAGGGAATCAGGCTGAGGGGCCCAGGCAGTCCAGAGATGGTATTCTGCATACCTTGGGTGTAACAAGTGGTTATTTTAGTTGATATTGTCTTTCTATCATCTGGAACCTGCACATTCTCCTCTGATCTCTGACATCAACAAGGCATTTTTCCTCCAGACAACTGCCGCTCACTGGATATTTTCTATTTTCCCCACCATTCTCTGTAAACCAGAGAGATGGTTGTGTTTGAAAATCCCAGAAATACTCAGACGAGCCTGTCTGGCACAAGCAACCACGCCACATTCAAAGTCACTTAAATCCTCATCTTCATCAGGTCTAGATACCTAAATGCATTGAGCTGCTGCCATGTGATTGGCTTATTAGCAATTTGTGTTACCAAGCAATTGAACAGGTGTATCTAATAAAGTGGTTGGCGAGTGTATATCCTAATATTATAGGGCACATGTGTCAAACACAAGACCCGAGGGTCAAATTTGGCCCACCAGACCATTTCATGTGGCCCTTGCATGCCTCCTGCAGCCGCATCACCCCCCTCCCCCCTCATTTCCACCCCTACCTTATCTCGGGAGTCAGCAGCAGAGAAGATGACAGTTGTCTGGCCGACATGGGAGAGACCTGTCAAAGTGGGCCAGTCTGGATGAAGTCCAGGGCCAAATGTCTGTCCCAGTCCAGCCCTGATGGAAACCATGGCTTGTAAGGAGTAGGGCTTCAGAACCAACTACACCATACAGGTGTGACACCCACTGGGTGTCGGACCCTTTAAGACGCCCAGCAGAGCATTCAACCCCAGCCATGCAGCCCACAATGAAGCACAGTAAAGACTTCTTCGAACAGAAGGTATTCACATCTCATTCTAGCTTCCCTGTGCAGCCACAGAGAGGCTCTTCTCTGCCCCACCCCGGTCTCCGCAGTCGGCAGTAGAGAGGAGGACATAACTCAACCTACAGATCCTGCGCCTCTCTGTGCAGCCACAGTACCCCCTCGTTTCCACCTCCCCTAGTCTCAGCATTCAGCATCTTTCATTTAAATTTGATTTATTCACAAAAAAAAATTTCAGGCCCGCAAGTATTTGTAAAACATACGATGGCCCTTTACAATTGGCCCTTGTAATGAAATGTTTGGGGACCCCTGCTAATAAAAAAAGAATATGTAGAGGCAGGGATGGACTGGCCATTGGGACTACAGGGAGTTTCCTGGTGGGCCGATGGCTCAGTGGGCCGGCTTCAGTGACAGCGGACTGCCGCCCCCCTCCACTCCTCTGTCTCTCCCTCCCCGCAGCGCTCACCTGGGGGAACAAAGGAGCAGAGGGAGGACCAGAGGAGCAGGGGGGAGGGGACATCGGAGCATGGGGGAGGGGACAGACAGCTGACTCAACAGCTATGGCCTGAGAGTTTCTCACTTCTGCATAATCGTGTCCCATAAGGGGGGCACCAAACATTCTTTGCCCCGGGTGAAATAATGTCTAGCTTTCCCACTGGTACTGCCTATAAGAGGACCAGTACCAGCCGTTGTACTCTAATAAAGTAGAACGGCTAGTGGCTAGTGAAGGGGGAGAGGGGGCTTGGGTGACCAGGTGGGGGGGGTGCGGGAGTTGTCCGGTCGTCATGGGAGAGACCTGTCAAAGTGGGCCAGTCTGGATGAAGTCCAGGGCCAAATTTCTGTCCCAGTCCAGCCCTGTGTAGAGGTGGGAAGCTGGTTCTAGGCGCTCCTAACCAACCACCCAGAAGTGGTGCCTCCTTAGATCATGGCACCGTCCCCGGCACTTTCAGTGACACACGATGAGAGCGCTCCTCTCCTGAAATCCTCGGCACCGCTGTGAGAATTCATATTATCTACATATTGTTCTCCAACACTGGAGGCATGCACACAAATAAAATGGAGGTGAGGGTTGGTTGGTTGGGAAAGCGTTCTCTGACCCCAATCAGTCATCTATTAAAAAGCTTCAAATAGAATCATTCTTCGCTTTCAGGCAAATGACAGCAGCGCTATTTTCCTTCCCGTAGCATGTAAAAACAACTTGATGAATTCCTGTCTGGCATTGTACCTGGCGGGTCCCCTGCTGCCACTACATCGCTCTTCTGGGATTTCGAATACACAAATTGGCCGTGGTGATTGACAGGGGGATATTTTGCAGTGTTTTGCCATTTGTACCGGTCAGGGACAAGGGTGACACCTCCACGGGCGTCTAGTCTTTTCTCCACTAATTGCTTCTTTAAATGGTCCTCCAACCTGCTCCCCAATATCAAGCGGCGGCAATGCGTGCCACCTTGCAAAGTCAATGTAGATTTTGGATGATAAATTTAGCTGTCAGGCAGCCAGCTGCAGTGTGGTCTGTCGCCTGGTAGCGTTGATATAAACCCAGGACCCCGCTCCCTCTCCGCACTCCCGCACATGCCGATGGAACATGAACACTTGTGTATATTAAAATAGTAATTTCTACTCTGCTGGTGACCTCTTGTTTAGAGGGCCTCTGGCAACAAATGAATCACTGGTGTATAACCAGCATTGAGATGCAGGCAGCAAGGAAAGAGAAGAGAAATCTCATTGTCAATTGTTATACTGAAATGGAGAAAGAGAGAGGGTGGCAGAGAGAGAAAAATAGGCTGTAAGAATGAGAGCTAGAAAGGGAGAGAGAGAGGAAGTAGAGAGAATGAGGCAGAGAGTGCGAAGTAAGAGGGATGGGGGGTAAGGGGGCAGAGAGAGCGAAGGGGGAGAGAGAGAGAGAAGGGTAGAGATAGATAATAGGGGAGAGAGAGGAGGAGAGGGGGTCAGAGGGAGAGAAGTAGAGATAGAGAGAGAGAAGGGGAAAGAGAGGGAGAAGGGGGATAGAAAGGGGGAGAGAGAGAGGGGCCGAGAGAGGGGGAGAGAGAGCGCGAAGGGGGGAGAGAGCGCGAATGGGAGAGAGAGAAGAGGGGAAAGAGAAAAGGGGAGAGAGAAGGTGGAGAAGAAGGGGGAGAGAGAGAAGGAGAAGATAGAGAAGGGGGAGAGAGAGGGAGATAAAGGGAGAGAGAGAGGAGGAGAGAGAGAAGGGGAAGAGAGAGAGAGAGAGAAGGGGAGTGAGAGAGAAGGGGAGTGAGGAAGAAGGGGAGTGAGAGAGAAGGGGAGTGAGAGAGAAGGGGAGTGAGAGAGAAGGGGAGTGAGAGAGAAGGGGAGTGAGAGAAAGGGAGTGAGGAAGAAGGGGAGTGAGAGAGAAGGGGAGTGAGGAAGAAGGGGAGTGAGGAAGAAGGGGAGTGAGGAAGAAGGGGAGTGAGGAAGAAGGGGAGTGAGAGAGAAGGGGAGTGAGAGAGAAGGGGAGTGAGAGAGAAGGGGAGTGAGAGAGAAGGGGAGTGAGAGAAGGGGAGAGAAAGAGAGAGAGAAGGGGAGAGAAAGAGAGAGAGAAGGGGAAGAGAGGAAGAGAGAAGGGGAGAGAGAAGAGGAGAGAGAGTAGGGGGGAGGAAGGAGGGGAGAGAGAAAGGGCAGAAAGAGAGACAGGAGGGGAGTTAGAGGGAGAGAGGGAGAGAGAGGGGGAAGAAGGGGAGTGAGAAAAGGGGAGAGAGAAGGAGCAGAGGAGAAAGGGAGAGAGAGAAGGGAAAGAGAGTGAGAAGGGGGGAGAGAGGGGGGAGAGAGAAAAGGGGGAAGCGAGGGAGAGAGAATGGGAGTGAGAGAGAAGGGAAAAGAGAAGGGGGAAAGAGACAAGAGGAGAGAGAAGGGGAGAGAGAAATGGGGGGGAGAGAGATTGGGCAGAGAGAGATAGGAGGGGAAGAGAGAGAGAAGGGAGAGAGTGTAAGAAGGGGATAGAAAGAGAGAGAGAGGGGGGAGAGGAGGAGAGAGGGAGAGGGGGAGAGAGAGAAGGAAGAAAGAGAGAGGGGGAGAGAGAGAGGGAGGGAGAGAGGGAGAGAGAGAGGGAGGGAGAGAGAGCGGGAGGGAGAGAGAGAAGGAGAGTGAGAGAAAAGGGGATGGAGAGAGAGAGAGAAAGAGCTGGAAAGAAAAAAATGGGAGAATAAGAGAATGAGGAGAGAGAGAGAGAGGGGGGGAGAGAAGGGGAGATAGAGCGAGAAGGGGGAGGGGCAGAGAGAGAGAAACAGAAAGCGGGAGAGGGAGAGAAAAAAATGGGAGCGTGTGTGAGATGAAGAGAGAGAGAGTAACAGAAAAAGAGCAGGAGAGAGAGAAAGTGGGATGGGAGCGAGAGAAACTGACAAAGTGGGAGAGAAAGAAACAAAGTGAAAAAACTTCTCCAACATTTACCCCACCAGCAAAAGGAAGATCTACTACCAAAAAATGTACCTCATAAGCACACTATGTGCTGTTCAAACAAATGTTGCAAAAAAAAAAAGTAGATTATGTAATTTTACACCTGACTGCGAATTGCCCGAAGTTCAGGTTTTGCATGCTAAAATGCTGGGTGAGGGCAGTGCATGCTGGGAGTCCACAACACCTGGAGACGCAATGGTTGCTCACCCCTGATCTATATAATATTTGTATTAGATGGTTTAACAGCATCTGTTCAATCAATATCTGGCCTTGGTGGTTTATACCACATGCAATATAAATAGGATAGAAATCCTGAGATGTCTTTTTCCATTGATACGCTGACTCCTAATAACAGGCGCGCCCGTTACAGCCCACGGAACGAGTTCAGGGTCTGACATCCCCAGGAAGGCGGCACGCGCCAGCCCCCAGTCTGCTGAAAGGCTCTAAAATTTCCCTTCAATATTTTATTGATCTATAATACATTAATGTCATCGGGAGGCCGAACAGTCTTCAAACAAATTGAAATGAGATTAATTTATATGTAATCATATGTCCGATAAGAGTAAATAGCGCGCATGTTCTGATTACATTAAACTAATGCATGGCCTGGAAATGTGCAGTGCAAGGATTTTCTGCCTGAGATAATGGAAGGCCTTTCCTGATGAATACACAGAATATGGGAGACAGGCTAGACAGAGTCCTAATCTTGCCTTTTAAAAGCATTTTCATTGGCCCAACAGTAGGAGTTCTAATACTTCTACACCAGTAGTGCCATGAAGATGTACATTAAAGTATATCAAAGGCTCAAACTTTTTTTAAATAATTTGGAATATAGTAGGGAAGGTATAAAAACCTTGGAAGTTTTTATTTTTCATCTCTGCAATAAATTCTTTCTGTTCTTTAGACACATGAAATTATTTTAAAGTGAGGGAAATGTCCTCTTAAATAGTATTTGCTGGCGTATAAGGCGACTGGGCGTATAAGGCGACCCCCTAATTTTGCAACTAAAATTTGGGTTTTGAGATATACTTGCCGTATAAGATGACGCCCTTCAGGTGCTTCAGATGGAGGGTCAGATGCCAGATGAAGAGTCAGGTGCCAGATAAAGGGTCAGGTGCCAGATGGAGGGTCAGGTGCCAGATGGAGGGTCAGGTGCCAGATGAAGGGTCAGGTGCCAGATGAAGGGTCAGGTGCCAGATGAAGGGTCAGGTGCCAGATGGAGGGTCAGGTGCCAGATGAAGGGTCAGGTGCCAGATGAAGGGTCAGGTGCCAGATGGACTGTCAGGTGCCAGATGAAGGGTCAGGTACCAGATGGAGGGTCAGGTGCCAGATGAAGGGTCAGGTGCCAGATGAAGGGTCAGGTGCCAGATGAAGGGTCAGGTGCCAGATGGAGGGTCAGGTGCCAGATGGAGGGTCAGGTGCCAGATGGAGGGTCAGGTGCCAGATGGAGGGTCAGGTGCCAGATGGAGGGTCAGGTGCCAGATGTAGGGTCAGGTGCCAGATGAAGGGTCAGGTGCCAGATGGAGGGTCAGGTGCCAGATGAAGATTCAGGTGCCAGATGGAGGGTCAGGTGCCAGATGAAGGGTCAGGTGCCAAGTGGAGGGTCAGGTGCCAGGTGGAGGGTCAGGTGCCAGGTGGAGGGTCAGGTGCCAGGTGGAGGGTCAGGTGCCAGATGGAGGGGCAGGTGCCAGGTGAAGGGTCCGGTGCCAGATGGAGGGTCCGGTGCTTCAAACCAAAGCTCCAATGGTGGATGAGAAGGTGGCCGTGGAAGAAAGAGGAGCCAAGGGCTAGCCGCATTCGGTAACATATTACTGTATACAGTATTACAGTATACCGCGCTGAGCCAATCACTGCAATCAATGTTTTCATTGAATACAAAGCCTGCTCGGATTAGCTTTGAGATTTTGCAGATGCTAGAACTTTTGCGCAAACCGATCAAATTCACTTATTCCAATTTTTTTGGCCAAAAATATGTAGAAAAATACGCATCGGTCTAAACTGAGGAAAACAATTGTTGTTTTTTTTATGATGATATTTATTAAATCAAAAAGTAAAAGATATTGTGTTTTTTTAAAAATTGTCGCTCTTCTTTTGTTTATAGCGCAAAACATAAAAACCGCAGAGGTGATCAAATACCACCAAAAGAAAGCTCTATTTGTGGGGAAAAAAGGGCGTCAATTTTGTTTGGGAGCCACGCCGCACGACCGCGCAATTGCCATTCAAAATGCGACAGCGCTGAAAACTAAATACTGGTCTGGGCAGGAAGGGGGTGAAAATGCCCTGTATTGAAGTGGTTAAAAAAGGCCTGGATTCTTACCTTAACGTACGTAATATAACTGGGTACTGATATTTAGGTAAAATTGATCCAGAGAAAATCTGATGGCCTCTCTGGGGATCAGGAAGGATTTTTTCCCCCTGCTGGAGTAAATTGGATCATGCTTTGCTGTTTTTTTTTTTTTTTTTGCCTTCCTCTGGATCAGAGGCGGCTCTTTAATTAGGCAAATTAGGTGGTCGCCTAAAGCCTCACACTCACAGGGGCCTTGCGGCTGCCTAACTTACCCAATGCATTACTCCAGTTTTGAGGGACAGGGGGACCTTAACGCTGCTGTGCTCAGGCAGCGTTAAGAGCTCTTACTCAGGGGCGGGGCCGCCAGCGTCCCAAAAAAACAGTGAATATCAGTGACACCAACCCTTGTGACGTCAATGACCCAGCATGCCCTCAGTCAATGACGTCACAAGGGGGCGGGCTCACCAGGTGACATCACCAGCTGACCCCCGCCCGTTAGTTATTAAAGAGCAGGATCTGGGGGCCAACTTGTTAAAGGGGGCTTCCAGATTACGATAAGCCCCCTACTGGCAGACCCCCACAACCACCGGCCAGGGTTGTGGGGAAGAGGCTCTTGTCCTTGAATTCTTTTTCCCCATCATGGGTGTGAGTGGGGCCCCATGTCAAGTTTTGCCTAAGGCCTCACAAAGCCTAGAGCCACCTCTGCTCTGGATCAACTGTGGATATAGGATCGTGTTTATGGGATTGTATGTCGTCCCCCCCCCCCATTTATTGGTTGAACTAGATGGACTTGTGTCTTTTTTTCAACCAGACTGACTATGTAACACCACTTTGGACACTGATGCGAATGTAAAAAAATAAATAAACAGCCTTTAAATCGCTATTTTCTGGTTGAATTCTAACTGCACCAAAGCTGCCAACCCAATTACGGTCATGTAGTATAAAGCATTAAAAAGCATTTAGCTTTCCTTTCCCGTCCCTATGTGTTTTTCTTGCTCGGGCTGCGATACAATGAAATGTGACGCGAGCACAGCGAGCCTTTGTCATGTTGTATTTTATTTTTTTGGGTTCAGTGTAAAAGTAAATGGCCCAGAAGCAGCCAATGAGGCTGAAATACATTCTTTTTGTGTACGGATGTGAATTTCTGACAAGTAAACACAACTCGGCACAGAGGGTGGCTGCTAAACATCTCAAACAGGTGAATAATTAATAAAGGAAACGGAGAGAAGGAGATCACACTGTACATGGTGCCCGCGATGTTGTTGAATGTCCCATGGGAGCAGAAGAAAGCCATGCAGGTGTAACGGAGAGCGACTTATCCTCGGCAAGGATTAGAAGGAAAGTGACAAAGCCAAAACAAAATCTAGTTTTCTGTGTATTCCATTTAGTCTTAAACTATAAAACTAGATAAATATACTGTATATAAAATGTTCTACCCACCAATATTCTGTTCAGCAACTCTTGTGAACAACACAGCCCTGACAGGCAACGCTGTATCCTGGCCAAGGCCAACAAGGCCCAGGCCTAGGCCAGCACTTTGCAGGGATCCCAGCCGGCTTGTGCTACATTGTTATGCCCTGTACACACGTGCAGGATTTCAGACGGGAAAAGTTTCCGTCTGAAATCACGAGGGGAAAGCTGAGAACCTAAGAAACATTTATATCGCGCTACCTCAACCACCCTTCTTGACAAACACAAACGTATGCAAGTGGGTGATCTATAGTGATATACCGTATATTCCGGTGTATAAGACGACTTTCTAACCCCTTAAAATCTTCTTAAAAGTCGGGGGTCGTCTTATACGCCGGTAACCCAACATCCTTACCTTATCCTAAGACATGTAGAATCGCGGCCGTACATTTTTTCAAAAGCTGCGCCTCCTACGTCTTCTGTTCCGTGATAGGCGGAACACTCAGCTTCCCAGGAGACACTGTGTTTAGTGTCCGCCTATCACGGAGGCCCTCTCGTCCTGTGTTTAGTGTCCGCCTATCACAGAGGCCCTCTCGTCCTCGGACGAGAGGGCCTCCGTGATAGGCGAACACTGAACACAGTGCCTCCTGGGAAGCTGACTGTTCCGCCTATCCTGGAACGGAAGACGTAGGAGGCGCGGCTTTTGAAGAAACGTACAGTACGGCCGCGATTCTGCATGTCTTAGGATAAGGTAAGGGCACAGCGAGTCTGGCATGTAATGGGGCACAATCTGGCATGTAATGGGGCACAGTCTGGCATGTAATGGGGCACAGTCTGGCATGTAATGGTGGCACCGTGAGGCGAGGCATGACTAGTAGGAAGGGGGTAGTCTTATACGGCGAGTATATCCCAAAACCAACATTTTGGCTGGAAAATTAGGGGGTCGTCTTATACGCCCAGTCGTCTTATACGCCGGCAAATACGGTAAGTGAAAGGCTGGCTGCTATATCAAAAGTGACCGTGATTGCCACCAAGGTGCAACATGCAGCCACCTCAAAATCCCTCAGCAATCATAGTGATGGTGATTTACAAGAAAAATAAACAAAAAACAAAAACAAAAGGCACTTGAATAAAAAACCATCAGCTAAATATGGGTTTTGGCTCTGAATAAGTTAATAAACAGTTAAAAAATTTGACAATGAAGAGTCCATTAAATAGCAGGTAATATGTCAGACACCCGTGCATCTGTGCCACATTACAGATTGGTTATCAACGTGTCCACAAGAAAAGAGTGACATCTCCTCCACCAGACTTATAGATTGGCTTCTTACCAAATTTCCACGATCCCTTATGACAGGGGATCAGAAACAGCAAATAGTAGGTCCCAATCTCGCAGTTTCAGATATGCAGTCCTGATGGATCTCGTTGGGTTGATCTTCTTGGGTGACGTTGTCACCCAAGAAGCTCCTAACGTTCCCCCAGTGGACGGGTGCCTGACAGTTTTGTGTACCGGCCGGCACATTAGATTCAAGGCAAATTTTAAACTGCATAACTGTAAGTGCAATTTTAAGCCTTTAAATACATTTTCTACACATTTATTGCACTATGTGGAGCTGTCACTGTTTTTTACATGGTGGGCATTGATACTGCTGAAATTTCTTGGAAAACGAGATCCATCAGGACTGCATATCTGAAACTGCGAGATTGGGACCTACTATTTGCTGTTTCTGATCCCCTGTCATAAGGGATCGTGGAAATTTGGTAAGAAGCCAATCTATAAGTCTGGTGGAGGAGATGTCACGCTTTTCTTGTGGACACGTTTATAACCAATCTGTAATGTGGCACAGATGCACGGGTGTTTGACATATTACCTGCTATTTAATGGACTCTTCATTGTCAACATTTTGGACTGTTTATTAACTCATTCAGAGCCAAAACCCATATTTAGCTGATGGTTTTTGATTCAAGTGCCTTTTGTTTTTGTTTATTTTTCTTGTAAATCACCATCACTATGATTACTGAGGGATTTTGAGGTGGCTGCATGTGGCACCTTAGTGGCCATCACTGTCACTTTTGATATAGCAGCCAGCCTTTCACTTATATCACTATAGATCATCCACTTGCATACGTTTGTGATTGTCCAGAAGGGTGGTTGAGGTAGCGCGATTTATATTTTTCTCATGTTTATTTCTTGTATATATTGTTTACACGGTATTCGCAGCACCTGGAGGGATTAGACTGTGACTACGTTGCTGGTTCTTTTTTCCCTCCTTTTTCTTCTTTCTGGTATTTTTTAGCGCAGTTTCTTTCCATTTTTCCAAAGCTGAGAACCTGCTCGGGCAGTCTTTTCCCCCTACACACGGACGGTTTTCCCGACAGGAAAACTGCGATGGAGCTCTGGTCAGGAATCCCGGCCATGTGTATGCCCCATCGCAGTTTTTCCCATAGGAAAACTGTCAAAAACCACCCGGCAAAAGTCCTCCGGGAAAAAAGAGAGAGCTGGTTCTCTTCATTCGTCCGGCGTTTTTTGAGCAGTTTTCCCTCGGAAAAACGGCCAGGAGCATACACACAGCCGGGATTCCTGGCCAAAAGCTATCCTCGCAGTTTTCCCATTGTGAAAACTGGGCTTTAGTGTAGCGCCAGTCTTATGGGGCGGACTGGGCATCCCCTTTATAGGGGAGACACGATCAATGACGTCATTCCTACAGCCACACACCCCTACACTAGTAAACACACACACAGTGATCCCTAACTCCTACAGCGCCCCCTGTGTTTAACTCCCAAACTGCAACTGTCATTTTCACAATAAACAATGCAATTTAAATGCATTTTTTGCTGTGAAAATTACAATTGTCCCAAAAATGTGTCAAAATTGTCCGAAGTGTCCGCCATAATGTCGCAGTCACGAAAAAAATCATCGCTGATCGCCGCCATTAGTAGTAAAAAAAAATAAAATAAAATAAAAATGCAAAAAAACTATCCCCTATTTTGTAAACGCTATAAATTTTGCGCAAACCAACCAATAAACGATTATTGCGATTTTTTTTTTACCAAAAATAGGTAGAAGAATACGTATCGGCCTAAACTGAGGAAAAAAAAAAATTTATATATGTTTTTGGGGGATATTTATTACAGCAAAAAGTAAAAAATATTGCATTTTTTTCAAAATTGTCGCTCTATTTTTGTTTATAGCGCAAAAAATAAAAACCGCAGAGGTGATCAAATACCACCAAAAGAAAGCTCTATTTGTGGGGAAAAAAAGACGCCAATTTTGTTTGGGAGCCACGTCGCACGACCGCGCAATTGTCTGTTAAAGCGACGCAGTCCCGAACTGTAAAAACCCCTTGGGTCTTTAGGCAGCATTTTGGTCCGGGGCTTAAGTGGGTAAGGGAGGGTTATAGCCCCTGTCAGTTTATTTTTTACCATCCCTGTCCCATTGTAGAGATTTCCCTTCATTTCCTGCCCCATAGCCAAGCAGGAAGTGAGAGAAAATCTATGCAAATTAAGGGAATCCAATGCCCCCAGGCCCTCCGAACTAGTGTCCCCACTTTTAGGGTGGGTCTTAAACAGCAAGGGGTGTGGCCTTGACAGGAAGGGGTGGGCCATATTTAAATTAGGGGGTACATGAGTTTGGTCAGGCTTAGGGAAGCACAAAACCTAAATACACTACTGCTGCCATGGGGCTGCAATGGGCACAGTAAGGCTACAATGGGCACAGTGAGAATGGGGACAGTAAGGCTACAATGGGCACAGTAAGAATAGGCACAGTAAGGCTGCAATGGGCACAGTAAGGCTGCAATGGGCACAGTGAGAATAGGCACAGTAAGGCTGCAATGGGCACAGTAAGGCTGCAATGGGCACAGTGAGAATGGGTACAGTAAGGCTGCAATGGGCACAGTAAGGCTGCAATGGGCACAGTGAGAATAGGCACAGTAAGGTTGCAAATGGGCACAGTGAGGCGTAAGAATGGGCACAGTGAAGCTGCAGATGGGCATTGTTGACCCTCTTTTCCGCTTACAGTAGCTGCTGCATTCTTATACTTGAGTCAATACGTTTTCCCAGTTTTTTGTGGTAAAATTAGGGCCTCGGCTTATACTCAGGTCGGCTTATACTCGAGTATATACGGTAAGTCCATCCATATCCCTTGGAGCCCTGATTGGGTTCCTGCAAAGGGCTCTGAGGGGCAGAGAGACAGGTACATGGCGATTTCCCAACCCCAGAGGGCTCAAGGAATCCTATATTTACACTATGCAACCAGAAGGGGGCAGTGTTCCCCGGAAAAGCACAGAAAAACCTGTTCCAGCAGTGTTAACCCTTGTCCTACGGGTCCCACCACATTAGTATAGCCATTACAGGTAAAAAAAAAAAAAAAAATACCCACCCTGTATTGTGATATACCAACAGGAACATAAAATTCATTTGCCAGGGCCACCTGCTTACAGATAGTTGTCATGCCATAACTGGTACATGGAGATAGATGTGAAATATAATACTAAAAAAAGTATTTTAGGTCATTTATCCGGTCAGGCTAAGAGGCACAATGAAGAGATCACGAAAAAAAAACGAAAAAAAAAACGTTAACTCCATTAACGTGCTGCAGTTAGCGACAGTAAAAATAGATTTTCTTCGAGTCATAAACTACGTCACACGAACTGAAATCAAACTCTGTGTGGTCCTTCAGAGGTTGAAACAATTCATCTAATCAATTCAATTTACAGCCAAGCTTCACTGGAATACCATTTAAACATGGGAGTATTGGCTGATGGAATGAGATTAATTAATGTCTCGCCCAATCAGGCGGCAGAACATTTAGAACCGCATTAGGACTGGCTTCACTTTGTGTCCTTCTAGCCTCATTTCAGTTCGTGTTTTCTACCTGCCAAAATTGCAATGAAATAAAAAATGTTGTGTTTTTTTCTTTTTCTTTATGAGATTTTTTAGAGAAAGAGTTAACATGCCGCTTTATTGTTATTAAACGTGTTTATCTGGATTCTTTAACCAGAAAAACAGGTTCCAAGGTAAAGCATACGGTCATTCCTAACGTCATTTTCAACATCTGCAGCTTTCATAAAATAATACCTGATGAGCCTGCCATAAAGAACCTCATTCAGGCACTTTTTTTTTTCTTCCTACACTTGAATATTATGGAAGAGCCCTGGGGCCATCATAAAAAAAAATAAAAAATACAAAATTCTGTGTTTCAAAGTCAGAATTCTGTGTTTCAAAGACAGAATTCTGAGATTAAAAGTCGAAATTCTGAGTTTCAAGGACAGAATTCTGAGATTAAAAGTCAGAATTCTGAGATTAAAAGTCAGAATTCTGAGATTCAAAGACAGAATTCTGTGTTTGAAAGACAGAATTCTGAGATTAAGGCCGCGTACACACGACCGGTTTTCTCGCAGAATTCAGCAAGAAACTCAATGGGAGACGTATTCTGCCTGAGAAAACCGGTCGTGTGTACACTTTTCGCCGAGAAAACCATCGGGAAACTAAAACCAAAAAGAGAGCATGTTCTCTATTTCCTCGTTGGGCAATGGGAACATTTGGCTCGACGAGTTTTTTGACAGCCATGATGAAGTTGGGGTGTGTACGCGGCCTAAAAATCAGAATTCTGAGATTAAAAGACAGATTTCTGAGATTAAATGTCAGAATTATGAGATTCAAAAGACATAATTCTGAAATTCAAAGACATAATTCTGTGTTTCAAAGACTGAATTCTGTGTTTCAAAGACTGAATTCTGTGCTTCAAAGACAGAATTCTGTGTTTCAAAGACTGAATTCTGTGTTTCAAAGACTGAATTCTGTGTTTCAAAGACTGAATTCTGTGTTTCAAAGACTGAATTCTGTGTTTCAAAGACAGAATTCTGTGTTTCAAAGACAGAATTCTGTGTTTCAAAGACTGAATTCTGTGTTTCAAAAACTGAATTCTGTGTTTCAAAGACTGAATTCTGTGTTTCAAAGACAGAATTCTGTGTTTCAAAGACAGAATTCTGTGTTTCAAAGACTGAATTCTGTGTTTCAAAGACTGAATTCTGTGTTTCAAAGACTGAATTCTGTGTTTCAAAGACTGAATTCTGTGTTTCAAAGACAGAATTCTGTGTTTCAAAGACAGAATTCTGTGTTTCAAAGACTGAATTCTGTGTTTCAAAGACTGAATTCTGTGTTTCAAAGACTGAATTCTGTGTTTCAAAGACTGAATTCTGAGATTGAAAGTCTGAATTTGGGGATTTGAAAGAAAGAATTCTGTGTTTAAAAGACAGAATTCTGAGATAATAAGACATCATTTTGTGTTTTAAAGACAGAATTCTGTGTTTCAAAGTCAGTATTTTGTATTTTAAAGTTAGAATTCTGTGTTTCAAAGACATAATTCTGATATTAATAGTCGGAATTCAGATTCAAAGACAGAATTCTGTGTTTAAAAGACTGAATTCTGAGATTTAAAGACATTATTTTGTGTTTCAAAGACAGTATTCTGTGTATCAGTCAGAATTTTGTATTTCAAAGTTGGAATTCTGTGTTTCAAAGACACAATTCTGAGATTAAAAGTCTCAATTCAGAGTTTCAAAGACAAAATTCTGAACTTAAATGTCAGAATTCTGAGATTGAAAGACAGAATTCAGAGATTCAAAGACAGAATTCTGTGTTTAAAAGACTGAATATTGTATTTTAAAGTTAGAATATTGTGTTTCAAAGACAGAAATCAGAATTCAGAGATTTAAAGACAGAATTCTGAGATTATATGTCAAGAACTGGAGATTTGAAAGACAAAATTCTGTGTTTCAAAGACAGAATTCTGTGTTTCAAAGTCAGAATTTTGTATTTCAAAGTTAGAATTCTGTGTTTCAAAGACAGACATCAGAATTCAGAGATTGAAAGACAGAATTATGTGTTTCAAAGACAGAATTCTGAGCTTAAATGTCAGAATTCTGAGATTAAAAGTCAGAATTCTGAGATTCAAAGTCAGAATTCTGATGCCGCGTACACACGATCATTTTTCGGCATTAAAAAAAAAGATGACGTTATTAAAAACGTCAGTTAAAATGATGGTGTGTGGGCTGCACATCATTTTTCAGTTTCTGAAAGACGACAAAAAAAAAAAATTCGAACATGCTGCATTTTTTAGCGTCGTTTTAAAAAATTACGTTTTTCGGGTTGTAAAAAATGATCGTGTGTGGGCTAAAATGACGTTTTAAACCCGCGCATAATCAGAAGCAAGTTATGAGACGGGAGCGCTCGTTCTGGTAAAACTACCGTTCATAGTGAGTAAGCACATTCATCACGCTGTAACAGACAGAAAAGCGTGACTCGTCTTTTACTAACACGGAATCAGCAAAAGCAGCCCAAAGGCGAATGGAACTTTCCCTTTAAAGTGCCATCGTAGGTGTTGTACATCACTCACCGCGCTTTGTTCATCATTTTTTTTAAACGATGGTGTGTGGGCAACGTAGTTTTTAATGATGAAGTTGGAAAAACTTTGTTTTTTGGACATGCTGAAAAATGATCGTGTGTACGCGGCATAAGTTTCAAAGTCAGAATTCTGAGTTTTAAAGTCAGAATTCTGAGATAAAATCTCAGAATTCTAAGATTAAATGTCAGATATACAGTTACATACACATAATTATTGCACCTAAAGATAAAAAAAGAGGGAAATATATACATTCACATACATTTTTAATACAGAATCACGGGTGAATACTGTATGGAGATTGGAATGTATTAGTTTTTTTTTTCTTCTCTATTATCTCCCTCTCTCTCCCTTATCACTATTCCTGTCTCATCGGGTATTATTTACCCCCCCCTTTGGAGAATTACCCCCCCCCCTTTTTTTCTCTCTCTTTTTTTTTGGTAACTTTTATTTATATTGAGTGACATATATATATATATTTTCTCTTTATATGTTAGTTTTTATTTATTTTTTCGTATTTGTAATGATAAAAATTAATAAAAAGGAAATAAAAAAAAGTAGATACAAAGAGGCTGCAAGAGATGTTATAAAGGATGAAAAAAGGGGAAAACAATAATTTGTTTTCTAAAATATGGCAGTGCTTTATTAAACTAAATGGCGCTCAAATAGGGTTTTATAACAACTTTGAAGAGTACATTTTCATTTTTTTCCCATAACATTAAAAGGTGAATTAACGAAATATTCTGAACTCCTAATTTTGCTCCTCTATTTATTGCCAAGTGACCCCCCCCCCCCAATCCCACAAAATTCACAATCTGACCTCTGTTTACTATGCGTACTCACTCCCTGACCTTTGGCCACCATGCATACTTACTCCCTGATCAATGTTTACTAAGTTTACTCACTCCTTGACCTCTGGTAACCATGCTCACTTCTGCTCACCACGTCTACTTACTCCTGGACCTCCAGTCACCATGCATTCTCACTCCATGACCACTGCTCGCCATGCCTACTCACTCTTTCACCTCTGCTCCCCACACCTACTTAGTCTCTAACCCCCATTAACCATGCATGCTCACTCCCTGACCTCTAGTCTCTATGCATACTCACTTCTTGGCCTCTTGCCACCATGCCTACTCACTCTCTCACCTCTGCTCACCACACCTAATTCCTGATCTCCAGTCGCCATGAATACTCACTTCCTGACCTCCATTTACCATGAATATTCACTCCCTGACCTCTGGTTACTATGCCTACTCACTCCCTGTTCTCTGATTATTACTTACGCCCTGACCTTTGGTACCAATGCATACTTACTCCCTTGATCAATGGTCACTATGCCTACTCACTCCTTGACCTCTAGTAACCATGCTTACCTCTGCTCACCACATCTACTTACTTTTAGACCTCCAGTCACCATGCATGCTCACTCCCTGATCTCTGGTCACTATGCCTACTTACTCCTTGACCACCGTTTACCATGCCTACTCATGCTGACCTAAAGTCAGCATAATTTTTCACTCTCTGACCACTGGCCACCATGCCTACTCACTCCCTGATCTCTGGTCACCATGCCCACTTACCTCTTTTCACCACTCCTACCTACTTCCTGACCTCCAGTCACCATGCCTACTCACTCCTTAACCTCTAGTAGCCATGTCTGCTCACCCTCTCACCTCTGCTCACTACGTCTACTTATTCCTGGACCTCCAATCACCATGCATGCTCTCTACCTGACCTCTGATCACTACGCCTACTCACTCCTAGACCTCTGGGCACCATGCCTACTTACTTCCTGACCTCCAGTCAGCATTATTATCCATGCCCTGACCACTGGTAACCATGTCTACTAACTCCCTGATCTCTGACCACCATACCTACTCACTCCCTGACCTCTGGTCACCATGCATACTCATTCCTTGATCTTTGGTCACCATGCCTACTCACTCTCTCTACTCTGCTCACCACGTCTACCTACTCCCTGACCTCCAGTCACCATGCATGCTCACTCCCTGACCTCCAATCAGAGGCGGCTCTTGCTGTCCCCACTCCAGCAGCTCCTGAGCCAGGGCTGTAAGAGAGGCCTCCTCTTGCAAACTAGGCTCTGGCTACAAGGTACGGTATGTTGGAGTACATAACACCCTGACCTCTGGTCACCATGCATATTCATTCACTGATCTCTGGTCACCATACCTACACTCACAATGCCCACCTACTCCCTGACCTCCAGTCACCTATTCACTCTCTGACTTCTGGTCAGAAATAATAAAAAAATAAATTTGCTATTTAATAACAATTGTTCTTACGTGGTTTAGGAAATGTACATAAACAGCCAAAAAGAAATGTGCCGAAAACAGAACAACTTCCTCCAACACGGTGGCGAACGCTCGTGAACGAGCCCTAATAATACATCAAGGTATTTTCAGAAGAAGCATTTTGCTGAAAAATGTTTTGTGAAGAAAGTGTACGGCCTCCATTGGGACCAGTGAAGATTTCTTCCCTTCCAAACGGGGCTTGATGAATAAAAGAGAGTTCTGGGAGTGACACTGATTGTTTTAGATTGGAACATGAGAGGAGAGGAAAAGGCTTGTGAAGTCGCCCCCGAGTGTCACTGTGACGATTGTCATTTTTCCTGACAGCCTTCAATTTTACGCGGAGATAAAACACCTAAATAGTTAGATAGTTGTTTTAAAAAATTCATTTGCGCTTCGGATATCTTCAGCGCAGCCGAGATTTGCCCTGATAAGAGTATTTGTCGAGGGATCTCATTCCTCATTCCGTCTTATGGAACAATGTTGTCTGTTGGAATTTTTGTCTATGTACATCTTATTAGTGACACATTCGGGCTGATTAAGAGGACCTGTCATTGCATTGTATATCTTTAAAAAAAATAAATGTAGCCAGACACTGGGCTACAGCAAAATGGAGGAGGAGACATTGCCCTTTGTTCTTTTCTCTCTTTACTGTAAAACTGATGTTAGGCTGCACCATTCTCCTCGGGCCTGCAGGGGGAGAGCAAAAGCAAGAAAGCCCCTTGACTTCTATGCAGAGTGCTGAGAATCATGGGAGTTGTAGCCCGTGACGGTAGCCATATAACGGGGCCAATGAATCCTTTACACTACAGATCCTAAGTGACACTGTGTAGTAGGAGGAGTGGAGAAATGGCTTTTATTGAACTGTCCGGGAAAACTTTGCCCTCTTGGCGCGGCAGGAGTTGAGGAAAGCACATCTGTCAGAGTTGATGAAAGCCATACCTCTCAACTGTCCCTGATTTCGAGGGACTGTCCCTGATTTCGAGGGACTGTCCCTGATTTGGAGGGACTGTCCCTCATTCTCCTCATTTGTCCCTCATTTTGGTTTGATCGCTATAGTTGTATATAAAATACACTTTTTATCTATCAAAAAGTGTTTCACAGCACTAAACTTTCATCTGATTTCTAAATTGTTGCATTTGTAAATTCCAAAAGCCAATATAAAGCAATAGTAGTGGTGAAAAAAGCACTTGTGGGTTTAACCAATCTTATTTTTTTGTACAATTCTCCTTTAAGGGGGTGTGGCAAGGGGTGTGTCCTATGCCTGCATACTTTTGCTGATAGGTGTCCCTCATTCCCATCTCTGAAAGTTGGGAGGTATGTGAAAGCACATCTGTCGGTATGGGGACCCGAGTGTGAGACGGAGAGTAAAGACACCCATGGGCGTCCGCTGAACTTTTTCCGGGGGGGGGGGGCATAATTTTGTGGTCACCTATGCTCCGCTTCTTTGACAATGTCATGAAGGGGAGGGGCTTAGTCATTATCCCATAAAGTGCAGGCATGTGTCCATGATATGCAGCCTCACTGTGCTGATCAAATGTACAGTACAGAGGGTGTACAGTATATGTATATAAGGGTATATAGGGGTATATAGAGGAAAGAAGGTGGGTATATACAGGTCTATATACAGGAATGATCTTTCCTTTATCTGGCACTCCCTTCACTGATCATACCTGTATGCACTCAGCTTCCCCCCTCATCTGTATATATGTCACCCCCCCCCCCCCTGTACACAAACAGCCTCCTCCTTTCACTTGTACTCACAGCCCCCACTTGTAAGGTCACGGTGGTCTTCCTCCTCCCAAGTCCTGTTTCCACATGTCCATTTGAAAATACATTACAGTCATCAAAGCAAACACGAGGGCGCACATACAGGAAGCGGCCAGAGGTGGCAGTGAAGAGCTCTGTAAGCTCCATGACACTGATCTTTCAGCACAGCTACAGATGCGAGCATGGCAGACCCTTGCCGATTCCAGGGGGGGTCACTCGCCCCCCCTTAACCCTATGAGCGAATGCCCATGAAGACATCTGAGGCAGCGTAATACAGATCATATCACTACCTTTGCACTGTTGCTCAAGGGGCACTGGAGCATCTGCTCACCCTCTACTTCCCATCACTGATCATTGTAGATGCTTTTGGGGGAAGGACCACAGGGGCCCCCTTCCACCGCAAGAGTTCACAGCATCATCCTGAGGATTGAAAAGGGGGCTATCCGCTCATAATAAACACTGTTAGCAGGAACTGAGCCACTGAAATCAGGACACCAACGATACCCAACCCATAACGCACGTGTGCCAACCCTATACTGCACTTATACAAACCCAATACTGCACTTATACTGAACCTTTACTGCATCTGATCCACATCAACATTGCACCTGTGCCAAGCCTATACCACATTGCATCTATACTGTATGCTGGTTTCTATAAACTGTCATTAAATACACTCACACTTTTTAAAGGGCCCCAACAATAGCCGGAAGAATAACATGTCAAAGGACTACTCCTCCCGTAAAACCAATCTGCAATCTCCAGTCAGTCTGGCACTAGTATCGCCGCCATGAATGTGTTCCCGCAGTCTAATTCCAGCACTCGGTAGATTAAGACTTTACTACTGCTCACTGCTGCACATGAGGTGGCCTTGCTACTGTTTCTGCTGATCTGGATGCCAAATGTCATCTTATGTCTAGTTTTTACTGTTAATTACTTTGTATGCTAAATTGTGCTGTTATCATTGTCAATCCAGTGTATGCTTGCCTTGTTACCTACCAGATTGGGCGACTATATATTAAATTTGCCTTTACCAACTGGTTCAGAGACTGTTTTTTTTTTTTTCTAAAGCACTACTATTGGATACTAATAGCTAGATTCAGGTAACTGGGCGCATCTTTGAGGCGGCGTAGCGTATGGTATTTACGCTATGCCGCCGTAAGTCAGAGAGGCAAGTGCTGTATTCACAAAGCACTTGCCTCCTAAGTTACGGCGGCGTATCGTGAATGGGCCGGCGTAAGCGCGCCTAATTCAAATGAGGATGAGGGGGCGTGTTTTATGTAAATTACTCGTGACCCGACGTGATTGACATTTTTTACGAACGGCGCATGCGCCGAAGACAGTTAAAAAATTATTGTGGTACAAAGACATCAGAGGCACAGGATCAATGAAAAGCTGACATGTTTCACACCACAATGGGGTGCTTAGTCATAGCTGTTGGAAGATGGAATGACCATCCATAAATATGGGGATGAGAAAGAGGTGGATTAAACATCCCAATTATATATATATATATATATATATATATATATATATATATATATATATATATATATATATATATATATATATACACCGTATATACTCAGGTATAAGCCGAGATTTTCAGCACATTTTGTTGTGCTGAAAATGCCCCCCTCGGTTAATACTCGAGTCAAATTTGCGCATGAGCTCCTGAAATTTGGGGACCCGGTACCGGCCGAACTTGGCACACATATAGCCCCACTCTTCCTCTACAAGTGTGCAAAGTTTGTTGTCCGGGGGACCTACGGCCGGGGAGCACCGATTTTTCAAAGACACCCCTTCTATATACTCCCAAGTTAAACGTAAGTCTAGGCATGGGCACAGTGAGGCACAGTGAGGCATGCAGATGGACACCCTAGGCTTATACTCAAGTCAATACGTTTTTCTATTTTTTTGTGGTAAAATTAGATGCCTCGGCTTATATTCGGGTCGGCTTATACTCGAGTATATAAAGTGTGTGTGTGTGTGTGTGTGTGTGTATATATATATATATATATATATATATATATTTTTTTTTTTTGTTTTCCCTCCCCCTCCTTCTTCTCTCCCGCTCCCATGTTTTCATCCCTAGCCCTACACTCCTCACATTTGGGTTCTTCCTGTGTTCTTTACAGATACCCATGCAAGTGCATTTCTTGAATGTTTGTTGTATGATACTATAGTTGAGGTTCCTATTCTTACCCCTTAAACTCCATACTCTCCCAAATTCTTAACATTTTAAAAAAAAAACTATTGAACATTAAAAAAAGTTGAGAAAGTTATGAGTGGCATTGAATCCAGTGTGTGCTTACAGACAGAAGCCTCACCCTCCTACACCAGTGCAGGGTTACCAACAAATCACCATGTTCTAGAAAGCAGTGCTTGTGGAATTCCTGTGACCAGGGCCTACATCCTTGAATCCCCTGGGGCACAAGGCTCCTGACAGGGGCAAGGTACTCTTGGTCCACCTAGGCCAAAGGCACGGTGGACCTCCGCTCCTTCAGGAAATGCCAAAGCTGGTCCTCCAAGTACATGGTGAGGGCTATCCTGAAGAGAGACCCACTTATGGATAGAGGAAAAAAAAACAAAGGATGCAGATCTTCGCCACAATATCATGGCAGGCCCGGAGGGCTGTGGGGCACAAGGCTCCTGTCAGGGTCAAGGTACTCTTGGTCCACCTAGGCCAAAGGCTCAGTGGACCCCTCTCCTTTTGGGACATGCCAAAGCTGGTCCTTCAAATACATGGTGAGGGCTAACCCTGAAGAGAGACCCCCAATTGGAGAATGGGTCTTTTTCCTAAGTCCACAGATCCTCTGCCTGATATCATGGCAGGCCCTAATGAACCTGCATGTTCCGTCTCTGTGAGTTTCATTCCAAAAGTGCAGTGTGATAAATACATTTATAAATAAAAAAGTGCCATGTGCAGTATACAGCAGACCTTCTGGCAGGCACAAAGATTGCTCTGAGATAGCGAAAAGGACCACCCAAGAAGCACATAGAAGAATAGCAAATGTGATGTAACCTAGTGACGGTGAAACTCAGTGGGGTCCCAAACCCATTGTGTTTTTCCGGCACCCCTGGGCCGCCATCCCCAAGTTCCAACAAGAGTTTTTGAGCCTTCCCGGCTTGGGTACTGCTCAACGTTGACTTTATAAGTCTGAAAAGTTTTTCTGTGGTGCTCAATTTCCCTCATTTTCATAGCGGGGGCTCCGGAATGCTTGGCCGATTGGCTGCCGAGACGCAGCTGAAGCTTCCATATCTATTTCAGGAACAAAAGGCCCCATTTTAAGTCATCAGACAACCTGCTGGTGCCTCATACGATAGCAAAACATGAAATCAATGAGATCAATATGGAGACAGACAAAAGAAATGTTTCAAATGCAAACAAAATGCTTGAATAAATATTTGAACATAGAATAGCCTGGAATGGAGGCATGAAGTAGATGAGGCTTTTAAGCAGAGAGTGTCATCGAACATCGAACAGATGGAGGGCAGGAAGCAAGACTCGTAAATAATACTTGGAAAAGCAAAACACTTCACTCTCATGATACAAAATATATAATCGCATATTATAAAAAATAAACAATATATATATATATATATATATATATATATACAGTACAGACCAAACGTTTGGACACACCTTCTCATTCAAAGAGTTTTCTTTATTTTCATGACTATGAAAATTGTAGATTCACACTGAAGGCATGAAAACTATGAAGTAACACATGTGGAATTATACATAACAAAAAAGTGTGAAACAACTGAAAATATATTTCATATTCTAGGTTCTTCCACCTTTTGCAGCAGACACATCTCTAGAACTGGTAAGAGGAGACTGTGTGAATCCGGCCTTCATGGTAGAATATCTGCTAGGAAACCACTGCTAAAGAAAGGCAACAAGCAGAAGAGACTTGTTTGGGATAAAGAACACAAGGGATGGACATTAGACCAGTTGAAATCTGTGCTTTGGTCTGATGAGTCCAAACTTGAGATCTTTGGTTCCAACCCCCGTGTCTTTGTGCGACGCAGAATAGGTGAACGGATGGACTCTACATGCCTGGTTCCCACCGTGAAGCATGGAGGAGGAGGTGTGATGGTGTGGGGGTGCTTTGCTGGTGACACTGTTGGGGATTTAATCAAAATTGAAGGCAAAAATTTGAAGGCATACTGAACCAGCATGGCTACCACAGCATCTTGCAGCGGCATGCTATTCCATCTGGTTTGCGTTTAGTTGGACCATCATTTATTTTTCAACAGGACAATGACCCCAAACACACCTCCAGGCTGTGTAAGGGCTATTTGACCAAGAAGGAGTGTGATGGGGACTACCTCTTGAAGCTCATCAAGAGAATGCCAAGAGTGTGCCAAGCAGTAATCAAAGCAAAAGGTGGCTACTTTGAAGAACCTAGAATATGAAATATATTTTATTTATTTTTATATTTAGTTTTGATGCCTTGAATCATAGTCATGAAAATAAAGAAAACTCTTTGAATGAGAAGGTGTGTCCAAACTTTTGGTCTGTACTGTATATATATATATATATATATATATATATATATATATATATATATATATATATATATATATATAGTGGAACCTCGGAGTGCAAGTAACGTGGTTAATGAGCGTTTCGCAATACGAGCACTGTATTTTTAAAAATCGTAACACGGTTTGCAAGAGTTGTCTCGCAAAATGAGCACAATTCAGGCCAAAGCGGTGTGCAATACCGCGTTTGGCCTGAGGTGTGGGGGGGGGGCGCTGCAGCCGAGCGGTGCTGATCGGCGCCATTCAGAAATGCACGTAAAGGCCAGAGGACACCTTGGCTGACCTGGGCAAATCTCAGCAACTGAGCCTTTCCGAGGTTTGCAGAGGTCAGCCGAGGTGCTTTTCCGGCCATTTCCGAGGCTCTCCGGTGCCCCCCACCTCTGGCCGCATTTGTTTCCATTGACTTCTATGGGGGAAACTCGCTTTGATATGACCTCCAGTCACCTGCCCTTTATCTATTCATCAGCATGCATGTGCTTCCACTGAGGAGACTTTAAATTTTAGAGTTAGGTATGCAGTACACAGAGAGCCTTGACGGGGCCTGTAGCTTACACATGCCTTTGCAAATGCGTGCAACTAAACCTCTGTTTTTAACACATACTGTTACACAGGTGAATTTGGTTGGTTGCTGATTGGTCGGTAAGTTTGAGCTTGGATATGTTGTTTTTGTATGTATACGCGCCTTTTCCAGTGCTCCTTACTGTATAGGTAGGGGCAGTGACATTTGTTTTTTGTGTTGATATGCGAGTACTTTGGATTACAAGCATTCTCCTGGAACAGATTCTTCTCGTAATCCGAGGTTCTACCGTATATTATTATTCCAAACCAACAACTTTGAATGTATCTTCTTTGCCACTGTAGTTCCATTTGCAGCTTTTTTGT
Source organism: Rana temporaria (assembly GCF_905171775.1). NCBI lineage: Eukaryota > Metazoa > Chordata > Amphibia > Anura > Ranidae > Rana > Rana temporaria. The sequence goes on along the minus strand of NC_053497.1, from coordinate 174,669,081 downwards.
ATAAGACGTCCCAGAACTCTTTTCTTCTCAATTCTTTCCATCAATATGATCATGTGGTGGGACTTTTAGGCCTCGTACACACGAACGAACATGTCCGCTGAAACTGGTCCGCGGACCAGTTTCCGCGGACATGTTCGGTCGTGTGTAGGGCCGACCGGACAATTTTCCGGCCTAGCGGACAGGTTTCCAGCAGACAAAAGTTTCTTAGCATTCCAAGAAACTTGTCCGCTGGAAGCCTGTCCGTCGGACATGTCCGATGGTCAGTACGACTCATCGGACATGTCCGCTGGCCTGAGAACCCGCGCATGGCATCGAAGTGATTCGACGCATGCGTGGAAGCATTGAACTTCAGGGTTTGCGGACGTGGCGGCGTCAACGTCCCCGCCACGTCACCGCGCTGTCTGTCCGCGGAGATTTTGGTTTGATGGTGTGTACAACCATCAGACCAAAATCTCCGAGCGGACACGTCCGATGAAAACGGTCCGCGGACCGTTTTCATCGGACATGTTCGCCCGTCTGTACAAGGCCTAAAATGTAACCTTGATATGAATACATAGAGCACAACCTGCCTGTTTGGGTATTGCCAAACTCTCTTGCCAACCCAACATGGCAGCACTAGGTGCTTGAGCAGCCAATCACTAAGCACCAGTACTGTCACGTGAGAGGAAGGGGAGCGAGCCCCCCTGCTGAAAGTATTATATATTTCCCTTCACAACTCATAACTTAAGGGAACTGGTCTCAAAATAACCGGGCCGGTTCAGAGTCCGAGCAAGGAGTGGTCAAAATTCAGGGGGAGGTAATTAACAAACCAAGGTTGTCAGATTTTTAGTTGCTTAGGTATAGGATCCATTATTGTAGCCTCTTTTTTGAAGTGGATCATGGCTTGCATCACCCGTTGTTTGGTTTCGGGAGTGGAAAGGTAGGCTTTCGCAATGGTTTAGCAGATGTGGTAACATAAAGAAGAAATAGTGTTACTTTTTATCTTTCATGTTGCATTCCAGCCCGGATGAAGGGGCTGATTATAGCCCCCCAAAGTGTGCTGGCTTTTGTACATAACTTATCATTGGAATAAACTTACATTTGGACTTAAACTTTATGGTGAGGCAGTTCAGTTCTAGACTTGCTCACTCTCGTCACAACCCAAGGTGATCACCAGCCAAATATTTGGATTCTCCCTACTCATACCACCATCATGTCATTGGATAATAACAATATATAATAAAACTCCAGCGCCTTTATCCCACTTTCTATAGACATGAGATGTCCATCATCCAATCCACCTTTAGATCTGTGGACCCCAACCTAGAATTTGGTATTAGAATTAATCCCACAAAGATACAAAAGGAAGGTTGATAAGATGTGTCAAGATTCATGTACACAAAAACTACACATACAAAAAAAAAATTACATAAGTCTTTCTCGGAAACAAAAACTTATAAAGGAGCTTACCAAGAAGAGCGTTCGGAAATTGGCGAGGTCCCCAAAGAACTCCTCGACGCTCACCGCTCTGGGATCGAAGGCGAAGTATTCTCCCAAGTTATCGTACAGCTTGTTCATGTTGTTGTGCATGGTGGTCAACTTCTCGCACTGCTCCCTGGCGGTCTTTGCAAAGATGTATTAAGTTGTCAAGGAAAAAACTTTCTCAAGAAGGCAAATCTTTACCACACAAATACTGTGCTTACTTAAAGACTAACTCACTTCCTGACTATGTGACACATACAAGACCATACAACAAATAGAGGTCAATGGGATAGAAAGGCACAAATGGCAATAAACATTGTCAAAATTTCTAACCCTTAATAAAACATGTTTTTATTTGTGTTTTTGTTGGAAAGATCTCCCCTTATTTAATATCCTAACAAGAAAATGAAGGTTAATCTCTCCATTAGGGACACACAAGACACAGGTCCCAGTTCTTCCTTCTTCCACAACTCCCTGGGCTCCTTTACATGCCCAGGAAATATAGATTCCACTGTTTCCCTTCTTCAGAAGCTCAGAAAGACCACACTTTATGAGACAGAGGTAGCTTGACAGGAGATCTGCAGCCAGGTGAGAGGCTCTCCACTGTCAGAACTGGCCTGTGGCCAGCTTGGCCAGAGCCTAATAGCATGCAGTTTACCCAGAAGACCCAGCTTCTATGTGGAGGACCTCGCCCATTGTTACCAGGTCCCCCTGTGTCTTTGGGCCTTTGATGTTCCATAGCTTCCAACTGTCCCTGATTTCGAGGGACTGTCCCTGATTTGGTGCAAAGTCCCTCATTTGTCCCTCATTTTTGTCTGATCCATATAGTTGTGTAACAAATACACTTTTTATTTTTCAAAAAGTGTTTCCCAGAGCTAAACCTTTCATCCAAATTCTGAATGGCTGCATTTGTAAAATGTAAAAGCCAATATAAAAGGAATAGTAGTAGTAAAAAAAAGCCCTTGTGGATTTAATAACATTTTTTGGGGTTAATTATCCTTTAAGGGGGTGTGGCAGGGGGCGTGTCTTATGCATACAACAGTAGGTGTCTCTCATTCCCAGCTCAAAATGTTGGGAGGTATGGGTGTTCCCCTGTGTAACCAGAGAAACCTTGGACTTCCCTTAGAGCAGGGATCCTCAAACTACGGCGCTCCAGCTGTTGCGAAACTACATATCCCATGAGGCATTGTAAAACTCTGACATTCACAGACATGACTAAGCATGATGGGAATTGTAGTTCCTGAACAACTGGAGGGCCGTAGTTTGAAGACCCCTGCCTTAGAGGGATGTTGTTTATGAGGATAAGTGCAAGGAATGGCAATTTCTTCTCTTCCTGGCAGTAGTGGGTGATCCTTAAAGCCCCACCCAGTGTTTTTGCCAAACAAGCTGCTGATTAGGCCTGTGCTTTCAACTCACACTGGAAAAAATACCATTCTATGTCCAAGTTCACTACTGGTTTACTGGTTTATTCACTTGATTGCCAGTCAAGCCCTGATGAAGGGGGCACGTAGACCCCTCGAAACACGTTAACTACTTTTTGATCTGTACCCCTGACCTTTAATGGAATAACATTGTATCTGGACCTTTTAGCAGTGGCGTGTAAAAAAAAAAAAAAACACACATTTTAACCACTTGACCACCAGGCACGTAAACCCACTTAATAACCAGACCAATTTTCAGCTTTCGGTGCTCTCACAATTTGAATGACAATTACTCAGTCATACAACACTGTACCCAAATGAAATTTTCTTCCTTTTTTTCCACACAAATAGAGCTTTCTTTTGGTGGTATTTAATCACCGTTGGGTTTTTATTTTTAGCGCTATAAGAGAAAAAAGACTGAAAATTCTGTTAAAAAAAAAGATTTTTTCGTGGTTTCTGTTATAAAATTTAGCAAATTTAGTATTTTTTCTTCATTCTCTTGCATAAATGTGAAAGATGAAGTTACACCGAGTAAATAGATACCCAACATGTCACCCTTCAAAATTGCACACGCTCGTGGAATGACGCCAAACTTCGCTACTTAAAAATCCCCATAGGCGATGTTGCAGGGTATTGTGGGGTGTTGCAGAGTATTGTGGGGTATTGCAGAGTATTATGTGGTATTGCAGAGTAGTGTGGGGTATTGCAGAGTATTGTGGGGTATTGCAGAGTATTGCACAGTCTTAGTTTGGGGCAGGGATGGATGGCTGGATCTGTGACTGCAGTTGTCACAGATCCAGCCCACAGCACTCGAGCTGCATCCGCTCTCTCCCCCCCTCTCCTCTCACACTGTACCGTTCGGTTACAGAGACGGGAGGGAGCCGTTATTTTTTCAAGTGATCGCTCCATCATTGGACGATATCAGCGGCGATTTACCGTGATCCTCCGGACCCGGCGGTCACGGACATTCCCGTGTGCGTGCGCCAGAGGGCGCGCGGGAGCGCGATTCTGGGAGGACTTCCATGGACGTCCTCCCGGAGTTAAGCAACCGCCTTGTAGACGTATATCGTCTATAGGGCGGTGAGTAACTGGTTAACATACTGTCCCTGGCTTTACTGAGGCTGGCAATCCTGATGAGTTGGCTATTTTTTGATCTGTACCCCTGACCTTTAATGGAATAACGTTTTATCTGGACCCTTTAGCAGTGGCGTGTTAAAAAACACACAGATTTTTACAGACTGTCCCTGGCTTTACTGAGGTTGGCAAACCTAATGGGGCCCCCTAGTGGCATGGGGGCCTTCGGGCAGTGCCCGAATGGTCAGTCGGCCCCTGGGCGGTACAGAAAGCACTGCTAGGGGGGACAGCTCTGGAATGAAGGCATTTCAGCCACAGCTGCTATTTGGAGTCAGGTTTTAAAATACTGCTAGCTCCTGCTGATGTTCATTTTAAATTTATGTCTATTGAGGAATGCAAAAAACTGAACCGTATAAGATAATGATTCACAGGGTAAAATAATTCAAGAGAGATAAATGATTCAGTAATTAAATAACTATTTTATGTTAAAAAAAAAAAACAACAGTGGCATTCTCTTGCTGAATTTATGTCTCTGAATTGAACAGATGAGAAAATTATCATGAGACAAAATAACAAACACAGCTAAAATAACGCCTACAGATTAGTGAATAGACCTGAGTCTCTATTGTCCTCTGCGGAATCCTGACAAATAGTGTGACACCAACTTATTTTAATTCATTATAAAACAATCTATATTTCATGGCATCACTTCCCTGTTATGCTTCTTATTAATATTGAAAAGTGAGTTGGCATGGTGAACATATTTCTACAATTTAAACATGTTTTTGCACATGGTATGCAAATTCTGGATTCATCTGAAACACCATCTGCCATTCCATTAAGGCAACCCCCCCCCCCCCACCTCTTCCTCCTGGAGTCTTATATATGGAAAACAAAGATCTTCTTACGAATTTGCATGAATAAAAGTTTTTACAAAGTTGCTTTCTCTAACCTGAATGGCTACGATTGCGGGTTTGCTGTATTGAACGAACCGGACGTGATGTAAGAGGCGTCTACAACACTGTTTACCAGGGCCGATCCTAGGCAGGGTGCATTGCACCCAGGCGCCTGCTAAGGTGGGGGCGCCGAACATCTAACATACTCTCTAACAGACGCCCTCTCTGTGTCCATCACAGAGGCCCCCCTCCAGGTCCCAATAAAGTACTCTGCTTCTCTTCCTGCATTTTGTTTATTGTTAAGAGATCATGTAAGGATTCCAGGGTAATGAAGACTTTGTGGGGGAGCATCTCTGTGACCAACTTAGGTGCCCTTGATCAAAGTCATCTGCTGATCTGAGAACTGTAGTGGGGAATTTTAATGGCAACTATAATTACAGGTAGTGTTACTCACTGTGTCTCCGACTTTGTGGTGTCTCGTAGCAGTGACTCCTATGCCAAAATCAGGAGATAGGGTCTCCTCCAGACCCTCCCACTTCACATTCCTCACCAGTCAGCTGACCTCTAGTCTCTGCCCCCCAGCCATGCCGTGAACTGAATGGGTGGCTGCGAACAGCCCGAGTGGGCGGCCGTGGGCTCTGGGAACAGCCCAGCTGGGCAGCCACAGGCTCCAGGGACAGCCCAGCTGGGTGTCCGCAAAAAGGCTTTTGGTGACCCCTGGCAAATCATCATTAGACCCCCGAGGAAACAGGAAGCTGAAGACAAACCAGCAATCCCTCTGAGCACTTCCTGAGCTTTTATAGACAGCCAGGAAGTCATGTGGTGTGTGAGTGTTTCACTGACAACTTCGCTGCCATCTAGCGTTCAAATGGAAGTAGAACATGACTTTTCACAATGTGTTTTTCTGACAGCTTGCCTTGCCGCGACGGGCCTGCTTACTCTATCCCTAAAAAAGTTTTGGCTTTGCGTACACTTTAATTTAACAAAAATATACAAAAGCAAAATGAACATTCCCCAAAACACAGCTAAGACAGAATGACACTAATATATTGAACAACTTTCATTGCCCATAGGCAAACTCAACCGTGACCGATCTGTTATTTCCTTGCATACCTAGAAAGACGATACAAATAAAATAAAAAATTATACAAAATCTTGGAAATCCTTATGCATTGCAATGCCTCGTAGGCTTGTAGAGCCCCCGAAAAGGTTCGAAGACTCGACAGCCTACAAAATTAATGTTGCAGAAAGAACAATTAATCATACAGAGGCCTAACGAAAATGACGTCTGAAAATCTGCAGAAAACGCTTCACCTCCAAAGAGCGGATAACAAAAAAAAAAAAAGAATTAAAAAAAAAAAAACAGCTCAAGTTTTTGGCTTGTAAATGCTGACGGTTACGAGAACCCGTCTTAGATGTCCCTTGTCCATTAACTTTATCTATCCAACACATGAAAAAACATTAGACGGAAAAATGCTGTATTAATCAGCTTAGCTTCAAAAGCCTTCTTCCTCCTTACAACACTAATCTGTATAATATTCCCGATCCTGAGAGCTTGATAAATCAGACTTTTGGGCCTAAAATGATCTTTTCATTATCTGCTTAGTTCATGTTTTATGAACCTCTTTTATGTACTTTAAATATACTTTTCCATCCACAAAAGGCAAAGGGTGCACCAGGAAGACGGATGCTAAGCCATAGAAGAAACAGAAAAACCACAAATCCCTTTCTGCTGATATTATAAAGAGTAAAAGTCGCCTTTTCTGGTTGTTTATGAGGTTTATTAAAGCTGAACTGCAGGCAAACAGCTAAATACACAGATAAAATACATATAGGAGATGTTTTACTTGACAAAGGATTTGTATTTCTGTCTTTCCAGTCCTGAATAAGGATGAGCTAAGGGGAAAATAATAGCAGGCCGCTGACTCAAACAGCTGCGACCATGGGATTCCCTGCTGGGCTAGGGTGGCCAGACATCCCCGGTTTCCGGGGATAGTCCCCGGATTGAGGACACTGTCCCCAGGTTGGATTTAAACAGGGGCTGGGGCAATTTCAGTGCAGAATAATAAAAAAATAAATAATCTGAATTCAATATTGAATATTTTTTTTCCATTATCTGTGTCCCTTTCTGATGATCATGTGCTGGTCTGAGCAGAGGGAATATTTTTTCAGTTTCGGGTACATGCCCATTCATCTCCGCTTGCATGTTCTTTTGCCTTGGCTCAAGTCCTGGCCAGTCGCCTGCCTTTTTATCCCGTTGCCTACCCTGGTGGAGCGATCTTCCTCCGCTCCTCACCCAGTAGTAGCCGGGGCCCGAAGAGTAATGCCGCGTACACACGATCAGTCCATCCGATGAGAAAGGACCGATGGACCGTTTTCATCGGTTAACCGATGAAGCTGACTGATGGTCCGTCGCGCCTACAAACCATCGGTTAAAAAAACGATCCTGTCAGAACGCGGTGATGTAAAACACAACGACGTGCTGAAAAGAACGAAGTCCAATGCTTCCAAGCATGCGTCGACTTGATTCTGAGCATGCGTGGATTTTTAACCGATGGTCGTGCCTACTAACGATCGGTTTTGTCCTATCGGTTAGGAATCCATCAGTTAATTTTAAAACAAGTTGCCTTTTTTTTAACCGATGGTTAACTAACCTATGGGGCCCACACACTATCGGTTTTGACCGATGAAAACGGTCCATCCGACCAATCTCATCGTTTTAACCCATCGTGTGTCTGCAGCATAAGACTTGACAGGCTATGAGGTGGGCGGCAGCGACGACAGGCAGAGAGTCGCTGATTGCCGCCGTTACTAGTAATAAAAAAAAAATATGTCCCCGGATTTCATTTTAAAAATCTGGTCATCTTACGCTGTGCAGACATACATAACAGAGGGATGAGGGTGTCAGTGACATGAGTGACCATGGACAATGGACCATGAACAAATCAGTGGACAATGTCATTCACAAAATATGGCCATGTTAGCCCAAAGATGTCACCAGCACTACCATCCCTTTTAACATGTAGCTGCATGGCAGGTATACCTGTAAGAATAATTGACCTAATATGGCCACCTGGCCATTATTGGACAATATCATTGGCCATGTTAGGTTAATAATGTCACCAGCACTACCATTCCTTCCTTATGTGCGGCTGCATGGCAGGATGCCGTGAGATCTTTAAACTAATCTGGTCGCCAGGCCATATTTGGACAATGTCATTGACCAAATATGGCCATGTGGCCATGTTAGATTAATATTGTCACCAGCATTACCGTTCAGTCAGTGACATCAGTGACCATGGACAATGGACCATGAACAAGTCAGTGGACAACGTCATTCACCAAATATGGCCATGTTAGCCCAAAGATGTCACCAGCACTACCATCCCTTTTGACATGTAGCTGCATGGCAGGGATACCGGTGACATAATTGACCTAATATGACCACCTGGCCATTATTGGACAATATCATTGACCAAAAAGGCCATGTTAGGTTAATGATGTCACCAGCACTACCATTTTTCGTTATATGCAGCTGCATGGCAGGATGCTGTGAGATCATTGACATAATATGGTCACCAGGCCATATTTGGACAATGTCATTGACCAAATATGACCATTTGGCCATGTTAGATTAATATTGTCACCAGCATTACCGTTCTTTTATTATGTGGGGATGCCGGTGACATCATTGAACTAATATGTCCACATAACCATATTTGGAAAAGATCATTGACCAAATATGGCCATGTGACCATGTTAGGGTTAGGCAATTATGTCCCCAGCATTACCGTCCCTTTGTTATGTGAGGCTGCAGGAATGCTGATGACATCAATGACCTAATATGGTGGCCACATTTGGACGATGTCATTAACCAAATATGGCCATGTTAGGTCAATGATGTCACCAGCATCCTGGCCCGATGGCCATACATAACAAAAAGACGGCAATGTTAGGTCGATTTTGTCACCCTTTGTTATGAGTGGCCATGGGGCCAGAATGCTATGCCGGAGTGACATCATTGACCTAACATGGCTATATTTGGAAAATCTAATTGACCAAATATGGCCATGTGATTGTGTTAGGGCAATTATGTCACCAGCATTATTGTCCCTTTATTATGTTTGGCTGCGGGGATGCTGGTGACATCATTGACTAAATATGGCCACGTTATGTCGATTTTTGTCACCCTTTGTTATGTGTGGCCATGGGGTGGGCTTCATTGACTTCATTGAACTAACATTGCCATGTTAGGTCAATGATGTCACCAGCATTGCCATCCCTTTGTTAGGTGCAGCTGTGGGCCAAGGAACTACATGCCTGCAGCTCATTTGGCCTACAACCTGCTATCATATTACACTTGGATCCCGTGGATACCGGCCCAACCTTAACTCACAACAAGTCTTGAGATTCAACTCAACACAACAATTCTAAAAGCACCCCCAAAAAATGTACCCTCTAAAAAAAAAGAAAGAAAAAATGAGAGCAGTCATTCAGATTTTTTAGCTTAAACTAGAAGTTCAGATTTAACGCCTTACAAAGAAAGTAGCGTCACCTTATTACACTGTGGCCAGATATGGTCATAAATCCTTTGACCAGATAAGAACAGTGATGCTGTCTTCGTTAAGTGGGGAGGCTGGTGCTCAAAATTTTTGGGGGGGTGCAAATAGAAAAAAAAATTGCAGCCTCACTGTGCCCATCAAATGCAGCCACTGTGCCATCAATTGTCACCACTGTTCCATGCCATCAAACACAGCCACTGTGCCATCAATTCGCACCACTGTGCCATGCCATCAAATGCAGTCACTATGCCATGCCATCAAACGCAGCCACTGTGCCATGAATTGTCACCACTGTTCCATGCCAATTAAATGCAGTCACTATGCCATGCCATCAAACGCAGCCACTGTGCCATCAATTCGCACCACTGTGCCATGCCATTAAACGCAGCCTCTGTGCCATGTCATCAAACGCAGTCACTGTGCCATCAATTGTCACCACTGTGCCATGCCATCAAACGCAGCCACTGTGCCATGCCATCAAACACAGCCACTGTGCCATCAATTGTCACCACTGTGCTATGCCATCAAACGCAGCCACTGTGCCATGCCATCAAACACAGCCACTGTGCCATCAATTGTCGCCACTGTGCCAATTGTCACCACTGTGCCCTTTAATTGTCGCCACTGTGCCCATTTATGTCACTGTGCCCTTTAATTGTTGCCACTGTGCCCATTCATGCCGCTGTGCCAATTGTCCCCACTGTGCCCATTGTCCCCACTGTGCCTATTGTCGCCACTGTGACCATTGATGTCACTGTGCCCTTTAATTGTTGCCACTGTGCCCATTCATGCCGCTGTGCCAATTGTCCCCATTATCCCTACTGTGCCTATTGTCGCCACTGTGCCCATTGATGTCACTGTGCCCTTCGTCACTGCTGTGCCCTGAAAATTTCCCCTTCCCCCCCCCCGCCCGGCACTTACCTTTACTGGAGTCAGCCATCCAGGTCCTCGACCCTCAATGTCTTCTCCCGCCCTCGATGACGCTTCAGCCAATCAGGCTACCGGTAGCCAGAACCGGCCAACCTGATTGGCTGAGACGCCTGTCTCTGATAGGCACTTCCGTACAGCCAACCAGCTGCCGTTATTCAGATGGTCAGCGCCTCATGTCCGGCCATCTAAATAGAACAGTGGCAGCGGCGACAATAACATAGATTTGTGCAATGCATGAATCTATGTTATTAGACTCAGTGGCGGTGAGAGCCAAAGGGGACGGCGCTCCAGCGCCCTCTATGGACGAACCGCCACTGGATGCTGGTGACATCATTGACCAAATATGGCCACATGGACATAGGCATTGGTCAAATATGGCCATGTTAGGTCAACAATTTCACCAGAGTTACCATCCCTTTGTTATGTGTGGCCATGGGGTGGGCATGCTGGTGACATCATTGAACTAACATGGTCACATGGCCATGTTAGGTCAATGATGTCACCGGCATTGCCATCCCTTTGTTAGGTGCCACTGTGGGGCAAGGAACTCCACGCCTGGAGCTCATTTGGCCTGCAACCTGCCATCATATGACATTTTTATGTGGATTCGGGCCAAACATTAACTCATCACAAGTCTTGAGAATCAACTCAACACATAATACTAAAAGCACCCCCAAAAAAATGTGCCCTCTAAATAAAAAAAAAAAGAGAGACCAGATGTTCCGATTTTTTATCTCAAACCAGAAGTTCAGCTTTAACTCCTTACAAAGAAAGTAGCGTCACCTTCTTGACTTTGTAGTCTGCGAACATAAACATATCACAATGTGGCCAGATAGGATTATAAATCCTTTGACCAGATATGAGCAGTGATAAGGCCAGTGAAGAAGACGGCTCCGTTTATTTCTGTCCGGGGCCCTTCCATTCTCACTGACTGGCGGTTGGCAATACAGTATCTCACAAAACTAAGTACACCCCTCACATTTTTGCAAATATTTTATTCTATCTTTTCATGTGACAACACTGAAGAAATGACACTTTGCTACAATGTTGTGTAGTGAGTGTACAGCTTGTATAACAGTGTATACAAGCGGTCCAGTCTCTGAAGGGAGGGGATCATGCTCTGCTTCAGTATGTCACAGTACATGTTGGCATTCATGGTTCCCTCAATGATCTGTAGCTCCCCAGTGCTGGCAGCACTTATGCAGCCCCAGACCATGACACTACCACCACCATGCCTGACTGTAGACAAGACACACTTGTCTTTGTCCTCCTCACCTGGTTGCCGCCACACACGCCTGACACCAAATAAGTTTATCTTAGAAGAAAATATTTACAAAAATGTGAGGGGTGTACTTACCTTTGTGAGATCCTGTATATACATTTTCCACTACAATGCAACTTTTCACAAGCCTCCTCTCCTTACGTAAGCCCAGCGGGGGGTTTTCTAGGAATTAAAAATGCGCCATTATTTTCTTCCCCTTTTTAATGCGTTCTTTTAAGATAAAAGGCGGTCACACGGCAGCGAGAAGAGCGGCGGACGGCGGGTGTCCCTTACCTGGTACAAGTGATTTACATAGTACCCGTATTATTAAAAAATAACCTTTCCAACGTCTCACGGGAACATAACCATAAATGTACTTATTTGTTGCCGCACCCTTCTGCTGACAGAATGTAAATACGAGAGGGGAAAAGAGGAGGGCATCGTACCCTTGCAGCAATGCCGCAATACTGTAACTGTTCTACTTATAACGTTTTAATCATAATTATGACGAAGTGCTCTTAGCGTAAAACACGTCAACATTTGCTACCAACCTTGAGTGGCTGTGATCAGGGGCGGAACTAGAAATTACAGGGCCCCATAGCAAAATGTTGTATGGGGCCCCCCCTGTCAGTGTTCCCCTACAATTGCCGCTACTGTGCCCCATCAAATGCTGCCAGTGTGGCAATCAATTTCTGCTACTGTGCCCCATCAGATGCTGCCAGTGTGCCCATCTATTGCCGCTACTGTGCCCCATCAAATGCTGCCAGTGTGCCGATCAATTGCTGCTACTGTGTCCCATCAGATGCTGGCAGTGTGCCCATCAATTGCTGCTACTGTGCCCCATCAGATGCTGCCAGTGTGCCGATCATTTGCCGCTACTGTGCCCCATCAGATGCTGCCAGTGTGCCCATTAATTGCCGCTACTGTGTCCCATCAGACGCTGCCAGTGTGCCGATCAATTGCTGCTACTGTGTCCCATCAGATGCTGGCAGTGTGCCCATCAATTGCTGCTACTGTGCCCCATCAGATGCTGCCAGTGTGCCCATCAATTGCCACTACTGCGCCCCATCAGATGCTGCCAGTGTGCCCATTAATTGCCACTACTGTGCCCCAACATATGCTGCAAGTGTGCCGATCATTTGCCGCTACTGTGCCCCATCAGATGCTGCCAGTGTGCCCATTAATTGCCGCTACTGTGCCCCATCAGATGCTGCCAGTGTGCCCATTAATTGCCGCTACTGTGCCCCATCAGATGCTGCCAGTGTGCCCATCTATTGCCGCTACTCTGCCCCATCAGATGCTGCCAGTGTGCCCATCAATTTCCACTACTGTGCCCCATCATATGCTGTCAGTGTGCCCATCTATTGCCACTACTGTGCCCCATCAGATGCTGCCAGTGTGCTAAATCAATTGCTGCTACTGTGCCCATCAAATGCTGCCAGTGTGCCGATCAATTGACACTAATGTGCCCCATCAGATGCTGCCAGTGTGCCCATCAATTGACACTACTGTGCCCCATTCGATGCTGCCAGTGTTCTCGTCAATTGCCACTACTGTGCCCCATCAGATGCTGCCAGTGTGCCCATCAATTTACACTACTGTGCCCCATCAGATGCTGCCAGTGTGCCTATCAATTGCCACTATTGTGCCTCATCAGATGCTGCCAGTGTGCCCATCAATTGACACTACTGTGCCCCATTAGATGCTGCCAGTGTGCTCATCAATTGCCACTACTGTGCCCCATCAGATGCTGCCAGTGTGCCAATCAATTGCTGATACTCTGCCCCATCAGATGATGCCAGTCTGCCCATCAATTGCCACTACTGTGCCCCATCAGATGCTTCCAGTGTGCCGATCATTTGCCGCTACTGTGCCCCATCAGATGCTGCCAGTGTGCCGATCATTTGCCGCTACTGTGCCCCATCAGATGCTGCCAGTGTGCCCATCTATTGCCCCTACTCTGCCCCATCAGATGCTGCCAGTGTGCCCATCTATTGCCGCTACTCTGCCCCATCAGATGCTGCCCCAGTGTGCCCATCAATTGTCGCTACTGTGCCCCATCAGATGCTGCTAGTGTGCCCATCAATTGCCACTACTCTGCCCCATCAGATGCTGCCAGTGTGCCCATTAATTGCCGCTACTGTGCCCCATCAGATGCTGCCAGTGTGCCCATCTATTGCCGCTACTCTGCCCCATCAGATGCTGCCAGTGTGCCCATCTATTGCCACTACTGTGCCCCATCAGATGCTGCCAGTGTGCTAAATCAATTGCTGCTACTGTGCCCATCAAATGCTGCCAGTGTGCCGATCAATTGACACTACTGTGCCCCATCAGATGCTGCCAGTGTGCCCATCAATTGACACTACTGTGCCCCATTCGATGCTGCCAGTGTTCTCGTCAATTGCCACTACTGTGCCCCATCAGATGCTGCCAGTGTGCCTATTTACACTACTGTGCCCCATCAGATGCTGCCAGTGTGCCCATCAATTGCCACTATTGTGCCTCATCAGATGCTGCCAGTGTGCCCATCAATTGACACTACTGTGCCCCATTAGATGCTGCCAGTGTGCTCATCAATTGCCACTACTGTGTCCCATCAGATGCTGCCAGTGTGCCGATCATTTGCCGCTACTGTGCCCCATCAGATGCTGCCAGTGTGCCCATCAATTGCCCCTACTCTGCCCCATCAGATGCTGCCAGTGTGCTCATCAATTGCCACTACTGTGCCCCATCAGATTCTGCCAGTGTGCCCATCAATTGTCGCTACTGTGCCCCATCAGATGCTGCCTATTTGCCCATCAATTGACGCTACTGTGCCCCATCATATGCTGCCAGTGTGCCCATCAATTGCCACTACTGTGCCTCATCAGATGCTGCCAGTGTGCCAATTAATTGCTGCTACTGTGCCCATCAAATGCTGCCGGTGTGCATCCACCGCCCGCCCGCCACTTACCTTGTCTCTGTGGGGCAGCAGGTCATGGCGGTGTCCTCCATGCTCCTCGATGTCTTCTCCCGTCCTCGCTTCCCGTCCTCTGCTATGATTGGATCACAGCGCCTGTTGTTTCAGTCAATCAGGTGACAGGTAACAGACCCGAGCACCTGATTAGCTAGATATTTATTTGCTTTCCTAACACAACGCTGAGTGACCTGCGAGCGGCCAGCATGGCGCCAGCTGTTCACCGTTTTGGACGTCTTTCAAAAAATACCCCCACCGCTGTTATTCAGGCTTCCAATGCCCGAAAAGGGCCCGTGCACCTGAATAGGGGGCGGCAGCGATGACCATAGATAGATTCATGCAATGCATAGAGGGGTGGCAGGAGAGGGGGGGCGGCGCCCATGCACCCCTTATGGATGCACCACCACTGATTACCGCCATGAATAGATCTGAAGGTGGCCTCCAACCTTTATTGGCTGTAAGACAGCTACACCAAGCACACAAACTCTTACCAAATAGGAACAACACTTGACATGGATTTTGTTTTACCTCCACAATCCCTCAGTTTGCAAATCTCAGCCAACTATGTACAAAACGCCTCTAATTATAATGAGTCTGTTTTTTTTTTCCACCGACGAATGTGGTTGATTTCTATTTTCCTCCTCTTCTAAATCTGCAACCTGGATTCTGTGATAAATGCCCTGAAGTCCTTGAGACTGAGAACATCTGTTATGCTCTTTAGAGGTTATGACTGCTAACACGGGATGCTAATCGTATCAGCGCCTTCACTCCGTCAATTAAGGACGTATGGCGCTAACAGCTACAGGAAGAGATTGAACACTTTACTGACAGACGTTACAGTAAAAAAATCCCTAATTTGATAGCGACATCTATGCTGCAAAACCTCATTCCGCTAATTAAACAGGTTGATGCCTAACTAACTACAATGAAATACAGTATTTATTTATACAGATTGGGCGCTGTACACAGAACTTCACATCAGTTCCCGCCCTTGGAAAAGATCACGCTCCAATGTTTTTGGTACAGTCATAAAGGCATAGTGAGAAACAGTGGTGACCGCGCCCCTAAGTCATGCATTTGGCCCCTAATCTCCATGCAGGGCGCCAAATGCATGGATTTCAATGTTTTTTTAGGCTCTAGTTGACTTAAAGCCAGGGGAGGGCTGGGCCAGGGGGCAGGGTGGCAATTGCCTCCCAGGCCGCCCCAACTTGTTCAAAATGGCCGGCAGCCACTGCCCGCTACCATTTTCTTTTTTATTCTGGTCTAGGAAGTTGGGCCGGGGGCACGGCCATGGCGGCCGACCACTAGCTGTTGCATTCCGGGAGTTGTAGTCCGTGCTCAAGCTTCAAGTGGGTGGAAAACAGAGTAGCACAGAGGAAACTACAACTCCCTGGGACCGGATTCTTGAAGGCAGGCAGAGGCAGGGTGTGCCAGGGAATTGGGATGTGGCGTGCAAGGACCTGCTAAGCTGAGATCACTGAGGGGAGAGGCCCTTAAACACCTAGCTGACCCTCCATCTCCCTCCCATACACCCCATGTAACCTTCCCCATTGATCAGGCTGCATTGATGGGCACTGGTGAGGCTGCATTGAAAAACCAGGTGGGCCATGGATGGTGAGCTGATTCGGCGGTTCAATGGGCCACTTGACTAGACTTGCCCCCCCCAGGCCTAAGGCTGCCAGCCCTCACCTGCTTAGGTTCACCTACGTTTTTTTTTTCCAACCATTCATACAATCACAATGTCACACTCACTGTTTTGTTGAATTATCTCCCCCGATGTCCAGTTTGGTTGTAAAAAAGTAGTTATAAAAACTGTGACCGGCCGTTTTCATCTTGATTGTGGACATTTGAAGCCCACAAGCATTAACTTCCTGTTTCCAGCGAATGCTGAGCTACCAGCATTCCTTGCTCGTTCCCGTGCATGCTCAGTGGTAACGGCGCGGAACTTCCTGGTTGCCATCACAACGGGCGGCGTCAAAGGAAGTATTACAGTAATGTATACATTGTTAAACTGAACTTTTTTTTTTTTCTTTAATAGTGTGTACCTGTGTATTTGTGCTTTTCTCTGCATTTACGGTATATGACCCATTGTCAAGTTAGCGCCCTGTAATCGCGTCACTTCCTGTTTACAAATCCCGCGAGAATTTGCGGCGGCCTCCTGGGAACAATGACACGAGCTCCCAGGAGACAGTGCGGCATGCCGGACATACGCGCAAAATACCCATCTACCCCAGGGTCATATACCGTAAATGCAGAGAAAAGTACAAATACACAGGTACACACTATTAAAGAAAAAATAAAAAGTTCCGTTTAACAATGTATACATTACTGTAATACGATTGAGCTAAACTTATAAAGTTTGGTGGACCTCCGCTTTAAAAAAGGGTGGGCTTGGGGCGCAGAGCACTGCGCCCTGAGCCCACCCACTTGTGTGACATTAGCAAATTAATATTCGCTAATGTCTTCCTGCTTCTCCTACCAGCCAATCAGGAAGCAGGTCTTGAGACCCGATTGGCCGGGAGGAGAAGCGACCTCTGTAAGGAGGCGATGCAGGGGCAGGGTTGCCAACTTTCAGTAAATTTACAAACAGTTTGTAAAATCTGTACTTTTTGCATCTGTCCTTGAATGTCCATTACGGACATGTAGGCTGCATGTCCGTAACTGAGATTTATGGACAGATGCAACAATTATGGATTTTACAAACTGTTCGTAAATTTACTGAAAGTTGTCAACCCTGTGCAGGAGGAAGCAGCCGCCGTGACCTGGATGGGGTAAGTGCGGGGCTGGTGGGTGGGCGGGGCAACGGGCGAGTAAAGCGGCAAACAATTGAGGGACTGGGGGGGAGGTAGTGAGAGGTAGCGTCAGGGTCAGCAGCTAAGACCACCAGACACGTAGCTACACAGAGGAACTGAGACCAAAGTATTTATCATTAAAGTGATATTTGTTTACAGTGAACACACACCAATAAACATACACAGCAACCAGTGAAAGCATAAATCACTCCAGCAAACAAGAACAATAATAACTAATGAACCTAACTGATATCTATATACAATATCAATAACATAAGGGACAAAGGCAACAGGGATGCAAGGAAGGGGACACCACTGGGTACAAGGGCAAGAAACAAGGGTGCAGGACGGATCAGGACACAGAAGGTTCAAGAAAGGTACCAGGTGCAATCTGGTAGTAAGGAGGCAATCAGACAGGATAGTGATAGTGGTCTTAAATATCCACCTGGCAGCTGGAGCCAGATCAGCCACCAGATGTGGCTGATCAGAACCTGCTGGCTTCTGGGAGACACCTGCTGGTGGACACTGGAG
Source organism: Rana temporaria (assembly GCF_905171775.1). NCBI lineage: Eukaryota > Metazoa > Chordata > Amphibia > Anura > Ranidae > Rana > Rana temporaria. The sequence continues at coordinate 174,651,197 of NC_053497.1, read as the reverse complement.
CTACAGCTATCTGCAAAGTGAACCCCAGTACCACCAGCAGGTGAACTCAACCCTGACCAGTAGCCAGGTTTGCGCCCCCCCAAAAGAATTTAGCACCAGGCACCACTGGTGGAAATAATTCTGGGTTGCAACCAATCTACCAGTTAGTACGTTTTTACGTTTTTTTTCCATTTTAATTGTAGCCATTTTTTTGTAATCATAAGTGACTAGTTGGATTGGAATAAATGCTTATAGAGCGCCGAATGCGAGTTGTGAAACTTGCGTCTAAGCGCTTACCAACAAGCTGGGGGTATCCAATTCCCAGGAGCTAAGAGAAGAGACTAGGACATCTAAGTGAAAGAGGTGAACAAGCAAGAAGTAAACAGAAATATAAAAAGAGGGGAGGGGCAGGACACAAGGAGCTTCGTGCAACTGACGCCCTGTTAGCGATTATTCAACCTAGTCGCACAGCTTCAAAGGGTGGCCACCGGCTCCAAACACTGGGGAATTCTCTTTGGAACCAGCTCCCTCATCAGCTCCGAGCATCCTCCTCCTTGATGGCCTTCCATAAGGGCTTGAAAACACTGCTTTTTTCACAAGCTCTTAGCAGGACGCTGCCTTAATTTTAGGCTGCGGTCCCTGACCATGGACCGCAGCCTGAGATTAAGGCAGCGTCCTGCTAAGAGCTTGGATGGCCAAGTGTCTATCTGTAGGCTTGTGAAAAAAGCAGTGTTTTCAAGCCTTTACGGAAGGCCATCAAGGAGGAGGATGCTCGGAGCTGATGAGGGAGCTGGTTCCAAAGAGAATTCCCCAGTGTTTGGAGCCGGCGGCCACCCTTTGAAGCTGAGCGACTAGGTTGAATAATCGCTAACAGGGCGTCAGTTGAACGAAGCTCTCTGGGTGGACAGTGGTGTTGTGCCATGTTCGATAAGTACATCGGGCCTAGTTGCCAATAGGCCCGAAACACCAGACAGAGAGCCTTGAACTCGACCCGTTTTGCTATCGGGAGCCAGTGTAGATCCTTAAGCACCAGGGAGATGTGATTCCACGTTGGGCAGTTTGTGACTAGTCTTGCCGCATGGTTCTGTGTGATCTGCAACAGTTTTGTCCACTTCTGTGGAAGCCCTAGAAAGAACACGTTAGAACAATCTAGCCTAGTGTGGATAAGTCCATGAACTAAGATCATACGGTTATTCTGAGTGAAAAGGTTCTTAATTTTCCGTAATAATTGCAGATGATAGTTGGCTGATTTTATGCGCGCTCCAGGCTAAGCGGTGTACGGGTACATCACGCCTTACTTCCTGGTTTTTGGAAGTGCTGTGCACACCCCCTGCTGATCTGTGCTGTAATTGGCCACAGCACAAGTCTGTCAGCAGGTTACTGAACATGGTTTCAATGGACTCTAACTGGGTCTTGTGATTTAAAGCGGGAGTTCACCCTAAAAAAAAAATTAACCTTAGATTGATGATCATTTTGTCTAGGGGAATCGGCTAGTTTTTTTAAAATCGAAGCTGTACTTACCGTTTTAGAGAACGATCTTCTCCGCCGCTTCCGGGTATGGTCTTCGGGACTGGGCGTTCCTATTTGATTGACAGTCTTCCGACGGTCGCATCCATCGCGTCACGAGTAGCCGAAAGAAGCCGAACGTCGGTGCGGCTCTATACGGAGCCTGTGCACCGACGTTCGCCTACTTTCGGAGAATCGTAACGCGATGGATGCGACCGTCGGAAGCCTGTCGGAAGACTGTCAATCAAAATAGGAACGCCCAGTCCCGCAGCCCATACCCGGAAGCGGCGGAGAAGATCGCTCTCTAAAACGGTAAGTACTGCTTCGATTTTAAAAAAAAATAGACAAAATGAGCATCAATCTAAGGTTAAAAATTGTAATTTCCGGGTGAACCTCCACTTTAAAATGGAATCCCTTAATATGAGGTTTCCCGATTAGAAGTTATGGGAATTTTACAAAACAAGTATGGATGTGAACATTAGCGTAGCGCTCGCCTAGGCTGGTTTGAACAGAAGTCAAGTCACTAAAAATGGTTTCCTTTTATAGGATACACTAGGCAACATATAATTGTAGCAGAAAGCTAGCACACAACTATGCTCATAGTCACATGGCCAACCCTAACAAAAGGCCGAGAGCTTTAGCGGATAGACTGGGATTAGGAAGGAATTTCGTAGACTCACAGAAGGAATATAGACAGGAAAAACCGACTGATCTTTCAGCCAATAGGCAGAATAAACCCCAAGCAAAAGGAAATGAAAAGGAAAAAAAAAAAAGCTTTCGGCACGCTTCGCACTCGGCTAAAAGAAGCAAAGGAGACATCTCTGACAGGTCGTCCACTCTTCAAGAAGCGTTCTTAAACACAGACAGGGAATGTTGTGTTGAATTATTCCACGAATAAGATATCTCGCTTTAAGCAGACGAAACTTTATTCCTGTTTGTTCCTGGACAGGATCTATATTGTTGAGGAAAAATGGGGCTCAAAGGTATTGAAGGTATTGAAGCAAAAGCCATCTGAGAGAAGCCTGAATGACTTATTTTCCGAGAGGAAGCCTTTTTTTCGAGAAAGAGAAGAGTGACGTACAAAGGGCTACAGGGAAAACAAAAAAAGGGTTTATAAAATCCTACATACAGTGAAAGTTCACCGTAGAATTTCTCTATGAACGTTAAAACAAACATATACATGACTTGATATAACAGACATAGCATGTTTGACTTCTTTCCGCGGTTGTCCAGCATTGGAAACGAAAGGACATTCACCAATGACACCATACAACTCATGGGGGTTGATTTACTAAAACTGGAGAGTGCTGAATCTGGTGCAGATGTGCATGGTGGCCAATCAGCTTCTAACTTCAACTTATTCACTTAACCACTTAAGCCCCGGACCAATATGCTGCTAAATGCCCAAAGGCTTTTTTACAATTCGGCACTGCGTCGCTTTAACAGACAATTGCGCGCTCGTGTGACGTGGCTCCCAAACAAAATTGGCGTCCTTTTTCCCCCACAAATAGAGCTTTCTTTTGGTGGTATTTGATCACCTCTGCGGTTTTTATTTTTTGCGCTATAAACAAAAATAGATCGACAATTTTGAAAAAAATTCAATATTTTTTACTTTTTGCTATAATAAATATCCCCCAATAATATATAAAAATGTTTTTTTTCCTCAGTTTAGGCCGATACGTATTCTTCTACCTATTTTTGGTAAAAAAAATCGCAATAAGCGTTTATCGATTGGTTTGCACAAAATTTTTAGCGTTTACAAAATAGGGGATAGTTTTATTGCTTTTTGTAAATTTTTTTTTTTTTACTACTAAAGGCGGCGATCAGCGATTTTTTTCGAGACTGCGACATTATGGCGGACACTTCGGACAATTTTGACAAATTTTTGGGACCATTGTCATTTTCACAGTAAAAAATGCATTTAAATTGCATTGTTTATTGTGAAAATGACAGTTGCAGTTTGGGAGTTAACCACAGGGGGCGCTGTAGGAGTTAGGGTTCACCTAGTGTGCGTTTACAACTGTAGGGGGGTGTGGCTGTAGGACTGACATCATCGATCGAGTCTCCCTACATAAGGGATCACTCGATCGATGCAGCCGCCACAGTGAAGCACGGGGAAGCCGTGTTTACATACGGCTCTCCCCGTTCTTCAGCTCCGGGGAGCGATCGCGACGGAGCGGCTATAAACGAATAGCCGCGCCGTCGTCCCGGATCGCTCCCCGAGGTAAGCCGCACGCAGCGGAGGGGGTCCTGATCGGACCCCCGACCCGCTAGAAGGCAGGGACGTATATATACGCCCATCTGCCTGTACGTGCCATTCTGTGGACGTAAATAGGCGTGCGGCGGGCGTTAAGTGGTTAAGCTTGGGGTGCGCGTTATACGCCGGCGCGGGGCATACGCAGATAAATACGGTAATACAAATACACACAAGAAAAAAATAATCCTCTCTCCTGCAGAATTCTGCCGAGAGATAATGAAGACCAGATACAAGAATGAACACCTTGTGGCACATTAATAATTCAGGATTCTGATATTCAGAGGGCATCGGCCATAATTTGTAGCTCTTAGCACATCTTAGTTAAGCAGGGAAAGCCCCGGTGGGCTGACAAATCTCACTATTACATTTCCTTGTCAAAATGTAAATGTCAGGATCAATCAGAACTGCAGAAAGCCGTAGAATCGCATATAAGTCACCGGCGTCCAGATAATCTGACAGAACCATTGTTTCTCAGAACACGGGAACCTTCTTTACGCGTTTCAGGGAACAAGAACACATTACTGTGGTAGAAGGAGTGTGCAATATAATATAGAAAAATGTAATTCGGTTTTTAAATATCATTTTATAACAACATGGTGTCCAACAGTCCTTTGTTGTGACTAACCAAAAAATCATATGGGGTTGATTTACTAAAACTGGAGAGTGCAAAATAATAGGATTTTTGTACTCACCGTAAAATCCATTTCTCTGAGTTCATGGACGGACACAGCATCATTTGACAGTAGGGTTATATCTGCTTCCTACTGTCAAAGGATGCTGTGTCCGTCCATGAACGGAAGAGAAAATGGAATGTTATAGGGAAACACGATCAATGACGTCACACGTTCAGTCCCGCCCCACTACAGTTAGAAGCACATATGAGGTCACACTTAACCCCTTAAGCTTTGCTGGGAAAATGACAATGGTCCCAAAAATGTGTCAAAATTGTCCGATGTGTCCGCCATAATGTCACGTGATGCCCGTGGAGAGCAGGGGAAGGGAGATCCAGGTCCGGCCTTAGGTGTTCAGGTGCCCTGTGCAAGCTAATCCTGTGGCACCCCCCCCCCCCATCTTCACCCCTCTCCCCTCTGGTCACCTAAACATACACAAAGAGGACCCCTTTACATTACACAGCACCCTGCATCACTGGACACCTTTACATTACACAGCACCCTGCATCACTGGACCCCTTTACATTACACAGCACCCTGCATCACTGGACCCCTTTACATTACACAGCACCCTGCACCTCTGGACCCCTTTACAATACACATCACCCTGTATCACTGGACCCCTTTACATTACACAGCACCCTGCATCACTGGACCCCTTTACATTACACAGCACCCTGCATCACTGGACCCCTTTACATTACACAGCACCCTGCATCACTGGACCCCTTTACATTACACAGCACCCTGCACCTCTGGACCCCTTTACATTACACAGCACCCTGCATCACTGGACCCCTTTACAATACACATCACCCTGTATCACTGGACCCCTTTACATTACACAGCACCCTGCATCACTGGACCCCTTTACATTACACAGCACCCTGCATCACTGGACCCCTTTACATTACACAGTACCCTGCAGCTCTGGACCCCCTGCATGTTACACAGACCCCCCTTCAGTGCAGACCCCCCCTTCAGTGTATCCACCCCTTCAATGCAGACCCCCCCCCCGTTCAGAGTGCCCCCCCGTTGCTGGTCTGACACCCCCCCAGTGTGTGGTATGCCCCCACCCCCCCTAGTACGCCTCTGGATGGCCACAAGGCGCCCCTGTTGCCCATTGCGCCCTGTGCGGCCCCACAGCTCGCACACCCCACAGGCCGGCCCTGGGGAGATCCATCGCCACCGAGGAGCAAGGGAAGATGCCGTGAAGGGCTGCATAGATGGGGTAAGTGCATATGACCGACTGACATGTGGGGGGGTGGTACTGTCTGCAACCCCCCCACATTTTTTTTAAACCACCGGCCATCACTGATTACCTACATTCAAATCTTTTCACGAAGCTCTACTTTTTTTGTTTCGGATTGAACATCTTCACGCGAAAAAACATTGGAGAAAACCCATTTTGTTTTTCATGTACTGGTCTCATTGGATTGCTGCCCTGAGCTCTCGCGCCTCTTAATACTTATCTCTCCATTCAGTTCGGACGCGTTCCGTAAAAAAAGCTGCATGAACAGTTTTTCCAAAGCCTGACCTTTACAGCTACCGATTCAACAACTGCATTTGGAACACATAAATAACTATAGTTCCATCTCCTTTTCTTTTTCCCCCGTTTTTTTTTTAATCTCCTTTTCATAAAGCGAAAGTCCTTTAAGGTACAGATCCAATTCCGCATTCACACATCTAATTAAAACCCATCCAAAGGAAGTCACCCTCGAGGGCACCGGGAAGAAGGAGAAAACACAACATGTTGCGGTATTATGTGTGAGAGAGACATCAAAGTCAGCATTACGGGAGGCCGAGGAACAAGTGAAGCCTTTATTATAATGCCAGGCCTCGCCATGCCAACATAGACACCCATCATGTGGATTAAAGAGCGGAAACTTTGTGCGTTCCAAATTTACCAAGAAAAGTCTGGAAGAAAAGCACTCATTTATGGGAAACAGGTTAACCACTTCCATACCGGGGGACACTTATACACCTTCCCACCCAGACCAATTTTTAGCTTTTTAGCGCTGTTGCACTTTGACAATTGCGCGGTTGTGCTACACTGTACCCAAACTAAATTTTTATCCCTTTTTTCCCACAAACAGAGCTTTCTTTTGGTGGTATTTGATCACCTCTGCGGTTTTTATTTTCTGCAAAAAAAAAAAAAAAATTACCGAAAATTTGGAAAAAAAACAGTTTTCTCCTTCACTAATGGGAACTGATGGTACTGCACTGACGGGCACTGATGGGCACCGATGTGGTGGCACTGATGTGGTGGCATTGATGGGCACTGATGATGGGCACTAATAGGCAGCACAGATGGGCACTGATAGGCGGTATGGATTGGCACGGATAGGCAGCATGGATTGGCACGGATAGGCGGCACGGATAGGTGGCATGGATGGGCACGGATAGGCGGCACGGATAGGTGGCACGGATGGGCATAGATGGGCACTGATAGGTGGCACTAACGTATGTGTTGTACTAATGGATGCCAATCAGTGCCAAACAATGCCTGCCAATCAGTGATGCCTATTGTGGGCACTGATTGGCATCCATTGCGGGCACTGATTGGCACCCATTATTTCTGTCATTGTCATCCCTGGTGGTCTAGGGTGGCATACCTGTGTTTTGCATCCCTGGTGGTCTAGTGGCATCCCTGGTGGTCCAGTGTGGGCATCCTTGGGGGGGAGGGGCTGTGCTGATAATTGATCAGCACAAACCCCCCCTGTCAGAGGAGCAGCCGATCGGCTCTCCTCTACTCGCGTCTGACAGACGTCTGTTCACACAGTGATCAGCCTTTAGAGACTCTTTACCTAGATCGATGTTGCGGGGTGTCAGACTGACACCCTGCAACAACGATCGCCGCGATGCGCGCCCCCGGGGGCGCGCAGCGGCTCAATATCCTGAGGACGTCATATGACGTCCACTCAGGGTATTGAAACCACTTTGCCAACGTCTTTTTGCATGAGGCGGGCGGCAAGTGGTTAAAGAGATGGATTTGAAATTTAAATGCATGAAGATATTATAGTGTAATGCCCCGTACACACGAGCGGTTTTCCCGTCGGAAAAAAAGTTGTATGGTTTTCCCGACGGAGTTCCTCTCAAGCCTGCCTTGCATACACACGGTCACACCAAAGTTTGGTGAACTTTTTGACTGCCAAGAACGCAGTGGCGTAAAAGCCTACGATGAGCCGAGAAAATTACGTTCTATGCTTCTGAGCATGCGCCGATTTGTTTCCGAGAATGCATGTTTTTTTGCACGCTGAAATTGCTTACAGACGAACGTTTTTCCCGCAAGGATTTTTTCCTGACGGGAGTTTTTTTGGTTGGAAAAAAAAAAGTGTACAGAGCATACACACGGTCGGGATAATGCGATATCAGCAAAAGCAGCCCCAAGGGTGGCGCCATCCGAAATGAACTTCCCCTTTATAGTTCCGTCTGCGGAATGGATTGAGTGAACACGGAAAGACGGTCCGTGTTCATCTGATCCCCCCATAGGGGAGATCGGATATCTAACACGGCGATCTCTGCACAGTGTGCAGGGACCGCCCTGTCATCTGCCGGCTCAGTGGGGATCAGCGGAGTGATCCCCGCTGAGCAAGCGGAGGTTCAAGGGGCGGATCATCACGGATCCGTCCCGTGTGTGAAAGAGGCCTTAGTATGACCTCCTGCTTGGTTCTTGGCACCTAGTCAGCCAAAAACAATGACCCACTGTGATGTGATCGCGAGTGGTGAATTTCAAGATCAGGTTTCAGACAGAACAGGATATGAGGGAACATCTACCTACTTTTTGTCTATTTGCAAGTTGTGAGACATGAAGGAAGATCTCTCTTTCGACCGGAAGTCCAACTGAACAAGTAATGAAGGCTGTTTTCTTGAAGCACCGATTAGAGCCAGAGACTCTAAGGCCTTGTACACACGACCGAGTTTCTCGGCAAAAAAAAAGCAAGAAACTTGCTGGGATTTTTTGTTTTGCCGAGGAAACCGGTCGTGTGTACATTTTTCGACGAGGAAACTGTAGAGGATCCCGTCGAGCCAAAAAGAGAGCATGTCTTCTTTTTCCTCGACGGGAATGGAGAAACTTGCCTTGTTGAGTTCCTCTAATGCCTAACAAGGAACTCGACGAGGAAAACGATGTGTTTCGCCCGTCAAGTTCCTCGGTCGTGTGTACGAGGCTTCACAGGAAATTAGGGTGTATCTACCAACTTCTTGTCTATTTGACAAGTGTTGGACAGAAGCATGTGTGAGTGTTCGTACTTTTACATAATGACTTTAAATTACAGTTTTTGGTAATTTTATGCACATAGTTACCACATGATAATCAGCTGTTCGCACCTAGTGAATTCACCAACTCACACTTGGTTTAATTAATAATTCATATAGGAAATATTCATGTGGAATGGGAATTTAATAAAGAGAAAAATCACTAAGCAGACTGTGACATGCAAAAGCCAAACTCCAACAAAACTTTTTTGTTTTTTCTTTGTAGACCATAGGGAGTGCTTAAAATCAGTGGCGGCTGTAGTTTTTATTGGGGGGGGGCGGCAAACAAACCCCCCCCCCCGAGCAGCACGCACCCCCCGCTGTTTGTTGGTCCGGCACTTGCCCCATCGGCGGCGATGGTGGGTGGCAGGCAGCGTGTCCTCTCCTCCATGGTGGCTTCTAGCTCCTCCCCTCCTCCTCCTCCTAGGTGTCCAATAGGATCGCCTGTCCTTTTAGCCAATCGATTGACCGATGTCAAAACCAGATTCCTGATTGGCCGGAAGGATGATCAGTGTTACAACAGTGAATATTAACTTGCTGTTGTAACACACCTGGGTGGGATCGGAGCACACTCTCTGCAACCCGAGCCCACCCTATATTGAAGCCTATTAGAGTCTCTGGCTATAATCGGTGCTTCAAAAAAACAGCCCCCCCTATTGGAATCCATGCGCCGGTGTCCTGAGGTGGGGCCGGACGCATGGATGGGGGGACGGCACCCGTTCGCCCCTAAGGGACAGGCCTCCCCTGCCTAGAACAATGCTAAATGATAACATTTAGCACATGGAGGAGGTAGAGACACACCAATGACATCATTGAAATCCACTTTTTTTGCATAAAACAATCACATGCACTACAATGACAGTCCCCAACCTAGGACCGCTACACTGATAGTCCCTGCCTGAGGTCCTCCCCCCACCAACGCATTTCACCCCAAAGGCCATAGTCGTAAAATGAGTCCTATTGGGTGAAATGCATCAAAGGGGTGGTCCTAAGGTGGGGACTGTCATTGTAATGCTTGTGGTTATTTTGCACAATAAACATGGGTTTCAATGATGTCATCGGTGTGCGGAAATCTATTATTCCTGCACGAGATATGAGCGTGGACAGCTCAGCTTGATTCCCGTCACCAGGTGTTCAAGTGACAGCTGGAAAGAGCAGCATGAAGTGGAGAGGAATCTGTCAATGCCATCCAAATGTAGCGCTCACCCCCGAAGGAGCCGCTGGATAGAATAGGGATGGCGTGTTACCTCTGTGAGCGTCTAGGGGTAGATGGTGATGAGAGTAGCAATGACGGAATGTCCAAACAGCAGGTGTCTTTTCTTGTGCTTTTATTTCTGCCCAACACGGCAAACAGTAAAACTTGAGGTAGATGGATCAAAGATGGGTGAGGAGAAGGATTAGCAGATTCAGGCCCAACAGAACAGAAGCAATCCTGCCTCCAGCGACACTTCACTTTCGTCGCCACTCCAGCCGGAGTGGGTATAGTGTGCCTGGACAGGCCTCTCACACCGACCTGGCAGGCAGGGTATCACTCGGAACTTTGAGAGGGACAGGTCTCTGCCACAGACCCTCCCTAGGACTTAGATCATGGAGACAATCCTCCTTGGTAGAATTTGGGCTTGAATTTCCCTCAGGTAGTTTTCTCCTCAGGTTACCGACTGACAGGTTGCTGACATCCAAGCTCCCAGTGTCCGGTCACCTCAATCCCCGATGGATTGTCTAGGCCCTGTCTAGGCCAGCCTCTCTTGGCTCTCCTCAGGCGGACTCCCTACCGAACAGCTATCTCGCTTGGGATCCTCTCATTATTGGGGACCCAGCCAAATCACTGGGGCCCCCGCCACAGCTTCAGATGTTCCGGGCCGACATGGTCCCGGAACCAGGAACACCGCGTGGCACATGCACCCCGGCATGGTAGGCCATCTCGCCGGGGGCTGTGATGTGTGGTCACCCTGAAGGTGGGCGCCACACCCGGAACAAGCTCCCGCCTAATGGCGTCTGCTCCAGAAGTACCCTCCCCCAGCATGCCCCACGAGGGAAAACCCCTCCTGATTGGCTGCTGACAAGAGGCACCCCAGCCTGGACTGCTGCCACCTGCCGCTCAGCGGTGGAAAAGCACCTCAGGAACACAGAATGAACCGACAGTACAGCCCAGCTGAAACAGAGGCCTAATTTAGCCAAATCAAAATGGATTAGAGCTAAATAACTCTCTCATCCCCCTTAAATTTAAAATAGCACCTGTATTGAAAGTACACAGGCGCTACACAAACATTTAGTAAAGTAATTTATCAACTGTATTCATGGCAGGAGCAACAGGTATTTTTTTTTGAACTTATTAAATAGATAAAAAAAAAAAACATGAAATGGTTTACAAGGCCAATAAGGATCAAAATCAGAAGTTCATTGTTTGGGTTTCCATACCCTGTAGTCGTAGTATTACAGGCACGCGCGACGCTTGAAATCTGAGGAAATCACTCACCCTGTGTAGTACAATACTCGCATGTTAGACCCCAGCTGCACATGCTGAAAATGAAACACATCTCATTGTATTATATCACGTCAACAGAGAATAGAAAGACACTTGTCTTTAATGGAAGCAGCCAAGCCATTCTCATGTCCTAGTAGCGCAGTCAGAAGAGAAAAAAAACAGAAGGTGCTTTTTCGACTGCCACGGCATACGCAGGGAATGACGATCAAAAGGGAAAGTCGGACTGAGATGGAAAGCTTGGTGATCCTTTGGTGTCGCTAGAGAATCGGCAGGGCCAAAGATTCACAACTCTGTAGGCTACAAAAGTACAATAATCCTTTATAAAAAAACATAAAAAAAAGCCTGATTTCCATGCTTTCAAGAAACAAAAGCAAACATACGACGCCTGTGACACCTTCTGACTTATTCGTTCAAAGAACATAACAAAAGCCGTCACAGCCAATCACAATTTGTCTTCTGCCAACCAGAACCACAGGGCACTAATTTGTAAAACCCATTAAGATGTAGAACTATTACAGCTTGTAGTCAGGTTGCCCACAGTGAGAGTTTTCTGCATTATCAAGGCTTGCCAGAGCTAGGGAAAGGGTTAAACCTCCAAGACCCTGGCTTTTTGTCCTTGGGTCAGCCTTCCACCCTGCGTGATACATAAATAGGGGGGAAGTCCGCTTTGCAAGGCTGCCTGACAGGAGATTGAGAGCGAGAGCTGAGGGGAGAATGCACCAAGGACATGGAGCCAGGCCCGTCGCTACAGGACAGGCAAAACAAACAATTGCTTGGGGCCCCGAGCTGGCCTGGGGCTCCCAACTTCCCCTTCCCAGGATGTAGCGTGGCCGAGCTCCTCTTCCTTCCACCTGGAGTCCTGTCGTTCCGGCAGGGTACCGCGCGTGGAACAGGAGATTCAGTTTCCTGTTCCCGGGCGGACTGACAGGAAGTGCACACTGAGTGCGCACTTCCTTTCAGTCCGGCCGGGAAGACAGGAAACTGAATCTCCTGTACCGCACGGTACCCGGACTGGCCCGAGCACTATCTGATAGGGGACTGGGGAAGAGGCAGGGGGAGGAGGCGCTTGGCCACGCTACAGCGGCAGCCTACAGGGAAGAAGGGGAGGTAAGAATAGAAAAATTGTGCAGCGTTAACGTAGGCTTTGCATGCTGGGGGGGGGGTGCTTGGGGGCCCCCATTTTGCTTGGGGCCCCCAAATTCCTTCAAACGGCCCTGCATAGAGCTTTGAGTTCGAGAGACAGTTTTTTTCAACTACAGTATGTAACTATCCCAAAAGAGAAACTGTGTCTGGCCATGAATGTTCTCTAAACTGATTAAAAAAGTGTAACTGAAGAAATGAAAAAGTCAGTATATGTAACATTTACTATTGGCGGGTTACCTGTTCAGGTAGGGTTATAACTCAAGGCCATGGGTGTCCGCTCCATAGGACAAGGGGGGGGGGGCAATTGACCCCCCCTGGAATCGAGAAGGTGTTGAAGAATGAAGACAAGCAGTAACAGTGCCACGGTGACAGGCAGGTTAGAACAGGGAGAGAGAGAGAGGCGAGCTGTTGGCCGTGGTGTTGCAAGGGGGGGTGGTCTGGTGCGGGGTGACACCACTGCGCCTGACCAACCATCCCCTTCTCTCGCGGCCGCAGGCTGTCTGAGCAGTCCCGGGCCGGATGTCACACAGGCACAGCGAGCAGAGTGAAGCCGCCTCCCCCTCCAGTGTTTATGTGTACACAGTGGAAGGGTCCGTCTGTGCTGAAGGGGGGGGTCTGTGCTGAAGGGAGGGGGTATGTGCTGAAGGGGGGGTCTGTGCAGATTGGGGGGGTCCATCTGTGCTGAAGGGGTGGTCTGTACATTCTGGGTCAGATCCACGAAGAAGTTACGACGGCGTATCTATTGATACGCCGCGTAACTTCTATTTTGCTCCGGCGTATCTTTGTTTTGTACCCACAAAACAAGATACGCCTGAACCTGGGCTAGATCCGACTGGCGTACGTCTTAGTACGTCGTCGGATCTAAGGTGCATATTTACGCTGGCCGCTAGGTGGCGCTTCCGTCGAATTCCGCGTCAAGTATGCAAATTAGCTAGATACGCCAATCCACAAATGTACGTCCGGCCGACACATTTTTTTATGTCGTTTCCGTTAGGCTTTTTTCGGCGTAACGTTACCCCTGCTATATGAGGCGTACTCAACGTTAAGTATGGACGTCATTCCTGCGTCGAATTTTGAAAATTTTCCGTTGTTTGCGTTAGTTGTTCGCGAATAGGGCTTTGCGTAGAATGACGTTCACGTCGTAAGCATTGGCTTGTTGCGGGTTAATTTCGAGCATGCGCACTGGGATACCCCCACGGACGGCGCATGCGCCGTTCAGAAAAAAACGTAATTTACGTCGGGTCAAGTAAAATTAACATAAAACACGCCCACATCTTTAACATTTGAATTCCGTGCCCATACGCCGGCTGATTTACGCTACGCCGCCGTAACTTTAGAGGCAAGTGCTTTGTGAATACAGCACTTGCGGCGGCGTAGCGTTAATACGATACGCTACGCCTGCCGAAAATTACGATCCGCTACGTGGATCTGGCCCTCTCTAGACTATATTTATATGGGCATGGAAGCTGAATTATCTCAAGAGCTATTTTATTGGTAAAGCGCCGCTAAAAAGCAGCGCTTAACTAGCGTTTTAGCTGCGCTATTTCGGCCGCTAGCGGTCGAAGAAAGGCTTAAATGCGACTGCGTATCGCCACTGCCTAAGCGCCCCCCCCCCCCCCCCCTGAAATAAATTCTGCGGACACCGATGCTCAAGGCTATGGGTGTTCCCTCTTGAGGAAGCTCCTGTTCTGATAAACCAGTCTGGGGTTCGGGAAGTAGAAACATTCTTCTAACTAATGTTACTAAAATGTCTTTTCTACTTATTAGATTCTTAGAATTAGATACTTTGTTCTACATCTTCACTTTCTGGATATTTATGCATTTTTCATTGGCAGGCACACAGATCTCATAAGTGCTTATATTTACTTCTCTATTTCGGGGATAATTAGGAGCAGTATAAAGCCTGACGAAAGGATCCAAGCTATTCCGAAAGCTTGCATCTTTAATAACTTAACTTCGCCAATAAAGAGTATCACTTAAACTCCAAACTTTCTGTGGTGATAATTATGGGCATAACTTTTATCTGGGAAACCTTGCAGCTGCCACTTGTACAACAATATATGCTCACCCCCGTGCAGTGCCATCAATTTGCACCACTGTGCCATGCCATCAAATGCAGCCACTGTGCCATCAATTCGCACCACTGTGCCATGCCATTAAACGCAGTCACTGTGCAATCCATTGTCACCACTGTGCCATGCCATTAAACGCAGTCACTGTGCCATCCATTGTCACCACTGTGCCATGCCATTAAACGCAGCCACTGTTCCATACATTGTCACCACTGTGCCATGCCATTAAACGCAGCCACTGTGCCATACATTGTCACCACTGTGCCATGCCATTAAACGCAGCCACTGTGCCCTTTAATGGTCGCCGCTGTGCCAATTGTCCCCACTGTGCCCTGTAAATTGCTTTCTTCCCCCTCCGCCCGGCACTTACCTTTACTGGTTTTAGGCATCCACGTCCCTTGATGTCTTCTCCCGCCCTCGATCACTGACAGGCGTCTCAGCCAATCAGGTTACTGGTAGCCAGAACCGGCCAACCTGATTGGCTGAGACGCCTGTCATCTTATTCAAGGGGCGTACAGTCTGTGCGCTCCGAGAATAAGCTTCCGGGACCCGAGGGCTGTATTGGGAAAGCCTATCAGAGCTGTTGGCTTTGATAGACATTTCCGTACAGCCAACCAGCTGGCGTTATTCAAATGGCCGGACATGAGCGCCGACCATCTGAATAGAACAGTGGCAGCGGCGATAATAACATAGATTCGTGCAATGCATGAATCTATGTTATTAGACTCAGTGGCGGTGAGAGCCAGAGGGGGCGGCGCTACAGCGCCCTCTATGGACGAACCGCCACTGCCCCTGTGTCTTCTAAGCTCTGCATCTCCTAGCATTTCTGTATTATGGCTATGATGCTGGGGTAGGGGGTATGTTATAGAGAGGGTGTGACGGGAGGGCCTGTGGAACCAAGAATCCCTCGGAGAGGTTGGGAAAACCCTTGTTTCAGCTCCCCCATGCACCTCCCAGTGATGGACTGGCCATTGGGACTACAGGGAGTTTCCCGGTGGGCCGATGGCTCAGCGGGCCGGCTTCAGTGACAGCGGAATGCCGCGTCCCTCCGCTCCTCCGTCTCTCCCTCCCCGCAGCGCTCACCTGGGGGGGAACAAAGAAGCAGGGGGAGGACCTGAGGAGCAGGGACTACGACAGAGGAGCATGGGGGGAGGGGACAGACAGCTGACTCAAAAGCTATGGCATGGGAGTTTCTCACTTCTGCCTAATCTTGTCCCATAAGGGGGGCACCAAACATTCTTTGCCCCGGGTGAAATAATGTGTACAGTATATATAAGGATGCTGGGTGGGCTGTGTACAGTATATATAAGGATGCTGGGTGGGCTGTGTACAGTATATATAGGGATGCTGGGTGGGCAGTGTACAGTATATAAGGATGCTGGGTGGGCTGTGTACAGTATATATAAGGATGCTGGGTGGGCTGTGTACAGTATATATAAGGATGCTGGGTGGGCAGTGTACAGTATATATAGGGATGCTGGGTGGGCTGTGTACAGTATATATAAGGATGCTGGGTGGGCAGTGTACAGTATATAAGGATGCTGGGTGGGCAGTGTACAGTATATATAAGGATGCTGGGTGGGCTGTGTACAGTATATATAAGGATGCTGGGTGGGCTGTGTACAGTATATATAGGGATGCTGGGTGGGCTGTGTACAGTATATATAAGGATGCTGGGTGGGCTGTGTACAGTATATAAGGATGCTGGGTGGGCTGTGTACAGTATATATAAGGATGCTGGGTGGGCTGTGTACAGTATATAAGGATGCTGGGTGGGCAGTGTACAGTATATAAGGATGCTGGGTGGGCTGTGTACAGTATATATAAGGATGCTGGGTGGGCAGTGTACAGTATATAAGGATGCTGGGTGGGCTATGTACAGTATATATAAGGATGCTGCGTGGGCTGTGTACAGTATATATAGGGATGCTGGGTGGGCAGTGTACAGTATATAAGGATGCTGGGTGGGCTGTGTACAGTATATATAAGGATGCTGGGTGGGCTGTGTACAGTATATATAAGGATGCTGGGTGGGCTGTGTACAGTATATATAGGGATGCTGGGTGGGCAGTGTACAGTATATATAAGGATGCTGGGTGGGCTGTGTACAGTATATATAAGGATGCTGGGTGGGCTGTGTACAGTATATATAGGGATGCTGGGTGGGCAGTGTACAGTATATATAAGGATGCTGGGTGGGCTGTGTACAGTATATATAAGGATGCTGGGTGGGCAGTGTACAGTATATATAAGGATGCTGGGTGGGCTGTGTACAGTATATATAAGGATGCTGGGTGGGCTGTGTACAGTATATATAAGGATGCTGGGTGGGCTGTGTACAGTATATATAGGGATGCTGGGTGGGCTATGTACAGTATATATAGGGATGCTGGGTGGGCTGTGTACAGTATATATAGGGATGCTGGGTGGGCTGTGTACAGTATATATAAGGATGCTGGGTGGGCTGTGTACAGTATATATAGGGATGCTGGGTGGGCTGTGTACAGTATATATAAGGATGCTGGGTGGGCAGTGTACAGTATATATAAGGATGCTGGGTGGGCTGTGTACAGTATATATAAGGATGCTGGGTGGGCTGTGTACAGTATATATAAGGATGCTGGGTGGGCTGTGTACAGTATATATAGGGATGCTGGGTGGGCTATGTACAGTATATATAGGGATGCTGGGTGGGCTGTGTACAGTATATAAGGATGCTGGGTGGGCTGTGTACAGTATATATAGGGATGCTGGGTGGGCTGTGTACAGTATATATAGGGATGCTGGGTGGGCTGTGTACAGTATATATAGGGATGCTGGGTGGGCTGTGTACAGTATATATAGGGATGCTGGGTGGGCTATGTACAGTATATATAAGGATCCTGGGTGGGCTGTGTACAGTATATAGGGATGCTGGGTGGGCTGTGTACAGTATATATAAGGATGCTGGGTGGGCTGTGTACAGTATATATAAGGATGCTGGGTGGGCTGTGTACAGTATATATAAGGATGCTGGGTGGGCTGTGTACAGTATATATAGGGATGCTGGGTGGGCTGTGTACAGTTTATATAGGGATGCTGGGTGGGCTATGTACAGTATATATAGGGATGCTGGGTGGGCTGTGTACAGTATATATAGGGATGCTGGGTGGGCTGTGTACAGTATATATAGGGATGCTCGGTGGGCTATGTACAGTATATATAAGGATCCTGGGTGGGCTGTGTACAGTATATATAGGGATGCTGGGTGGGCTGTGTACAGTATATATAGGGATGCTGGGTGGGCTGTGTACAGTATATATAGGGATGCTGGGTGGGCTATGTACAGTATATATAAGGATCCTGGGTGGGCTGTGTACAGTATATATAGGGATGCTGGGTGGGCTATGTACAGTATATATAAGGATCCTGGGTGGGCTGTGTACAGTATATATAGGGATGCTGGGTGGGCTGTGTACAGTATATATAAGGATGCTGGGTGGGCTGTGTACAGTATATATAAGGATGCTGGGTGGGCTGTGTACAGTATATATAGGGATGCAAAGAGTGCACAAAGATGAATTATTACTCATTCCATACACATACAACACATATAATAGCTATACGGAACCAAGCGCACTGCGAATACAATGACATAACCATCCATGGTGATATTTTCAGGATCGTTCCACTACACAACCTGTAATGTACATTACAACGTATAGTTAGCGCCATTAATTAAATCTAGAAGGGGGGTTTAATGTCATTAGACCGCTGTCATTGCTAATGAACGGACCCCATATCCATTCTCCAAAGTTCAATAACTCCGCAGAGCCGCGTTCTGGCTGCATCCTCGCAGGAAGGAGCCACCGCAATCTCATTACTAAAGAAAAGATGACAAGACGGCGTATTCATTAAAACAGACATGACGGGCTCAGCAAAGCTCTTATTTACAACCAAATCACACTTATGTTGGATAATATGACATGCTTTTTAGATAAAATACCTCTCACTTGCTATAGAGCCCATATTTCTTCTACTTTAAACAAATCAGCGAAGATCTCTCCATTCGCCGGAGAGACACATAAATCCGGAAATGTTAATTAGGCGGGATAAAGACGGGTAGCTTCCAAATATCATTTTTATTAAAGGCAAAAAAAAAAAATCGCAATAAGCGCATATTGATTGGTTTGCGCAAAAGTTATAGCGTCTACAAAACAGGGGATAGTTTTATGGCATTTTTATTATTTTTTTACTAGTAAGAACGAGGCAGCAATTTTTCACAGGACTGCAACATTGCGGCAGGCAGATCAGACACTTTTGACACTTTTTTGGGACCAGTGACATTTATACAGCGATCAGGGGATCAGGGGGGGGGATTAAGGGATTAACTGTGTTCCCTGGGAGGCGTTTCTAACTGTATGGGGGGTTGGGCTGACTGGAGGAGGAGAGAGATCGCTGTCCCTAATCACTAGGAACAGACGATCACTCTCAGCTCCCCTGTCAGAACGGGGATCTGCCGTGTTTACACTGACAGATCCCCGTTCTGCCTCTGTGTGGAGCGATCACGAGTGGCCTGGGGGACATAGCGCCCACTGGCCATGTGCATGGCTTGTGGCGGCGTGCGCATTCACCTGCTATATCCATTACACGAAGCGCTGTACAATGCCGGTGATTCGTGAGCCAACCTGCCAAAGTACAACTGCGGTGGCCGCTTGCCACCCATAGTCTGCCACCAGATGTAGTGTTGCTTGCCGCCCATAGCCTGCCACTAGATGTAGTGCTGCTTGCCACCAGATGTAGTGTTGCTTGCCGCCCATAGCCTGCCACTAGATGTAGTGCCACTGGCCAGCCATAGCCTGCCACCAGATGCAGTGCCGTTTGCCACCCATAGCCTGTCTTTAACCACTTCATCTCGGGGAAGGATTGACCCTGTTCCTGACCGGGCAATTTTTTTTGCGATGCGGCACTGCGGCGCTTTAACTGACAATTGCACGGTCGTGCGACACTGTACCCAAACAAAATTGACGTTCTTTTTCCCCCACAAATAGAGCTTTTTTTTTTGGTGGTATTTGATCACCTCTGCGATTTTATTTTTTGCGCTATAAACAAAAAAAAAGACAATTTTGTAAAAAAAACTATATTTTTTTGCTATAATAATTATCCCCAAATTAAAAATAAATAAATAAAAATTACTTTCTCAGTTTAGGCTGATGTATATCTTCTACATATTTTTGGTAAAAAAAAAATCGCAATAAGCGCATATCAATTTGTTTGAGCAAAAGTTATAGCGTCTACAAAATAGGGGATAGATTTATGACATTTTTATAATTTTTTTTAGTTTTTACTAATAATGGCGGCGATCTGCAATTTTTCACGGGACTGCGACATTGCGGCGGACAGATCAGACACTTTTGACACTTTTTTGGGACCAGTGACATTTATACAGCGATCAGAGCTAAAAATAGCCACTGATTACTGTATAAATGTCACTGGCAGGGAAGGGGTTAACACTAGGGGGGGCGATCAAGGGATTAAATATGTTCCCTCAGCGTGTTCAAACTGTAGGGGGGTGGGACTGCTTGGGGGAGGAAAATCGATCGATGTTCCTATACACCAGTGATGGCAAACCTTGGCACCCCAGATGTTTTGGAACTACATTTCCCATGATGCTCTTGCATTCTGCAGTGTAGTTGAGCATCATGGGAAATGTAGTTCCAAATCATCTGGGGTGCCAAGGTTCGCCATCACTGCTATATACTATAAACACACGATCTGTCTCCTCTCCCCTGCCAGAACGTGGATTTGTGTGTTTACACACACAGATCCTCGTTCTAGCTCTGTCAGGAGCGATCGCGGGCGCCCGGTGGACATCGAGGCCACCAGGCATGTGCATCGGCTCCTCAGTACCGCGGCGTGTGTGCCCCCATACCCCTTAAAGCGGCTGCCGTACAGCTACGGCGATTGGCGCAGGGGAGTCATTCTGCCACCGTTTGACGGCGGGCGGGCGGGAAGCGGTTAAAGCGAATGTTCCCTGGAAAAAAAAAATATTAAAAGCCAGCAGCTACAAATACTGCAGCTGCTGACTTTTAATATTTGGACACTTACCTGTCCTGGAGTCCAGCGCTGTCCGCAGCAGAGGATGAGCGATCGCTCGTCACTCTGATGCTCCCCTGCCATCCACGGTGAGGGAACCAGGAAGTGAAGCGCTCCGGCTTCACTGCCCTGTTCCCTACGGCGCATGCGCGAGTCACGCTGCGCCTGCCGATTGGCTCCCACTGTGTACTGGGACCCGAGTGTTCCCAGCACACAACGGAACTGGACGGGAGGTGACGTACCACCCAGCCTGCCCTGTGCCACCACAGCCTGCCCTGTACCACCCCAGCCTGCCCTGTGCCACCCCAAACTTTCCCATGCCACCCCAACTTGCCCTGTGCCACCCTAACTTGCCCTGTACCACCCCAATCTGCCCTATGCCACCATAACTTGCCCTATACCACCCCAACCTGCCCAATGCCCCTTTAACTTGCCCTGTACCACCCCAACCTTTCCCATGCCATCCCAACTTGCCCAATGCCACCCTAACTTGCACTATACCACCCCAACCTGCCCTGTACCACCCTAACTTGCCCTATACCACCCCAACCTGCCCTATGCAACCCTAACTTGCCCTATACCACCCCAAACTACCCTATATCACCCCAACATGCCCTATACCACCTTAACCTGTCCTATACCACCCCACTACACCAACCTGCCACTATACCACTCTATACTACCCTAACCTGCCACTATACTGCCCTATACTATCATTTACAGGGGCTGGTTTGGTGTGCGCCCCGTGCCCTGCCTGCTTGGTGCTGGGCAGCCTAGACAGAGGGGGGGTGACACCATGTTTTACCGCACCGGGTGACGCCAACCCTAGTGACGCCACTGATCACAGCCCAGTGATTGGACACAAGAGGCGAGATTTATGATTTCTCCAATCACAAGCAGGGGGCGGGGATTGTGCTCCTCCAGGCATTCCCAGCCAGGACAAGTACTGTCAGTGAGTAAAGCGGTGATGTGGCGGCATCAGATTTTCCCCGGGGGGTGGCTGTGTCAGTTTCATTCTGGCACACTGTATTGTCATGGAATGAAGGTGCCCGGGACAGACCTGCAAAATGCGGGACTGTCCCGGGCAATCCGGGACACGTGGTCACCTGTCCTGTCGCAACGGCCCTGAGGGTGGAGCTCCGCTTTAAGTAGTTAAAAAAAGCTCAAAAGCATGTAGGAGCTGCTTCTTTGAGATGTTGTGTGCACGAGGCCCTAATGCTCAGCAATAATTAGTGATATGTGGCCAAAAGTTTTTCTTTTACCGTAAGCATAATGCAAAAATATAGTATTTTTCACGTGTCTCCAATTTTTGCTGACTAAGCAAAAAAAAGGGAAAGACTCCGGTCCACACCGTTGCATTAAAAATAGCTCAGGAGTTTTGTAAACTATAGCAGACGTTGACGGGGGTTAGCGGTGACGCCTCGAACATTTGTACAACACGAGCGACTATTTATTTACTCTCCCGACTCATTATTTCCGCGCATTCGCGCCGGGTTCGCTCAGATTGTTTTTGTCAGCAAACTGGGGGGTGGCAGGTTCTCTCGCGTTAGGCAAAAGCTGGACATTTTTCATCATTTAGGGAGGAATCGTGATTGCCATGTTTGCAAACTCGGCTTCTTCCTGCGTATGGTTGACGATATCTGGTTGTTAAAAAAAAAAAAAACCCCGGCCCTCCCGAGGATGATTCCACCTTCGTCAGATCAACATCTCCGGCAAAAACAACCTCCCCGCTGATTAGCAACAATCAACTCTCGGCTCGAACACATCTCTGAATATTTTACAAGCCACAGAGGTGTCATCTCCCAGCACCGACTCTTCAGCCTGCTGCAAAAAAAGACCTTCAAGACGTTTTTCAAGGTTTTTAAACATTTAAAAGAGCAAAGCCTCGTCTAAGGTAGTCTACGTTTTTTTTTTTCACCTTTATTCTACGCCGACGCAGCAGGTAAGACATTGGCGGGTTTTAATATTTCATCTTTTTTTTAAGTTTCAGGTTTGAAAAACACAGTAAAGAAAGATGTTGTCGTGCCTTGGTGGAAACCAAGACTTTTTTTTTTATTTCTAGGTGCGTCTAAAGGGATGACAAAAGAGTACAACGAAAATGCTTCTTTTCACGTAAGGAGAAATATGTGTGCTCTACAAAATAAAACATGAACATTCCCTGTTGGGCACTGGAAATCTTTACAAGTATTTAAAACTAAAGAAAAAGCTTACTTCTCCACCTAAGAGTAGTTTTTTTTTTTTGCTTAAGATATTAAATAGGGTGAAATTTACGGGCTGCCCGTAAATTAACAGGCAGTTGACAACACTGGGGTAGATTCAGGTAGCTTTGCGCAGTTTTTACGGAGGCGCAGGGCACTGTTTTTGCCCTGCGCCCCCGCAAATTATCTGCGCTACCCTTGATTCACGGAGCAGTAGCTCCGTAAATTGCGTGGGCGCTCCGGCAAAATGCCCGGCGTAAGCACGCGCAATTTAAATGATCCCGTAGGGGGGCGGGAATCATTTAAATTAGGCACGTTCCCGCGCCGAGCGTAGGGCGCATGCTCCATCGGGAAACTTTCCCGACGTGCATTGCGGCAAATGACGTCGCAAGGACGTCATTTGCTTCAAAGTGAACGTGAATGGCGTCCAGCGCCATTCACGATTCACTTACGCAAACTACGTAAATTTCAAATTTTGCGACGCAAGAAAGACGGGTATACGTAACATTGGCTGCCCCTGCTAATAGCAGGGGCAGCCTTACGCAAAAACCGCCATACGGAAACGACGTAAATTGCGTACGCAGGGCTTGCGCAACGTTGTGAATCGGCGTTAGTATGCAATTTGCATACTATACGCTGAGCACAACGGGAACGCCACCTAGCGGCCATCGCAAGAATGCAGCCTAAGATATGCGGGCATAAGAGCCTTATGCCGCGCATATCTTAGGCTGCAGTCGGCGTAACGAGGTTCCTGAATCAGGAGCACTCGTTACGCCGGGGCAAGTAAGCAATTGCGCTGTGTAACCTATGGTTACACAGGCGCAATTTCTTCTTGAATCCGGCCCACTGATATTGAGCACAATAAAATAAAGCTTTCCCAGTAAACTATCTATTAAAATTCTCACCCCCAACACTTGCAGTTTAATACTTAAAGCGGAGGTTCACCCAAATAACATGTATATAAGATCATAGGGCCAGATTCAGGTACAATTGCGGCGGCGCAACGTAACCCGTTTACGTTACACCGCCGCAAGTTTTCAGTGTAATTGCCTGATCCACAAAGCACTTACCTGTAAACTTGCGGCAGTGTATCGTAAACACGTCCGGCGCAAGCCCGCCCAATTCAAATGGGGCGTGTACCATTTAAATTAGGCGCGCTCCCGTGCCGGACGTACTGCGCATGCTCAGTTTAGAAATTCCCGCCATGCTTTGCGCGATGTGACGTAATTTTTTAGAACGGCGACGTGCGTGGCGTCCATTCGTATTCCCGGACGTCTTATGCCAAAACAAGAAAAAATTTAAATTTGACCCGGGAACGACGGCCATACTTTAACATGGCTTGACTAAAGTTAAGCCATGTTAAAGCAGGTGTAACTTTGCAAAGGGAAAAAATTACTAGCGACGACGTAACGAACGCGAAAACTTTCGTGGATCGCCGTAAATCCTCATTTGCATACACGACGCTGGAATACGACGCGAAATCCCCCCAGCGGCGGCTGAAGTATTGCATCCTAGGATCCGACGGTGTAAGTCAATTACACCTGTCGGATCTTAGGGCTATCTATGCGTAACTGATTCTATGAATCAGCCGCATAGATAGGACAAGAGATACGACGATGTATCAGGAGATACGCCGTCGTATCTATTCTGTGAATCTGGCCCATATTCTTTATACTTCCAACATGTACAGTATGCCCCCTTTTTTTTTTGGCTCTACATACCTTATTATGGCTATTTTCCACCCGGCTTCCGGGGTACTCAATCCCGCTGGGGTAGGCGTTTCTATGCAGAGGCGCAATTTGGGAGATGGAACCAGAGTGTTGTCAGGGCCATCTTAATGCAAGGGCACTGCCCAGGGGCCCCAGGCACATGGGGGCCCCACAATAATCTTGCATTACATCATACATGCCAACTGTCCCAGGTATGCTGGGGCAGTCATGCTTTTTACTAAACTGTCCTGATATGGTCGTGTCCCGGGAAGCGTCCCGGAACCTATACTGTGACCTCCTGAGCCCAGTATTGTGCCCTCCTGACCCCCCTTTGTGTTGACTAGTCTTTGATTTCAGGAATTTTTTTCTTTTGTAAAATCGATTTTATTGAAAGTACTAATGAATATATGTTTAATTCTATCAACTATTTATACTTCATTTCTTGAGAGTAGGTGTGTAAGTTGGGGCAGGCTGGTAGGGTCCCCAGTGCATTACTATGCCCAGGGAACCATGATGCTATTAAGACAGCCCAGGGTGTTGTCACTCTATAACAGGAAGTGCCTGAACATGGACTTGCATGGCAGGATCACCAGATTCTCTTGAAAACTGCAGAATTTAGAATATTGACAATGACTTTTGAAACGACATGAAGGTGTTAAAGCTGTTAAATAATTTTAATCAGTGGGCTTTCATCTACCAGGAAGGCCCGTTGAGGTGCCATATCTCTATGAATTAATTTAGCGTTTTTCTGTCTGGCTCCTGTCATTGTTTGGCTAAAGGAGGAACATTCTGATGAAGGGAATGGAGCCAACTGACCCCCGGGGTCATGAAGGAATTGTTTTCATCCTGAGTGGCAAAACTGGCAACATCTGCACAGTTTCTTTCCTCTGGCCCAGAGCTGCAAAAGATATGGCAGGTTGAACTTGATGGACATCAGACCATCTTCAACCTCATTAATATGGACCTAGCATCGCATGGATTTTTCCTGTTCTGTATATCCATGATAAGTAATGTGCAGATGTATTTATTACATTTCTAAGAGATCACAGTACTCCCTCTGACAATGCCTTCATCTGATTTTCTCTCCAGAAGGATGGAGCCATCTTTGTCCTGGCATTATACAGAGACACTATCTACTTCCATTCATTATCTAGTGAGTACAGGCATGCTACACGAGATGGTCATTGACTAAGGCTACCAGAGATGGTCAGTGTCTAGGGAAATGCAGGCAGGCCATTGACTAAGGTTACCAGAGATGGTCAGTGTCTATGGACATGCGGGCAGGTGCAGTCTACTTTCTCTACTGTAGGTGGCACTCTCCACAGAGGCACTGCAGTTGGAGAGGAAGTCAAGAAGAACATTTCCTGGGTCACTAGGTTAACCTTTTAATTGGATGCCGCCTCCCCATGTGACTCTAGCAGCCATCTTGGGTCACGCAGAACCTGTTTAAGGCCCTGGCTCCCAGGTTTGGTGTGCATTTGCGAGTTGGTAGAGTAGGGAAAAATACCTCGCCTGTTAGGGACAGCACTAGTGGTGGGGAAAGGTTCAGGATGAGGATGGAAAATGTACGGTTTGCAACTTTTTTGGACACCTGCCTGTTGGGTACAAGATGGCCAGGATTCATTCTTACCCTCTCAACAGATGCTGAAATCTCATCTGCACTCTGCTCTCTACATGTTGTTGGAACTGTGAGTGTTCCCGGTTGGGCTGCCTTCCCATCGGGTTAATTGTGAACTGCTTCTACATTATTTCAGTACAAATTCTTTCATTGCACTGGGACTGAGTGTGTTATTCTGCCCCACCACACTGTACCCCACCTACACCTGGTCAGTGACTACTGATATACTACAGAAGATGGCCAGAGATGCAAGGAATGCTATAAGTGGTGGTAAGAGAGTGAAGGTATGGTTAAAGAGAGTAGATGTGCTGCAGGAGATGTTTAGGAACTGTAATGTAGGATTTTGTTGGAGGTCAGTGACATCAAAAGATAGTTATAGTCTGAAGGGTTGCATTCTTTCTATAGCCCAGTAGTGCAAGTGGCATTTTTGCCATTGACCCCCAATGAATTAGTTTTAGTAAGGGTTCCCTGAGAACTGCAAACATATTAAAGGGGTCCCTCTGGGATAAAAAGGTTGAGAAACGATGGGCTAGAGTAAGCACCAAAATACAAACTGCTAAATTTAAGGGCCCTGAAGGTCGCACATCAAATTCTAAAAGACCTTGGGCTGCAGTAAGATGGTGTTTAAGTTGACCCGATGCTCCAGGAATTTTAGTGATGGTATATGGCAGCCAGCGCTGCTCCGGCTACGCCCTCTGATGCATATAGCCCAGCCAACATGGGGTTGGTCATAGAGGTACGGGGGTGTGGTCATAGCAAGACTGGTTGAGGCCACATACCATCACAAACATTCCTAGAGCACCTGGCTGGCTTGAGCATCATCTTACTGCAGCCCAAGGCCTTTTAAAACTTTCAAGACCCTTGAAATTAGTAGATTGTGTTTTGGTGCTTACTGTAGCCTTTCCTCTCTCAACCTTTTCCCCCCAGAAGAAACACTAAAATATTTTTCAGGTCTTGGGGAACCCTTTTTAAAACCAGTCAATGGGCAAAATGCCTATAAAATTAGTGGCCAAAAAAAAGAATGCAACCCGTACGTTTCACACTTCTGGATTGGTGGATAGATGCCTGCTTCGACATTCTAACACCGGTAGGCAAAACTTTCATCCACCAGCTGTGAGTAACGCTACAAGCCCTACACAACCACTTTGGGCTGCAGGTTGAGCATTGAGGGCCTAGACCTTCAAAACTGCAGGATCAGTTACCCTTCTCTATATACCATGCAGTTATATTGGTTGAGGGGGGAAGGAGTAGATTGGTAGATTGTGTTTTGGTGCTTACTCTAACCCATCCTTTCTCAACCTTTTTCCCCAGAGGAACCCCTAATATATTTTTGAGATATAGGGGGAACTCTTACTAAAAACAGTTTATTAAGGGGGGTCAAGGGCAAAAAAGCCTCTTACATTGGTGGCCAATAGAAAGAATGCAACCCTTGCATCTCACACTTCTGGATTGGTGGATAGATGTCTGCTTCGACATTCTAACACCGGCAGGGGAAACTTTCCTCCACCAGCTTTGAGCAACGCTACAAGCCCCACAAACCACTTTGGGCTGCAGGTTGAGCATTGGAGACCTAGGCCTTCAAAACTGCAGGATCAGTTACCCTTCTCAATATACCATGCAGTTATATCGGTTGGGGGGGGGGGGGTAGATTGTGTTTTGGTGCTTACTTTGGCCCACAGGTGTCAAACACAAGACCCACAGGCCGAAGCAGGGCCTCCAGGCTATTTCATGTGGCCCTTGCACCTCTTCTCCAGCCCTCCTCTGGTCCTCCTTCAGACCCTTACTTTCTGCTTTCAAGCAATGCATCCAGCTTCTTCCCAGAAGCAGCATAAGGAAAGGGGAGTGCACTATGATGTAAAGGAGAGTGGGGGACTCAACTTCTGATAGTGGGGGAGGGGATGCGCTGGACATCTATCCTTACAGATACAACTGGCCCTTTTAAGGGCAATCATATTGGTGATGCAGCCCGCAATGAAATTGAGTTTGACACCCATCCTTTCTCAACCTTTTTCCCCAGAGGAACCACAAAAATATTTTTCAGGTCTTGGGGAACCCTTACTAAAACCAGTTCATTGGGGGGTCAATGGCCAAAATGCCTCTTACATTGGTTGCCAAAATGCCTCTTATATTGGTGGCTAATAGAAAGAATGTAACCCTTCCATTTCACACTTCTGGATTGGTGGATAGATGCCTGCTTCAACATTCTAACACCGGCATGGGCAACTTTTATCCACCAGCTTTGAGCAACGCTACAAGCCCTACACAACCACTTTGAGCGGCAGGTTGAGCATTGGGGCCCTAGGCCCTCAAAACTGCAGGACCAGTTACCCTTCTCTATATACCGTAAAGTCATATTGTTTAAGGGGGAAAGAGGAGTCATAAGTGCGATTTATAAATTCATGTTTGTATTAGCCATTTGCTTGAATTTGCCCTTTACCGAACCGCAAGCCCTTTCCGAAGTGAATTTCCACTTAGGGATACAAGAACTCTCCTGTGACAATTTGTGTAATAACTGGTGGTGACAAAGCCGCAAACAGAACAAGAAGCAATTTTTGACACCCTCGTACAGAAGTTTAATTTGATTAAAGTAATTCATACAGGCTCAATGTCATTACGCCCTGGCGTGACGCATCATGTCAAGGAGTGACGTGACATAATTCACTGTCACCCTCCATCCGTCAAAACTCACCCGCGGATGGATTTAATACCTGCTTTCCGTAAGGATGGTGACCCTTTCTTGCCAGGCCTCGCTTAGGTGTTTACGCGCGCCATCGTTTAGCCATGCATCAAATGTGACGTGACAACGGCATTAAATGGAAAGCTCGGGGACGATATAAAAAAATAAAAAAGCGTTCATTTATCTTCGTTGGCTGGAGCCTGGAAGTGTCTGTCTTGTGCAAAAACTGTCACTGAACCTTCTTGATTATGAGAAGCCGCGGTGTGAACTTTCGGTGTAAAGGACTTTACATGCAAAAGTCAAACATTGCAATTACTTCAAGCGCCATGTGTCAGGCCTGGAGCCCCGCTTATCCCTATCGACCAATAAGGACAAGTGGTGTCAAAGTCAACACAGCTTTGAGTTTAAAAGCTGCCAATTGAAGAACTCCAATCTCGTTAAAAATAACTTGCTTAATTATTAGACAAAGGATTTGTAATGGAATTTTATTCCAAATTTGCTACTCAACAATTGTTACTCTATTAGGGAAGTATGATCCCGAGTTCTCATATAGGGGGAGACTTAATAAAACTGGCACACTTAGAATCTGGTGCAGCGGTGCATGGTAGCCAATCAGCTTCTAATATTAGCTTCAGTGGCGGCTGGTGTTTTTTTTGGGGGGGGGAAACAAACACCCCCCCCGGTTGGTCGATCAACGGCGGCGTCACCCCCCTACCCTAGCCCTTACCACATCAGTTGCAGGCGGGCTCCTATGAGCTTCGGGCAGAGGCCGGGTTGCAGGCTTCTATGGGTGGGTTGTCGGCTCCTACGGGTAGGGCAGCCATCAAAAAAAAATTTGGGGGGGGGGGTCTAGGCAGGGCCGAGCCACGGCTCTGTGTGTCTTATGGATGCATAGAGCAGGGCTCAGGAGCGAGCATGCACCAGGGCCCCCAGAGTAAGCACCTTGCTATTGGGGGTACTGGCTGAAGAGGAGGAATGTTAGGGTTGGTTGAAGGGTGAAATAGAAATAAAATCTCATAAAGAATAAAAAAATAATAGAAAAGTTGAATTCTGTTAAACATGCACACAGTACTAACGCACCATGTTTAGGACCCGCCGTGGTTTATCACAGTCAGAAGGTTTACATCTGCATTGATTTCAACTCAACAGAAACATTTTTAACCTTTTTCTTTTTTTCCTGACAAAGTGGAAAGAAACAGGTACATTCCCTCCTATTGTACATAAAAGAGGAAATAATCGGTGTCAGGAGGACACACGGCGGACGATCTGATGATGAATATGGAGAGATGTTCATTTTTTCCCCCACAGCTGAATAAAGAAGTTGTTATACAGAGTTCATTGTCATTTACCACCAGTTGCCTGTGCACCCCAATGTGTCCTCATGTCCTCACATGGTTTCTATGCTAATTTCTTTACATGTGTTCTAAACAAGTCACCAACAATGTCTGTAGAGAATCCTGGGATGGATGGAGGAAGAAAAGGAGGCATGGGAGGGTAGAAAGGGATAGAGGGAGAAATGGATGATTGGATGGATGAATAGATGGATGGATGGAGAAAGGGAGAGATGGATGGATGGAGAAAGAGAGGGATGGATGGATGGAGAAAGGGAGGGATGGTGGAAGGGTAGAAAGGGATAGGGGGAGAAATGAATGATTGGATGGATGAATAGATGGATGGAGAAAGGGAGGGATGGTGGGAGGGTAGAAAAGGATGGATGGGTGGTGGGAGAGAGAGTAGAAAGGGATAGGTAGATGGAGGAAGCAAGGCATGGATGGATGGATAGATAGATAAAAGGAGGGATGGAGGGTAGAAAAGAATGCATGAATGAATGGACCTTTGGATGGAGGGAGGGAAAGAGTAAGGGATGGGTGGATGGCTGATTGGGTGGATGAATAGATGTATATGGATAAATAGATGGATGGATGACTAAAAAGAGAAAGGGATCATCCAACATCACTGCCTGACCTCACAAAATGCTCTTCTGGAAGAATGGTCAGACATTCCCATAGACACACTCCTAAACCTTGTGGACGGCCTTCCCAGAAGAGTTGAAGCTGTTATAGCTGCAAAGGGCGGGGCCAACTCAATATTGAACCCTACGGACTAAGACTGGGATGCCAATAAAGTTCATGTGCATGTAAAGGCCGGCGCCCCAATACTTTTGGTAATATATAGCCAGATTCACGTAGAGTTACGACGGCGTATCAGTAGATACGCCGTCGTAACTCCGAATCTGCGCCGTCGTATATTTAAGCGTATTCTCAAATAGAGATATGCTTAAATGTAGCTAAGATACGACCGCCGGCACCGTCGTATCTTAGCTGTCTGTTTACGCTGGCCGCTAAGGGCGTGTACGCTGATTTACGCCTAGAATGCGTAAATCAGCGAGATACGCCTATTCACGAACGTTCGTACGCTTGCCAGTCGCAGTAAAGATACGCCGTTTACGTAAGGCGTTTTCAGGCGTAAAGATAAACCACCAAAAAGATGGCGCAGCCAATGTTAAGTATGGACGTCGGAACCGCGTCAAAGTTTTTAATTTTTACGTGGTTCGCTTAAGTCGTCCGTGAATGGGGCTGGGCGTAATTTACGTTCATGTCGAAACCAATGAGTCTTTGCGGCGTAATTTGGAGCATGCGAACTGAGATACGTCCACTGACGGCGCATGCGCCGTTCGTTCAAAACGTCAATCACGTCGGGTCACGATTCATTAGCATAAAACACGCCCACCTCTTCACAATTTGAATTAGGCGCGCTTACGCCGGCACATTTACGCTACGCCGCCGTAACTTAGGATGCAAGTGCTTTGTGAATACAGCACTTGCCTCTCTAACGTACGGCGGCGTAGCTTATATGAGATACTATACGCCTGCCTAACGTTAGGCAGGTCTACGTGAATCTGGCTAATAGTGTATGTGAGCTGGTATTCAAAGCCGAGATGCGTATTCAAGATGAGGGGCAGATTCACAAAGGTTAGCGGATCTTTAGATCCGTGTAACCTATGTGTTTTAAGATCCGCCCTCGCAAGTTTGTGAGGAAAGTGTCAAATTCACAACACACTTACCTCCAAACTTGCGACGGCGGATCCTAACTCCCCCGGCGGAATTCTAATTCCGCGGCTGGGGGAGTGTACTATTTAAATCAGGCGCGCTCCCGCGCCGATTTAAATACGCATGCGCCGTCCGGGGAATTTCCCGGCGTGCATTGCTCCCACTGACGTCAATAGGACGTCAGTGGTTGCGACGTGAGCGGGACTTGCGACGCGCGTGTTCGTGAATCGGCGTACGCAAACGACGTAGGAAATTTCAAATTCGACGCGGGAACGACGGCCATACTTAACAATACTTACCCCTGCTTTTAGCAGGGGTAAGTATACGACGGGTACCGCGCTACGGAAACGACGTAAGAACACAGCGTCGGGTCCGCGTACGTTCGTGAATTTCGCGTATCTCGCTAATTTACATATTATTCAGTGTAAATCAGCGGGAACGCCCCCGGCGCCATTTTTAAATCCAAAAAAAGATCCGACAGTGTAACACAGTGTGACACTGTCGGATCTCAGCCCTATCTATGCGTAACTGGTTCTATGAATCAGGTGCATAGATAGGACCAGTAAAAATCAGAGATACGATGGTGTATCTGTAGATACACCGTCGTATCTCTTTGTGAATCTGGCCCGAGGTCTTATTTATCCTTTACATGAGTTTATATCTTTCTCTCTTACTAATAAAAAAGGTACAGTGTCTTGTTTGCTCTAGAATCTACAGCTTGGTATTGCATCTTGTTATTAAGTCTATGACCTACCAGAACACCCAGATCTTTCTCCATCATTGACTCCCCCAAGTGACAAGTGCAATAAACACAAAATACACAGAAAAACCTATTAATAATCATTTTATCCGCTGTCTCTTCCCCATAGTACGTCACCATCCCTGGCTGTTTGCACTTTTTATAACACTGCGCCACACGACAAACTCTTAAGTGCTCTGGCCTCGAGGGGGCCGAGACACGGTAACCTAATAAATACAAGATTTTGTTAAAAAAAAAAAAAAAATTCCTGTCAAATTTATACATTTCTGGCACCTTTTTCCCTTCCGCCCCTAAGAATATCTTATACATTTTTCATATGGTGAGAAAAGCATTTGGGCCCTCTGTAGTTCATGGAGAAGTTTATTTTTGGCGAGCCATAAAACAAACCCATTACAGCTAAAACCCAAAGATAACTTTTCTACGTCTCTCCGGAGAAACATGAAGATCGGGGAGCCGTGCGCGGAAAGGCGGGAGAATCATCAAGCCGGCCTGTATCTGAGGCACAACATCCTGTTTATCTGTGAAGGATTTTATATGCTGGTGGATGGAGAGGCCAATAAAACTCCTTCTTCCAGATCCATCTCGTATGGTTAAAAGAAACCTATCACAAGAGCTTTACAAAGGCTTTCATTACCTCCTCCCCCCGTGTCTCACGCCGCGTACACACGATCATTTTTTAGCATGAAAAAAAACGTTGTTTTCCCAACTTCATCATTAAAGCGGGAGTTCACCCCGAAATTTTTTTTTAACATTAGATTGAGGCTAATTTTACTAAGCAGAATCGGGTGTTTTTTTAAAAAATCAATGCGGTACTTACCGTTTTAGAGATCGATGTTCTCCGTGGCTTCCGGGCATGGTCTTCGGGACTGGGCGTTCCTATTTGATTGACAGCCTTCCGACGGTCGCATACAGCGCGTCACAAGTTGCCGAACGTCGGTGCGGCTCTATACGGCGCCTGCGCACCGACGTTCGGTTACTTTCGGGAACTGGTGACGCTCTGTATGCGACCGTCGGAAGGCTGTCAATCAAATAGGAATGCCCAGTCCCGAAGACCATACCCGGAAGCGGCGGGAGAACATCGATCTCTAAAACGGTAAGTACTGCATTGATCTTAACCACTTGATCACTGGGCACGTAAACCCCCTTAATAACCAGACCAATTTTCAGCTTTCGGTGCTCTCACAATTTGAATGACAATTACTCAGTCATACAACACTGTACCCAAATGAAATTTTCTTCCTTTTTTTACACATATAGAGCTTTCTTTTGGTGGTATTTAATCACCGTTGGGTTTTTTATTTTTTGCGCTATAAAGAGAAAAAAGACTGAAAATTCTGTAAAAAAAAAAGAATTTTTCTTTGTTTCTGTTATAAAATTTAGCACATTTTGTATTTTTTCTTCATTGTTTTGCATAAATGTGAAAGATGAAGTTACGCCGAGTAAATAGATACCCAACATGTCACCCTTCAAAATTACAGACGCTTGTGGAATGGCGCCAAACTTCGCTACTTAAAAATCCCCATAGGCGACGTTGCAGGGTATTGTGGGGTATTGCAGAGTAGTGTGGGGTATTGCAGAGTAGTGTGGGGTATTGCAGGGTATTGTGGGGTATTGCAGGGTATTGTGGGGTATTGCAGGGTATTGTGGGGTATTGCAGAGTAGTGTGGGGTATTGCAGGGTATTGTGGGGTATTGCAGAGTAGTGTAGGGTATTGCAGAGTAGTGTGGGGTATTGCAGAGTATTGTGGGGTATTGCAGAGTAGTGTGGGGTATTGCAGAGTAGTGTGGGGTATTGCAGAGTATTGCACAGTATAGGTGTGTAGTATTGCACAGTATGGGGCAGGGATGGCTGAGCAGGCATGGATGGATGGCTGGATCTGTGACTGCATGTGTCACAGATCCAGCCCACAGCACTCGTGCTGCATCCGCTCTCTCTCCCCTCTCCTTTCACACTGTACCATTTAGTACAGAGAGGGGAGGGAGGAACCGGCGTCATAAAATGACACCAGGTTTGTTTACAAGTGATCGCTCCGTCATTGGACGGAGCGATCACGTGGTAAACCGCCGCTATCAGCGGCGATTTACCGTGATCCGTGATGCGCTGGGTCCAGAGGTCACGGACATTCCTGTGTGCGCGCCCCAGAGGGTGCGCGGGAGCGCGATTCTGGGAGGACGTCCATGGACGTCCTCCCAGAGTTAAGAAACCGCTTTGCAGCCGTATTTCGACTGTAGGCGGTGATCAAGTGGTTAAAAAAAACACCCGATTCTGCTTAGTAAAATGAGCCTCAATCTAATGTTAAAAATGTATTTTTTGGGTGAACCTCCACTTTAAAACGACGTTGTCTACACACCATCATTTTTAACCACTTAAGGACCGCCTAACGCCGGCAGAATGGCACCGCTGGGCACAATCACGTACCTGTACGTGACTGTCTAAAGCCCAGCGGTGGGTCGCTCCATGACCATGGCCGCGGGACTCGCGGACCCGATCGCCGCTGGAGTCCCGCGATCGGTCCCTGAAGCTGAAGAACGGGGAGAGCCGTGTGTAAACACAGCTTCCCCGTTCTTCACTGTGGCGGCGCATCGATCGTGTGTTCCCTTATATAGGGGGACACAATCGATGACGTCACACCTACAGCCACACCCCCCTACAGTTGTAAACACACTTCAGGGAACACATAACCCCATCAGCGACCCCTAGTGGTTAACTCCCAAACTGCAATTGGCATTTTCACAATAAACAATGCATTTTTTGCTGTAAAAAGGACAATGGTCCCAAAAAAGTGTTAAAATTGTCTGAAGTGTCCGCCATACTGTCGCAGTCACGAAAAAAAATCGATGATCGCCGCCATTAGTAGTAAAAAAAAAAAAATAATAAAAATGCAATAAAACTATCCCCTAATTTGTAACAGCTATAAATTTTGCGCAAACCAACCGATAAACGCTTATTGCGATTTTTTTACCAAAAATAGGTAGAAGAATACGTATCGGCCTAAACTGAGGAAAATTTTTTTTTTTATATGTTTTTGGGGGATATTTATTATAGCAAAAAGTAAAAAATATATATATATATTTTTTTAAATTGTCGCTCTATTTTTGTTTATAGCGCAAAAAATAAAAACCGCAGAGGTGATCAAATACCACCAAAAGAAAGCTCTATTTGCGGGGAAAAAAGGACGCCAATTTTGTTTGGGAGCCACGTCGCACGACCACGCAATTGTCAGTTATAGCGACGCAGTGCCGAATCGCAAAAAGTGGCCGGGTCCGGGGCTTAAGCGGTTAA
This sequence comes from Rana temporaria, assembly GCF_905171775.1. Lineage (NCBI taxonomy): Eukaryota > Metazoa > Chordata > Amphibia > Anura > Ranidae > Rana > Rana temporaria. The sequence continues at coordinate 174,615,458 of NC_053497.1, read as the reverse complement.
ACTAGCATAATTATTTTTTTTACATTTAATGATGTAATAATGAATACAGAGTTTTATTCATTTATAGGTTTTATAACTGCCTGACGTTCGGCTTTAAATTGAAATTCACTGTAGCTGATAAAAAAAAAAAAATTACAGTCCAATCCCGGCAACGCCGGTCACCATGGCGCTTGCCTATAATAATATATGATTTTTTTTTTTTTTTACCTGATAGTGCGTACTGTGAAAACGAGGGCAATTTCCAGCAATGGTGATTTGCCGCAAGCAGTGCAATTTCCACAGGGGGAAAATATCACATATATTGTTATTATGATTTTTCCACCCAGGGTTAAATGAAGGTAACGCTCTGCAGCAGGGTTCAAAATGGTGTGACTGAGCCTCAGACTAAACACACACACACCTAAAATATAGTCTGTATTAGGAATATTATCATCATTATTACTACGGTTATTATAATCATTCGGGATTTATATAGTATATATTGCATCGTTCTTTACAACATAATATATTTTGGCCGGATCTTGAATATGGGGTATCGTTTTTTTAAATTGATATAATTTTTTTCAAACAAATAGAGCTTTCTTTTGGTGGTATTTGATCACCTTTGGTTTTTTTTAATTACATTTTTTGCAAAGAAAGCAAACAATGACCCAACATTTTGAAAAAAAAAAAAAACACCAATATTTGCCGCTTTATAGAAACATATAGCTGGATTCAAAAAGACGTGCCTAACGTTAGGCAGGCGTAGCGAATCTCATATACGCTACGCCGCCGTAAGTCAGAGAGGCAAGTGCATTATTCACAAAGCACTTGCTCCGTAAGTTACGGCGGCGTAGCATAAATGTGCCGGCGTAAGCGCGCCTAATTCAAATTGTGAAGAGGTGGGCGTGTTTTATGTAAATAAAGCATGACCCCACGTAAATGACGTTTTTATCAAACGGCGCATGCGCCGTCCGTGGACGTATCCACGTAGATAGGCGTATCTTTAAATGGGCGTAGCGTATCATAGCAACGCTACGCCTCCGCAACTTTGACAGGCAAGTGCATTATTCACAAAGCACTTGCTTCGTAAGTTGCGGCGGCGTAGCGTAAATTGCCCGGCGTAAGCCCGCCTAATTCAAATCTGTAAGATGTGGACGTGTTTTATGCAAAATCACTGTGACCCCACGTAAATTAAGCTTTTTCCGAATGGCGTATGCGCCGTCCGTGAAAGTATCCCAGTGTGCATGCTCCAAATTAACCCGCAAAAAGCCAATGCTTTTGACGTGAACGTAAATTACGCCCAGCCCTATTCGCGAACGACTTACGCAAACTACGTAATCGACGGAAAATTTGACGCTGGTCCATACTTAACATTGGCTGCGCCTCATATAGCAGGGGTAACTTTACGCCGGAAAAAGCCTTACGTAAATGGCGTAATTGTACTGCGACGGCCGGGCGTACGTTCGTGAATAGGTGTATCTAGCCGATTTACATATTCTAGGCGTAAATCAGCGTACACGCCCCTAGCGGCCAGCGTAAATAAGCAGTTAAGATACGACGGCGTAGGAGACTTACGCTGGTCGTATCTTAGACAAATTCTGGCGTATCTGGCCCCAAGATACGACGCCTTACACTCAGAGATACGACGACGTATCTGAAGATACGCCGTCGTATCTCCTATCTGAATCCGGGCCACTAACTTTACATATATGTTCATAAATTCAAGATGATCCATCACCGGACTCTTCTTTCCGAAAATAAAATAAATAAATACAATTTGGCCTCTAACCGACATGCCAAGACTTCACTGTAATCCATATGGAAGTGTTTTCCTTATCAGGGAAGAAGGATGGAAATGCATGCTAAAATGCTGATTATCCCCATATATGAATACTTGCTGTCACCGGGGAACAGGGCCAATGACACCGCTAAACTCCCTTTGGCCTGCCATGGGCGATTAGAATCCTTACATCTGCTTTGGAATACATATGTATGTGAAAAGTGAAAAAAAAGCAAATTATAATGATTTCAGGCAAGCATCAATCACCGGTCTGCTCCAATCTTTAAATCACAGATATGTATTGTTACTTGTGGCTCTAAAAGCCCGTATATTTCATCAAAAAGACTCCTTACAGGAAGACAATAAAATATATTCGGCATTAAACAGAGACGACAAGCCTTAAACACGCACAGATGGATGCCCTTAGCATATCTTGGGAAGGGAAGGGGGGAGGGGGAGGAGAATTATGGGCATCTCAAGTTTTCAGAAAAAGTTTTTAGCCAAGTTTTCGGAGTGATGGATTGGAGAACGGCTTCCTAACTCAGCGCAGAAAAGAGCAAAGTGCAGAAAGCGCTGCAAGCAACTAATTCTATTTTTTTTTTTTTTAACCACTTCAGCCCCCCGGAAGACCGGAGCACTTTTTGCGATTCGGCACTGCTTCGCTTTAACTGACAGTTGCGCGGTCGTGCGACGTGGCACCCAAACAAAATTGACGTCCTTTTTTTCCCAAAAATAGAGCTTTCTTTTGGTGGTATTTGATCACCTCTGTGGTTTTTATTTTTTGCGCTATAAACAAAAAAAGAACGACAATTTTGAAAAAAAAAGCAACATTTTTTACTTTTTGCTATAATAAATATCCCTAAAAAATATATATATAAAAAATAATTTCTTTCTCAGTTTAGGCCGATACGTATTCTACATATTTTTGGCAATAAGCGTATATTGATTGGTTTGCGCAAAAGTTATAGCATCTACAAAATAGGGGCTAGTTTTAAGGCATTTTTATTAATATTTTATTTTTTACTAGTAATGGTGGCAATCTGCGATTTTTATCATGACTGCGACATTATGGCAGACACTTCAGACACTGTTGACGCTATTTTGGGACCATTGTCATTTATACAGCGTTCAGTGCTATACAAATGCACTGATTACTGTGTAAATGACACTGACCGGGAAGGGGTTAACCACTAGGGGGCGAGGAAGGGGTTAAGTGTGTCCTAGGAAGTGATTCTAACTGTGTGGGGGCTGGGCTACCAGTGACACAACATTGTTCACTGCTCTCGATGACAGGGAGCAGTAGATCAATGTCCTGTCACTAGGCAGAACAGGGAAATGCCTTGTGTCAGGTAACCTGTGGCCAGGTGACAAGTGCACCCCGTTGGGATCAGGGATGCACCACAGGGAAGTGAACCCTATGGTCAACTGCTGCGATCAGAGAGGAAGCGTGAGCCCAAGATTCCCCTGGGTGCGGAGTCTAAAACCCAGCTTTGTGTTCACCAGAGCCTCTGGTGGTGAGGATGGCCTTCGCCGCAGCTGGATCCAGGTCGTGACCCCTGGGGTCCCCAAGGTCACGATCCGCAGGGAGAGGGGGGAAGCAGCAACCAGGACAAGCGATAGTGATGGGTAAGCCGAGGTTGGGGCAACAGGCAGACAAGGGTAATCATGGAACAAACCAAGGGTCAGGGAAACAGGCAAACAGGAGAAGTCAGAGACGAGCCAAGGTCGGTACACAGGAAGGTAAACGTAACACACTGCAGACAGGAACAAGCTACAAACAAAGGTTTAACAGCCCTGCAGATCTGTAGTGCAACAGTTAATATAGACTTCCTGGGATGGCCTGGGTGGAGCCATACAGGGAGGAATGTGATAAAAGACAGCCAGAAAGAGGGTCAGGCCTCTAATGGACACATGAGACAAGTAAGGTGCCAGACTTTATTGCATAACCATGACACCTTGTTTACATAGGCATCCCCCTGTTCTGCAGCTCCGTGACACGATCGCGGGACACGGGCAGACATCAAGTCTGCGGGTTCCGTGGGCACGGTCACGGAGCTTGCGGCAGGCGCCGGGATTTTTAAAGCAACGTACATTCTGCCGACGAATATCTTCGTGAAACGGTCGGCAAGTGGTTAATTTATGAATCCATATTTTTATAGCACTTTTCTTCCTGGGGATAAACAGCACCACCTGTCAAGCTGGACCACTTAAGTCAAAAGGACCATGACGCAACTGGTTTGCAGGTGAAGCATAGAATGTAAATGCAAAATGCCCCTTTGGCTCAAACAGAAGAAGTTGGCAGTATTATCTCTGGAACATCTGGAAGGCATTGCTCTACCACACAATGAAGACAATCGACCACTGATCACTTTTCAGAGAGGCGGTTGTCACGCTCACCCCTAACTTAGGTGGCCAGACACTAGCTGGTGTGGAAAGGCGACCCTGTGTCACGCTGTGGATTAGCAATGTACGCCTGATTTTGGTAGAGGCAGGCATGCTGATTGCACGCCTGTGGGCTGGCTCCATAGTCTTCCCAGAGTTAGAGCTCAGAGCTCAAACTCGGAGACAGCTCCGCCCTGCAGACAGGAGGTCTGGCCTATGAGTTGGGAGGGTCCCAGTAGGAGACGGCTCCATGAGAGAAAGACAGGAGGTCTCTAAATTTTCGTACATACGGTACGATTGTTGGGCAACCGAGTGTCTGATTTCTGTCAAAGGGGTGTCTTTTCTTCAGAACGGAAGATTGGAGAGAAAAAGGTAAGATAATCTACCACCTGAATTCACAAAGCACTTCCTCCTAAATCTGCGCTGGGTTTCTCAGGCGTAAGCGGAAGTGGGCGTGAGCCATGCTAATGAGGCGTGACCCCATGCAAATGATGGGCCGAGCGCCAGACAGATACGTATCGCCAACTGCGCATGCGCCGTCCCGTGGGCGCATCTCAGTGCGCATGCTCACAATCACGTCGGAACAACTGCCTAAGATACGTCGGATCACTGCCTACGGCGTGAACGTAACCTACGCCTAGTCATATTCAAGTCCAACGTAAACTACATAAAATACGTCAGCTTGTGTTGCCTGGTGCAGCCCTTTGCATGGATGCTACTGAGTTACACCTCCTTTATGGGGCATAACTTTACGCCGGACGTATGACTTTACGCGCACTGCGTCGGACGGACTTACGTACGTTCGTGAAACAGCGTATCTCCCTCATTTGCATATGTGAATAGAAAATCAATGGGAGCGCCAAATACGTCCAGCGTAAATATGTGCCCACTCTACGCCGGCGTAGGCAAGTTACGTCGGTCGGATGAAGACTATTTTCAGGCGTATCTTAGTTTCTGAGTCTGGCGCATAGATATGACAGCGCATATTTGCACTTACGTGGCGTATCTCGAGATACGTCGGCGCAAGTGCTTTGTGAATCCGGGCCACAGACTTTATCTGTCAGGATTCAAATGCTTGGAGCGCCCTGGATATACACATTTTTCTGCTTTCTTGTAGAGGCCTACCACTCTCCGTTCCTTAACAGCAACGAAAAATGTTAGGAAAGATTTAATGTCTTAAATTCCTTTTACCTAGTGCTAATTCTGCTTAATTCCTCAAGACGTTTTTTTTTTTTTCTTTATTTTTGGAAAGAATCAGTTAAGAGAAATCAATAACTCAAGCAGATAAAGTAACCTGCAAATTATTGTTTTATGGGTCTTGCCTACAAACGCTTTTACAGTTAAAAATGTATAATACTTTATGATTTATCGCCGGAGTCAAGGTTTGACTAATTACATTTGCTTTTTCCGTTTTGTGGATTTTTATTTTTTTGCTCATTGGTTGAACAAGCCCTTTTTTTTTTGTTCACTAATTCTCCAAGAAAAAAAAAAAAGCCCAACGTGTCCACAGAACAGTAATTTATGCAATAACCTTTATCTGCTAATAAGCTAGAATGCGAACGCAATTCTATAATTCCCTTAGTATTCCATTTTCCTTGAAAAAAAAAAAATGTGAATAATAGAAACCATGTTGAGGTAGCTTAAGTTAAAGAAAAACATATTATTATGTAAAAAGTTCCTTTATACCCAGCAAAAAAAAAACCTTGCATGGGGTGTTCTGAAACTTCTACAGTTTCTTAGAGTTTTATTATTTATCTTGAAACAAATCTATTGTTAACCACTTAAGGACCGCCTCCTGCACATATGTGTCGGCAGAATGGCACGGCTGGGCACATCCACGTACAGGTACGTCCTGTACTAGTACCCAGCCGTGGGGCGCGAAGCTCCAGGACCGCGGGACCAGCGTACCCGATCGCCGCTGGAGTCCCGCGATCGGTCCCCGGAGCTGAAGAACGGGGAGAGCTGAGTGTAACAACAGGCAGGCCAATGAGAAGGGAGCTGCAATAGTCAAGGCGAGAGATAACAAGGGAGTGAATGAGGAGCTTGGTGGTTTCATTTGTTAAAAAGGAATCACATATCTCCTTAAATCGGACCTGAAACGGTGAACCCATGCGGCTGTCAGGATCTGGGACCTCTTCTGTGTCTGGCATTGACTCTTTCCATTGAGCTATCTGGGATGCCGGACAGCTCCCTGCCTGATCTATTGGACAATCCTATCTGAGCCATTGGACAACCCTGCCTTGTCTTTATTGCCGTTGATGCTTGAACTCCTTGCTCCTCCCATGAACTTCCTATATAAGCCTTAGCTCAGCACTTCCTCTTTGCCAGGTTATTGTGCCTTCTCAGTCAGTGCCTTGCGCTTGACTTCCCTGCCGCCGTCTGTATTTTGCTACCACTCGTGATCGACCCTTGGCTAGTTCCTTGACTACTCTACTGCCTGATCCCAACCTGCAACTACTCGTTACTGACCTTTTGGCCTATTTATTGACCACGCTGATGTTTAATCGTTATCTGCTCACCCACTACTGGACCCCGGCTTGCTCACACCCTGGTGGGGCAAACCTGAGGACCGTGACCTGGTACTAACATGCAGTTAAATCCATCTTCACCATCAGGAGCTCTGGTGAACACCGGCTAGCAGGGCTGGACTGGGACAGAAATTTGGCCCTGGACTTCATCCAGACTGGCCCACTTTGACAGATCTACCCCATGGTGGCCCGACAACTCCCGCACCCCCCCCAGCCACCCAAGCCCCCTCTTCCCCTTCACTAGCCACTAGTCATTCTACTTTATTAGTGTAGAACGGCTGGTACTGGTACTCTTATAGGCAGTACCAGTGGGGAAGCTAGACATTATTTCACCCGGGGCAAAGAATCAGTTTGGTGTCCCCCCTTATGGGACAAGATTAGGCAGGACGGAGAAACTCCCAGGCCATAGTGGTTGAGTCAGCTGTCTGTCAGCTCCCCCATGCTCCTCTGCCATCCCCCTGCTCCTCTGGTCCTCCCCCTGCTTCTTTGTTCCTCCCAGGTGAGTCCTTCGGGGAAGGAGAGGAGGTGAGCGCTGCGGGAAGGGAGAGACAGAGGAGCGGAGGGGGGGGGGGCGGCAGTCCACTGTCACTGAAGCCGGCCCACTGAGCCATCGGCCCACCAGGAAACTCCCTGTAGTCCCAATGGCCAGTCCATCCCTGCCGACTAGTACTTAGACTCCGCACCTCAGGTGAGCCTGTGTCATCTGCCAGAGTGACTGCCTGTATACCTATCCTGCTGGTCGGTGGTAGTCTTGCAACTGCAATAGCAACTGGTCTTCACTCGCCTGACGAAGAGGTCCTGTGCGACCTCGAACCGTTGCACTTTTGTGATGTTTGTTTTGCATTAATTTTTATTTTATTTTTTAAAGTGTATTTTGTGCGTGCACTCGAGAGAGGAGCCGGACTGCAGGAGTTGGGAGTAGGCAGGCCTCCCCCAGAGGCAATCTGCCACCTTTCTCCATGCCCCGGGTGGCAATGGCGGGTGCGTGAGGGGGTCCTCCCACACAGCCCACCCTACCTGCTCCGCTTTGAAGCCCAACGGGGCAGAGGGACTCCCTATCAGGGAGTGAGAGGATTTGCCCGCTCAACTAGCCCCATTAGTCCTTCGCCTCTCTTTTTAGAGACCGCGTGGACAAAGTGCGTGAATGTTAACCCAATTTCGAGTGCGTGCAAGTGTGGTGTTTTTTTGTGGGAGGGGGGGTGGGCGTACTAAGCGCAGGCTTACCTCGCATAGCACACCCACCGGGAGCCGGGCTGAGACCACCAAACTCAATTCACATGTAGCCGAGACCGGGATCCGAACCCCTAGCTGCAGAGGTGAATGGCTTATCAGCGCAGTGCCAATCGCGTTGAGCCACCGCAGCTCCCGTTTTGCATTACATTTTTTAACGTAATCTACAATCCATGGTGTGCTGGGCGAATATGTTTGTTTGATGGTTCCAGTGCCCAGCTGGTGATCGTTTCAGCACCCACTTTTCTTTTATGAGCCAGGAACGTGTGCGATTGGAATATCGACTAGACTGGTCTTCAAGCCCCGACGCCTGATCGTGACAGCGGCTCACATGTGAACCAAGCCTTAATGGAAGCTCACAAAGATGACTACAAGGCCACAAGTCCCACAAGACGTCAAAGTTCAGCCTGGAAATCTCCACACGCTTTTCACCAAAGAGCATTTCGGAGTGAACGCCGAGCTAAGCTTAGAGCTAGGCAATGAAACATCCTTGTTTTAATTGCGCGCAGGATTTGCTGTGCTGTATCTTTCAGGGGAGCCATATAATCCATATTGATGAGGCCTTGGGGACCATTACCCACCTCCAAATGCCTTGTTTGTTAAAATCTGCTTGTCAAACCATTACTAAAAAAAAAAAAAAAAGAATCAACATCTCCAATTGCACAGTCTGGCTAAACTCTTAATTAAATCACAATGAGCCAATCCCCTGCATGCTCTGAATGTTTCAGATGTTGTGTAAAGCATCGACAAAGAGATACTTGACATTAAACAACGTCGTTGTGTGTCTCCCCCCCCCCCCCCCCCTTTAATACTTGTTTGCTGAAAAAGATGCATTCATTAAAGCATTTCTCTGGGGTATAAGTGGTGTTGTATAATTATGAGGCATTATGAAATATTACATTATGTATATACACAGAGTAATGTAAACAGTAGGCCAACTTCATCTTTATACTGTAGACAGATCACCATTACTTCAAATGTATAACCGACAACACGACTATATTTAAAAAAATACAAACCATCGATCGTGTGTTCCCTTTTATAGGGAAACACAATCGATGACGTCACACCTACAGCCACACCCCCCTACAGTTAGAAACAGACATGAGGTCACACATAACCCCTTCAGCGCCCCCCTTGTGGTTAACTCCCAAACTGCAATTGTCATTTTCACAGTAAACAATGCATTTTTAAAGTGGAGTTCCACCCATAAATATAACATTACATCAGTAGTTTTAAAAAAATGTCATTAGTCCTTTAACCACTTCCCGACCTCCTCATGTACATATACGTCAGCAGAATGGCACGGACAGGCACATGTACGTACCTGTACGTCCTCTGCTAGACGTGGGTGGGGGGTCCGATCGGGACCCCCCCGGTACATGCGGAGGTCGGGTCCGCTCGGGGAGCGATCCGGGACGACGGCGCGGCTATTTGTTTCTAGCCGCCCCTTCGCGATCGCTCCCCGGAGCTGAAGAACGGGGAGAGCCGTGTGTAAACACGGCTTCCCCGTGCTTCACTGTGTCGGCGCATCGATCGCGTCATTCCTTTTATAGGGAAGACACGATCGATGACGTCATTCCTACAGCCACACCCCCCTACACTAGTAAACACACACAAAGTAAACCCTAACTCCTACAGCGCCCCCTGTGGTTAACTCCCAAACTGCAACTGTCATTTTCACAATAAACAATGCAATTTGAATGCATTTTTTGCTGTGAAAATGACAATTGTCCCAAAAATGTGTCAAAATTGTCCGAAGTGTCCGCCATAATGTCGCAGTCACGAAAAAAATCGCTGATCGCCGCCATTAGTAGTAAAAAAAATAAAAATGCAAAAAAACTATCCCCTATTTTGTAAACGCTATACATTTTGCGCAAACCAACCGATAAACGCTTATTGCGATATTTTTTTTACCAAAAATAGGTAGAAGAATACGTATTCTAAACTGAGGAAAAACAATAATGTATATATTTTTTTGGGGGATATTTATTATAGCAGAAAGTAAAAAATATTGCATTTTTTTCAAAATTGAAGCTCTATTTTTGTTTATAGCGCAAAAAATAAAAAACGCAGAGGTGATCAAATACCACCAAAAGAAAGCTCTATTTGTGGGAAAAAAAGGACGCCAATTTTGTTTGGGAGCCACGTCGCACGACCGCGCAAATTGTCAGTTAAAGCGACGCAGTGCCGAATCACAAAAACTGTCCGGGTCCTTTAGCTGCCTAAAGGTCCGGATCTTAAGTGGTTAAATAAAGTTTGATCCAAAAAGAATTGTAAATATTTGGATGTCCCGGGCTGAATTCCCCTTTCAGTAAGACATGTGCACTGCCGAAAAATTGGAGCACACTGGAGCCATGCGTTAGCAGGACGGTAAAAAAAAGTCCTGCTAGCCGCATCTTTGGAATGGTAAAGGAGCGGCGGGTATACCGCTCCTCCACCGCTCCCGCCCATTGAAATCAATGGGACACCGCGGCTATACCGGCGGCGATTTTTAACCCTTTCTCGGTCGCTAGCGGGGGTAAAATCGCTCCGCTAGTGGCCGAAAAGCGCTGCAAAATTGGTGGTAAAACGCCGCAAAGAATACCGCCAACGCACCTCCCGCCCCAGTGTGGAAGGGGCCTAAAGGCTGTTTCTACCTTATATCTGCTGTTGCCTGAGCACCCTTAGCTTGACTGCCAGTCCCATCAGGTCCTATAGATAGATTCACAAAGAGTTAAGCCGGCGTATCAGTAGAATCTGCGCCGTCGTATATTTAAGCGTATTCTCAAATTGAGATACACTTAAATGTAGCTAAGATACGATTGCCTGCGCCGTCGTATCTTAGCTGTCTACTTCCGCCGGCCGCTAGAATGCGTAAATCAGCGAGATACGCCTATTCACGAACGTACGCTTGCCCGTCGCAGTAAAGATACGCCGTTTACTTAAGGCGTTTTCAGGCGTAAAGTTAGTCCAACAAAAAGCTGGCCTAGCCAATATGGACGTCGTTCCCGTGTCAAATTTTGAAAATTTTACATCATTTGCGCAAGTCGTCCGTGAATGGGGCTGGACTTAATTTACGTTCACGTCGAAACCAATAAGTCCTTGCGGTGTACTTTGGAGCAATGCACACTGGGATATGTCCACGGACGGCGCATGCGCCGTTCGTTAAAAACGTCAATCACGTCGGGTCATGGTTTATTTACATAAAACACGCCCACCTCTTCACAATTTGAATTAGGCGTGCTTACGCCGGCCCATTTACGCTACGCCGCCGTAACTTAGGAGGCAAGTGCTTTGTGAATACAGCACTTGCCTCTCTGACTTACGGCGGCGTAGCGTATATGCGATACGTTATGTCGGCTCAAAAATACGCCGCCCTACGTGAATCCAGCAACTACATTCTATCTTAGTATCTCTGGTAGAATTAACTACCTAACCTCCTAAACCAAATAATCTGTTAGGTACGCTGTCAAGTTTCAGCTTTCATTCATAAGTATTTGTAAGCATCCTTATGCCTCGTACACACGACCATTTTTCTCGGCAGGAAAAAAAAATATGTTTTTTTCCAACGTGATTCCTCTCCAGCCTGACTTGCATACACACGTTCATGCAAAAAAAAAAAAGAGCAGACCAAAGCGCGGTGACGTACAACGCGTACGATGGGACTATAAAGAGAAAGTTCCATTCAAATGGTGCCAACTTTTGGGCTGCATACTTGATTCTGAGCATGCACGTTTTTCTTTCCCTCGGAAAAGCATACACACGACCGTTTTTCGCGTCCAGAAAAAGACCGACGGGAAACACGACAGGAAAAAAGAGACAAAGAAAGTTACCGCTCCCAGTGGATTGTGTTAGGATGATCAGTATGGTCTCAGAAGATCAAGGGTGCTGGCAACGCACAAGGCAACAAATGGAAAAAGAAAATATGGACAGCCGCACTCCAAAAAAACTTGATGGTTGTCTTTATTTAAAAAAGAAAAAAATGCGCCACAAGTCACAGCACACAACACGGGAGTAAAACAGCTGACGCGTTTCGCACTATAAATTAGTGCTTAATCATCAAAAGAGAGCTGGTTTTTAATATTTTTTTTGCGGGCAGTTTTTTCGTCGAGAAAACTGCTAGGGAGCATACACACGACCAATTTTCACGACCAATATAAAAAATGGCAGTTTTCTCGTTGTGAAAACCGGTGGTGTGTACGAGGCATAAGAAGTGAGATAGCGGAGATTGAGAAAATGTATCCAAAGGTGGATACAGGGCCACCAATTAGGGGGGTACAGGCAGTACCACCTGTAAGGGGCCCAGATGACAAGCCCCTTTTATTTTATTTTTTATTTTTGTAAGGGGCCCGGAGGTCCCCAGGGCCCCGATGGCAACCCCCCTTATTTTTTTTTTTTTTATATATTTTTTTTATATATATATATATATATATATATATATATATATATATATATATATATATATATATATACACATATATATATATATATATATATATATATATTTATATTATTATTATTATTATTATTAAAGGTCCCAGAGGTCCCCCAGGCCCCGGATGGCTACCCCCCTTTTTTTTATATATATATATTTTTTAAGGGGCCCAGAGGTCCCCAAGCAGTGTATGACAAGCACAAAAGAAGCCCATTCTCCAACATACATTAGGCAAAGCCTGCCAGAATCCTCATGAGACTTATACATATGTACTGCAGCAAAAAATAAAAATAAAAAAAAACTCAGAGAGCCGTGTGTGTGTGGGTAGGTTTCTGCAAGTGTGCATACATAAAACCTATGCAGAGCCAGCTCAATGTATATTCATCCAAACACACATTTCTTCTTGAAACAAAGAAGCCGGCGCAATCTGTTCTTTTTCACGAAGAAACCTTTTATATCGGTTGCACAAAACAAATTGAAAAAAATATCCACCAAAACCATCTGTGCCTCGTTTTTGTGCACCAAAAAAAAGAAAAAAAAAAGAAATCTGCAGATCTGTTCTTGTGAAGACTGTACATACAAAGACAGAAAAAAACATAGACACTGGGGTCAGGAACTGGCCCACTGCTGTCAGAAGCTACTTATTTAATTACCCCCCCCCCCACCTCAGGCCAAACGCGGTATTGCACACCGCTTTGGCCTGAATCCTGCTCGTGTTGTGAGACAAACACTCGCAAACCGAGTTAGGATTTTTTCAAATACATCGCTCGTATTGCGAAACGCTCTTTAACCGCGTTACTCGCAATCTGAGGTTCCACTGCATATATATATGTAAACTGTACTGCTTATATATATATTTTTTTTTTCTCTCTCTCCTGGCAGCATTAACAGATCTCCGCACAGCCAGCCATAATAGACTCTCTGGCTGCCATCAACAATAGACCCCTCTCCCAACAGTAGATCTCTTTCAGCAACAACTGACCCCCCCAGCAACATAAGACCCTCCCCAGCAACAATAGACACACCCTGCAAAAAAAAATCCCCAGCGGTGAGCATTAATACCCTGCAGCACACCCCAACACCCCTTGTCATTACATACAGTCAGTCCAGGAGGTGTCGGAACTGCGTTCCCGCTGAAAAAAAGCCCTGTGTATATATATATATATATATATATATATATATATATATATATATATATATATATATACCGTATTTATCAGGATATTGCGCGCCCGGGCGTATAGCGCGCACCCCTAAAGTGGACCCGCATTCCTGTAAAAAAAACATTTTAGTACTTACAGTTTTGGTGTCTTGCGCGGCGTCCATCGGCGGCCTCGTCGGGTCCGGCGTCCGTCTGTGGCTTCGGCGGTGTCCTCCTCGTCGGGTGCAGTGTCGTCCCCGCTCGATCCCCGCGCTGAGCTTGAACTACTGCGCCGGCATATACCGAGCGCAGTACACTCGCGTATAGTCGGGCAGGCTCGGCTCCTCTCGCGGTCACGTCCTGTACGTCCAGGACATGACTGCGAGAAGAGCCGAGCCTGCCCGACTATACACGAGTGTACTGCGCTCGGTATATGCCGGGGCAGTAGTTCAAACTCGGCGCGGGAAGCAGGTATAGGCGTATATTGCGCACCCACGATTTTGCCCTGAATTTCAGGGCAAAAAAGTGCGCGTATACGCCGATAAATACGGTATATATATATATATATATATATATATATATATATATGCACACACAGTATTAGCCAGATACAGAGAGGTTTACGCCGGCGTATCAGTAGATAAGTGTATTCTCAAATTGAGATACACTTAAATGTAGCTAAGATACGACTGCGGGCGCCGTCGTATCTTAGCTGACTATTTACGCCGGCCGCTAGGGGCGTGTACGCTGATTTACGCCTAGAATGCATAAATCAGCGAGATACACCTATTCACAAACGTACGCTTGCCCGTCGCAGTAAAGATATGCCGTTTATGTAAGGAGTTTTCAGGTGTAAAGTTAGTCCAACAAAAAGCTGGCCCAGCCAATGTTAAGTGTGGACTATGTTCCCGCGTCGAATTTTGAAATTTATACGTCGTTTGCGTAAGTCGTCCGTGAATGGGGCTGGGCGTAATTTACGTTCACGTCGAAACCAATGAGTCTTTGCGGCGTAACTTGGAGCATGCGCACTGGGATACGTCCACGGACGGCGCATGCGCCGTTCGATAAAAACGTCATTTACGTGGGGTCATGCTTTATTTACATAAAACACGCCCACCTCTTCACAATTTGAATTAGGCGCACTTACGCCAGCACATTTACGCTACGCCGCCCTAACTTAGGACGCAAGTGCTTTGTAAATACAGCACTTGCCTCTCTAACTTACGGCGGTGTAGCGTAAATACGATACGCTACGCCGGCTCAAACATACGCCGCCCTACGTGAATCCAGCTATATATATATATATATAATGCTACCAAGCACAGAAACTATTCGTGCCTTTTGTGTACAACTGAGTAATCGGCTTAGAAACGAAAAAAAAATATGAAAATCCCTTCTCAGCGGGTTAACTTTCCCGTCAGAAGTCTCTTCAGAGAGATCTTTTAGTTCTAATGAGGTTTCTTAGATGACCAAACATTTGACAGAACATTTCTTGTTTCTCCAGACCGTTATTTCATGCCTGTAGGTTGTCATAATGTACCGATTCAGTTCAATCATTGGCTAGTTAACATAATCTACCTTTTCTATTTCAAAATTTAAAAAGCGACTTGACCCTGCAGGATTCAGCCTGCTTTGCCCGGTGATGTTTGTGGCCAACTCAGAGAATCTAAATGAATATTGATAGGTGGCAAGAGAAGAGAACAGTCTCCCAAGCAACTCCCTGTCTATGCCAATCTTCTACAACCTGTCCGAGCATCCAGACCTAAGTATGAAGCATGGTATGTCACAACCCATTACCGATTCCTGATCAAGGAAGGGACTTGTATGCGAAATAAATTGATTCTGGACACATTTCCTAGAGTCAGTTATTCTCCCGAGAAAATCCTCTTTTACTTCAGTGGCTTGTAAACAGGTTCATCTAAACACCAGGTAAAATAATTTAGCCTTTGACTAAAGACGGAGTTCTATATAGAGAAGGGTTGAGGGTATTAAAATATTTTATTTGCATTTTAGATCATGACTGGTGAGACGCATATGCATATAAATATATAAACAAATTAAAACAGCTTTTCTCAACCTTTTTAGTATGAAGGAATCCTTGAAATAACCTTCAGGTCTCAGAGAACCCCTGCTAATAGGTATATCTACATCTAATAATTATAATTACGGGTATATTACCCTGCACAGTAAGTTGAAGAGTGCCCCATGACTCACCGTGCTCAGATGCAGATGTGAGGTCTTTTAACTCCCCGACTTAGCTGGGGTAGGCGGTACACTTTGGTGGGGGTAGGTCAGCCACGCCTTGTGACCTTTGACCTCTGGGAACCTGCCTTCTGACCTTTGACCTCTGGGGGAGGTCCCTGTTCCAATTCCTGAGTCCTAGCCTTATTCTTCAAAGAAAAACCCTAACCCTAAGGAAAAGGAATCCCACAACCCCCTGGGTTCCCACAAACTCCTTTACATGGCCAGTTTTAAAAGCTGGGCTTCCCCTATTCATAGCTAATGAACTAGTTGTACTGGTTATTGGAGCTTTTTACAGAAATTGCGGGTTCACATTAGGGGTGCGTGCTATACGCCGGAGCGTGCCTTTCCCCCGATAAATACGGTACTTTGTCCATGCCCATTTGCTAGGAAGGATAGATAGCTTGTGCATGTGTATATTTGTATGCATATTATGTAGGGCTGTGGAAATTAATTATTAATTCATCGATTAATCTTACATTTTTTTGATCGATGAAAATTCTTTTGATTGGTACTCACCTCTCCGCCGGCTTCAGGGAATTCCGTCGGAGATCTGGTGAAGTCATGGACACCAGCGGGGCTTGCCGTGTCCATCTGAAGGGCTCCTTTGCTGTGCCTTCATATCTGCATGCCGGCGGGACCTTACTATCTGCCACACGCAAGGGCTGTTACACTTCCCTCTATCACTTCCCTCTATCAACCCGGGATTCTACAGCCATCCACTGGGAGTTGTGATAGTTCCCTTCACGGGATATCTACATGCCAACGGACTGATGTTAACCTCTCCTCGTCTGGATTCAGCAGTGGTATCGTTGTACACATTTTTATACCAGTATCATACTTAGCTACATGTTTTAATGACTGCTTTTGCTACCGTTTGGTATTACTCACACCATTTTTACAGTTTATGTAGCTACCTTGATTTTATCTCCAGTGCAATATTTATTTTGTTACCTACTTGAAGACTATAAAAGTTTTAATGCTATTCCCATCGAGCGCTGCCTTTGTTTTATTTTTTTGTATCCTGCTATCCATTTTTCCAGTGGTTGGTAGCTGCACTGGGAATCAGCCTGCAAGGAGATCAGCTAAAAGTAGTTGGATCTGTATGTGTGTTATAATTAATCGAAATTAGTTGATTAATCAATTAAAAAAAAAAATCGATTAATCGAACACAAAAATTTTAATCAGTAACAGCCCTAATATTATGTAATACTTTGTATGTCTTGTTTTGTTTTCCCTACAATTGCATGTACAACATTTTGTTTAGTAGAGCACATTAATACACTACAGAGGGGTTTAATGCTTTTGTGTGTTTGAAGCACAGACAGCTTGTGTTGCTATGGCTATGCTATTTTAGTAAAAAAAAATATTGTATAAATATATGGAGTGATGCATTTTGGTTACCATGTATTGTTTTTAGAAGCTGGACTTCTACTATTCATATGCTAATGAACTAGTTTTACTGGTTCATGGAGCTCACGCAACAGGAAGTGATGTCGGCAGCAAGTAGGGGGAAGGAAGACAAGACTTGAACTCAGCCAAGTTCTGAAGACATAGAAGCACACCACCTCGACCCAATGATCTTGAGGCAGAGAAGGAGGATTCAGCTTAGAACAGAAGAAAAAAAAGAGATTTTTAATACAGCTTACCTGTAAAATCTTTTTCTTGGAGTACATCACGGGACACAGAGCGGCATTCATTACTATATGGGTTATATGGAGTACCTTCAGGTGTAGACACTGGCAATCTCAAACAGGAAATGCCCCTCCCTATATAACCCCCTCCCATAGGAGGAGTACCTCAGTTTTGTAGCAAGCAGTATGCCTCCCAAAATGGTCCTCAAAAAAAGAGGGGTGGGAGCTCTGTGTCCCGTGATGTACTCCAAGAAAAAGATTTTACAGGTAAGCTGTATTAAAAATCTCTTTTTCTTTATCGTACATCACGGGACACAGAGCGGCATTCATTACTATATGGGATGTCCCAAAGCAATGCTTACAATGAGGGGAGGGAGAACATCTCCAAGACAAAAGGATTTAATTTAGAGATATACTCAAATCATAATAAATCCAACTTAGTTGAGAAAAATAAAAAATTTTAAATTTAACTCGAACAAGAGGAGCCCCCGGAATCCGAGGGTCTCAAACTGCAGCCTGCAGCACTGCCTGCCCGAAGGCAGTATCAGTATTCCTTCTTACGTCCAACTTGTAGAATTTTGTAAACGTGTGGACAGAAGACCAGGTTGCCGCCTTGCAAACTTGAGCCATAGAGATCTGGTGGTGTGCTGCCCAGGAGGCGCCCATGGCTCTAGTAGAATGAGCCTTTAATGATACTGGAGGAGGCAACCCTTTCAAGCCGTAGGCCTGAGTGATTAACTGTTTAATCCACCTAGAAATAGTGGACTTTGCAGCTGCCTGCCCCTTCTTGGGCCCATCCGGTAGAATGAACAGCACATCTGTCTTCCGGATCTTCTTTGTAGCTTTAAGATAGGCCTTCATGGCCCTGACAATATCCAAGGTATGCAGCAACCCTTCCTTTCTGGAAGTAGGTTTAGGGAAGAAGGATGGTAATACCAAATCCTGGTTCAAATGAAAACTGGATATGACCTTCGGAAGGAAGGAAGGATGAGGGCGGAGAACGACCCTGTCCTTATGAAAAACAAGATATGGTTCCTTACAGGATAAGGCTGCCAGCTCCGAAACTCTTCTTGCGGAAACTATGGCAACCAAAAATACTAACTTCCTTGTCAGTAGAACCAAAGGAATATCAGCCAACGGCTCAAACGGTTGTTTCTGTAAACTTTGACAGAACAAGATTTAAATCCCACGGACAAAGCGGGGATTTAACTGGAGGTCTAATACGTAAGACCCCTTGAAGGAAGGTCTTAACCAGCGAGTGGGTGGCCAGCGGCCGCTGAAACCACACTGACAGAGCAGAAATCTGTCCTTTGATTGTGCTTAATGCCAATCCTTTATCCACTCCTAGCTGGAGAAAACTTAATACTCTATCGATGGTAAATTTGCGAGAAAGCCATCGCTTGGACTCACACCAGCCTACATAGGCCTTCCAGACCCTGTAATAAATCACCCTAGAGACCGGTTTCCTGGCTCTGATTAGGGTAGAGATTACTTTCTGAGACAGACCTCTACCCCTGAGAATCAGGGATTCAGCTTCCAGGCCGTCAAATTTAGATGCCGTAAGGCAGGGTGGAGGATCGGACCTTGCGATAGCAGGTCTGGCCGTAGAGGAAGAGTCCAAGGGTCTCCCACTACCATCCTTAAGATTAGTGAGTACCATGCCCTTCTGGGCCATGCTGGAGCTACCAGGATGACTGGTATGTGCTCCACCCGGATCCTGCGCAGCAGGCGGGGTAGTAACTGGAGCGGGGGAAACGCATAAAGAAGTTTGAACTGATGCCAAGGGCAAACCAACGCATCGGTTCCGCAGGCCATCGGATCCCTTGAGCGGGACATGAACCTGTCTAGTTTCTTGTTGAGTCTCGATGCCATGATATCCACGTCCGGCACTCCCCATCTTTGGCAGAGTGCTTGAAAGACTAGTGGATGCAGAGACCATTCCCCCGGCCATAGAGTCTGGCGGCTTAAGAAGTCCGCCTGAAAGTTGTCCACTCCTGGAATGAATATTGCCGATATGCAGGGCACATGAGCCTCTGCCCATAGAAGAATCAAGCTCACCTCTCTCTGAGCGGTTTGACTCCTGGTTCCCCCTT
Organism: Rana temporaria; assembly: GCF_905171775.1. Lineage (NCBI taxonomy): Eukaryota > Metazoa > Chordata > Amphibia > Anura > Ranidae > Rana > Rana temporaria. Next base: position 174,596,030 of record NC_053497.1, on the reverse strand, counting down.
GGTGATTTATGTGTGCCACGGCCGTGGCATTGTCTGATTGAATTCTCACCGGGAACCCCTGCAATTTTGACGTCCAAGCCCTGAGGGCTAGTCGAGCAGCTCTGAGCTCCAAGATGTTGATGGGCAACTGCTTCTCTGGCTTTGCCCAAGTACCTTGGCGAGTGCAACCATCCAAAATTGCTCCCCAGCCCGTCAGGCTGGCGTCTGTGGTCACTATCTTCCAAGCCACTGGGCTGAAAGACCTCCCCTTCAGTAGATTCTGAGGGTCTAACCACCAACACAGACTTTGTCGGACTCTTGATGAGAGCGGCAACGGGATATCCAAGGCCTGTGGCCTTCTGCTCCATGCTGACAGGATGGCTGCCTGTAGGATGCGAGTGTGGCTCTGGGCGTATGGTACCGCCTCGAATGTGGCCACCATCTTGCCTAGTAACCTCATACATAGGCGAATAGTCGGTTCTTTCTTGCTTAGAACCAGTAGGATTAATTCCTTGATGGCTTTTACCTTCCTCAGAGGTAGGAACACTCCTTGTTGTTCTGTGTCTAATCTCATGCCGAGATATTCCAACTGCTTTGTGGGCTGGAAAGCTGACTTTTCTCGATTTAGGACCCAGCCGAACCTCTCGAGGTATTGGACCGTGAGGGCCACTGCTCGCTCCAAGCCGGGAGACGAGTGATCTATGACTAGGAGGTCGTCCAGGTATGCTAGGATCGTGACCCCTTGGATCCTTAGTTTGGCTAGGATTGGAGCTAGGACCTTCGTGAACACCCGGGGGGCCGTAGCCAACCCGAAGGGAAGCGCCACGAATTGGAAGTGACGCGAAGCCACCATGAAGCGTAGATATCTTTGATGTGGCTGATAAATTGGAACATGAAGGTAGGCATCCTTTATGTCTATGGACGCCATGAAGTCGTCCTTCTGGAGTGTGGCAGCTGCTGACCGCACGGATTCCATCCGAAATGAGCGGATCTTTAGATATGCATTTACCATCTTTAGGTCCAAAATTGGCCTGACATCTCCATTGGATTTTGGGATGATGAATAGGTTGGAGTAGAAACCCAGCCCCTGTTCCAGGACTGGTACCTCTACTATTACTTCCTGGGAAAGTAGATGATCTAATGCCGATCTTAATGCGGCTCCCTTTTCCGGATCGTTTGGAATCCTCGACTTCTGGAAATGAGGAGGAGGAAACCTTAGGAAATCTAATTTGTAGCCTGTGGCCACGGAAGACCGTACCCACTCGTCGGGAATGCTGGCTTCCCAAATCTCTGAAAAGAGTCGCAGCCTTCCCCCCACCTTCGTGGGTGGGGGCGCCCCTTCATAAGGTTGGCTTGGGGGCTGGTTTTGCTGGTTTGCGAAACCACTGCCTTTTGCCTCTAACAGCCTGTCCTTGTGATCTGCTGTTGAAGCCGAAGTTTGCTTTTGCAGGAGGCCGTCGATACTGCTTGGCATTAGAGGGCCCCTGCCCAGGGGAATACTGTCGTTTAAACGCAGGTCCCTGAACCTTCTTCTTAGTTGGCAAGAGAGTACTCTTGCCGTTTGAAATGGTCTGAATGTATTTATCTAGGTCTTCTCCGAAGAGTCGTCCTCCATGGAAGGGGAACCCTACCAGGAGCTTCTTGCATGGGGGCTCAGCCTCCCAGCTTTTTAACCATAAGAGTCTTCTCATATGGATAAGGGATAACGATAAACGTGACGCTTGCTGGATAGAATCCTTGATTGCGTCTACCGTAAAACATATGGCCTTAGGGACATCCGAAAATTTTTCTGCCTGCTGGGCCGGAATAAGTTTAAGCATCTGCTTAAATTGATCCGATAATGCTTGAGCGACCCCAATCGCAGCCACAGCTGGCTGTACTACTGCCTCTGCAGTAGTGAAGGAGTTCTTAAGTAGTGCTTCCAAGCGCTTATCAACTGGATCCTTGAACACCTGTATGTTTTCTACAGGGCATGTTAACGATCTGTTAACACATGAGATGGCTGCGTCCACTGCAGGAGTAGCCCATCTTTTGGAAAATTTTTCTTCCATAGGATATAGGACAGAGAACCTTTTAGGTGGTAAGAAGATCTTATCTGGCTTGTTCCAATCTTGGAACAAAATTCCCTCTAATAGAGGATGGATCGGAAACACAGCATTGCTTTGAGGCGCCCTCAGTGAGCCCAAAGCTGAAACCGTCGATACCTGGAGATCTGGTACTGGCAAGTTGAATGTCCTATGGACCAAGTCCGACAATCCTTGAATCCACCAGCTCTCCCTCAGGGAGACTGCCCCAGACTCCTCTGTATCCGGGTCTTCGATCCCTGAACCTACTTGGTCCGTGTCCAAGAGGTCGTCCAATTCCCCTGAGGAAAGGACCTCCTCTTCTGAGGGTCCGCGCTCGGGCGACGGAGATCTATTCCGCTTACTGCCCCGCATAGCTGCGGATATCATTTTTTTCCCATGCTTTTCTCATCTCTTTTAAAGAGGTGAGTAATACCTCCTCCGTGACCATCTTAGGGTTGGACTGACCCGCGTCAGCTCCAGCCCCAGATCCCGATGGCCCCAAGGCTCCCTGTAGGGAAAACAGCGGCATACCATGGTACAATACCGAGGTACACCTGCTACCTATTGGTATTTGGAACTATAAAAGTTAATTGTCCAAACACCTGTTTGGGGGATAAAAAAATGCTTCCTCTCCCCTAGATGACTTTTTTTTTTTTTTTTTTTTCGTTTTTGTTTCAAATCCAGGAAAGAAAAAACATTCTGTCCCCCTGAGTAGTATTGCAAAGAAAAACTATGAGATGGAAAAGAAACAGCCTATTTCTAGGCTTGACAAAACAGTCCTCTGAAGACTGCAATATCCTTTCTGGCCACTGTGTGTCCTCGGCGCCCCGTGCTGCCGCTCTGGTCTTTCTCCTCAGTTCCAAAGTATTGATGGAACAAACAAGGAAGGGCCGCCCCTTCCTTTAAGCCACTGACCCGCCCTTCCCCCCCAGCAACCTCAAACAGGAAATGCCCCTCCCGACAGGGGGAGGGGGGGGGATTTTGGGAGGAAGGGACCTCTCTGTTCCAGCAAACTGCGGCCTGCAGCCTGGAACCATGAGGAGGCCAGCGTTTTGCCTGCTTGCAGGCTCTGAGGAGGAAGACTGAATGGAGCATCGCCTGGAGGCCTGCAGGTAAGCAAAGCTCTCTGACACACACATATATTTTTATATAACACAGGCCCCACTCAATGCTTTTCCAACACTACAAGGGAGGTCACATCTTATGGGGAATAATACATAGAGAGCCATCCTATCTTTATGATATGTGACTAGTTTGCCAGATGCAGTGCATAACTTTAGGCATGTCCCCTGTGACCCCCCAGAAAAAAACCTGCTAAGAACCAAGTTCCGCAAGTTTTCCCCTCACTTACCTGCTCCATGCCGCAGGACTTTGCCAAGCAAGAGGCCCAATCTTCCCCCATCTCCGTGGGGATGTCTAGACCTTCAGGCCCTGGGTTCCTATGAAGGATCCACTGTCCTGGGCCCATATAGCACCCTGGCAACAGAAAACTTTAGGTACCCAAAGGTTTCTAAGTTCTGGGCCCAGGGTCCAGCTCTCTAAAAAGAAAAGCATTATGGGCTATACCCCAAGGGTTTGGGGTCCGGTTACTGACCACTTTAGCGCTGAGGCTTTTTTGGACAGAACCGGTAGCTCACCTAATCCCAAGGATGCGGAGGCAAGCTAAACCATGACTAACACCTAAGACACTGGCGTAAAAACTGAGGTACTCCTCCTATGGGAGGGGGTTATATAGGGAGGGGCATTTCCTGTTTGAGATTGCCAGTGTCTACACCTGAAGGTACTCCATATAACCCATATAGTAATGAATGCCGCTCTGTGTCCCGTGATGTACGATAAAGAAAAATCACTATACAGTACACATCCTGTAAGTGGACATGCCTGTTGGGTGAAAAACTCTTGTGCCTTCAGAGAAGTTCCTATGAAACAGTTCATTAGTTAAAAACGACAGAAGTTTTGTGGATTTGTCGCTCATCAATCGAAATTTTGTTGTGTTTCAAGTAACCACTTTACTTGAGCAATTTGAAGCAATGATGCTTCGCTGGAAAGCAAAATGTTTCTTCTGAATCTCCAGTCTGGGAACTAACATCACAACTACAAAAGCCATATTGTAGCATATCTCTCAGAAATTCCTTTTTATGAACCAAGAAGTTTACAAAATCACAGCTGTTCATCATTACTCTATATGACCAAAGGAGAGTGCTAGTGGTGAAAATCCAAATACATTTGAGAGTTTTCAGAACATCAAACAGCCAGGAGAAAATCTTTCATATGACCTTGCTCTTAAAGTTGATGGCATTATATAGCAAAGATCAAAAGTCCTTGTCTAGAAGACTTTTAAAGGACCCGTCCTGATATTTTTAGTTGTAGGTGGATACCAGCATGCTGTAACAGCACTGGTGAACCGGAGTGAACCACAACTGCGGTTAGCAAGGATTTCAATGCGCTTCTTTATGTGACAACTCAGTATTGGACCCAGGCGTCACTCCACACAAACAGGAGTTTGGGGATCTCTACATCATCTCTCTGTCACATAAGGAAAGGCGTTGAGCTACTAAGGATGGACGCATTACAACATGAGACCAGAGCTTAGCGTATTAAAATTCTAACATATGTTTTGGAGATTCCAATACACCTCTATATGCAAGTGATTATCAGTACGGGACCCCAGGCGTCACTCCAGACATAAACATATAGGGATGTATTAGGATGTATTAGGCCACTAAGGGAGGTGGTATGAAATACCATCAATGCTTAGCATAGAAAAGTTAGCGAGAACATGTTCAACAATTAGGACAAGGCCTATAAGCACTTTATACTTATGTCAAGCACGTAGTAAATATGGTTATTTCGGCAGGCTGAACAAACGTTCAAACGCCCTAATTCAGGTGTTCGTCAAAGGTGCGAACAGCCAATACTCAGGCCGAACCGTTCGCCCAACTCTACGCACAAATATGCAGCCTCTCAGCAGGTGGGCTTTGGCTCTGAGGGGCTGCATATTTGAATACCAATTAATAAACACAGCTGTACCAAGAGCACACGCCCTGAGCACTCCCGACACATTTACAGGCAGCTAACGGAAAGCATTCAGATCATGTGATTGCTGTGACAGCCAATCACAGCGGTCACATGATCATAAACCCACCCTGCCTCCTGGCATCTGACACCTCTAAAAGCAGTGGTTCTCAACCCTCTAGTGCTGTGACACCGTGATAACATTTCCCAAGTTGTGGGGTCCCCTAACAGTAAAATTATTTTCGTAGTGGGGGTTGTCAGCACCCAAGAAGGCAAGACAAGGATTTCCTGCCCCTAACCCACGGACGGTTAGCACTTCCCGAATGCATTCCACCTGTAGAGTATTAAAACCCCTTGTACATTTTAAGATGTACCACTCTTTCTCTGTTCTCATTTCATTGCGCTTCTTTATGTGACAACTCAGAATTGGACCCCAGGCGTCACTCCACACAATCAGGAGTTTGGGGGATCTCTACATCATCTCTCTGTCACATAAAGAAAGGCATTGAGCTACAAAGGATAGACGCATTACAACATGAGACCAGAGCTTTGCGTATTAAAATTATAACATATGTTTTGGAGATTCCAATACACCTCTATATGCAAGTGATTATCAGTACGGGACCCCAGGCGTCACACCAGACATAAACATATAGGGATGTATTAGGATGTATTAGGCCACTAAGGGAGGTGGTATGAAATACCATCAACGCTTAGCATAGAAAAGTTATCAAGAACATGTTCAACAATTAGGACAAGGCCTATAAGCACTTTATACTTATGTCAAGCACGTAGTAAATATGGTTATTTCGGCGGGGCTGAACAAACATTCAAACGCCCTAATTCAGGTGTTCGTCAAAGGTGCGAACAGCCAATACTCAGGCCGAACCGTTCGCCCAACTCTACGCGCAAATATGCAGCCTCTCAGCAGGTGGGCTTTGGCCCTGAGGGGCTGCATATTTGAATACCAATTAATAAACACAGATGTACCAAGAGCACGCGCCCTGAGCACTCCCGACACATTTACAGGCAGGTAACGGAAAGCTTTCAGATCATGTGATTGCAGTAGAAGCCATCCTCTCTTTAACTTCAGCTTTTTCACAGATGGCATCAAGTTACCATCCAAAATTTGCTGAAATTTTATTGAATCCATTTTTCCTTCTACTCGTGAAATGTTCCCTGTGCCACTGGCTGAAATACAACCCCAAAGCACGATTGATCCACCCCCATGCTTCACAGTTGGACAGAGGTTCTTTTCATTAAATTCTGTGCCCTTTCTTCTCCAAACGTACCTTTGCTCATTCCGGCCAAAAAGTTATATTTTAACCTCATCGGTCCACAGAACTTGTTTCCAAAATGCATCAGG